>NC_137789.1:12726364-13326364 GCF_963383645.1 Muscardinus avellanarius | reverse complement strand
GAAAAAGCAACTCTGTTTCCTATAACAGGACTCCCGGGGCCCTGTGAGGCTTGAACAAGGGCCTTTGGAGGACCTAAAGCAAGGTAAGGGTTTGTGAGCATGTTGAGTGCTGAAGTCCATGTCCCCAAACACTACCCAGGAAGGGCCTTATTTTTGGCACTGTGCCCTTCTCTAGTTTTATTTCCACTAGCATGGCCTCAACTCTGTGATCTTTTTCATCAACACTTGTGGCTAAAATTAAATTGAAGAGTCTTTTTGAAGCGTGAGTTCTCATACCAGGTTACCCACCCTAGAAGAGCATCTCTTCCCAGGAAGGGAAGGAGAGACAATTGCCTTAAACCTGTGGAAGTAAAGTAAGATATTTTCACAAACTCTGAAGGATGGTGTGTGGAGATAAAAATATGAATAATCTATGACCTCAAAAAGCTTAAACTCTAGAGGCAACTCTGGAACTCAGATAATGAACTTCACTGTGAAGCATCCTAGGACAGTTGTTTACTAATAAGACTTTAGGCAGTGATGATGGCAATAGGCATTGTTATATAACTCACCTTTCATCCACGAGACCCTTTTACAGATGTCATCTTATTTGATCCTCACAGATCTTTGATGCTATATAGGATCATGTAGATCATTATTAATATTTCTTTTTACTTGAAAGCTGAATAACTTAAGCTCAAATAAATAAGATGCATTGGGTAAATTAAAAGTATCCAGAATGGTGTAAGTCTTTGGTTTATCTCAAAACACCATGTCACCATCCTAAATAAAGTATTGTTCCAGGACACAGAAGAAAACATTGAATTCCATATAGATATTGGTACTTTGGTGGTGATTATTCGTGGGCCGGATTAATAAAAACTATAACCTTTTATGATTTGTCTCTAGTCATCTGTCTACGATGAAGAGAACATATTGAGTTACACAAGACATCTGTTTTTCTTTTCAAATGGACAGGAAGTTAACTTTTCCTCTATCCATGTAAACATTTATTCCTAATTCTACTTAGTCCTTTCTCTTTCTCAAATGCTCTTGCATTCTCTATATTCATCACTTACACAATTCAAGGTAAGTCTCATGTGCTAAGACAGTGGGAATCCCTTTTAATCCAGTCAGAAGGCTGAGCCAAAGGACAGAAAGCTCCTTGTTTAGGCAGATTTCAGAATGCTGCAGTAAACATGAAATTCCAGAATGGATGATGCTCTTACCCGCCATTATGTGCTATGATGGACTTCCTGGGAAACACTTGCAAACTCTCCGGTAGACAGAGCCAGAAGCATATTATATCAACATTTATCATCACTAAAATGTCTTTTTGCTCAACTCTAGGTGAAGAGTAAGTCCACAACCTACAATACAGACTACCTCAAGAGGTAGGTGTCCACTCATCAGTTAAATCTACATCTCCACACAGACTGTATATTACCTAAAAGATTATTATATGTTGAGGAAATGAATATCAGTGGATAGATGTTTTAAGTATTTGAAACAGCATAAACTGTCAAGAAATACAAGGTAATTGACATAGAATAAGTGGAAATGCCATTTGGGATGTAAGCCATAGATTACAGAGGGCTGAGCTTGTGATAGAGGGCTCAAGTGCATGTCTGACCCAACCTACTCACATTGGAAAGACTTCTGAATTTGTCTGGGTCTCTCTTTTAGTTCCCTCCCCACAATGATACATAAAGGCCTGGTAAGAAATTTCTAAGTTTTCTTTCTAGCTTCAAACATCATTTAGCCTTTTTATGATTTGTAAAAGGATATGGATAGCTTGACCTATTATAATAGTTCCCAAGTATCTGTACTTTGAAATAATTATGGGCCATCTCAAATCAATGAAGCTGTTTGGTTTATGCTGATGGTGCTTCTGTATAGTCATGTCTATAAACAGCCAGGACCTTGTATTCTAAGGAAGTATAACAGAGTTGGCTCCTGCTTGACTTATGCCATGCCTCAGGATCACATCCTCTTCATGTCCTGACACAATACTGTTAGTGAATTTCTAAATATTTCTCAAAGAGGGGTAGTGTTGGAAATGACTTAATTGGAAAGAATTTAAGAGCAATTCCCACAGAAGAGGCTATGAGCTACAATATCTCCATCTCTTCTGTTCCAAAATGTGGCTTATTTTCAAGCAAATTAATTGTGCTTGTCCCTGTGATTTATGGGCTGGATTCTTTCTTTGCTTGAGAACAGTGATCTGAGTCTTTGGAGATGGAGTGGGAGACTAAGTTATAACTTTGTCATCTCAAAGATCATTCAGTTGTAGGCTAATGTCACCACGAACTGTTCTTGAATGTCAAGGAGTATGTGGTTCAGTTATTTTCTGCTATTTAAGCATATAAGGTGAATACCTAGAAAGAGGAGCTCTGAGGCATAAAGAAATGGAAAGGTAATTTGTGATGCTTCTAATACCTGGTGTTCATTACATAGTGCGTATAGAGCACAGACCTTCTGTTAGAAGGTTCAAGTTCAAGCCAGGTTCAGACACTCACCTGGACAAAGCATCTTAATTTGTCTAAGCCTTGATTTCCAGCACCACCATGGAGATTTGAGTGGGACTAAAACCATTTTCTGGAGTGTTACAACGATGTGGCAGGTGTCTTATCATTACTAAATCTTGCTTCATCCCTCTGCTAGCCATCATGAAGATATTATTGTGCCCATATTAACTCATAAGAAAACTAGACTGGGAGCAATATGGGAACTTGTTCAAGATATTGTTAGTGTAGAAAGAATGAGCTTTAGAGTTTAGTCTGTCTGATATCTAGGTTGTTCTTCCTTCCTTCCTTCCTTCCTTCCTTCCTTCCTTCCTTCCTTCCTTCTTTCCTTCCTTCCTTCCTTTCCTCTCCCCTTCCTTTCTCTTTTTCTTTCTTTCTTTCTTATGCTTTTACTGGTGTATTATAATTATACATTATAACTAGATTCAAGTGATTCATGCATACATGCCCAAAACACACTTGGTGTGTTTCTCTCCAGATCTCACCCTGCTCCCTCCCCTACTCTTTCCCAGACCATACCTGTTAATAAGATTGGTAGTGATACCTTCATGTATGAACATAGTATTGTTTAAATGGTTTCTTTCATGGAGACTTTCCCCCCTCCCTATTTCCCTCCCCTAATCCCCTCCTTCATTCTACTGGTCTTTCTTTTCATTTATCTGAAGTTCATTTTGTTTTCTAATTTCTCTCTACCTTCCACATATGAGAGAAAACATTTGACCCTGTGACTTTCTGATTATAGACTCCTACCTCTTTCTCACCAGTATGCTACTTTACTTAAAAAGTTTCCTTTTTAAAAAAAATAAGATTTCCCTTCACAGAAAACAGTGAGAATCAGAGTTTTAAAAAGAGAATAAAATTATATCTATGAATATGAGGTGCTTCTGACAAGAAGAAAAGTATTAAAGTACAGTAGAGGAGAAAAGTTATTGATTGGAAAGCTACTGCCAAACCTTTTTATATAATAAAACCACTAAAATTTATTTTAATACAATCTAGTTTCTCTTTTAAAGAATAATGTTTGTTATGAAAAAATTAGGAGAGAAATAAGAAAAAAGATGAAATAAATTCTTATATTATCAATAATTCATTATTTATTTTTCAAATTCTGGAGTCTATCTCTCTATTCCTTCATATATGTCCTTTCACAATAAAAGCTGATTTACTTAGGCTTCTAATAAATAAGATACAGAAATAGATTGCTCTAGCAAATAGCAGAAACTGGACCTATGGGTGTAGTCTAGAGGTAGAAGGGTTCCATCCCCAGTACCACCAAAAAGAAAAAATGTTTTAGATCCAATGTTAACAATATTCATTCATTCATTCAACCAGTATTTATCCAGTTTCTCCTATTTGCCAGAGTAATCTATTTCTGTATCTTATTTATTAGAAGATACAGAAATATAATATATAGTATATATATATATATATATATATATATATATATTCCATATATATTACACACACACACACACACACACACACACACATATATATATATATATATTATATATATATATATATATATATATATATATATATATATATATATATATAGGAACAGGGTATCTTAAGCCAGCGCGGCTCGCTTTGAACCTGTGCGATCCTACTGTCTCAGCCTCCCAAGTGCGGGGATTACAAGAGTGTGCCACCACGCCCGGCTTATGGTTTGGATCTAGAACAACAGCTCTTTGGTTGAAGACTTGATTTCCATGGTAACAATGTTCAGAGATGGAGCTTTTGGAGAGTGAAAGAATTGTGAGAATTCTGACCTCATTGCTAAATTCATTCATTAAAAGATTCATTAATTGATGGCATGATTGGAAGATAGTACAACCTGTAGAAGGTGTGGACCTGCTTGAGGAAGTGGAGCATAATGTGCTCTGGAAGGTATATCTTGTCTACTTCTCTCTTTCTCTCTCCTCTCTCTCCTCTTTGCTCTCTCCTCTCTCTTCTCTTTGCTCTCTTCTCTCTTCTCTTCCTCCTCCTCCTCTTTCTCCTCCTCCTCCTCTTTTTCCTCCTCCTCCTCTTTCTCCTCCTCCTCCTCCTCTTCCTCCTCCTCTTTTTCTTCTTCTTCTTCTTCTTCTTCTTCTTCTTCTTCTTCTTCTTCTTCTTCTTCTTCTTCTTCTTCTTCTTCTTTCCCTCTCTCTCTCTCTCTCTCTCTCTCTCTCTCTCTCTCTCTCTCTCTCTCTCTCTCATCTCCATCCCCATCTCCATCTCTTTCTTTCTCCTTCTTAATTGCCACCAACTGAGCAGCTATCTTCTGCCATGCCCTCTGCCATCATGTGTTGCTTCGCCAAAGCTTCAGAAAGAGTGGAACCAGGCAATCATAGTCTGAAACTTCTGAAATCATAAGCCAAAATAAATATTTCCTCTATTTAATTATTAGTCTCAGGCATTTTGCTGCAACTGTGGAAAGCTCACTAGCACACATGAATTGTTTATTTAATCTGTGAACAATGGAGGATTTTCAAGCCTTTAGGCAAAATTCAATACATAGATTAAATATCATTTATTCAAGGTCCATCCCAGACTACAGAATATATGAAGAGGAGACTAAATTTAAGGTTTGTGACTTCAAGAAATTTGAATTCAAGTAACTACTAGGAAATAGAATACAAAATAAATTATAAAATGATTAGAATAAACCAGAGTAGAATAAAAAAGGAAATTGTAATTAAGCATTTTTAGGTATGCTTACATTTCTCAGTCCCAATAAATATCAAAGACTTAGGCATTTGTATATGAACTGAATAAATCTGTTAGAATTAACCCTGTTGATTCTACTATAATGGATACATTGTGTTTATCTGTTGAAAGTTTGCTGAGAATAAGGAATTAGTGTAAACCTGCAGACTCTTTAGGCTTCTCTGTGTTAACATTCTCAGGCAAATTTAACTTTTTTTTTTCTGGTGCTCTCTGCCCTCAGCGACTAACAAAAGTATCTGAAGCACATAGGATATTTCAAGGTCATTTTGAAAGCTGGAAGCCTCCTCTCTCTTCACTCTTGAAGTTGCTGCAAACTGCATCATGAGGCATGACATGCAAATAACTTCAGATGGCTAGACTGAGTCAGCACTCCCCAAGCTCCAGACATGTGGGCTTCATAAGGGCCATGTTTTTAGATGCATTTATCACTGGGCAACCAAGTCTGGTTTCTGTGTCCCTAACTTCTTTAGCACTAGCAGCCCTGCCCTCTAAGACTAATATTAGCAGAAGCACTACCTGGTTAAGCTATTCTGCAATACAATTATTAAATTAAAATATGTGATGACTAAACCAGATATGCAAATAATCATACTTTTGGAGTTACTCAATTAAGATGTATATCAATAGGTATCTTTTGAGATGTAAAAAGGTAGATAGATGGTAGATGATCTATTGATAGATAGAGAGATGATAGATAGATAGATAGATAGATAGATGATAGATAGATGATAGATGGATAGATAGATAGAAAGATGATAGCCTGATATATATATATATATATATATATGATTTTCTATTTTATATTTGGTGATGTTAACAGTAATAATGACAAATTATTCAAGTATAAAGAAATGTTATGAGTCTGCAAGTAATCACTATCATCTAGGCAGACGTTTTGCCCTGGATGATGATTACCTGTTGTCCATCTATCTACCCTGTATCATATCAAAAGCTATCTAACATATATATCTTAATCTAGTATCTTCTATGCCTCTTGTTTTTCTTTTTAAAACACTAGATGGATTGTACCACTCCCTTTCCCCAAAAACCTTAATGGTATCTCAGAATCTTTGGAATTTCATCCAAAGATCCTAACATAGTCTTCAAGTCCTTTCAAAGTTGGCCCGTTGAAATAGACCAAATTTCCATTCTAATATTTATTAAGTACTAGAAAAGGGCTAGCTCAGAATTCTGCGGATCTGTACTACCCATATAGCCTTTGCCTCCCCCCTGCTTCATCAGGTGGAAGTTCTTTCATCAATGACATCTGCATGGGTTGGCTAGTGAATCTATGATAACTCCTCTATTATGTATATACTCTTTATTATTGTTCCTTTTGCATTTTATAGGGCTATATTTCTTCACACAAATAAATTATGTTTCAAAGTTTAGCATCTAATATAGCAGGCATGGTTAGGATGTTACAGAATTACTTTGTGTCTTGGTTCTATTACTTTATAGCTGCAGCCTTGAACACAGCACAGACTCTCTTGAAAATGTAGTGTTCTTATAAGAAAATTTATCAAATTAAGCATCTCTTCCTCCAATAGGTTTGTGCAACTCTCCTAGACTGTGGTATTTGGCTATCTATATGGTCTCATAGCAACCCAAACAATTCCTGTATATTCTTGTGATGTTACCTGCTTTCTTATTTCTGTTATTCACTATATTGAAAGATTTTTGAAGGAAATAATGTATCATGGTTTCTTTGGTGACTATCTTTCTATACTACTCAAAAATAAATGTAAGGTTGAATGAATGAATTGGATTGTCTATTTCAGACTTACAGTGAATTAAAAAAAAGATGATGTGTATAAAAATTGTTGTTAATGATGTCTAAAATATTCTAGGCATGAAAGAATTTGAAATTTAAAATGTGGTCAGTGTGGGCTGGAGTAGTGGAAACCAAGGATAAAGCCTTCCCAAAATTTAAAATTGAATTATTAGCTTTTTATTTAATTATAATAACCTCAACTTTCAGTAACTCATGGAATCACATAGTGTACTAAATCGTATTTGAAAAAAGTCTTCAAGTGTTTTTCAATCTTAAATGATATATTTGATCAGAAGATCTACAACCACTCATTTAATGCCAAGGATAACACGGCACAGTTTGACTGATATATTATCTATTTTTTAGAAAAAAAGAAAGATGTATTTGTCTCTACTTTACTCTCTTGTGTTCTGTACATATACACAAATGTGCATGTGCATCTACACACATACAATTATCCATTGTCCTTTATGACTATGCTGACATAAGAATTAATATTTATTGTGTGTGTCTATGTGTGGTGTATTCTTGAGATTCAGTAATATGTTTTATAAGAATTATAGATTCTAATGTCCTTGGGTTCAATCCCAGTAACACATACACACAAAT
This sequence comes from Muscardinus avellanarius, assembly GCF_963383645.1. Lineage (NCBI taxonomy): Eukaryota > Metazoa > Chordata > Mammalia > Rodentia > Gliridae > Muscardinus > Muscardinus avellanarius. The sequence continues at coordinate 13,318,768 of NC_137789.1, read as the reverse complement.
ACACACACACACACACACACACACACACACACACACACACACACACAATACAGAGAGAGTTTGTAGAAAACTGCTACTTACTGGCTAAGCAGTATTTGTTAATTACTTCAATACTTTGTGCATCAGCTTCCTAATCTGAAAAATGGACATGATCTTGATATCCACCTTAGAGTCTTGCTGTGATAATTAAATAAGTAAATAGAGTGAAGACCCTGGAATGATGGCTACCACATAGAAAGCATTCTGGAATCATAAGCCATGCTTAGTCTGCATTCATTATTACATCAAGTCTTTATGATAATGAATATCACTAATCACTATCACATTTTGATTTTTATAGACGGAGACACTGAGGCTAGGAGAAGTCATATGATTAGTCAGATGTGTAGGTTGTTGGTAGCAGAGTTCAGCAGAAGAAATCAAAGCCATTTGTTTGCCTCTAAAGACAGTATTTTACCTTGTGATATATTACTTTCTCTCTTCTTTGTAATTTCTCTGTGACCCTGTGACCTTGGAAGAATTTGCTATCCTTCAACTGGGATAACTATATCCTTCATAAAGCTGCTCTCTTGTAGTACTTATTCTTTCTTAATCTTCTTGACATGATACCAGTGGAGAGTTAGAACTGAGTACTTGAGAGCTAGGCTTCTGATTCATATTTTAAGTTTACCAGACAGTAGGTAGTTACAATGAAGTTTCCTTTAGAACCAGAGGAGTTAGAACTACATATAAATATATCACAATGACTCTCAATTATTATGCATAATTATAATGTAGCAATAAAAATAAGAAGTAACCAGATGCTGGGAAGTGGTGAGCTCAAGGGCAGCACCCTGGCAGAGTTGGGGGTATTGCTGTTGTGTTTGTTGCTGTTGCTGATGATGATTCTTTTGCCAACCATTTATTAATAATTCCCCTTTATTTTATCAACTAGATTATTAAATACAGTGTTGGAACTGTATTAAGGCCAAATCATGAGGACCAAACCCAATTTTTGAGTTTGCACTTTATCCTAAGTGTTCCGGTGTGTTACCTAAATCCTGAAGCACTGGGCAACTGGTAGCAAGTCTGAGAAAGGAATGCAAGTGAAGGTGCTGGATTCCCTGGCAGGTACTTGCACCCCATCAGAGTTCAGTACCTTCACATCTGAACACACAGAGATAAAGCATCTATCCTTCCATAGCCCCTCTTATAGAACTTTGCCCATAGTAGACCCCTAATAAGTACTTATTGAATAAAAGAGTAAGGAATAAGAAAAGATAACATTGACAGTTTCTCTTTGGGGAGGTGGGAAAATTTGACAACAAATGCTGATGACGGTTGTGCACCAGTGTTAGAGTAATGATTACCACCAAACCATCCACTTAAAATGGTAAAAGTGGCAAATTTATAATATATATTTGTATTATGCACACACACACACACACACACACACACACAAACATGCAACAAAAACCAATGAGCAGATGAATGAATGAATAGATACAAGGGTAAGTGAGATGGGGGAACAGATGGACACACACACACACACACACACACACACACACACACAAACCTATGAGCAATTGAACAAGTGACTGCCTGTCCCATGTGTTTTTAAGGATTAAGTAGTTTCCATAGAATGCCAAGTGCACATCTTGGTCCCACAAAGCACAGGACTCAGGAAAAGAATAAACTACATTGTTTTATTTAGAGGAACAGCTGTTGATCATGAGCTGTAAATTTTTTCCTAATGTAATGGCCATTGAGAGGAAGCTTGAACGTCACCAAATTTAAAAAGGCCAAACCGGCTGTCACTCTCTCCAGGCCCTCAGGGATGGGCCTGCCAAACATTGCTGAAGCAATTCCCTTGAAATCGGTAACTGTGTGGGATGGATCATGGAGACTCAAAAAAAGGAAGCTATTCCAATAATCTTTCCTTTTAAGAAAAATATTGTTTCCACTAAAGACACAAAAGATAAGGCTGTAAACTGAAAAGATCAACATAAAGTACAATGTGCTCCCACAATTAAAAAGGAGATAAAGCAATTGGCATCCATGTAGCATTCTCACTTCACTCTCTGGAGATGAGGTAGGACAATAGGCTCTTGGTGATGAGCTTTGGCATGTCATGTTTATCTTAGAAATCCAGGTCATCAGCAATAGCTGACCTGGGGTCAGATTTTCATGAGAAGGGCTGAGAAGAAAGGGCTCATTTTTTCCTTGGCATCAACCAAATGAAGCTGAGCCTTACATGGAGCTTTGACCTGTAACCATGTTCATTCGAGTCTGGGAGGAGCAGCATTATACAGCAGAGAAAACTTGGAGTCTGGAGTCTTCTGGGCTCAAATTAATGCTGGGAACAGTGTTCTATCACTTCCCTCCAGCCATTTAGCTTTTGCTTTTGTAGAATGATTAGAAAAACAATCCCCACCTTGTAGAAAGAGATCACTGTAAAGTGAGTATAATAGTTCATGGCAAACATAATAAATAGCCTGTGGTGTTAACTGAAGACTGACAATGGTCTAGAGGGTATAAAACTGAGTTATAGTGGTAAATTTTTCAGTGATGATTGTCACAGAGAGTCACTTCAGCTCTCTAGTTGTGTTCTCTGTTTACACAAATGGGTGGGATCAGAATGAGTTTAGAATCCTTCTTACCTTTGACATTAAAGAGAAAATTTATCTTGAGTCAAGGTCAAGTATTTAGAGAGGACTTTCCCACTCCTTAGATTTGGTAGTTAACCGAAGTATTATAGTACAAACAAAGGGAGAGACCTCAACGATTTTACATGAAAACCATATATATATATATACCAGATTTCAAGAGCAAGCAAACTTCTGCTCTATATTCTGCATTTAAATCTAATTCCTGTGGGACATGCCTGTAATCTCAGTACTTGGGAATCTGAGATAGAAGGAGCAGAGATTTGAAGAGAGCCTCAGTGATTTAGCAAGGCTTTCAGCAACTTAGTGAAACTTTGCTTGCAAATAAAACATAAAAATGGGGCTGGTGGGTGTAGCTTGGAGATAGAATGGCCTTGAGATCAATCCCCAGACTACACACACACACACACACACACACACACACACACACACACACACCATGCACAAAATGTAATTCCTGAACAAGATAAGGTTAACTTGAACAGTGTCATTCATGGTAGTCTTTAATTAAAATGATGTCCTTGCCACCAGGACCTTGGGGTGGGAATAGTAATCAAAGTGAGAAACCAAGATAATCCAGAAATTGATAAGACAGATAAAACATTGAGGCAACCACCCTATCACATATACAGCCTCTCAAACACCCAGGGCATCTTGATTCCTTTTATTTAATGCCAATCCATGCGATCTTAACTCCACATATTCTGTTGGTGCTAAACCCTACAGCCATTGGATTCCAACTAGTTTCCTCACATCCCTCCTATGTAAATCCAAATGTAATTCATCTATCACTTGGACTACTTCAACAGGCTCGAACTGGACCTGCAGACTCTGGTTTTCATTCTCTCTCTCTCTCTCTCTCTCTCTCTCTCTCTCTCTCTCTCTCTCTCTCTCTCTCATATTGGGTATTTAACCCAGGAACATTCTGCCTTAGAGGTACACCCTGTCCCTTTATAATTTTTTTTCCCTTTGAATCAGAGTCTCAATAAGTAGTTGAGAGTGTCACTAAGTAGCTGAGGCTGCCCTCCAACCTGCAATGCTCCTGTCTCAGCCTCCCAGTACTGAGATTGCAGGCCTGTGCTCTCATTTTAATCATTTCTAAGTCATTTTCCAACTTCTTGCAGTTCAGAAAGTCTTCCTCACCTCATTTCCCTTGAAGTGTCATCCAAACTCTCTCACAGAAGCTGCACACAAGGGTTCACACTTCCACGTCCTACTGCCCACCCGCTGCACCAAGACCCTGACCAGCATGGCTCCTGCATGGAGCCCCAGCCCTCATCCAATGGAGCTCCTGGTCATCGAGAACCTGCTCTCATCTTTTGCCCCAATTGCTCTTTCTCCTTTCCTCTCCCCCTTCCTGTCCTCACTTGTCTACAACAATAATCCCCACTGACACTTCTGGTTTTAGCTTAAATATCATATTTAGAGATAAATTCTCTTGCCCAGCTCATGCCTCTCTCCACGTCCAGACTACATTAAATGGTCCTGCAGGTTCCTATATCCCTCCTGTTGCTTGCCCTTCCTTTTCTGGATTTTATTGTTATTTCTACTTAATGTCCTATCTCCATCTTCTAAACTTTAATCCCTTTAAAAGCAGAGTCTGATGTTATGATTTATCCTAGGTTCTCCAGTCACAGAGCCCAAAACATAAATCAAGTATATATGCATACTTTCACAAATAAATGAATAATTAACAGGACAGTCTTGTATATAGTGATTACTATTTCTCAACCTTCAGCACATCACTAAACATCTTTGGACCTTATTAGGTTCAATAGAAAAATGACTACAAATTCTCTGGCTTTTTTGTTGCTTAACTGAGAAGATTTGGTGAGGTCAGGTATGGAAACAGAAAAATTGTGATGTTAATATGTTGGAACTGATTATTAGTATTTACTCTTCCTTTTCACCATGAGGCTTGTCAACTTTAGCAAATTAGAAGGCCTCCAAGTTCTCTATAGCTTAAGAAGATGGCTAGCTTGATGATTGCTTAAAAAATTGTTTTTCCCTGAATTTGACTTTGACTTCTGTCAGCCCTCTTAGATTGTTCATTCCAAAAAGAGTGATTCATTTTTGAAAACAAGTCATACTTTGTGTTCTGCTGTTACTTAACTCACTGGCACCATCTGCTCAGCCATTCTGCCCATTTTTTAATTGGTGAATTGTAGTTATCTTAATGGGGTACAAGATGGTAGAGACATACATGCACACATCACTCATTTAGCCCTTCCCCCATTTCTTCCCCATTATTCTCCTCCCTCCTTCTTTTCATGTTGTTTGTGAATGTACATCATGTGTATTAGGGAGTGTCCATCTTCCCCCCTCCTATCACCCTAAGTTAGATCGCCTTTTCTGCTCATCTATTTTTCCTTTTTTATCTAGAGTTCTTTCTATGACCCACTTCTCCCCAGTATCCACATATTAGGGAGAGCATCTAATTCTACCCAATTTGAATCCAGAGAAAAAGGATTCCTTCTGCCTGTGTGTCCTATGGAAAATAAGAAGCTCTGAGAAAAGTCAAGAAGGCAGAGGGCATCTCTGGCAATGGATCAAGTGGCTTCTATCTCAGGTCTTATTTTATCATGTAATGATGAGGTTGGGAGTTGGCCTGAAGCCAAGGATGAGCCAAACTCACACTATGATTTCTACACTGCTGCATTAACTTGGCCTCCTAGAGAAGTATGCAGAGGAATGGTGACTGCGCTTGGCTGTTAGAGAAACTCTCTGGACTCTAAAGTGCAGGCAGCAGGCCTCATGCCATCACAAATGTTAGCCTGAAGAAGATGGCACATTGGAGATATCATCTTTACTTCAGTATATACCCACTGACCAGAAATTCACCTCTGTAATTTTGGAGTGTACGTGGAGGGTGTCAATTTGTCTTGGTACTGTGTATCTGTGTAACAGGTGATACAAAATGAAAAGAGTGAGAAAGAAAGCATCCATGCATAAGTTTACAAATCAACATGGCAACATGCCTTCCAAATATTCCTAATCAAGAATCTTGTCAGAGTGCTATTCTTCAGTTTCCAAAATAAATAAATAAATAAAAAAGGATTTATTCAGCAATAAAAGCTGACCCTCCAATTCCTACAACAATAAGTTTTTAAGTTTGGCAGTCAGTAACACTAGCGATACCAGGACTAAGCAGCGAGAAGAGTCTGAACTGGCACCCTCAGAAGGAGGCTGTTCTCAGGGCAGCAAAGGTGTTCTTCTAAAACACTTGGGCTCCAAGATCCTGGCTCCCACTCTGCTCACTCACTGTGCTTGCTGCCTTCTCTTCCCAGCTCCCTCCCTTCTTTAGGCTGAATCCTTCCCACAGAGACATCAACTGCCAGGTTATTTTTCAAGTTTATTGAAGATATGTCTTGAGATGAAAAAGAGCTGCACCTTCTTTAGTGTAGAGTAGGGCAATCTAATCTGATTATTATGTCTGCCTAAGACAACTTAGGCTGTGATAAGGGAGTTGGGAGGATCTGAAAGGGTGCCATTCACCTCTAGAAGAGGTTTCTGATGACTTTTGGGGATAATTCATGCTTCATCCACAAGAAAAAATATTTTTATTAGCAATTTAAAACTACTTTTTCCTTTATTTTTTAAAATTAATATATTTTTATTGGTGCATTGTAGTCAAACATCACAATGGAATACAAGACTTGTGAGGATATCCAAACACATCATCCAATCAACCTTTATACAATCCCCATCTCGTCCCTCCTCCCCCTCAATCCCATACTTGATTTAGTAATTAACTTTGATATATTTGTGTACATACATCATGTGTTTTAAAGAGATTCCATCTTCCCCATCCCATCCCCTCTGATTATCACCCTAATTGCTCCTCCATAGGGCCCTTTCTTCAACCAAATTTCCTGCTATTACCCATTTCTTCCTAGTTTTTGCATATTAGGGAAAGCATCTGATTTTTTTATTTTTTGTGATATTTCTCTGTGTGTGCCTCATTGACAGTTCCAATTCCACTCTTAAGGCTCCGGTACCATTCTGACCACGGAAGACTCTGATGCTGGCCTCGCTGGCTCCTGCATTGGCCTTGCCTCATGGCAGGCTCCGATCCTGGCCTCAGAAGCCTCAGAACCGGCCTTGCCTTAAGGCAAGCTCCTTTCTCAGCCTTGCTGACTCCAGCTTTGGCCTCACTGTATGGCAGGCACCTATCCCACCCTCACTGGCCCAGCACTGGCTTCACCTCTTGGCAGGCACTTATCTCAGCCTCTGAGGCCCCAGCACTGGCCTTGCTACACAGCAGGCTCTGATACAGGCCTTGCTGAGCCAGGCACCGGCCTCACCCCTCAGCAGGCTCCAATCCCAGCCTTGGAGGCCCCAGCACCAACCAAGTCTCACGGCTGGTTTCTATCCCAGCCTCGCTGGCCCTGGCACTAGCCTCACCCCTCAGCAGGCTCAGATCCCAGCCTCAGAGGCCCCAGCACCAGCCTTGCCTCATGGTAGGCTCTGATCCTGGCCTTGCTAGCCCCGGCACGGGCCTCACCCCTCGTCAGGCTCCAATCCCAGTCTTGAAGGCTTGCCTCACAGTACGCTCTGACTCTGGCCTCTCTTCTGAGGACGCCAGTTCAGACTCTTCTTGCTGCTTAGTCCTGGTGTCCCTAGTGATACTGACTGCCAAACTTAAAAATTTTATTGTTGTAGGAATTGGAGGGTCAGCTTTTATTGCTGAATAAATCTTATTTATTTATTTATTTATTTATTTATTTATTTATTTATTTTGGAAACTGAAGAATAGCACTCTGACAAGATTCTTGATTAGGAATATTTGGCAGGCAATTTCCACTCTCTCCTGTATTCTAGATAGGAAGTCATGGCTGAAAATGTCTCCTTAAGTTGTCCCAATCAGATATTAAACCAAAATGTGTCCAGGGTTTCTCTGAGGAATCCATGTCCTTTTTGGCAGCCGCTACATCTTCACCCATCCACATTACTTTTTCCTTCAAAGAGACTAAAATTTATTGACATTTTCCAATTTCCCTCAGCTATTAGATATACTACCTCAAAAGAAGTATGTTAAAAATATCATACCTTTTGATCACCAATGTACTTGATGAAAATTATCTTTAATTCTTCCTACTTTGTCTCCAGGTTTTCTAGGTATATAATTTTATTTTTTGGTGGTACTGGGGATTGAACCCAGCAGCATTCTACCTACGAGCTACACCCGCAGCTCTCTTTTTTTATTTTCTATTTTGAAACAATGTCTCACTAAGGTGTGAAGGGCCTCAGTAAGGAGCTGAGGCTGGTCAAGAACCTAGATCCTCCAGTCTCAGCCTCCTAAATACTGGGATTACAAGCATGTGCCACCATGCCCTGATTGGTATATGATTTTTAAATGCATTTATTGGTATGTTGGCATGTTATTGGTATATTATAGTGAAGTTCAAATTGATACAAACATACGTGCACCCATCAATTGATTTATTTCCCTCCAGACACCTACTACATGTTAATTAAATTGATAGTAATACTATCATATATGGAGATAGCCTTATTTGAATGGTTTTCTTCATCAATTCTCCTTTTTCCATTTCCCACCTGCCTCTCCCAATTCCTTTCCAATATTCTACTGGTCTCTCGTTTATCTGAAGTCTTTTTTGGTTTTGGACTTTCTCTCTAGTATCCACATATATGAGAAAACATACTGACTTTCTGAGACTGGTTGATCTCAATTAGCACAATATTACTAGTTTCATGCACTTTTCTACAAATGACATAAATTTGTTCTTTATCAGTTAAATTTCATTTTTTATGTATATACCACATTTTTTTCATTTTTTTCATTTGTTGACAGGCACTTAGGTTGATTCCTCAATTTGGCTATCGTGTAGGTATATGATCTTATTGTCATGTCAGTATGTTGCAGAGGCCAATTTTGGAGTAAGAAACAGAGGCTCTTTTGGTTTACCCTAGGTGATGGAGCTTTATTTTGAGAATACATGAGGACAGGAGAAGGTACTAGAATTGTACAACAATAGTTGAAGAATCTGGTGCCTTGGAGAAAGAGAAAAAAAAAACAGTGACATCATCACTGATATAATAGTCCCAAATTAACAAATTTCGTCTGATTGTCTGATGACTCAGGTGCTCATCTGCTCCAGCGTCATGTTTGGTCATTCCCAAGAAAGAGGATGTAATTGAGCTATTTGTCATCATCCAGAAAAGTATCCCTGTTAGGTAGAGTTTTCCTTCTAGGATCCCACCTGGGGCATTTGCTAGTTCAGGCTCTTGATTCAAACTCTATTCTTAAGTCTAGCCTATGGTGACCAAGGTGAATCAGGCCTATAGAACAAATCATAGCGACTTATAGATGAGAAACCTCCACCATATTTTTTCTTGTTTAATGAGAGGTTCTTAAAGTTCTGTTACAAGCGTCTAAGGATCATGTAGAGATAAAGAATTAGGCTCATGAATTTGAATGATTCAGTCAAGACCAAGGTCCATTGTTTTCCTTTTATCACTGGGCTTTGTTATGTCCTTAATTCTACAATCCTACATCACTGAAATATTCATTTCCCTATGTTCCTAATGCTTGGTAAAGAAAAACAATGGAGAGTAGTATTTTCCAATCATAAGTTGACATGAAAAAGAAATGCTGATAAAGAGAAAATGGGCAAAACACATCCAAATAATGCACTAGAAAGTGTTTTAGAAAAATTAAATCTATCTTCTGGAGCCTAAAGGTAACCTACCCATCTGTTGGTGAAAAGAAAGATAAGCACCCAGGAACACACCCAAGAGAAGACAGACAAGGACCATTATACATTTGAGGGCTAGTAGTGAGTTGGGTTCATGCATGATAGAGGACCAAAAATTACTATGGCAGAAATCCTTTTGTCCTATGCTTTTGGTAACATTGTTGGCTGCATAATCGAGTGTTAGTAAAAATAAAGTCACAAGCATAATTCATTTATATATCTTAAATAATTCATGTATTATAGTGTTATTAAATACATTTGTTGGTTGAAACTTCATTTGGACACAAGTTTTCTCATTCATGTTAAATTATTAATTGGAATGTTATGCTTTCTTTTTGCTTTGTTTTAATTCTGCAGAACCAAGGATTGAATCCAGGGAATTATGAAAGTCAGGCAAGCCCTACAGCCTCAGCTTGAATAGGGTTTCTGCTATAGAGACTTTTATTTTCTTTACCATGAACCTGACTCACTTTTAATACTTAAATTTATAATGGACTTTTTCTATCTTCTCTTTAGGTGTGTTTCTAGGTGTTTTTCTTTCCTTTTATCAACAGATGGGTAGGTTACCACTAGACCCTTCCTTATAGAAATATTACTTATACTCAATTATTTTAATTTTTAGGAGTGAAAATTAAACTCGAAGATTCTTAAAAAGTTGAACGCAAATCTTTTGCAATGACTTCTTCATTTGTGTGTGTGTGTGTGTGTTTCTCTATGTGTGTGTGTGTGTGTGTGCATATGTGTGTGTGTGTGTTGTGCATGTGTGTGTGTGTTTTATTGATGTTGAACTCAGGGATATACTTCCTCTAAGCTACACTCTCAGCCATATTTTTATTTTGAAAAAAGGGTCTTGCTAAGTTGCCCAGGCTAGCCTTGAACATGCAATCTTTCTGTCTCTGCCTCCCAAGTTCTGGTTTTATAGGACTTATAGGACTCTGCCTCTGTGCCCAGCTGGCTTCTCCACTCTTTAAAATGATTGCACTCAATTATACTTCAATTATATCATTCGGTTTCTTTTTTAAATACATTAAAAGTATTTATTGAACCTTTCCAATACATTCTATTCAGTTTGTTAGCATCATTGAAAAGATAATCTTTTTTCCTACATTTATACTTCCTCATTTTATACAATACTTAATTGGAATACATAATTACTGTAACAAGTACAGCCAGCACAAACAGGTTTGGGAGCAGACACAACTGACTCTTCATAAGTATATAACTCATCTGCGGGAAGTGATGTGCCAACGTGAAGCTCAGAGAAGCCTGTTGCTATGGAGGCTGAGATGCCAGTGGAACTAGTCAGTGATTTACAGAGAGAATGGAGAGCATCAATTAACTTGTCAAATCAGCTGCACAGAAGTTGGATAAAAAAGCTTCCAATGTAGTTGACTTTGTGCATTCTAAAAGAGCTACTCTGTGTTTTCAACAAAATAAGCACTAAGAAGTCATATTGTGTGTTGAGAAACGCCAACTAGAAACAATCCCAACACACCATTCCTCCTTTAAAAAGCTCTTAAATGTTTACAAGGTCAAGAATTTGGTGGTATACAGAAGGAAACTAATTTACCGTCTTTAAGAATTACCAAATCGCCGGGCGTAATTACGCTTGTAATCCCCACACTTGGGAGGCGGAGACAGGAGGATCGTGCAGGTTCGTAGCCAACCAAAACTCTGGTTTAAGAGACCCTGTTTCCAAATAAAAAAGTATAAAAATAGGTCTGGGAGTGTAGCCTGGAGGTAGAAGCGTTTCCCGGAACCCCAGTACCACAAAAAAAAAAAAAAAAAGAATTACCAAATCATGGATTTGCTTTTAAATTATGTTAATTTATATAATTCCATAGTAAAACTAACTGCCCTTCACTTCAGTTGCTTCCTGGGAGCTGAAGGGATGGTGTGCATATATTTCTTCCTTTAGTATTCTTTTGATTGTAGGTCAGAGAAAACAGGCAAAACAAAAACAAAGCCACACACACACACACACACACACACACACACACACACTTTTAAAGGACACCAGGCTATTTAAGAAATCCAAATAAAAGTTGAAACACCAGACCTTAATATGTTACATTCTAAAGTGATCCCCAAGATTCCTGCCCTCTGTGTATAGTCTCTGTATAACTTACAATAACTGAGTAGACACCAGTCTTATGACTATAATGAATAGCCACTCCATGATTATGTTACATTATGTAATACTCTGTCATAGCAGATGGATAGAAATTCTCCTCGTGGCTTTGAAAAAGTAAGCTGTCAGGTGTGAGAAAGCCATATATGCCTGAGATCCTAAGGAGACTTCTTGGGGCAGAGAGAAACCCCCAGGGCAATTTACAACAAGTAAATTGGAACTACAGTCCTACAGTTACCCAAAACTGAACTCTTCCAGTAACCTGCATCATCTTGAAAAAGGACCCCGCTCCTAAGGCAAGATTGCATTTCTGGCTGACCCACTGACTTTGGCTCTAACAGAACACCTAGGTAATCTCTGCTCAGACTCCTGGCCCACAAAAACTGAAGATAATAAATTGCCATTGTATTAGGACACAGCAAAAGAAAAAGTATAATCTTGGTAACAGCAGAGGACTTCTGTGGTAGCTGTATAAATCTTCCCTGTTGAATATTGTCATCTCTAACTCATAGTTTCAACAACACCCATTCTGTTTCTCTCAGTTCAAATTTTCACAAGGTAGTCTAATTAACATAGATTGGGTCAGGTAGATATGGACCAGAAGGATTTCCATAGGATAGGACCTGCTACTGGATGAACCACTTCTGTGCATGGAGAAATCTCTAGAGAAAAAAGAAACACAAGTTAGTATTTTCAAAAAAAAGTTTGCTATACCCTGTGCTAGAAATCTTGTATTTCAAAGTACATTCTGAATATTAAACTAAAAGCCTTCAAAATGGAAGTGGCCACTGATTTATCTCTTAAAAATCATCAATCCCAGTGGTCTCCAACTTTTCGAGATCCATAAATAGTTTTATTTATCTCACAATACATATCTTATTTAAAAGAAACTCTGATCGCCAATGTTTGTTTATTAAAATATAACATGTTACTCTTTCTTTTCAATTATCAAAACATGAACAACAATGTCAGTTTTTTAAAGCAGTAACAACCATCAAATAAACTTCTCTATATTCTATGAAATATTGGCACGTAGCTCATGGATCTTCTACCATTCTAACTGCATAGAACACTTTCAGTCAAATACTCTTAGGCTGAGAGAAAATAGCCTATTTCCTTCATTTCATAGTTGTGATTTTGTTTTAATATTAACTGTTTCCTTCCTCCCTTTCTTCCTTCCCTCTCTCCTCTCTTCCTTCCTCCCTTCTTCCCCTCTCCTTTCCTTCCATCCATTGATCCGTCCTTCCTTCTTTAATTTCTTCCTTATTTTTTCCTATTATTGGTACTAGGGAACTGAATCCAGGGGCATTCTTCCTGTGAACTAAATCCCAGCCCTGCTTTTTATTTTAAAAAAGAATCTCACTAAAGTGCTGAGGCTGGCCTTAAAACAGAACACTTCCTGTCTCATTCTCCTATGTACTCAGATTATAGGCATGCAATGCCACCACACCCAGCTATTTTGACTGATTTCTTAATCCTCAAAAATAAATCCAGACCCCAGAGTTCATCTCCTTCAAATCACAACTTAAACAAGCAAATGAATTCACTTCCTTCAATGTTGACAAGGGAGGAAGAGTCCTCACAGAAGGAGAAGCCCCTAGATATCAGAAATTCAATTACATAGCATATGTTGATGGTCACTTGTACAAGCTCAGCTGTTGGTGTCAGGAAATCAAAATCATGGCCACTTGAGGATAATTTCCACTCCACAGCTGTGCTACTAAGTAAAGTAATTACAAATGTCCATGAGGTAAATAGTATGGGCTCAAGCACCCATTTCTTAACTGAGTAGTAAAAACTGTTTTTGTCTGTCTCAGAAAGGCATTTCATTGGTCATAGGGAAAATCAAGAAGCATTTGGATCAGCCAATGAAAATGCTGCACCACCACTTAGAAACAGATGTAGTATTGGTAGCATCAGCTTCCCACACTAAGAACCAAATCTGAAAACATGATTCCAAATGTTTATTAGCAGGACCAACATTGAGTAGATAAATGTCTAAGACCAGCAGTCCTGATTTCTACATCAATGCCAATTTTCAGTACCTAAGGTTTAATTACAATTTCTAGGATCTTCATAATAGAGACTCTGAAGGTTTGTTGGACTTCAAATGTCCTTAAAAGTTTTATGATGAGTTAAGTGTAAATGAATAAAAAACATATGAATAAAGTTCCCTTGAAATACATGTGGTTTTAAAATTTTTAGGGAAAAAAGGGCTTGGCAAACATTGCCTTCGGGGCCTGCCAAACCCAGAGCATTTGAGAAAATAGCTCAAGACATTCGGAGAATCCCAAAGTCTGGTAAGGTCTATCCCTCTTTCAAAGAAAAAATGAAAATGAAAATGGCTTTTTAAATGTTTAAACATGTAAATTCTTGCTAAAGTATTGAATGTTTATAAATAACTTGCTATTTTTACATGCTCAGTTACACATACACAGTAATATATACACAGGTACTCATACAAAGCTATTTTGGCTTGGTCTAAATTCAAACTTTAGTGAATATCAACTTCAGCTGGCCTTTGTCAATATTGGCAATAGAAGCTACAAACATACATAGATAGTCAGAAATATACCACACACAGCACTATTTTTGGTACGAAAGGAATATTCAATACTGATAAATCTTATTAATGTTTATAAAGTCTTCCAATAATGTTCCATTACTCACCTTAATTACACCAAAGTTTTTAGTTTTCTATGTCTTCAAAGTCTTTCCTAAACAAATCTACCTTTTAACTTTTTTATTCTTTTCATTTTTGCAGCACTGGGATTGAACTCAGAACCTCAAGCATACCGGGCAAATACTCTACCACCGAGCTACATCATCAGCCCTGAAGTCTTATTTCTTAGTATTAACCTGTATGTATGCACACTCCAGCAGCACTTAGTTGATTCCCATCACAATAGTTATAAAGTACCATCGTTTCTACCTTCTCTTTTTGTGCTAATGTCCTCATTTGTCCTTTCTGTCTAGAATGCCTCTCCATTACCACCTGTAAATTCCATGCATGCTCATTCAGAGTCCAAACTCAGATTCATCTTCAAATGACTGTCTTTATCACCTGCAAAGGCTTCAAAAATCTTACCAGACTGGGTACTTTTGAAAATTTCTTCTGTCTCTCTATTGCCTATATTTCAATCTTGTGGCATGGTAAGAGGTCTGCCAGATAAATTTTGCCAATCACTCATCCACTCTTACTGGTTCCAACTATTTTGAAAAATAGATCAGAGAAGCCCAGTAGAACTCAAATACAGGATTAACTTCTTAGACCAAGGAAATGGTATGGCTTATTCTAATTTTCCTTCTTATTGTTTTTATCTCCAAAAATAGGTTGCAAAGCTGAATAAAGATATAAAGAAGATCAGAAACAGTAAGCTAAGATGCTCAAAATGCTAGGCACATACTGGGAAAAAGCAAACACTACAGAACTGAATCCTTCCTGCCACATTTTGATGCAATAGCCCCAAAATCTGACTTCTGAGGTATAGTAGACAAGAATGGAAAGAGTGCCCAGATGTGTTGCTCCCACACTTGTACGGCGTGGAAACCACCCTTTCATGACAAACAAGGATCAGCAATGAATTAGTCTTTCCCTCACCAATCAAGGCCACTCTGCTGAAGACCCAGCCTGCCTTTCTAGCTGTCCCCTTTCTCTCTTTACAGATGTTCTGACCCAGCCATAGGCTCCTAAGTTCTTGACCATATTGATACAGGGTGTCTTTTCTTGTTGGGCTCTTGGTTCAGTGGATTTTGATAAGTGAAGTCCGAGGACTAATGGAAGTTGTAGAGATATCAAAGTGTATTTGTAAGCCAAGGAAAGATAGCAAATAGAAAGACAGAATAGCTCTTGTACAGGGAAGGGTTCTCAAAAAGGAGTATCTGCAAAAGTTCTTGGGAGATGAGATGCTATCCCTGCTTGTGGTTTCCCATCTGCTCTTCTGATATTAGTGTGAATTTGGTTTGGAGGATCCAGTGTGTTTTACCCAGTTTTGGTCCTTAATTTGAATAATTGTCCTGCAGTGTGTGGGCTCCAATCTCCCAGATACACTTCCCCTTGTTTGCACAGAATTCTGCCCAACAGAAGAGGTTGGAGTTTTGTTTTAATTTCCATAATCCTTTCCTTGTCATTGTTACATATATATATATATATATATATATATATATATATATTTTTTTTTTTTTTTTTTTTCAGATCAGGGGCTGGAACCCAGAGGTATTTGACCTCTGAGCTATACCCCCTGCCCAATTTTCTATTCTTTATTTTGAAACCAGGTCTCACTGAGTTGCTAAGGGCCTCACTAAGTAGCTGAGGCTGTCTGCAAACTGCGATCCTTCAGTCTCCGCCTCCCGAATGCTGGGATTACAAGCATGTGCCACCATGCCTGGTCTTTTACCTTTATATCTTATTAATCTTTCCTACCTTTGTTTCTTATATAAGTGGTTTCTTTTAACTCTTCCTGTTCCTAGATCCTTCACTCAATTTTAATATTACATTTGTACATACCTCTCTCATCTGAATAAACTTCCATCTCTGTTTCCTAAGGTTCTTCTAGTCTACCTGGTACAATTATTCATACCTTAAATAGTCAGCTGAGAAATTTTCTTTTATAAATATAACATAGTAGGTGGTAGTTTCAACCTACAATTTTTCTCACTCAGAAAAATGTACACTTCTTGAGGATAGAAACTATGCCTTATTTTATTCACCTCTCTCACCTGGGATATTTATATAATATTAAGTATAATATATTTATATATAATATATGAATCATATATTATATATAAATATATAATATGTAATTATTATTTAACTTTGATTTAAATATTGATCAAAATAATTTTGATTTAAATATTGAGTAGCTTGATATACTGGCTTCTCTGAGCGAGGCTGCACTAATAAATAAATGGGGTTGATTCAGTAAATTAGGGAGTGGGGGTGATTAAATCCAACAACATAGAAAATGTGAAAGACAGGAGAACATATAATCCTTTCCTTCAAGAAATTTACAATAAAGTATAATTAATTTTAGCAAGCAAGATTCTTGGTAGAAAATTCCAAAACAACAGTGCTTATTCTGCACCTGGAAGCATTCATTTGGCTACAAAAAAAATGGTTCAGTGATCCTTAGTCAAAAGGCACTATCCACTGCATACTAAAAGCTGCATTTGAGAGGCAGAGACAGGAGAATCATGGTTTTTCGACAGCCTCAGCTACTGAGTGAGGCCCTTTTCAACTCAGTGAGACGCTTTCAAATAAAGAATAAAAACTAGGGCTTTGGGTGTAGCTTGGAGATAGAATGCCTCTGGGTTCCATCCCCAGTACCAAAAATAAAAGCCACCAAGATCAGTGACAGCTACCATCTCTTTTCTGACCTGCTACAGCCTAGCTTTTTGCTGTGGAAGGCCAACATGATAGATTTTTCCCTAGATTTTCATGTTCTCTGCCACACTCACTGCACCTGGTTGATGTTTACAGCTGACTTTTCTCCTTAGGGCCATTGCATTATTGGAAGCATTCCAGACACTAGTACCATCCCCACTTATAACATCCTTACTGTCAATAAAGTCTTTGTCTTGATTGATCACGTATTTTCTCTTAGGACCCAGTTTTCTGTAGACCACCTCCCTGATTCATTCCTTTACAAATAATGGACATGGAGTAGGGCACAGTCAACCATAGTGCTCAACAATTTTAGCTCTGAAGTTCAGTTTGGGTTCAAATACAAGCTCATCCACATTTGTAACCTTGGACAAATTACTGTCTTTCCAAGATTAAGGTTACTGATCTATAAAAAATGGAAACATTCTGCAACAAGATGGTGGAAAAATTAAGATAATGTAATAAGCGCATAGTACACATTCAAAAATGATCTATTATCTAACATTCTTTTCCTTATTGTTTATATTTGATACATTTATTTTTACTTAAAAATAGAAAACATCTAGATGGTGAGAACATTCTTTGTGTGATGGTGCAAATGACCAGCCTTGTGGACTTAGGTCATTTTTCACTTCTTTAAGCCTTGACTGTGAAACAAGTTGTACTTTGTCGTACAAAGTACAACTTTCTCCTCATTCTTTTTGACTCAGTACTTTCCCAAGATGCTCTTTCTATTGTAGAGGAAAGTTTAATGGAGACCAAATTTAATCACAGGAATGCACTTGAGGCATCTTCTCATGTCAAAACTACCAATATTCCACTAGCACTGTGACCAAACCCATTCTCCTTGGAGTAGGGAATATATTCTACCGAATCTGCTGGGAAGCGCTAGAGAGGTAAATGACATAAATTGTAGATGTCCTATCTTATTACATGGATGCTGTAAAACATGAACAGCAATAGTGTCTATCACATACCCATAACCCTGACTGAAGAGTGCTCAATAAGAAATAAATCCTCTCTTTTCTTCTTCTACTTATAGGATACTATCTTTTTCTATTTAAAAAAAAAGTAGCTGAGGTAAAACATACATCCTATATCAAGTTAGAAGCTAGCTGAGAGCTGGTAAGATCAGAAAATAGTATCATGAGCCAGGTGTGGTGGTGCACGCTTGTAATCCCGGCGCTTGGGAGGCAGAGACAGGAGGATCACCAGCCACACTGGGTTAAGAGACCCTGTTTCCAAATAAAAATATAAAAAATAGGTCTGGGAGTGTAGCCTGGAAATAGAAGGGTTTCCAGGAACCCCGTACCACACAAAAAAAAAAAAGAAGAAGAAGAAAGAAAGAAAGAAAGAAAGAAAGAAAGAAAGAAAGAAAGAGTATCATGAAATTGTAGAAAGACATGGTGTGAGCTTCCTTGTAAGAGGCAAAAGAAAATGCAGAAATTGTTTCAGAAGGGATGACTGAGTTAAATGTGAAGGTAATAGGGACAAAAATTGAGTCATGGAAGTAAGAAGTATAGAGAGGAAACATTAATCAAGATGTCAAACAGATGACTAGAACTAGGAAAGCCAGAGGTTAGAATGGGCCAGCAAGAAGTAGCCAGGGACCAATGTCCCAGCTACTCCAAATACATAGAAACCAATGAGGAGAAAATTAAACACATATACAAAAATAAACAGATTCACTGTTTACTATACTGCTGGCTCTCCACTAGGCTGTGTGTGTGTGTGTGTGTGTGTGTGTGTGTGTGTGTGTGTATGTTATCAGCTTCAATAAAATCCAATTATTTCTCAAATGTAACCTTATAAAAATGATAGATATTTAGCTATAAATATTTTAAATATTTTGGAGGACGTTATTTGAAAACAAGCTTATTCAATAGATTATTTTGTCCGTTCACTCCTTCCTTTGCCCTACCTACTTCATACATGAGTTCATTCACAAAGGATCTATCATTGTTTTTAACAAATCCTGAGCACTAGTCAAAGGTAAAAAATAAAAATTTACAGTGGTCATGCATCATGTATCATTTAATTCAGTACACTGATAGCCCTACTTCATTTCCCCATTTTGTTTTCAATGAAGTTCTATCTAGGAAGAGCTGGACTACAAAATAGGACTCTAAAGATGCTAACTTTCATTTTACCTAGCTATCAACTCCTGTATAAAGCAAATATTCTAGGAGTTGAATGACCCAAAAGTTAAAGCTTTTGTCAACTTTATTCTCATGGATGAAAAGATAACAAAATATGGTTAAGTAACCACTCCCTCTTCAGTTTTTAGCCAGCAATGCAAAGGCTCTACTTACTAGATTTGCCTCAGAGGGAGATGAAGAATTCTGTAAGGAAATCTAGAGATGGTTTTCTTTCTGAGGCACTTCAATGTGCATTTTGGGTCTTGTGCAT
Organism: Muscardinus avellanarius; assembly: GCF_963383645.1. NCBI lineage: Eukaryota > Metazoa > Chordata > Mammalia > Rodentia > Gliridae > Muscardinus > Muscardinus avellanarius. The sequence goes on along the minus strand of NC_137789.1, from coordinate 13,299,481 downwards.
CATTGATCAATAATTGTTGATGGTTAGCATTTGTAATTTCCCATCTAACCTTGGGTTTTCCTTAGCAGTAGAAATTTCACAAATAAGAATCTATCAATCACCCTCATCCATTCTGTCTTCCTCTCTTCCCTGGTCAGTTTAAAGGCTTTACTGAAATTAAAAAAGTATTATTTTTAATTCAAATAATGGTTTCAAATTATATTTATTTTCTATAAATAGCCTGAATATTTAATTCATCTTTAGAAACATGGAGTATTTTGTTGTTTTGTTAGAAAGCTAATAGTTTAGTGAAGTGAGACACCTTTAATGGATAATTTCTTGTGGTTCTAAATGAAACCCCAGTGAAGAAAAGCAGTTTCTCAGGAACTAATTTTCAAAGTGCTGAGATTTAGGGGAAATTTGGTTCATAATTAATTCTTTTCATCCCTGAGAGAGTTCTAGAAAATTATATTCCACAAGAGTGAGTTCATTTTTTCCCCTCAGTAGTGTATTTTACTTTGTAAATTCCAGAGATGGCTTACTATTGGGTAAATACTTCCAAAGGATTGGAGGTCAGGTAGACTTGTGTGAAAGTCCTAGGTTCATTAGCCAGTATAATTGAATAGCACATTAAACAATCTGAACATGAGTTTTATAGTGGGTAAAACATGAGTGAGAATATTGAACTCAGGAGGTTGTTGAGAAGGTTGAATCAGAAAAGGTGATAAAATTCAATGTAAATAATAAGGAAAAGTTTCAAGACAGAAAGTTGGAGGTGTGATATTTAAACAAAGGATGTTGGAAATCAGAATTCCTTTATGTAAGTTGTGTCTCCTACCTTGATACTTCCTACATCAGGGACTCTTTTCAGCATAAAATAAAAAGAACCAACTTTCCACATCTGGCAGATTTCCCTGTGTATGACAGGAACTGACTAGTGCTATTTCTTTCCTCTTTGGTCCCTCCCCTTGAAGATAAAAAATGAAAGGATGGATAAGTGACCTGTGGCCTTCTTTTGCCTGATGTACTAACAGTTTCCCTTTACTGTCCTGAGACATTGTTACCTCAGTCCTGAAAAAGATTTCAACAAGAGTTGAACTGTCATTGGGACTAGATATGTACATGGTCAAATGGATTTATGGAGCTGTGTAACAGGACAGTTGTGGTGGACACTGCAATGTGCTGCTCGGGTCACCTCTCAGGATGGAGGGCTCATTCACCTAAAGGCCAAATATGCTAAAGGAAAAAGTTTAGGGTGAGTCCTTTTCTGAAAACTGCTGTCTTCTAGAGAAGCTGTTTTACTCAAAATGTAGTCTACACCCAGTGACTGTGGTGCAGCCTCAAAAGCTTCACTCCCTCCTCTTCTTTATTGGGAAAACATAACACCATACGATAGCTCTTAACATTTTCTATTGGTATCACTTTTCTTCACTGTCTTCCAATGATTCCCATTATTTATGCATGATAATATAGTGATGGCCCATAAAGTCATCCAAAAAAAAAAATCATCATGTGAATACAGAAAGCCTAAAGTTTCAAAGGAGTGGTCTGAAAGATGCTAGGATTTTGAGCTCTCTAAATAGGATGGTTGGTGGCAGGTGAGAATGCACCCAGGCCTGTGTGTTAGAAATTTAGCTTTCTTAATTCAGGTGCATCAGTTTTCCAGGTAATGTATGACCCTGTGCGTGCCATTCTTCTTGACATACTACTAATCTTAAAAGCTGTTCTCATAGATCATTTCTTTTTCCAATGAGTCTTCTATGGCTCTCAAATGCTGTCTCAGTTTTTTTTTTCCTTTATGGTTAACTATTGAGATGATGACTTCACTTTTAGTACTAACAAAAGTACATTTTTATACTTAGAAACTTGTATCTCCCAAATCTATCACAGATACTTACATACAGCATATACTCTATCAGTATTTGTTAAATTGAACTAAAATTCAAAAAGGCCAATTTCTGTATTTACACATATAATCTTTAACTAAAGGAGATTTTTTTTTGCAGTACTATGAATAGGACCCAAGGGCATTCTACCTTTGAGCTACACCCCCAGCCCTATTTTTTATTCTTTATTTTGAAACAGGGTCTCGCTGAGTTGCAAATGGCCTAAGTAGTTGAGGCGGTCCACGAACCTAGATCCTCCCATCTCAGCCTCCCAAATGCTGGGATTACAAGTGTGTACCACCATGCCTGGCTCTAAAGGAGATTTTAACAAGTAAAGTAACATTTCTGGATCCACCAAATACCAAGAAAATGAGATTCTTTTTTTCTGGGTTACCATTCCCATACCTATAAGGCTTTATTGAGAATGAAGAACCTCCCCATTGCTAAATACACAAGGACACTGATCTGCTTGGTGGAGAGACTATCACCAACTGAGATAATTCTGTTTCAAATCACAGATACATGGGATTCTTTTGAAAATTGATTCATGAAACTATGAGCCAATGTAAACTCAAAACTTTTTTTTTCATATTATATAAATAAAATAACTCCCTTTACCGTTGGAATGCTCACTTACTCAATTCTTTAAGACATTTACATTTTTTTATGTATAAATGTTCTCAGACTGTTTGGTAGTATTATTCATTTTGATTATGCTGAATTTTAGAAGTCTGGCCTTGGTTATAGAAGTCATTCTTTCATCACAAGTCCTTCTCTATGAGAGTGGGTACTTTTAAATAATCTCATTAGGGAAAAGAATAGATGGAGTGGTTTGAATTACAATTTCCCAACATATTTCTAGTTCAAGCAAAGCTGTCTTTGGTTTTAATGTGGTTCTCTTTGTGCCATGTCAGGAAATAAGAAGGGACACATTTTGTAGCTAAATATGGTAGGTACAAAACCACAACACTTTGGAGAGACATTCCCATGCAACCAACTGATTCTTCAGAGCAAGGAACTGAAGTACAGAAGCAATCACCCCAAAGTCACATACCTGGTTAAAAACAGAAATTTGACTAGACCATACACATTATTGTTTTATTTTAAAGAAGCAACTGTAATTAAATAAAACTTAAAGAATTTTTCCCAAGGTCAGAACATCTTGGTTCCAATTGTGCCTAGGCCAGGATGGAGTATTATGGAAATTTAGCTAATTCAACTTTTAATTCAATTTGTGGATATAAAATACGGTTTTCAAATATATCTCAAGGAACATAGTAAGTGTTCAATAAAGATTTGCCAAATCTGTACCAGTATTACAAGCATAGTTTTTCTAAAAAGAGATTGCCGAACAGCTTAGATTCAAAAGCAACTAGAAAGATACATAATGTGCAAGTCACCAGAATAAAATTCCAAATCTCCCCCCAGTCAACGGATGCAAGCCAGTGAACCTCAATAATTATAGGCTCTTCATTGCTTTATGATGCAAATTTTCCTCCTGAGGAAACAAATTTTGAGGTTCTCCCAAGTGCAAAGCCAATATATAGCTCTATGCATTCTGTCAAGCTGTGAAGCCATTTACTCATCAGCCAGAATAACTCTGAACAATACGAATTGTTATTTGCAAGATGTTCCTAAACCCAATGACAAGCTGTTCCTTCTATGTCTAAGAGGTTCATGGAAATGCTACTTTATTAAAGTAAGTCCAAAAAATCTGTGGATGATTTTTATTGACTTTGTGCAGGAACGTGTGGCTTGGGGCGGATCATGAACACTAACGCCATTCTTGGATGCTTTTCACAATCTCATTGCCCTTGGCCAACTACAATTGCCTGATTGGCTGCTAGCTGCAGCAATGGAAGAAATACACTCACTTAACTGTTTCAGGAAAAGAAATCTGCTTCTGGTTTTTGATACTCTGTTTGAGAAATCAAGACCAATTGTATGCCTCTGCCAGAGAAGTAGTTTACTATTTGATGTTATGATACTCTAAGTATCATATTCAGACTCCAGTACAATCTGGAATCTTTTGGAAGAATAAGGAACATGACTGTATTTGAGAAACAAATAAATCCAGGTGAGGTGGTCACATATGTGTAATCCCAGTATTTGGGAAGCTGAGATAGGAGGATAGCATGTTTGAGACAGCCTCAACAACTTAGTGAGATGCTGCTTCAAAATAAAAAATTTAATTAAGGGCTGGAAGGTATAGGGTCAGGGGTAGAATGCTTTGGGCTTAATCCAGAGGGAGAGAGAGACAGAGAGAGAGACAGAGAGACAGACAGAGAGACAGACAGAGAGACAGACAGAGAAAGAATATTATGTCCTTTTTACTATCTAATAATCATTAGATTATCCTGTTTGTTTGTTGAGCTAGAAAATATATTTACCAAAGTGCACAAATTTAAAGAGTGTATTTTGATAAAGTTTTATGTATGTCTACACCTGTGTAACCACTTTATAATTCAAGCAAAATATTTCCTGAACCAAGCAAGCCCCATCCTTTTCTACTGCATACATGGCTGTGTATGGCAGCAGTTCCTTTCTATTGTTTTGCACTATATCATCACATACAAGCAATTTACTTGTCTTTTTACTATTTATTGTTTCCATATTAGCGCTATTATTTTTAAAGCTAATATGAGCATTTTTGTTCATGTGTTTGTGTGTGTGTGTGTGTGTGTGTGTGTGTGTGGTGCTGGAAATTGAACCCAGCGATAGCATTCTACCTTTGAGCTACAACCCCTAGCCTTATTTTCTTCTATTTTTTTTAAACAGAGTCTCACTACGTTGGCAAGTCTGGCTGCAAACCAGCCTCCTGTCTCAGCCTCCCAAGTACTGGGATTCCAGGTGTGGGCCACCGCGCCCTGCTTGTTCATGTCAATGTATTTTGGTTGATGCATGCATTTCTTTCTTGAGAACATAGCTAGGCATGAAATTACTGAGTCAGAGCTCAGACACACAGTTTACTTCAGAGGCTGTTAATGATGTGTTTCAAAGTAGTTGTATCAATTTACATGCCCATAATGTATCAGCAACGTATGAGAATTTCATCTTCAACTGTATTTGGAATGATAGGTATTTTCGATTATTCTGTGAAATCTTATTTCAGTACTTTTTGTGTTATAAAAGGAGATGAAGCAACAGGTTTAACAGTATACAATTTGAGCCCAGCGCTTGATTTTTAATCCCCGGTCTATTATCTGGACTCATGTGATTTAGGTTAAACTACTCAATCTCTTTGAGCCTCAGTTTCCTGAACAGCAAATCAACAGTAAATCTAATAGGTATACTTATCCCATAGAGTGACTGTCAGGATTAAGTGGGTATGTTACAGCTCTTGGAATACCACTGTAAGATTGTTAGATTTTTTTTAATAGAATGTAATCACATGTCTCAAAATTCCAAGTATACTTCATAATTGTTCTTTAAAAAATTAAAATAGGTGCAATAGTGTTACTATTGGGTACTATGCTAAGTGCTGTGTGCGAAAGGTAGGAAGGTGCATTTTATAATGGGTCAGACAGATAGTGGGGTGACATGGTAAGATAAAGTTGCAAAAGGCAGAAGGAACCAAACATGAGGGGACTTATTAGTTCCTTATTAGCTCAAGGAGTTCATTATTTACCATGAGGATTATGAGGGCACATTAATTTAAGCCAAAGGGTGACATGACCCTACTTGTATGATTGGGTAGAAATGGGATGTAAATGGTTACCCCTTGTAGAATATTGTCAAAAGAATCTGACAATATGCTCTACCTTTGATAAACATTTTCTAATGCAAACCCTTGATAAACTCTCAACATCACTGACATTTTACATCATGAGTAGATTGAAGAAGCAGGGCAATAAGTAACTTCTCCAAGACCGCAGTATTGATAACTGGTTGAGCTGGGGTTTGAACCCCGAATGTCTGACTACTCCTATTCAGGACTGAGTCCTATCCAAATCCAAGCTATCAATCTGTGTGTTACACAGGATCTATCATCTTCCTCACAGAAATCACAGGAAAGTGTGGTCCTCATTCTTAAAAAGAGAGAACATTTTCTTTTGGTGAAACTCTTTTCTTAGAGTCCAGAGTTAGAAAGCAGTAGAGCCCATGTTCAGACTTGAGTCTGTGCTGTCCTTCCTCCAGGATGTTACTCTGGTGTCAGAGCTCTTGGTCAACATATGAAATAAGTTGCTTTCACTTCAAGCCAAAGCAGAGATCAACAAATGTTTTTCATAATGGGTCAGATAGTGAATATGTTGTTAGGCTTCTCAAGCCACAAAGTCTTTGTATCATTATTCAGTTATACTGCAGTACTTAAAATATGTACTCAAATTGACATACATATGTCTCACTAAAACTTTACTTATAAAAAGAGCCCATGAGCCAGATTTGGCCTAACGACCCATAGTTCACCAACTCCTAGTATCTATAAAAACAAAATAACATGTCCCTTACCTGTTATGACTTTTATGCAAATATTAAATTCATTATGCTGATAATTACTTACTATAACATATTTAATCATTGCATTGTACTTGGAATATTTAGGCTTCTTTTCTCCTCCTCCTCCTCCTCCTCCTCCTCCTCCTCCTCCTCTTCCTCCTCCTCCTCCTCTTTGCCCACTTCTCCTCTTCCTCCTTTTTGCCTGTATAGGTATTATCTAAATAGACAATGCTGCTCCATAGTCATTGTTTTCAATTTTTTTATACTTTAGAATTATGTCCTGGAAGCCGGGTGTGGTGGCGCATGCTTGTAATCCCCGTGCTTGGGAAGCAGAGACAGGAGAATCGCGCAGGTTCGAAGCCAGCCACATGCGCTGGCTTAGGAGACCCTGTTTCTAAATAAAAATGTAAAAATAGGTCTGGGAGTGTAGCCCGTAGGTAGAAGGGCTTCCAGGAAACCCAGTACCACCAAAAAAAAAAAAAAAAAAAAAAAGAATTATGTCCTGGTAATAACTCTCTGTCAGTGGGTATATTACAGGTCTCTATAAAATCATATATCAATTTGAATCATTCAGTGATTCTCCCCATTCTTTCCATATTTTATGCCTCTGTGATCCTGCATGTTAGTATTTATCACTACTAAGTCTAAAGAATTCCTCTGCCAAAGTTTTATAATAGAGAACCGATGAAATATTAACTTTAACAAGCACAATATCATGAGAAGTCTGAGTGGAAAATAAATGCTGGCTGTTGTTCAGATGTGGTTTGAGTGTCTCCCAAGGGTCTCTGTATTGGAAGCTTGGTTCTCATTGGGAGGTGATAGAACCTTTAAGAAGCAAGATCTATTGAGAGCCCCTGAGTCTTCAAAAAGGATTATGGTAGTTCTCATACCACTCTGTAAGTTCTTGCAAAATGATCGTTATGAAGGGAGCAAGCCCGGCCCATTCCCACTCTTTGCTTCTTGGATGAAGACGGAATGCTTCCTCCCACATGTGCTCACCTGCTGTGATGAGGCCCTCACCAGAGCTCACACTATGCTCCTCAGACTTCCTAACTTCAAATCTTTAAAGCAAATAAACCTCTTTTAAAGTTAGCCTGTGTCAGATATTTGCTCAGAGTATTAGATAACTAGCACAATGCTAGAAAAGGAAATGTTAGGGGTCAGGAGGCTGAATTTTTGCATGAATAATACAAATTATTTTCCTCCTCAGTCTCAAATAGCTGGATCACTTCCCCCTCCCTAGGATTTATCTCATTCTCCTTGAAGATATGGAAAGAAATTCCTGGTCACAGACGATTTTGTGACTTTTTCACATAGTCTATCTTTGGAATAGCAAATAATAGCCTAAAGAGAGCAATTCCAGTGTTTCTTCAGTTATCCTGACTTATTAGAGTAGAAAGTGGTATGGAAATGTCTCCAATGAAGAAACACATCATAGCAGGTCTGAAGTAATAACTAAAATTAAACATTATAACTATCAAAGAAAACTATGTTAATAAAAACAAAACTCAATGAAACTTAAACAGTAATGAACATACCCATTTCATTTTTCTCTTCCAAATGTACTTCCTTCTATTCTAACTTTCTTAATGTTCTTCCCCATGAGAAGATCATAGCAACTTCTGTATCCACTTCCATTCAGACATTCAAATCTAATTATGTTTCCAAATTCCAGCAAGATCTATCTTCCCCAAAGTCCCATTTGATAATGATACTCCTCTGCCTGAGAGCTCTATTGACCCTTAGTATCTTGAAGTTGGGCCTCCACATTTAGACCCCACGTACATTATATGCCTTATCTCCCACCTGTCCTTTTTAGTCAGCCTCCTAGACAACCTCACGAAAGTGCTCACCTATTCTTCAGCATCTCTGCCCTTCCTCAAACAAACGTGCACATAATGCTGCATTCCAAAAACTGCTTGCCAAGAAACTACTTAGAGAGTCCGGAGTGGCTTATTAAAAACACAAGCTCACAGCCAATCACTACGTCATGTGAATCACAATTAAGACTTTATTTTCTAACAAGTTCTCCAGATAATTCACTTAATCATTTGCTTTGGAAACCACCAGATGTGCTGACCTATGCTTTGGAATGCTGCTTTCTTGTGTCCTGCAAATTTCAGTTTATCATTTCAGATTTCACTTAAACTTTAACTCCTATTGTACACTTTAAAATATATTGGAGCTCAGGTTAGACATTCTTAAAGAAAAAGCAAAAGAACAGAAAGTTTTAGAGATGATAGTTGTGTTCAGAATGTGATCATGGTCATGTTATCAGGGATGTGTACATATGCCCAAACTCATTGAAATATATGTGGATTTTTTGCATATCAATTATACCTCAAGAAATGTAAAACAATTAATAGATGTCTCTTTGGGAATACTACCTTACTTTTTACCAAACACAAAATTATTGACTACTTACTCTTTTCAGTCAGAGCACTCTACCTTCATATATTTATTATCCTATTTGTTGCATATTGCTTTTTTATTCTTGCCCTTTTTTCTTTTTAAGAACTCACTCTAAAATGTCAATACATGTTCAAGAAGAACAATGGATATACTTGGGAGGCTGAGACAGGGGTATCTGAGGTTTGAGGCCAGCTTCAACAATTGAGACCTTAAGCAACTTAGATCAAATATGCTTAAAATAAAATATGTCTGGGGGGTTGTAGCTCAGATATAGAATGTCCCTGGGTTCATTCTCTAGTACAAGAAGGAGCAGGAGAAGGAGAAGAAGAAGAAGGAAAAGGAGAAGGAGGAGGAGGAGGAGGAGGAGGAGGAGGAGGAGGAGGAGGAGGAGGAGGAGGAGGAGGTGGAGGAGGAGAATAACCATCTCTGACTTAGATATTATTGGAAAATCCTAGAACACTGAAGAGTAAGGTAAATGCTAACCTTAAGGAAATTGTGAGTTCCCTAGAAAGCAATGTTCCAGTCCCCTCTTGGGTGTCCCACTGGGCCTCAGTTTCACTTCTGTTGTGGCACATAAGATGGTTTACCATACCTAAGTGCTTTCTTGGCTGACTCTCACTATGAAGCATGAATTTCTCATGGATTGTGTCTGAAACTGAAACTCCCTGATCTCTGGATTAATATCCTACAGTGCTGATGCACCAGAGTTTGTGCATTATTTATGTCTGAGAGCCAAGATGCTGAAATCAGTATAACACGTAGTTTAAGAGCATGGACTTGGTGTGATCTTCAACGACCTTCTTAACCTACTGTATCTCAGTTTCCTCTTTGAAAAGAATAGAAATAATAGTAATATATGTGTCAAGTATCTGGCAGATTAAGTAGACATTTTTATACTTACTGGCTTATAAAAATACTGATTAAATATTGGCTATTATCAACATTATGACTTTCTTCCAAGGAGTTTCCCAACCTTCCTGGAGATAATTATCTATTCTGAAGAGCTGCCTGGAATTCCACTGTCCACACACACTTGCCACGTCCATTCCAGGCATCTATCCTATTCTGAAACATAGGACCCAAAAAGTTCCAAGTCCACCCTCCCCTTCCGCTTGCATTTGGTTCAAACCCTGAAATACTGTTAATTCTTGCTGAGTTAGGATACAAGTGCTCTGTACACAGCACTATGCAAGCATACAATATTGTTATTCTTTCTTTCCTTGATGAGGCTTTAAATTCTTTGCAGAGACCATGCTGCCATGCACACTGAATTTGTTACCCTTGATTTCAAAAAAACAAACAGTGTGCAATAATGTGTGTCTGATAAGTGGGCATAAATTCATCTGCTCTGAATTGTGAACTCTTCTGGAATCTATAGATGATGTGAGGGAAGTAAGAGCTAAGTGGAGATGAAGATTGAGGTGCTAGCCTTCGCTTTACTAAGGAAGCATGCCCTCTACCCTTCCAGTGACTCAAAGCTGCCTCAAAATTCACTGTTCTCTAATATACTCTCCACACAATTGAATGGTTGGGACTCTTTTCTCACTGTGGTTAAAAAATTGTTTCAATTTTATATATGGCAAATCACTTAATATTGTCATGAGAAAAACTACCTTGTCTAAAACAGATGAGAATAACATTCAATAAAAATTTTTACTAGGGTCAGGATACAAAATTCCTTATCAGTGCTAGCCAGAGACTCAGTGACTCAGTGTGTGTGTGTGTGTGTGTGTGTGTGTGTGTGTGTGTGTGTGTACATGTACTCACTTAAAGACCCAAAAGACTTCAAACATATGTATGCTCAATGTGGATGGAAGCTGAAGGTATTTATCATACAGAACTTGGTTCATGATTATTATTAGTGACATTTCTACATTTGTCTTAATCTGCTTGCACTTTGTGAGATACATAAGGTGAATGAGCATATCTTGTTTGCATTTTTTAATTTCTTGAAGAAACTGATTAGCATAGTATCTTCCATTTGGCACCATCAATAAAAAATTGCCAAATGAAAGAACATGATCAAAGGTGAACATTCTTGAGTTGGTGTAACAACCATGAAGATTGAGCAGGATCTAGCTTTGCCTTTAGATCTCTAATATGAGAACAACTATCATTATTCATATGCTTTTCTGATAATTAAATGAGCTATTTTTGGAGGAATTGCATAATATAGTGTACGGCTCATAAATAAGTTTAAAAAATACCAATTCCTTCCTTTCTTGATTCCTGTCTCTTTCTTTCCTTTATCTTCTTTTCTTTTACCTTCTCTCATTTCTTTCATTCCCCCCCCCCGAAAAAAACATTGGCCATAGACCCAGGTGAAAAGGATATAAGCCATTTTCTAATAGAACAAGAGACATCGGGAAGCAAATCACAAAGATACCACTGAGGGATTATTCAGAGCAAGTATAAAATGAGATAGAAACATGCCCTTGAAAACTGACAACAACAACAACAACAACAACAACAACAACACAACAATAAAAACAAAAACAGAGGCACTGAAACTGATAGTTTCTTCCTGTGGAATTTTACCATGGTTGACATCATCTTTTCTTCAACTTCTAACTGGTTCCTGAGCTTTCCAAGGTTCACCATGTCCAGGCGAGAATAATAAGTAAAATGGTCAAGTTTAAAAGTTATCTTGTTCTTTAGGAAACATGCATACACCCTCCCTGTCCCTTTTCCTCTTGATCCTTTAAAGTATTTCTAGTCATTTTTTAGACTAATAATTTCACATTTCTTTCACTTTAGAGAAAAAGAATAAATACTAAAGAAGAAGAAAGCCAGAAACTGAGAAGAATAAATGATTACTGAATTAAATCACTACTCTGGAAAGTTGAAAAAAAAAGCTAAGGTACTGCAAGAGCTTCTGGGAAACCTTCAATTGATTCATCAAGTATTTGATAAGCCTAGGTGATAGGGTACGAAGAACAGGGACTCTGAGTTCAAATTTGTTTAAAAACTCAGGTGTGCTGATGAACATTTGTGCATGGGGCCCAGAGCATGACACTCTAAATTATAGTGCATTAGCATACATGCTGTATACTTCGAACTTACAAAAAATAATGCAGAAACAAGATCTTCCTGGCTCTTCTCTTTGGCCTTTCCTCCTGCTATTCTTTTCTCTGAGGCAGACCATGGAAAGTAGAACCCTTTCCTTTCACCCAGAACCAGCCCCAAAACCCAGAAATATTACTCTCACCTTCTCTTGCCTTTCTATGTAAGACCTGACCATAAAGAAATTCCATGATCTACCTTGCATGATAGTAGGTCATGAGGAACTAATTGCAGAAGGGGTCCTGTCTTATTGGAGACTAAAAAGTTTCACCCAGAGATATCAAGAAGAAACTGCACAGACAGGCCTGGTCAAATTTCCCCACTGGCCTATTACTATAGAGCATGCCCTTTTTCCATCATGTTTATCTATGTTTTTCCATTCTTTATCAAATCTAAGCATTAAATATAGGAAGATTTCCCTGAGTCTTTGTATCTTCACTCTGAAGCCTTCTATGCCAGGGACAATTCTGATTGAATGCACTGTGATTGTTTCCTTCTATTCTTTGTCAGTTTTCATGACAGACCTAACAAAAAACCCAAGAGACTGAGGAACTTCTTCCTCCTCTGAATGCAAAACTAGAAAAGGATTTATTCTATGCAAGACTCCATAATCTTATACATAAAATAAGAATCTTATAGGATCATTCTGGAAACTTAAATAAATTTGTACATGCAAAAAATGTTTAGAAAATAAGAATCTTATAGGATCATTCTGGAAACTTAAATAAATTTGTACATGCAAAAAATGTTTAGAAAATTGTTTGCAACTCACTGCTCTCAGTCAGCTGTAATATTAGTGTTACTAATGTTATCTTCTAGAGTTGGAAGGTTAAAAGGAGATATTATGAAGAAAAAGGATCTTTAACTTTAGTTGACATGGTACCATCCTTTCTTGATCTTCTCATTCTATCTTTTTCCCATGGTTAACACATTTCAGTTAGATTATTTTAAAAAAGGAAGAGTCAATTGAGTGAATTACTATTTTCTAATATTTCTAACTACCAAATACATTCACCTCCCACACTCCCAAACATGCTTGCATAGAGACAAATATTTTGTTAGTTCCTATATGCCAGACATTTTTCACTTGTCCTCTCTACTTCATAGTCTTCAGAACAGCTCAATGATGGATGCATTGTCTTCACCACTTTGGAGAAGATATCACTGGATCTCTGAGAAGTGGAAGACCTTGCCCAACCTTCACCAGCTCTATATGGCAGAAGGGAAATTATGCCATAGGTCTCTTGCATGAACTTCAGAGCCCTTGCTCCTCCTGACACATGGCGACCTAAGGAAGATACTCAGGGCTCTGGTTCTCTAGGTGTTTCTATGTATAAACTGCAGTGTCAATGCTCTAGAAATAGGCCATCCATCAGTGGGTGCCATCTGTAAGCAGTGTCCCCTTGAGCAGTGCTCAGTTCCAGTTGAGAAATTCCAATCCTGCAAACTCATTAGCTCCACTTTCCAGTACTCTCCACACCCCTAGAACTGCTTCCATAGAGCTCCATCTAGTGCCCTAGGGCAGGGTGAATCACAGGGTGGGGGACTGAAAACAAAGGTCACGTTTCTTTTGGTAGGTTTTTTCCCAAAGTATTGCCAACTGATGCACAATTCCTGATTAAAAAACATTAGAAAACAAATGCAGAGAAAGGGTCTGACTTTGCCTCTCCTGACAACCTTAAAGTCTTTCCCAAAGCCTGAAGGAAAACAATTCTCTATGAATTCAACAATTAGATTCATCTTATTAATAATACATCTTATTACTCAAATCTGCCCAATCATGAGGTGTTCTCTCTCTCTCCCTTCTTCCCTCCCTCTCTCCCTCCTTCCCTTTCTCTCTCTTTCTTTCTCTAACACACACACACACACACACACACACACACACACAATCTCTGCCTTTTTTTACACCGTACTCTCCACCTCATATGGAACATCCTTCATGTCTTTAAGTCTTATTAACACTTACTCATACATTAAGATTCTCTGAGCCTTAAGATTGTGCTATGCAATGCTATTCTGGGCACCCTCCAATCAGACTAATCCTCCATCATTACTTACTATTTTAATATTAGAAATGAATGAGAATTATAGGCTTTTAGTTATGGAAAGTGGCTGAGAGACAAAATGTAATTCCTCTTATCATGAAAATATAATAATTGAGACCTAGATAATTAATGGACTTCACCATTTCTGTGGCACAATATTGGTCTGGGAAAAATGGGAGGGCTAATGAGAGAAAAAAAATTTTATGTTTTCTCTATCACAAGTTTTTATTGTCGAACAAATATAGGATTTGAAAGGCCATATTGCAGCCATAGCATTACATGGACTAAAAATCAGGACTTCTTTCTTCTTTCGAGTTTCTGAACTCGACTCTTACTAGCCATTTGACTGTGGACAAATTCTTTAACCGTCTCTGAGCAACTGATCTCTCATAAAAAGACATCCTATTATATGTATAATCTGCTTTATTGCTTCTTGTGGAAATTTTGAATAGAATATCTAATTACAAAATATAAATTAAAAGTGTATAAAACATAAATGTATATGCAAAATTCATCAGCAAAAATATTAGCAAATAGAATCCAACATTATGAACAACAACATACCATGACCAAATATGGTATTTTTTCAAGTATAAAAGTTTAGTTTGGTATTTGAAAATCAAGTAATAAAAGCCATAAATTACCCTGAATGACATAATTAACCTAAAAAAATCATGTGATCATAACAGATGCAGAAAGAGCATTTCATAAAATCCAAGTCATTCTTGATAAAAACTTTTATTGTGTATGAATGTTTAACTTTAAATTTCTCCATGATGTATAAGTATGATGCACCAATAAAAGTATAGAAAAACTAGCAAACTAGAAAGAGAGAATAACTTTCTCAACTTGACAAAGTACATCTACACAATGAACCTACAGATAATATTATACCTAATAATGATAAACTAGAATTATCTTTTAATATTGAGAACAAGGTAAGCAAGCAACTTCTCATTTCAATTCAACATTGTATTAGAAGTACTAGAAAATGCAGGACAAAAAATAAAACGGGAAGAAAGAAAAAGATAAATAAAAGGTATACTCATTGAGAAAAAATTTGTTTGCAGATTACATGATTACATATATAATTTCAAAGAACCAGTTAAAAAAAAGCAATTACAACAAGGTTACAGGATACAAAGTCAATATACAAAAATTGATGGTTTTTATATATACCAACAATGAACAATTGGAATTTGGAATTAAAAATCACATTACTACCCAAAACAATGAAATACTTGGGTACACAGATAATAAGATGTATATGAAGAAAACTACAAAACTCTGATGAAATACACCACAGAACTAAAGTAACAAAAAGGTATTTCATGCTTGTGGATAGAAATATTTGATAGTGTTCAGATGTCAGTCTTTCCCAATTCGATCTGTACCTTCAATACAATTTCAATTAAATTTCCAGGAAGTAATTATGTGGATTATCAGTAAACTGATTCTAGAGTTTATATGGAGAAGTGAATGACCCAGAAGTCAAAACACTACTGAAGAACAAATCCAAAAGACTAAGACTGCCTAAATTTTTTCCACACATTTTGTTTTTATTTATTTATTTATTTATTTATTTATTTATTTAAAATGGTATACATTTAATCTGTACTTGGTGTCCTCCCCCCCCCATTTTCCCTTCCCCCCCTCCCGACAATTAATACCCAGGGTAACCTTGCTATATTCATACTTTTACACATATTCAGATGTAGACCCTCATTAAAATCAAGTTCAGTCTTCTTCCTCTCCTATCCTTCCATTCAAACGTTGCTGTTTTTCCCTTCCATTATCTGGATTCCTTCTGGTATCCCCCAATGCTCCCTAGTTTGGGCATATTAGAGGAAATATATGTCCCCTCTCTTTCTGTGTTTGGCTGATCTCACTTAACATAATGTTCTCCAGAACTTTCCATCTTCTTACAAATAACATGATTCTCTTCTTCTTTATAGTTGAATAGAATTCCACAGTGTGTATTTCCCATAATTTTGCAAACCATTCATCTGTTAATGGGGACCTAGGTCGTTTCCATATTTTGGCTATTACAAATTGTAACACTGCCTAAACTTATAATTTCCTATAAAGACACAGGGATCAAGAAAGTGTGGTATTGGCAAAGTGGTAAACAAATAGACCAGTGAAATAAAATAGAAACCTGAAAATAATTGGATATAGCCAAAAGAATGAAGGCAATTCAATGGAGAAAGAATACTCTTTTCAATAAATGGTGCTGGAACAACTGGTTATTCACAAGTAAAAAAAAAAAAAAAAAAAAAAAAAAAAATTTTGAACTTTTGTGTCACCTTTCTTTCACTTCTCTGAGACCCTTAATGAAGGTCTTTATATTTATACCAAGCATTTTTATTTTTTCCAAGTTTTAAAGAGCCACTCTGTAAGTTAATTACAAGTGGTTCTATGTAAAGAAAAACTGAGTCATGAAAAATTGTTTCTTATCAAGAAGCTGACCCCATTTAGCTTTCTGTTTCTCGTGCCTTGGTCCCGCAGCCTCAAATTCCATTCTTCATGGTCTGTGCATTGATGTGCAGGAAATAGGAGCCTGGTATCCTCTGGCACTGGGGAGGAGGACATTTGTGCCAGGTAGAAGGTTCAAGAGAATCTGGAGATTTAGAGTCCTCAAGCACAGCCATTCATATCGCCCCATTCTAGATCGCAGAATCCCATTTCTTCTCCTTGCCGAGACATGAAATGCAATACAGAACCCTTGCTGTGGCTCTGAAACCGGCTTTCTTTGTAATTCAGCTATTGTCCCACTAGATCCTGATTTTCGGCATAGTGTATCTTTGAGCTGAAATAAGTTTCTGTTTAAATACTGCGATAGTGACCTTTGAAGTGTCTTTCCACACTTTTAGGTCGTATTTGCAGTCAGTTGAATAGCAGTCCCCAAAAGACAAGTCTAGTGGAAGCTCAGGATGTGGCAGTATTTGGAATATAACCATATATATAAAATTAAGATATAGGCCTTGGGATGAGCTCATCCTATAGTTAGGGTGAGCCCCAAATCCAGTAATAAGTGCCCTTATAATAACAGGAGAAGAGAAGATTCACAGAGTCACAGGAAGAAGAGCATGTGATGAAGAGGGAGACACAGATTCCCACTGAGTAAATGCTAGGGTCGCATCCAAATATTAGTACTGTATTTGGGATACTCCAAGAAAATGCTGGTTATGGGGAAGACAAATAAATTTAAAAAGGGGGGGGGGAATCTAACCTAATGTGAATCAAGCAAGCTTCTACTGCAAACAACTTGATGTGCTAGAGTGCTTTGGGAGCCAGTGCAGGGAACATGCCTCAAGAGACAAAGATCATCTAATTGTGTCTAACTTAGTCAAGGGCCAATTGTTCTGAGTGGTGTGAATTCCTCGGAACCTCCACCCTGCCACTGCTGTGAGCTGATCAGGCCCTGGAGAGCAGACCTATCCTCAGGCAAAGAGATACCAGGGCAGATATTGATACCAATTGTTTAAGGTGAAAGAGGCTAGGGAGAAATGTGTGGGGCACCCAGAACCTACTGAAAGAGCCAATGAGGGACTAGAGAGACTATAGGAAACATCACAATATTCTAGGCAAAAGAGCACAATCAGCCTTAAGTATCGACAGGGGTTTTGTTCTGGGACTCCCTGTGGATACTAAGATGTGAGGCCGCTCAATTACTTATATAAAGTGGCATGGTATTTACATTGAACCTCCTGCATATTGCTAAGAATTGTCTCTAGATTACTTATAGTACCTAGCACAGCCAAGCATGGTGGCACACGCTTGCAATTTCAGCATTTGGGAGGCTGAGACAGGAGGATTGCAGTTGGCTGACAACTTAGGGAGGCCCTTTGCAACTCAGGGACATCCTGTTTCAGAAATAAAAAGACTGAAAACAATAGGGCTGGTGTGAAGCTCGGAAATAGAATGTCCCTGGGTTCCATCTACAGAACTGCAATCAATCAATCAGTGAATTAATTAATAAATAGACTAAAAATAGGACTGAGGGTGTAGCTCAGAGGTAGAATGCCCCTGGATCCATCACCAGCATTGCAAAACAAAAAAACAAAAAAACAAAAAAAACCTAGCACAGTGCCAATGCTATGTAAATATACTGTGATGTGCTTTGTTGTTTAGGGAATTTAGGGAGTAATTACAGGGAAAAATATCTGTACATGTTTAGTGCTGGTGTGATATGGTTTTCTAAATATTTTTGATGCTTGTGTGAATTCACTGGCATGGAACTATTAGAAACAGAGGGCCAACTCGTGTGTGTGTGTGTGTGTGTGTGTGTGTGTGTGTGTAAGTGTGAAGGAATGCAACACTATAACTTAAGAGGAGATTGAGGGATTACAAATTGGAAGTGCATAGAAATAATTTGGAATCAAAATTAAGAGAGAAACAAGGGCAGACCTGTGAGGTCTTCTGGCCATGTTATTTAGGACTTAGAAGGGATCTTCAGAAGTATATGTGTGTTTGCAATAATTTAAGAACAGGCATGATTAGTTCTAAAATTTGAAAATATTTCCATATCTGCAGTATAAAGAACTGTGAAGGAGGCACAGAATTAGGAGTAAAACACAGTAAGTAGTCCCTACTGAATAAAGTATTTTTACATTTTTTGGTGCCAGTGATCAAATGCAGGCCTATCTACATGTTGAGAAAGCACACTTACCAACGAGCTACATCCTCAGCCCTATCATAACTTATACACATAACAATTTTTCATTTTGGACAGCTTAGATTGTTAGAAAGTGCTCCCTTGTTTTGGACCAAAATCGTATAAGGTTAGTTTCTTCTTCTAGTTTATAGCTTTCTTAGTCAAACAGAAATAGGAGACAAAAAAGGGGCCTCCCACATGGAAAACACACACGTGTGCTGTTGCCCCGCTGTTATGACTGGACAACCTTGGGCTATCGTCTTGAGGTCTCTGAGCTTCAGCTTCCTCTTGGATGCAGTGGGATTAAGAACTCAGACTTCTCAATGTTATTGAAGAAATGAGCCAAATATTAAATTACAATATGTGGCATTATATACCCTTCTACACATTAATTCCAATGATCTGCTCACTCGTATAAAACATTACACTTTCCTATTTAAAAATAGCTATGATATTCTCTAAGATTCTTCTCTTGTTTAAGAGAAATTTCTAAACCTCTATAATTAATCCCAATCCTGAGACATTTCTGCATTATTCAATTTAGATATTGTACTTTGCTTTGTCAAGAATGACCATAACAGATAATATAATTTCATGCATTTTTAATATTTGGCAATTATTCTTAACATTTCAGTAAAGTGATTCAAGCATAATATATATCAATGGTTTCACATTCCTCTCAATTCTATGCCTATAATTAAAAGAAAATTAAGCCAATGGGAAATTATTTCTCTTTTCTGCTTTTTTATGCACCTAACATAGTATTTTTTCCTTCCAGTAGGTTTAAAATCCTGCAATTATTTGCACAACTTAAAAATCTCTGTGCCCAAATACTCTGATAAAATGCATTTTTTATTTGGAAAGCAACATGAATTAAGCTTAATTTCACTGTAAGAGTTTTAAGGCACATCTAGATAAAGCCTTAGATAGCTACATTGTCTGAGAATAATTTTAGATCAGGTAGAAAAAAGTCTTATTTGCTTCCTCAAGTTCCTCTGAACTGAACTGGAATGAAGGACAAAGTGCCAGCACAGCAAGAATCTCTCCCCTACCCTCTTTCACCCATTATACTGAAAGAAGAGACCTTGCTGGCCTAGAGTTTCTCTTGACTTTCTTTAGTACAGAGTATCTGTATTTTCCTAGAAGTTTACTTGGTTATGTATTAGAGTGAGAGTCTAACATAGTGGAAATCTTGGTAACAGAAACAATTCGGGTGTCTCCTCCCCTGCCATACGTGTTTGTTAATTCACCAGTCTTATCTCTCACTACCTCTTTCATCTTTCTCCTCCCCAGGCCCACTGCTCTCTTGTTCTCATAAATTCTGGGCTGTTAACACAACAGCTTCTGAATTGTTGGTAATGGGTTCTGTGGCCCACCATCCTGCTCTGATATACTAGTGCAAGACCAGCATACTCACTCCCCCAGCCTCCAAAGAGTGGCTCTTGACAGTTGCCTCTGAATTATCATGCTAAAATAGCTCTGCATGCGAAGAATTGCTTTGCACAGGTGAACGACCTTCTTCAGGACTGACTCATTTACAACCTGTGGGACATTGCTGAGGATCCATCCATACTTTATTAGAGTACAACAGGGTTCAACTAACGTTCTTGTAACTGCATTAAAATTCAAGTCCTCCCTCAGTCTGGTTATCTTTCCCATCTCTTACAGATGCTATTCCTGAGCATACATCCCAGTAAACTGTAGGGCAGCAAATATCACCTTCATGTTTGTTCCCCAAATCGATTGGATGGTAATTGTTGGGTATTTTTACCTTCAAAACCATAATGTCACTGATCTATGATTTCACTTTTCAATAATGCTTTTTTTAGTTTTACTAATTAGGCTGTGTTGGTTTCACAAAACAGATTAAGATTGCTTCTTACCAAGGTGTTTGAGATAATTGACCAATGAAACTATCTGAGCCCAGAGTATGTGTGTGTGTGAGTGCACTGTGAGTGTGCATGTGCATGTGTGTGCATGAGTGTGCATATGTGTGAGTGCATGTGTGTGACTGTGTATGTGTATGTGTATATAACTATTTGTAAGTATGTGTGAGTGTGTAAGTGTGTGTGCATAAGTATATGTTGTGTATGTGTGTGTGTGTGTTGTGTATGTGTGTGTGTGTGCATGTGTTTCTTTAGTAGATATAAGGCTACTCAGGTTTTTTTTTTGTTTTGTTTCACTTTGTTTTCACTGAATTTTTCCCAAGGTCTTATTGTATTTGCTTTTAGTTGTCAAATCAATTGGCATAAAGTTGTCAATAATAATCTATTATTCTTTCAATAACAGGAGGACTTAGATATTATATATATCTACACACACACACGATTAAATCCAAGGGCATTCTACCTCTGAGCTACAGCCCCAGCTCTTTATAATTTTTTTTTTTTGAAAGAGGGTCTCAGTAGGTTGCTGACTGTCTTGCTAAATTTCTGTAGCAGGCCTCAAGCCTGTGATTCTGCTGTCTCAGACTCTGAAGTACAGGAATTATAGGCATGTGCCACCATGCCACTCTCTTGTAATTTTAATTTTACTTTTTTTTATCACGTAATTAAGTTCTTATTAATCCTGTGATTTTTTCAAAAAATTAAGGCATTGTTTGTCCTTTATTATTTGATTGATTTCTGCTCTTATTTTTTTATTTATGTTCTTTTACATATTTGAAATTTACTCCCTCTCCTCACAATTTTTAGATTTTTTTTTTTTTTTTTGTGGTACTGGGGATGGAAATAAGGGGTATTCTACCTCCGAGCTACATCCCCAGCCCGATTTTTTATTTTTTATTTGGAAACAGGGTCTAATTGAGTTGCAAAGGGTCTCACTAAGTAGCTGGTCCCACTGTCTCAGCCTCCCAAATTCTGGTATTTACAAGCATGCACCACCATGTCTGGCTGGAATATTTATTTTTATAATATATGCACTTGAATCCATAAATTCCTCACCAATCTTTTTTTCTGCTTCATTAACTTTAGTGTATTTTCTTAGATTTCCATTCAAAAAATATTCTAGCATTCCTTGTGTTTTCTTCTTTGGCTGATTTAGAATTATTTTGTTTAATTTACAATTATTGAGGTTTTCTAGGTATCTTATTATTGACTTGAAATTATATTACATTGTACTCAAAGAACATGATTGCATTCTTTTATCTTTTATCAAACTTATTTTATGGCTAAAAATAAGCTGTTTCTTGATAAGCTTGTATTTTGTTTAAAGATAAGGTATAGTGCTATTTTAAAAGTCTTAATTAGATCAAGGTATTTAACAGTGCTGTTCAGATCATTTATGCATTTACTATTTTTTCTAGATGTTAAATATTATGAATGTAAGTCATTAAAATCCTGTTTGATTATACAGTTGTTTATCTCTCTAATTTCATCAATATCTGCTTCCAGTATTTTTTGAAACTGCTATTTGGGATCTAAAGGTGATTATTACATCCTTCTGACTGATTCTTTTTTGTTTAGAAATTATTTTTAATTTTATTTTAATTTTATTGGTGCATTATAGTCATTACAGTCCCACATCATAATGCAATTCATAATGACAGTGGAATTCATGCACATAGCACTTGATGGGCTTTCTCCCATTCCTCCCTCTCTTCTCTTGGAATGATTTGATTTTCTTTATCTCTGTTAAAATTGTTTGTTGATTTATCAGTAACTCTCTTCCTGGTTTATATATTAATAATACAGCCATTCCATCCTTCTCATCCTTTCTATGTAGTGATTATAAATTTCATGATGTTTATTTATTCCCAAATCTAGCAGCTTAAAACAAAAAACATATTTTCATCTCACAGGGTCAGGAATTAGGAAGTGGATAGCTGACTGATTTTGCATCAAGGTCTTTCATGAGCAAAGCTGTTGATCAAGGCTGCAAGTATCTTACAGGCATCTCAAGGCTCCACTTCGGCTGGAAGTGAACTTCCAACTCACTGTCATGGCTGTTGTTGAGTCTCAGTTCTTCATGACCCATTGAGTTGATGGCCTCAGTTCCTCACCGTAGGCATGCCTGGTCCCTCAAGGTATGTCATGCACCTGGATTCCCTAGACCAAGTGATGAGAGAAGAGACACATGCACATGTGCACACACACACATGCACACCCACACAAGCATGCACATGTGTGCATGCACACACAAACCTCATAATGGAAAGCTACAGATTTTTAAGTTTTATCTTAGAAGTGGCATCTAATCATTTCTGATATATTCTATTTATCAAAAGCAAATATATAATCCTAGTCCACACACAGAAGGAAGAGATTATATAAAAGGTTATTAATACCAGAAGATAAGAATCTTTAGCAACCATCTTTGTGACTGCATACTGTTTTTTTTATCATATATCTTTTATGTGTTATTTATTTCTATCCTGTATCTGTCTTCTTAAAAGTGATTGTCTTATAGACAATATACAGTGGATCTTGCATTTTTATCCCTTGTGAAAGTCTTGATCTTTTCATTGGAGTGTTTATATTATTAACATTTATTTGATGTGATACTTGATTACAATGTACAAAAAAGTTGATATAAAAATGCTTAAATAAGAAACAACAAATTTCCCAGTCAAATACTCTAATAAAAGATAAAAACCTGATGTTTTTCAAAGAATGCAAACTTCAGTTGAATAGAAAGAAAAACATGGTGACTATTTTTATAACAATGTATTCTATACTTCAGAATCACTAACAAAGTATATTTGAAGTATTCTCACACAAAGCAATAAAAAACAGGTATGTATATGAGATAGTACATAAGTTAAATAGCTTGATTTAGCCATTTCACAATATATACATATATCAAAAGATATTATATACCATGAGGATATACAAATTTTACCTGTCAATTAAAAATCAGTTGCAAACAAAGAAAAATCACATAGTTTCTAGGGGCCAAAAAGACATGATTGAAATTAATTATCTGGCTTTTAATAGCCTATATTTTGACCTTCAAAATATTTGATTTACGAAGGGAAAGTTGAGCAATTTATGAATCTGCATTTTCTGTTTTGTTGAAGAAGAAAAGTGAGGAAAATTCTTTCTTGAACTGAATAAATTTGCTTCATAATATATTTTATTGCTACATTGTAATTATATAGCATAGTGAGGTTTAAAGTCATTAAAACAAACATGCACACAGATCTTGGTGTGTTTTCCTTCAAGTTCTAACCCCTGCCCATCCTATTTGTATGTAATAGTGAGCCTGCTAGTGATACCTTTATATATGGGCATAGTGTAGTTTGAACTATTTCTTTCACTCAGATCTTCCCCACTTCTCTTCCCTCTTTTACTATTCTGCTGGTCACTCTCCTCAATTATCTAAGGTCCCTTTCATTTCCTCTTTTTCCTCTGGCTGTTTTTAAGGTCTTCTCTCTATGTGGTTTTCAACATTTTAAAACTGTATGTGGTGGTCATATACCCAGGTATCACCAGCCCACAATTATCAGGTGGAAAGTAAAATAAAATCAATTTAGGTTATAATCTAAAAACAAGTGTAAGCTACTGGGGTCAAATAAATATTAGATTGGTTTCCATAGTTATCCAAATTGACAGACTGTGTGTTGAATGTCTACCTCCTAACCCACTGGAAAACGGGATCTATACAGAGAGGCTAAGAACAGTGACTTCCAATGTGTTTACTGTTTATCTTGTCCAAGTGAAGTTACCCTCAGTGCAAAATACAAAAAAAAAAAAAAAAGAGGTACATAATCCCAGATCTAACATGCATGAAGGAGACAAGCCACACTCCTTCTCTGGGCTGCCAATTTCTGCATATACATTGGAAAGTTTCTAATTGGTAACTAGGAAAGTGCTCTTCTCTTTCTAAGATTTTAAAATTTATAAAAGATTTAATGGTGGAAAACAACTGCTTACATTTTGCTGATAGTTCTGAAGAATCCACACCGCTGCCTTCTGCTCACCAGCAGATGAAGGGAAGTGGAGATTTTCATCTTCAAACCAAATATGAAATTAAGTTGTCTCTTCACTGAGTTCTTTGACCATGTGACTCTTAAAATTAAAGGGTCTATCATAGCCAGCCTCCTCAGATGGATTTGTGGGTTTTTGTTTTAGTGGAGTACAATCTGTCCCTACATTTTATTTTTTAAAATGGTTAAAGATGTGCTTCTCATGTAAACAAGTCTTGTATCCTTAGTAACAGGAAACACAGTGACCCAGACAGTGATGAGCTTGGATAAGAGGATCTTTTTAATCTGAGCAAGTCTATACTTTTATGTTTTTGGTTTTGTGTTTTTTATTGATTAAGTTTAATTTCTATAGAAACTTTCTGCTCATTTTAGAAAAAGGAACACAATTGGAAGACCTATAGATTATTCCTACAGGATTAAACACTTAACATCAGATAAAATTTATATAAACTTTATCTCAGATATAGATTCTTTAATTTATTAAGGTAACTGAAACCCATAATCCTAAAATGAGTACCCCACTGGAAGAAGATAAAAGGAAGTGATTATTTACTTATCTATTTAGGTTTTTTGTGGTATTGAACTCAGAGGCATTCTACCTTTGAGCTATACCCCCAGCACTTTTTATTTTTAATTAATTAATTAATTTATTTATTTTGTGGGTCTGGGGATGGAACTTAGGGGTATTCAACCCCTTAGGTACACCCACTGCCCTATTTCATATTCTTTATTTTGAAACAGGGTCTCACTAATTTGCAGAGGGCCTCACTAAGTAGCTGAGGCTGTCCACGAACCGCAATCCTCCAGTTTCAGCCTCCCAAATACTGGAATTACAAGCATTCACCACCACGTCTGGCTTTTTTTTTTTAATTTTGAGACAGGGTCCTGCAAAGTTTCTGAGGATGGTCTTGAACTGAGATCCTCCTGTTTCAGCCTCCCAAGTACTAGGAGTACAAATGTACACCATAATATCCAGCTAGAAGTTATTATTTATTAAGAACTTTCTAGCTGCCAGGCCCTTTATAAGTGCTATAGTTTTTAGTCCCCCAAACTGTGTGGGACTGTTACATTTATTTGTACTTTAGAGATGAATTTAAGGCTCTGCAATATTATGTTAAGTTGCTCAAGGTCACATGGTAGACTTGAAAAAGTTTCTACATTGTCCCAAGTGGCTTATATGCTGTGGAGGCAGGATATAAATCAGATCTCTGGAACTGCACAGTGCTTATCTTTCAGTTTTGGGGCTTTGGGGGGTTCATGTCATCTAACATCTCCAAGATGGTAAAAGATTTTTTAAATTTTATATTGGTACATTCTAGTCATACATCTTCATGGGATAAAAGATGGTGGAGACATACATGCACACATCACCCAATTAGCCCTTACCCAATTCCCGCCCCACTCCCTCCCCCTTCCTCCTCCCCATACTTGGCTTCGTGATTGACTTTGATATGTTTAAGAACATCATGTGCTTTAGAGAGTTTCCCTCTTCCCCCCTTCCATCGCCTCAGGTCACTTTATTTGCCCCTCTATAGAATCTCCTTCTTCATCTAGAGTTCCTCCTGTTACCCATTTCTCCCTAGCTTTCACATATTAGAGGAAGCATACGATTAATTCTTTTTTTGTGACTGACTAATCTCACTTAGCATAATGTCCCCCAGTTCCATCCATTTCCCTGTAAATGATGTAATTATGTTTTTTTATGGCTAAGTTAAATTCCATTTTGTACATATCCCACAGATTTGTAATCTATTCATCTATTGTTGGACATTTTGGCTGGTTCTATAGTTTGGCAATGGTGAATTGTGCAGCTATGAACATAGGTACACATGCATTAGAGATCCGGAGCAGCACTCAATAATACCTTAAGTGAGGTAAAAAAGTTTTTGTTTTGTTGTTGTTGTTTATAAGACCACTGCATCTCCATTTCTTAGCAAAATGTCTAGATGTCAGAAGACATTTAATAAATATTTAGTGGAATCATGATTTTGTTCTTTTGGATACTATTGAAATAGTTTGTAAACAGACTCAGCTGCTGAATCAAATCATTCAGCAGAATCCTGCATAGTATATCCGAGTCTTTAATGCAATTGAATGGGATCACTACTTATTTACTGTACTTAACCTTTTGTGTCATCCTTTTAGGGATGGTTCTGTATAGCTCATGTAGACTTCATTCTCCTGCAGGGCAGAGCCCATGATTTATGCATCATTTTCTCTGCCAGGAATCTAGTGAAACATCCTGTACCACATTGCATTATTAGCCCATGGAAATGAGGCCAGTGCTTAGCGACTGCAGCAGGCTTGAAACATAATCATGCCTAATAGAGACATGAGTAAGATGGCACGTCAGCCAGTTAGCAGTGCAGCTGGGCATGAAGAGGTTTGCTGTGTTGTAGCAAACACGGAATACACTTTGAGAAGGCACCACAAATAACAAACACTTAGAAAAGACTGCTTCAGACCAAACTTAGGAGAGTGAGTCCCCTTAGTGTAGGCCAGTGGATTTATACTCTATGCATGGTGTTCCCGTGGTCTACAAGATAGTCAGAGATACTTGGAAGAGTGCCAGCATTGCCTGACCTTCAGACCTAGGTAGAAATCTTATATTTTGAGTTCTGATCCAGTCAAATGTAAGCTGATCAGTTCTTAACCTGTTCACATGCTGCTCTTTAGACTTAGCTTGTGTCAAGGATGTGATTTCTGGCTCAAAGTATAGTAACAAAAAGCTGCAGGTGGATGTTTATTTAATTTAGTCAGGCATGGTAGTGCATGCCTGTTATCTAAGTAATTGGGAGGTTGATACAGGAGAATCACATGTTTGAGGCCAGTCTGCCTCAGCAACTTATCAAGCCTCTCGGTATCCTACTGAGACACTGTTCCAAAACAACAACGAAAGAAAGAAAGAAAGAAAGAAAGAAAGAAAGAAAGAAAGAAAGAAAGAAAGAAAGAAAGAAAGAAAGAAAGAAGGAAAGAAGGAAGGAAGGAAGGAAAGAAAGAAAGGAAGGAAGGAAGGAAGGAAGAAGGAAAGGGCTGGGAGTACTTTTTTTTTGTGGTATTGGGGTTTCTGGAAACCCTTCTATCTTCAGGCTACACTCCCAGACCTATTTTATAATTTTTTATTTGGAAACAGGGTCTTTTAAGCCAGCGCGGCTGGCTTTGAACCTGCGAGAGCCTCCTGTCTCCGCCTCCCAAGCACGGGGATTACAAGCGTGCGCCACCACGCTTGTAATCCCTGGGAGTATGGTTTGGAAGTTGAATGCCCCTGGGTTCAATCCCCAGTACCACAAAAAATTATATTAAATAAAATGAAATAAAATTTAATAGTTTCATTTCAGGTGCTCAGTAGTTACTCGTGCTTTGATGTTCATTTGTTGGCAATATAGATTTCTAGAGCATGTGTGTGGCTGCAGAGAGTGCTACTGGACTACAGGAAGTCAGAGCTGTCCCACAGCATGCTCCCTTAGTACCTCTGCTTCTCTCCCACCCAGCACTCCTCACACAGGAGCCACTGTCATTGTTCTTCTGCTCTTTACCACAACCTTTTTGAGGTCAGGAGCCATGTTCCCTTAGTTTTCTCTCATATCCCCTGCCACTAACATAAGATACAGAAAATTGTAGATATTTTACCCAATATTTCTTGAATGAATGAATTGGTTTTTCCTTCCTACATAATATAATATTTAAGCCAGGCATGGTGGTACACGCTTGTAATCCTGGCATTTGGGAGGCTGAGGCAGGAGGATCGTGGTTCTAAGCCAGCCTCAGCTTCTTAACAAGGCCCTTCGCAACTCAGTGAGACCCTCTTTCAAAAATGAAGACTAAAATATAGGTCTGGGAGTGTAGCTCAGAGGTAAAAATACCTCTGGGTTTCATCCCCAGTATATATATACATATTTGAAAGTAATAAATTTTAAGTAATATGTTACTTAAAACAAGTGTTAAGTCTTTGCTGGCTTGTTAGCATGTAGAAGGGCTGAAACCTGATAAGCTCCAAGATTTCTTCCAGCTCTCCATTTTAGGATGACATTCTTTTCTTCAGTTTCTCCCCCTTTTCCTTCCTTTGGATCTCCCTTCGTTCCTTTTCTTTCTTGCCGTCTATATAAAACATATTGTCAAGGTGACATCATTGATTAAAATCATCCCAAATAAAGACACTAAGAGCAATAAAAAAGGAAGTTTTCTCTAGACCCCAGAAGCCCTTCCATATTTTACTGATTATTTCATCACTCTCTCTACATTAAATCATGGATATGAACATGTCCTAGAATTCCAGATATTTCTGCAATGGCAAAAATTGTGGTCTGCCTTCATTGATATTAATGAGAAGCCACAAATTTAAACTATGTACTTTCCCCACAGTAATCCAAATGGTACAAATCAACACATTTATTTGTATCTATGAGTGGAAAATAAAATGTTGGACTTAGAAACAGACAAAAGACCAGTCTTCATTTTTCCTCTTCAGAGTTGTATTGATTTGAGTATATTTAATATTGACTAACTCTCAGTTCTTTTCATTTACCAATTAGATATGACATTCCCTTTGCCCTATGTCTGCAATGAAAACTAAGAGATGTTTGGATTTAGCTCTGAAACTCACACTATGGGGACTCAGGTCACTCCTGGCTCAGTAGAGGCATCAGCAGATGTTCATGAATGCTATTTCTGGCAAAGTTAAGATTTATCTTCAGCAACTTCCTATCGTCATATATCTATCTCCTTCATTATCCAATCTGTTGATATACTGTTCTCTAACATACTCTGTCCTCACAAACTTTCATCATATAAACACAAGCAGGATTGGTCTCAATGATGGATAAAAACTGGTGACATCTTCATGCTCATTTAAATTTCATTAAACCCATAAGTCAATTGGCTAGATTTTAATGGATATGTTCTTTTTTAAATCATTACATTATTTTCACTGAGTAGTGGATGGATAGCAGTTTTAACCCTTCCATTGGCCTCTTGGCCAAAAGTTACCTGTTCTGTGGGTTGCCTCTTCAAGGTCTGACTATAGTCAACAGCTCAGAAAGAAATGGAAACGAACATGCTTATTGTATATATAGTCTCTCTCTCTCTCTCTCTCTCTCTCTCTCTCTCTCTCTCTCTCTCTCTCTCTTTCTCTCTCTCTCTCTTTCTCTCTCTAGCCTCCTCCAATAGTATCATTACAAGTAGTACTAAAAATTGAAATTCATATGGCTTTTATAAGTATTATTACTTTTAACACTTTATGTGACTCTTGACTCAATCCCCTCCCCTCCAACTTAGATACAACACAGCTCTACTTCTCGTTTGCCTCATATTATATCCTGCCTTATTCTAAACACAATACCATTTAAGATTTAAGAATAGAAACTATTATGTTTGTGTATTCCAGGAATCTAGAATAGCTTCACATATAGAATGAACTTTAAGAAAGAACAAAGGAGATAGGGGAAGATGGCGACCCAGTAAAACAGCTTCTACAAATACTACTGACACCTGATCTCCATAGAGTCAAAAATAACACCATATAGAGACAGGAAATACTATCAATAGAGAAATAAAAGATATAAATACAAGAAACAGAAAAAAAGAAGACTAGAACAACCAGAGAAGCAGGAAAAAAATGGCCCACCATGGCAGCGGCCGCTGTACAGATACCATCTTTTCTCACAGAATCAGACTCTGAGGAGGAAAAGCAAAGGAGCTGAAGTGACCAGTTGCAGTCCAGTTGGATGTAATCCAGCAGTTCTTTCAGCTAGAAGACAAGCTAAAATTTTCACTGGCTAACAAGGTCTCCAGGGATTCAGAATGGAGCTCAAAACCAGGAGATACACCAGCCTCACAGCTGAGGGTATGGCAGTGACACCATATTGTCATCAGCAGCAGCAAGTTCACCACACCCACAAAAGCTCCAGTGAAAGCTCCACCTCAGTGCCACTACAATCATAAGTGAAATTGCAGCCCCTACAGGAGAAATCCCAGCATTGCACCCTCAGAAACACAACCAGCTTTGATAAACTTTCTGATTCTGAGAACAGTGCAGAAGTAAGGGTGGCAGAAATTAATACACCCTAGTTGAGGTTCCCTGAAGGAAAGCCCCCAGCACGGCACCTTCAGAGTCTGGCACAGCTGCAACTAACTCCCTGGGTCTGAGACTTTGTGATACAACTCAGGGAAGGTGTGGTGGAAGTGGAGATTACCACAACCCCCAGAGATCCAGAGCATAATAAGTTAAGTTGTAGTGAACTGGAGAAGAACCTAGAGAGGGTGGAAGTGGGATCTGCTGTTGATCATATCAGAAGCTCAGAAAGACTCAAGCTCAGATCAGTAGAAAGTGTGGGGGGAATCTTATGCTTAATTCTAAACCCAATGAGTAGGATTGCCAGGAACACCACAGACATCTCAATTGTGGTAAACAGGGAGAAGTCAGGCTAGCCCAGTACTAGCTGTGTAGAACTGAGACTCCTACATTGAGTTTGGTCTCAGAGGCATATGCTACTAACAGAGGCAGGGAGGGACCTAGACTCCAAATGTGTGGAAAGTGTGGAGGGTGACCTTCATTCAGTAATAAATCCAACCCTATTGATATCAACCATCTGCATAGACTGAGAAGACTCAGAGAGCCAAATTCACAGAGGAAAAGGTGCCAGTATGACTCAGTATCTACACAGAGAGAGGCTGCTGAATTTACTTGTAGAGTCACATCAATTCATTGCTGAGGTTATTTGGATTTTGTCATTCCTTTATTTTTTGTGTGTATATACCTGATTGCTTTTTTGTTTGTTTCTTTTTCTTTTTTTGGAGGGGTTGTGGGATATTTTTTAGTTTTCTTTTTATTTGTTTTGATGATTTTGTTTTGCTTTATTTGTTTGTTTTTGTTGTTTTTAACCCTCATACCAAATCCTCTCCAAAGCTTCTTCCCTTGTAGAAATCTACTCTCTCCTCTCTATTCCTCGTCTTTTTTCTTCTTTTTTATTGATTCCCTAGTCCTGTATTAAATCCAATTCATATCACTATACTAGAAACTATACATTGGTTACTAGTATTCTACTACATTGGTACTATCTCTGTAGTATATACTACCTTAACAAACCCATATACTCATACTATTCAACCCTATCCAAGACCTTACACTATTCTTCCATTTACTCCTTCACTTCCCTCCTTACTCAACCTTCACTGTTGAAAACAAGTTGTCCTTGAATATACCAGTTGACACCTAGAGACTGAGAGAAATCTACCAAAAGCAACAGGTACAAACTTCTGAAATCATGGGAAAGATGAACAACAATGGAGCAAAGAGCTCTCACAAACCCATAATAAGAGAATCTGATAACACAGAAATGCATAGATTTTAAGAAGATCAAATAAGGAATGTAACTGTAGAAATAATTCAGGATTGTAGAAAAGAATTTAGAGAGTGTCTGAAAGAAATAAAGGAAGCAATTATTGAAGTAAAGGTATCAATTCAAACTATAAACAATCAATTAGACCACATGGAGAATAGAATCTCGCTCCTAGAAGATGATCATTCCAAAAATGAATGCATAGTTTATAACAGAAAAAACAATTCATCAACAGAAATTGGACATTGAAGAACTATGGGCCTATCTTAAGAGAGCTAACCTAAGAATTATCAGCATAGAGGAGAGAAAAAAAGGTGAAAAGAAAGGAATCAACAATCTCTTCAAAAAAGTAATAGCAGAAAATTTTTCAAACATAGAGCAAGAGGTCGACATGCAGGTTCAGAAAACATACAGAACTCCCTTTCGAAAAGATCTGAGAAAAGGTTCCCCATGTCACATAATAGTCAAAATGACCAATGTAGAACCCAAGGAAAGAATCTTAAAGGAAAAAAAAAAAGCCAAGTGACATTCAGAGGCAAACGAATTAGAATCTTTCCAGACTTCCCAAACCAAGTCATGAAAGCCAGAAGGGTCTGCAGTAACACATTCCAAACTCTGAAAGAAGACAACTTGCAGCCAAAAATTTCCTACCCAGAAAAACTAACTTTTAAATTAGATGGGAAAATAAGAAGCTTCCATGACAAAAAGAAGCTGAAGGAATTTACGTCTTCAAAACCAGCACTAGAGAAAATACTCAAAGAGATTAACTACAAAGAAGAAAAAAGTAATACACGCCAGAACCAGAGAAACAAGAACTTCCATCCAGCAGAAAACTAAGCAAAAACAAATGGTATTTCAAACTGAAATAAAACCTCAACATGGTAGGAATTAAAAATCATCTCTTAATAATCACACTCAATGTAAATGGCCTCAATTCCCCAATAAAAAGAGATAAATTGGCAAAATGGATTTAAAAAACATAACCCATCTATCTGCTGCTTGCAAGAAAAACACCTTACAAGTAAAGATAGAAACAAACAATGTAAAGGGATGGAGCAAGGTAATCCATGCCAACAGAACTCAAAGGCAAGCAGGAGTAGCAACTATGAAATCAGACAAGTTATACTTCAAGCCCAAGCTTATTAGAAGAGACAAAGAAGGTCATTTTTAACTGGTAAAAGGAACAATTCAACAAGAGGAAATAACAATAATTAACATTTATGCCCAAATATAGGTGCAACTACTTTCATAAAACAAACTCTGTGTGGCATTAAAACACACATATATCCCCATACAATAATACTGGGAGACTTCAACACCCCTCTTATATCATTAGACTGATCTTCTAGACAAAAGGTCAGTAAAGATGCCTCAGAACTAAAGAATACCATTAGTCAAATGGACCTGTTGGACACATATTTTCTCAGCCGCTCATGGAAACTTCTCCAGTATTGATCACATCCTGGGCCACATAGTGAGCACTAGCAAATTCAAAAAATGTGACATACTTCCATGTGTCTTTTCAGACTGTAATGGAATACAAGTAGAAATCAACTATAAAAGACCCAGAGAAACCACATGAACATGTGGAGGCTGAACACCACATTTCGGAATGAAGAATGGGTCATAAAAGATGTAAGAAGTTAAATCAAGAAATTTCTAGAAACAAACAAAAATAAAAATACAATATATCAAAACCTCTGGGACACTCTGAAGGCAGTATTAAGAGGAAAATTTACAGCACTGAGTGTTCACATAAGAAAAACAGAAAATCGTCAAATAAATAACCTAGTGATACACATCAAAGCCCTTGAAAAACAGGAACAATCTAACCCCAAACCCAGTAGAAGACAGGAAATTATTAAAATCTGAGCACAAATTAACAAAGTAGAGAATAAAAAAATACAGAAAATCAACACAACCAAAGCTGGTTTCTTGAAAAAAATTAACAAGATAGACAAACCACTAGCCAGCCTAACTAAAAAAAAGAAATTATGAAGATTAAATTATGAAGATAAGAGATGAAAAAGGAGATATTACCATTGACAGTGTAGAAATCTAGAGGACTATCAGGAACTACTTTGAAAAACTATAGTCCAACAAAATGGAAAATCTGGAGGAAATTGACACCTTTCTAGATAAATACAACCTTCCTAAACTGAGTCAAGAAGATATAGAACACTGAAACCAACCAGTAACAATCAAAGAGATTGAAACAGCAATAAAGAGCTTACCATCAATATAAAACCCAGGACCAGATGGTTTCCCAAGTGAATTCTATAAAACCTTTATAAAAGATCTAATGCAAATACTATTTCAACCTATTTCGTGAAATGGGAAAAAATGCAACTCTCCCAAATACATTCTATGAAGCCAATATCACATTAATACCAAAACCAAATAAAGACAGATCAAGGAACGAGAACTATAGGCCTATATATTTGATGAATTTGGATGCAAAACTGCTAAACAAAATACTTGCAGCACACGTTCAAAAACACATAAAGACAATCATACATCATGACTAGGTAGGATTCATTCCAAGGATGCAAGGCTGGTTCAATATACGAAAATCAACCTATGGAATTCGCCATATAAACAGAACCAAAGACAAAAATCACATGATAATTTCAATAGACACTGAAAAAGCATTTAATAAAATCCAACATCCATTTATGATAAAAGCACTGCAGAGAATTGGAATAGAAGGAACATATCTCAACATCATAAAGGCAATCTACAATTATCCTGCAGTCAACATTATATTAAATGGGGAAAAACTACAAGAATTCCCCTAAAAACAGGAACAAGACAAGGATGTCCATTATCACCACTTCTCTTCACTCTAGTTCTTGAGACTCTAGCCAGACCAATAAGGCCAGAAAAGGAAATCAGAGAAGTACAAATAGGAAAAGATGAACTCAAACTTTCACTATTTGCAGATGACATGAGACTCTACCTAGAAGACCCAAAAACTCAGCCAAAAGACTTATAGAACTGATCAACAAATTCAGCAAAGTGTCTGGATACAAAATCAATTTTATAAAAATCAGAAGCTTTTCTGTACACCAACTATAAATCCATTGAAAAAGAAATTAAAAAACACTTCCACTCAGGATCTCCCACAAAAAAATAAAATACTTAGGAATAAACCTAACCAAGGAGGTAAAAGATTTCTACAAAGAAATTATAAAAAATTTAAAAGCTGGGTGTGGAGGTACACACTTGTAATCCCTGCACTTGGGAAGCAGAGACAGGAGGATCAGGCAGGTTCGAAGAGACCCTGTTGGCTTAAGAGACCCTGTTTCCAAATAAAAAAATATAAAATAGGTCTCGGAGTGTAGCCCGGAGATAGAAGGGTTTCCAGGAACCCCAGTACCATGAAAAAATAAAAAATAAAAACTAAAAAAAGAAATCAAAGAAGATCTTGGAAGATGGGAAGATCTGCCATGCTCATGGATAGGCAGAATAAATATAATTATATCATTAAGATGGCCATCCCTCCAAAAGTGATCTACAGATTCAACACAAAGTGCATTAAATTACCAAGATAAGTTCTCACAGACATAGAAAAATCAGTTCTTAAATTCATTTGTAAAAACAAAAAGCCCAGAATAGCCAAAGTAGTTCTCAGCAACAAAAACTATGCAAGAGGAATTACAATACCTGACTTTAAACTATACTACAAAGCCATTGTAATAAAAACATTATTGAACTGGCACATAAACAAATACATAGACCAATGGAGCAGAATAGAAGACCCAGAAACAAGTGTACACACTTACAGCCAATTGATTTTGACAAAGGGGCCAAAACCATACACTGGAAAAAAGATAGCCTCTTCAACAAATAGTGTTGGCAAAACTGTTTAACCATATGCATAAAACTGGAAATTAATCCCACTTTCTCACCCTGCACAAGAGTCCATTCAAGATGAATCAAAGACTTGGAAATTAGACCAGAGAACTTGAGGCTCCTTGAAGAGGGCATAGGTCCAACACTGCAACACATAGGCACAGATAAAATCTTTCTCACTAAGACTCCAAAGGCACAAGAAACTAAAAGGCAAATCAATATATGGGATTGAATAAAACTGAAGAGCTTCTGTACAGCAAAGAAAACTGTCAAGAACCTCAATCTAGAGCCAACAGAATGGGAGAAGATTTTCACCACCTATTCCTCAGAGGATTAATCTAGAATATACAGAGAACTCAAGAACCTCAACACTAAAAAAACAAATCATCCAAACAAAAAATGGACAAGCGAAGTAAATAGATACTTCCCAAAAGAAGAAATTCAAATGGCCAATAAATGCATGAAAAAGTGCTCAACATCATTGGCAATCAGAGAGAGACAAATGAAAACTACCATAAGATTTCACCTTACCCCAACTAGAATGGCAACCATTCAAAACACAAACAACAACAAATGCTGGTGAGGATGTGGGGAAGAGGGAACTCTAAAACATTGTTGGTGGGATTGCCAATTAGTGCAACCATTTTGCAAAACAATATGGAGGATCCTCAGAAGAATGGGAACAAATCTACCATTTGATCCAGCAATACCACTTCTGGGTATCTACCCAGAAGAAAAGGAACCAAACTACCAAACTAATGCATGTGTATCTATGTTCATAGCTGCACAATTCACCATAGCCAAACTATGGAACCAGCCAAGATGTCCATCAAAAGATGAATGGATTACAAAACTGTGGGATATGTACACAATGGAAATTTTACTCAGCCATTAAAAAAACCACAACTGCAGCATTTACAGGGAAATGGATGGATCTGGAGGACATTATGCTAAGCGAGATTAGTCAGTCACAAAAAGTAAGGAATTGGATGCTTTTCCTAATATGTGAAAGCTAAGGTGAAAGGGGTCATAGGAGGAACTCCAGACCCCTATAGAAGAGCAAAGAAGGCAACGTAACTGTGGCGATTTGAGGGGGGAGAGGAAAACTCTTTAAAGTGCATGATATACTTATTCATATCGAAGGCAACCACTAAACCAAGCATGGGAGGGAGGGATGGAGAGGGAGTGAGGTGGGGACTGGGTGGGGGCTGGCTGGGTGATATGTTCATTTAAGTCTACACTTTTTTTTTTGCTTAATCTTGATGTATAACTGCAATGTACCAATAATTTTTTTTTTTAATTTAAAAAAGAGCCGGGCATGGTGGTGCATGTTTGTAATCCCCGCATTTGTGAGGCGGAGACAGGAGGATCATGAAGGTTCAAAGCCAGCCGTTCTGGCTTAAGAGAGCCTGTTTCCAAATTAAAAAGTATAAAAATAGGTCTGGGAGTGTAGCCTGGATGTAGAAGGGTTTCCAGGAACCCCAGTACCACAAAAAAAATTTTTTTAAGAAAAAGAAAGAATGAAATGTTAGGAATATAGTATATAGAGGTAAAGTACTTGCCTAGCATCCATGAGGCCATGTTTTGATTCTCATCACTGCAAAAATAAATTAAAGAAAGGAAGGGAGGGAAGGATGAGGGAAGGAAAGTGGGAGGAAGGAAAAAAGGAAAGAAGGAAGAAGGAAGGAAGGAAGGAAGGAAGGAAGGAAGGAAGGAAGGAAGGAAGGAAGGGAGAATGAAAGAAAGAAAGAAAGAAAGAAAGAAAGAAAGAAAGAAAGAAAGAAAGAAAGAAAGAAAGAAAGGAGCGAGCAAGTGCTTGAGATAAAAACCGACTCAAAATTGGATTAAAATCAGAGTTAGTACATGAAATGACTAAAATTATTTGATTTTTTTTGTTTTTATTGGTGCATTATTCTCTTACATCATAATGTAAACCATGCTGACAATGACATATGTGCACACAATACTTGGTGCCCCCTTCCACCTCCCCATTTCCCACCCTCCCAATGCCAAGTACCCAAATTGACTATGGTATATTCACACATATACATAGTCAATGGTATTATCTCCAGTCTTCCTCCTCCCCTCCCTTTCCTCCCTGGCTTCAATGAAGCTCTCTTCAATTATCTGGAGAGTTATCCCTCTGGTATCCCAAATACTACATAGATCATGTGTATTTGAGAAAACATGACCTTTTACTTTCTGTGCTTGGCTAATTTCACTTAACATAATGTTCTCTAGGCCCTTCCATCTTCTTGCAAATGACATAATTTTGTTCTTCTTTATTGCTGAGTAGAATTCCATTGTGTGTGTTTTCCATAATGTTGCAATCCCTTCATCTGCTGATGAACACCTAGGTTGGTCCCATAGTTTGGCCATTGTGAACTGCACTGCTATGAACATAGGTATGTATATATCACTGTAGTTCTCTTGTTGATTCTAAAATCCTTAAAGTGAGCCTGTGCTCTGAAATATTTTTCTCTAGTTTTATGATATTTTTATAAGAGTTTGTAACCTCTAAAAGAATCTCCTATTGCATAAAGCCTACTCAGTGCAACATATAAATGGAATAGACATTAGTTCTCTAAACCATGCTTTACTCTGGGAATACAGACATAGCACATATGCAGCCCCTGCCCTCTGGGAAGTTAGTAGTGACAAAGGTCAAATAAATCCACATAGAATCTTAATGCAATAGTCAAAAATGCTGTGTGTGTGTGTGTGTGTGTGTGTGTGATAAAAAATTAGCCACTTAGCCACAAAAAAAGACATTTAAACTATCATGATGAGATCATATATAGGGTGAATGCTTAAGATGTAGTGCAAAGACTGTTAAAGTTCATCCAAACAGGAAATGGGGATGGAAGTGGAAGGGAAAAGAGTAAGGAACACTTCACACCATACAACAGCATGGCAGATGTGTAAGAGTAGGAGGACATTTGACAGGGGAAGACAAAACTTTTGGAATATAATATATATATATATATATATATATATATATATATATATATATTATACTTATATACATATATACACATACATATATATGTAGTGACTGATTGGCTGAGAGGGATATAGGAGAGGTAAGGAAAGCCACTTTACAAAGTGAATTGGATACTATGAGCCTGGACCAAAAACATGTACCTGGAATATTTTTCTACTTAGCAATAATGAAGAAAAATGAAGGCAGAAAGTGAATTTCTTGAAATATGAAAATTACTGTCTTAAACATGTTTTTAACATTATAGCACAGAATGAACACGCACATACAAACACACACAAACACACACACACACACACACACACACAGTTTAGATCTCTACATTGAAGGCTGCAGAAGTGTTAAGCATACATTCAAGTTATGCTACTAGGAAGTTAGATGTATCTAAAAAATAATCGTTTTTACAGGACACATAAGATTAATCCAATGCCACTCGTGGTGGCACATGCTTGTAATCCCAGTATTTGGGAGGCTGAGCTAGGAGGATCCAGGTTCACAAGTAGCCTCAGCTACTTCGTGAAGCCCACTGCAATTTAGTGAGACCCTGCTTCAAAACAAAGAATGAAAAATAGCACTGGGGGTGCAGCTTAAAGGTAGAATGTCCCAGGGTTCAATCACCAGCACCTCATGAAAAAAGGTTATTTCTTATTACCTGCTCCAATCATTACATTTATGTATAAGTGATAACAGTAGCAAACATTTTGTGAGTACACAAAAAACACGCCAGACATCATGTAGATGTTTCAATATAAAAACTGAGAAAAGCTTATCATCATCATCTTGCATTTTGCAGATGAGGAACCTGTGAATCAGAGAGGCCACTTCCATCAGATTATGTGTCAAGTAAGGTGAGAACTAGGAAATGAGCCAAGAAAGGCTGGCCCAATGTTCATATCCAGTAGTGCCCACATATCTGTGGATTTGCCTTCCATGATTTTAGTTAGTAGTGCTGGAAAACACCATCAAAAATATTAAAAAGAAAATTCCAGAAATCAGTAACTCATAAGTTTTATCTAACTTTTATTATATTAGTATATTATTACAACTATCCTATTTCATTATGTTATTGTAAATTTGTTCTTTCCTAATATATAATTTAAACTTCATCACAGGTATACATGTATAGGACAAAACATGGTATATATTTTTGGTACTATCCATGGCTTCAGGTATTCACTGGAAACCTTGGAACACACCCCTCATGGATAAGGGAGAGCTACTCTATTTAACCATATATAAGCAAGACACAGAGCTTGTAAATGTAACCTGGCAGTCTTTAGTCATCCTGTACCAGGCAGGCTGTTAGTAATACAGTTGAGCTCACAGTCCAGGTTGCTTTGCTCTCAGCTCAGGGCGAATCTTCCGAAGAAACTCTTCATGTCTATGCATACAGTCAGCAGCTATCCTTGTGTCAAGCACAAGCAAAGATGTGTTCCAACACCCTCCTTTGTACCTCCCAAGTGACTCAAAATAGGCAAATAGACACTGCTCTTGCAAGGTCCACACAGCCAGGCAGATAGGGCTGGGAGAGCAGTGTGACTGGCAGCTATCTTCACATTCCTGAGTGGAGATCTGTTCCTGTATTCCTGACTCACACCATGCTCCGAGACAGTTTATCCCCATCAGTTTCCATGGCAACCACTTCTTCCACAGTACTTTTTTTTTTTACTCCAGGAATCGCTAAAAGCATGAAAGTATATGGGAAATAATTAGGTGTTTTCATTGCATGCCTTCTACAGAGTGTGGCAGATAGGGGAAGGGGTGGGAGAAGATGGCTGTAAGATGATAGTAGGGAATCACATCACCGTTAGCAATTTTATTAATACGAAAGATGTAATCATGTAGTCACAGTGGAGTGTAATTTCCTGTCTCTGCCGTGGGAACACATGCATTACCATTTTTACTCAAGTATGATTATGAGAAGTAGGGAAAAGTAGTTTTATGCCTGCATTTTAGTTTTGGACATGGTCCTCTCTGGAGAAATGAAAGTAAGGCATTCAAGGCATTTACTTGGTGATGGCTGTTGAACCAACATAAACCACTGCAGCCCTCCTGTATGTTGGTCAGTAAGGTGCTGTTTTGGTGAGGGTTAAACTTTAAACCATATATGATCCTTTTGGGGGTATTTAGTGAGACAGGAATGATGACTAGATTGGGAATCAGAACATCTGTTTTCTAAGTCCAACGTAATACTTGAACTCACTGAGAGCCGGCCATGGTGATGTGTACACTCTTGTAATCCCAGTACTTGGGAGGCTGAGACAGGAGGATCACCAGTTCAAGGCCAGCCTCAGCTACTTAGTGAGGCCCTCTGCCACTTTCTGAGAACCTGTTTTGAAATAGAAAATTTAAAAAAATAAGGCTGAGGGTATAGCTCAAAGGTAGAATGTTCCCGGATTCAATCCCTAATACTGCAAAAAAAAAAAAAAAAAAAAAAAAAGAACTCATTAAGCTTTCTAGAAAAAAATCACCCAACCTCTGTCCCCTCAATATTCTCATCTATAAATAAGATAATATAGCCAGGCATGGGGGCACACACTTGCAATTTCAGTATTTGGGAGACTGAGACAGAAAAGATCACAGGCTCATGGCCAGACTCAAAAAATAATGAATAAAAAAGTTTGGATAGTTCCAGCAAACCCTAAAAATCTTGGAGTCCATAAAGGTGTAAATTCTGGAGGATTATATCAAGATGGCAAAAAAAAAAAAATGAAAACAATAACCAAGAAAAATCTAAAGTGACAACAATGGTGATTACTTTCTGACAAAATCAGGTTTTTGTTCTGACACATGTGCTTTATGGCTCTTACCTCACTACATCTTCATGAAAATCTTAGGGACTTCCGGGAAGATGGCGACGGAGGAAAGTGGCACTTACAAGTCCCGCTAACAAATCAACTCTACTACCACAAAACCAGCGCCTTTCAGAGGCAGAACACACCACCAGCAAAGAAATAAAAACGGTAAATACAAGGGACAGAGAAAAAGGACTGAAAAAACAAGACACCGAAAAAAAAACCAGCCCGAAGTGCCACGCCTGCGAGCCGTGGAGCGGCCGGAGCGGCCAGAGCCGCAGCGCGGATTGGGGGGAGCCACGGAGCGGAGCAGCCGGAGCAGCCAGAGCTGCGTCACGGAATGGCTGGAGCGGCCGGATTGGCCAGACCCGCGGTGCAGAGCATCCGGAGCAGCGGTTCAGAGCAGCCAAGCAGAGCAGCCAGAGCAGCCAGAGCAGCCAGAGCCGCAGCGCGGATTGGCCAGAGCGGCGGCGCAGAGTGGCCTGAGCCGTGGAGCGGAGCGGCTGGAGCAGCCGAAGCGGAGCACAAGAACAGCCAAGCGGAGCGGCCAGAGCAGCCGGAGCAGCCAGAGCCGTGGTGCGGAGAAGCCAGAGCCATGGCGCAGAGCGGCCGGAGCGGCGCGGCCTACATCTCCCCTAGCAGCACCAGGCTCCAGAGAGGAGGGAGACTCAAAACAGAGCACAAATCCAGAGAGGAGGTACTCTGGCCTCACGGTCTAGGATGCAGAAGCAGCGTCTTACTGCTGGCGGCAGCAGAGAGTTCACCGGACGGCCCTAGACCAACCCACACAACCAGCCACCAGGCACCTGAGAGGAGAGGTGGACAGTGAGACGAGGTGAGCAGGTGCTGAACAGCCATGCGGCAGTCAGCAGTTTTGTTGGTGCAGGAAACATCTAAAGCTCCCAAGGGTCGGGCACAGCACAACTGGCAAGGACTCAGAGCGGAGTTCAAAACCA
This sequence comes from Muscardinus avellanarius, assembly GCF_963383645.1. Taxonomy (NCBI): domain Eukaryota; kingdom Metazoa; phylum Chordata; class Mammalia; order Rodentia; family Gliridae; genus Muscardinus; species Muscardinus avellanarius. Next base: position 13,257,132 of record NC_137789.1, on the reverse strand, counting down.
GAGAAGAAATACACCGCATCATGGCCTGGCCGAGGGCGTGGCAGTGGTACCATATTGCCAGTGGCGGCAGCAGCGAATCCACCGAGTTCACAACAGCTCCATCAGTGCACTCAACAACCATGAGTCAAATTGCGGCCCCTAGGGGAGAAATCCCAGTACTGCACTCCCAGGGACTTGCGCAGATAGTCTCCCTGGGTCAGAGATTTTAGCAGTGCAGCCCAGTGGGGGAGTGGCAGTGGCAGAGATATCATACCATAGTCACAACTCCCCACTGGAGAACGCCCACTTGGCACCCCCCACAGTCTAAGCAGCCTTGATTGACTCCCTGGGTCTGAGACTTTGTGATACAACCCAGTAAAGGAGTAGTGGTGACTGAGATACCACAGACTCGAGATCCAGAGCATCTTAAGTGAACTCATGGTGACTCAGGGAAGAACCCAGAGAAGGCACAAACTTCCAAAATCATGGGAAAGAGAAATAACAATGGAGCAGTGAATGCCAACAACCCCACAACATCAGAATCTGATAACACAGAAATCCAAAGATCTCTAGAAGATCAAATTAGGAAAATAACTTTAGAAATAATAGAGGACTTTCTAAAAGAATTTAGAGAGAGTCAAAAAGAGATAAAGGATGCAATTAATGAAGTAAAGGCCTCAATTCAAAGTATAAACAACAGATTAGACCACATGGAGAATAGAATCTTGCTTCTTGAAGATGATCATTCTAAAAATGAACACATAGTTTCTAATTTAGGAAAAAAAAAACAACCCAACAGCAGGAATCTGACATTGAAGAAATATGGGCCCATTTCAAGAGAGCTAACCTAAGAATAATTGGAATAGAGGAGGGAAAAGAAGGTGAAACCAAAGGGATCAACAATCTCTTCAAGGAAGTAAAAGCAGAAAATTTTCCAAACATAGAGCAAGAGGTTGATACACAGGTCCAGGAAACTTATAGAACTCCCTTTGGACAGGATCAGAGAAGAGGTTCCCCACGCCACATAATTGTCAAAATGACTAAAGTGGAAGCCAAGGAGAGAATCTTAAAGGCAACAAAAACAAAAGGCCACGTGACATACAGAGGCAAACCAATTAGAATCACTCCAGACTTCCCAAACCAAGTTATGAAAGCCAGAAGGGCTTGGAGTAACATGTTCCAAACTCTGAAAGAAAACAATTTCCAGCCAAAAATTTCCTACTCAGCAAAACTATCCATCAAATTAGATGGGGAAATAAGAAGCTTCCATGACAAACAGCAACTGAAGGAATTTATGTCTTCAAAACTAGCGCTAGAGAAAATACTCAAGGAGATTAACTGCAAAGAGGAAATGGGTAATACACGCCAGAACCAAAGAAACAAGAATTCCCATCCAGCAGACAACTAAGCAAAGAAGAATAAACAGTATCTCAAACAGAAATAAGATCTTAACATGTTGGGAATTAAAAATTATCTCTCTATAATCACACTGAATGTAAACGGCCTCAACTCCCCAATAAAAAGACATAAAGTGGCAAAATGGATTAAAAGCCAGAATCCATCCATCTGCTGCTTACAAGAAATACACCTTACAAGTAAAGATAGGAACAAACTCAAGGTAAAGGGCTGGAGCAAGATAATCCATGCTAATGGTACTTGAAGACAAGCAGGAGTAGCAACTATGATATCAGACAAGTTAGACTTCAAACCCAAACTTATTAGAAGAGACAAAGAAGGTCACATTTTACTGGTAAAAGGCATAGTCCAGCAAGAGGAAATAATCAACATAATCAACAATAATCAACATCTATGCCCCAAACATAGGGGCAGCTACTTTCATAAATCAAACTCTTTGTGACATGAACTCACACATAAATCCCAACACAATAATACTGGGAGACTTCAACATACCTCTCACAATACTAGACTGATCTTCTAGACAAAGGGTCAGTAAAGATGTCTCAGAACTAAAAAACACCATTAACCAAATGGACCTGTTGGACACATATAGAATATTTCACCCAACTACAGCAGAGTTTACATTTTTCTCAGCTGCTCATGGAACCTTCTACAAAATAGATCACATCCTGGGACACAAAATGAGCACTAGCAAATTTAAAAAATGTTACATACTTCCCTGTGTCATTTCAGATCATAATGGAATGAAATTAGAAATCAACTATAAGAAGACCCAGAGAAACAACATAAAAATGTGGAGACTGAACACCACACTTCTGAATGAAGAATGGGTCATAGAAGATGTAAGAGGTGAAATCAAGAAATTTCTAGAAACAAATGAAAATAAAGAAACATATCAAAACCTCTGGGACACTTTGAAGGCAGTATTAAGAGGAAAATTTATAGCACTGAGTGCTCACATAAGAAAAACAGAAAATCTTCAAATAAATAGCCTTATGACACACCTCAGATCCCTTGAAAAGCAGGAACAATTGAACCCCAAAGCCAGCAGAAGATGGGAAATTATTAAAATTAGAGCAGAAATTAATGAAATAGAGAATAAAAAAACAATACAGAAAATCAACAAAACCAAAAGCTGGTATCTTGAAAAAATTAACAAGATTGATAAACCACTAGCCAACCTAACTAAAAAAAGAGAGAATCAACCCAAATTATGAAGATAAGGGATGAAAAAGGAGACATTACTACTGACAGCGTAGAAATCCAGAGGATTATCAGAAACTACTTTGAAAAACTATACTCCAACAAAATGGAAAATCTGGAGGAAATCGACAACTTCCTAGATAAATACAACCTTCCTAAACTGAGTCAAGAAAATATAGAACACTTAAACCAACCAATAACAATCAAAGAGATTGAAATAGCAATAAAGAGCTTACCATCAAAGAAAAGCCCAGGACCAGATGGTTTCCCAAGTGAATTCTATAAAACCTTTATAGGAGAACTAATCCCAATACTACTCAAACTATTTCGGGAAATAGAAAAAACCGGGACTCTCCCAAATACATTCTATGAAGCCAACATCACACTAATACCCAAACCGAATAAAGACAGTTCAAGGAAGGAAAACTACAGGCCTATATCTCTGATGAACTTGGATGCAAAACTATTAAACAAAATACTAGCAACACGCGTTCAAAACCACATCAAGAAAATCATTCACCATGACCAGGTAGGGTTCATCCCAGGGATGCAAGGCTGGTTCAATATATGAAAAACAATCCATGTAATTCATCATATAAACAGAATCAAAGACAAAAACCACATCATCATCTCAACAGATGCTGAAAAAGCATTTGATAAAATTCAACATCCATTTATGATAAAAACACTGCAGAGAATTGGAGTAGAAGGAACATATCTCAACATTATTAAGGCAATCTACAATAAGCCCACTGCCAACATCATATTAAATGGGGAAAAACTTAATTCCCCCTAAACACTGGAACGAGACAAGGATATCCACTATCACCACTTCTCTTCAATATAGTAGTAGAGCCTCTAGCCAGAGCAATAAGGCAAGAAAAGGAAATCAAAGGAGTACAAATAGGAAAAGAAGAACTTAAGCTTTCACTATTTGCAGATGACATGATACTATATTTAGAAAACCCAACAAACTCAACCAAAAGGCTTATAGAACTGATCAACAAATTCAGCAAGGTATCTGGATATAAAATCAATCTTAAAAAATCAGAAGCTTTCCTGTACACCAACCATAAATCCACTGAAAAAGAAATTCAGAAAACACTTCCACTCAGGATCTCCCACAAAAAAATAAAATACCTAAAAATAAACTTGACCAAGGAGGTAAAAGATCTCTACAAAGAAAATTATAGAGGGACTTCCGGGAAGATGGCGACCGAGAAAAGCGGGGCTTAAGAGCCCCGCTAACAACAAATATCCATTACCACAAAATCAGCGCCTTTCAAAGCCAGAAAACAACATCACCAGAGAAACAAAAAAAATCACCAGGCTCCAGAGAGAAAGCGGACTGAGAACAGAGCCACAGAGGATATCCTCACGCCCGAGGACGCGGCAGACGCGGCAGCAGCTCCATACTGCCGGCGAGTTCACGGGACGGCCACAGCAAGCCGAGGGGAGCCGCTGCGGAACAGCCAGGCGGGATTTCTCGGCGCAGAGGACATCTAAAGCTCCCAGTGTCTGAGCTCAGCACACGCTGCAGGGATTCAGAGTGGAAATCAAAACCAAGAAAAAAAAAAAAAAAAAACGCCAGCCCAACAGCCGAGGGCGTAGCAGCGGCGCCATATTGCCACCGGCGGCAGCAGCACGGAACTCACTACAGCTATATCTGCGTACTCAAGAACAGTGAGTCAAATTGCGGGCCACAGCGGAGAAATCCCAGTACTGTACTCACTGGGACTTGACCCAGTGGGAGAGGGGCGGTGGCAGTGATATCACACCATAGGAGAACGTGCAACCTGGCACCCCCCACGGTCTAAAGCAGCCTCTATCACTCTCTGGGTCGGAGACTCTGTGATAAAACCCAGTAAAGGAGTAGTGGGGTCTGAGATACTACTGACTCGAGATCCAGAGCACCTTAAGTGAAGTCATAGTGACCCAAGGGAAGAACCCAGAGAAGGCACAAACTTCCGAAATCATGGGAAAGAGGAATAATACTGGAGCAATTAATGCTCACAACCCCACAACATCAGAACCCGATACAACAGAAAATCAGAGATTTCTAGAAGATCAAATCAGGAAAATAACTGTAGAAATAATAGAGGTGCTTCGAAAAGAACTCAGAGAGAGCCAAAAAGAGATAAAGGATGCAATTAATGAAGTAAAGGCCTCAATTCAAAGCACAAACAACCGATTAGAACACATGGAGAACAGAATCTCGCTCTTAGAAGATGAGCAATCCAAAAATGAACGCATAGTTTCTAATCTAGGAAAAAATATCCGACAGCAGGAATCTGATATTGAAGAAATATGGGCCCATTTTAAGAGAGCTAACCTAAGAATAATTGGAATAGAGGAGGGAAAAGAAAGTGAAACTAAAGGGATCAACAATCTCTTCAAGGAAGTAATAGCAGAAAATTTTCCAAACATAGAGCAAGAGGTTGATACAAAGGTCCAGGAAACTTATAGAACTCCCTTTAGACAGGATCGGAGAAGAGGATCCCCACGCCACATAATTGTCAAAATGACCAACGTGGAAGCCAAGCAGAGAATCTTAAAGGCAACAAAAGCAAAGGGCCAAGTGACATTCAGAGGCAAACCAATTAGAATCACTCCAGACTTCCCAAACCAAGTCATGAGAGCCAGAAGGGCTTGGAATAACATATTCCCAATTTTGAAAGAAAACAACTTCCAGCCAAAAATTTCCTATCCAGCAAAACTTTCTATCAAATTAGATGGAGAAATAAGAAGCTTCCATGACAAACAGAAACTGAAGGAATTTATGTCTTCAAAACCAGCACTGGAGAAAATACTCAAAGAGATTAACTACAAAGAAGAAATAGGTAACACACATCAGAACTAGAGAAACAAGATTTTCCATCCAACAGACAACTAAGATTGGTTATCTGTGGAGATTCATTATTTATGTTAGTCTGTTACCTATCTCTAAAGGGTATTGTTTGCCTTTATTGTTGTTAATTTTTAGGATTTCTAGTTGGAATATTAATATACCTTCAGATATAGCATTTGGAAATATTTTATCCCATTCTATTAGTAACTCTTAACTCTGTTTACATTGTCTTTGGATATACAATATGTTTTTTATTTTTTAGGGAGTTTGTATACTCTTCTGTTGCCTGTGCCATTGAAATCATAACCAAGAAATCACTGCCAATTTCAATGTTGTGAGGTTTTATGACCCAGATTTTCTCCTAAAAGTTTATAGTCTTAAGATTTATATTTAGGTCTTTTATCTATTTTGAGTTAATGCTTGTATATGGGATTAGGTAAGGGTCCAATTTTATTCTTTTCCATGTAATTATTATGTTTCAACAATATTTAGTTAAAAGATTATTATTTCCACCACCAAATGTTCGTGGAAACCCTGTCAAAAATAACTTGACAATATAGGGAAGAATTTAGGTCTAGGCTTTTATTTAACTCCAATGGTTTATATATCTGCCTTTAGAATAGTACTACACTGTTTCAATTATTGTAGCTTTATATGGTTTGAAATCAGAAAATATATATCTTCTAGCTTTGTTCTTTTTCAAGATCGATGTGGGTACCTAGAGTCCATATTCCATATTAGGATAGTTTTTTTTTCTGAAAAATAAATATATAAATATATGATAGTTTCACCTAAAAAATAGAAAAAAATAGATTCTCTGGTAAGAAAGAAAGCAAAAAGAAATATTGAAATGTTATTTTTAAGTCATCAAAAGCTTGATATCAGACAAATGAAACTGTTATGAGAGATTATCATTTTTAATTTTGGATAAATTGCTATAATACTAGATGTCAACTACTAAGCCAAGCATAGGAGGGGGGGATAGGGAGAGAACGGGGTGGGGATCGGGTGGGGGCTGACTGGGCAATGTGTGCATGTATGTCTACAAAAGTATGTATCCCACTATGATGTATGAATACAGTGCACCAATTAAAAATAAATATGAAAAAAAAAGAAAATTATAAAACACTGAAAAAAGAAATCAAAGAAGATCTTAGAAGATGGAAAGATCTTCCATGTTCATGGATTGGCAGAATAAATATCATTAAAATGGCCATCCTCCCAAAAGTGATCTACAGATTTAATGCAATGCCCATTAAACTACCAAGATCATTCCTCACAGACATAGAAAAATTGGTCCTTAAATTTATCTGGAATAACAAAAAGCCCAGAATAGCCAAGGTAGTTCTCAGCAACAAAAACCACGCAGGAGGAATCACAATACCTGACTTTAAACTATACTACAAAGCCATTGTAATAAAAACAGCATGGTACTGGCAAAAGAACAGATATATAGACCAATGGAGCAGAATAGAAGACCCAGAAACAAGTCCACACACTTTCAGCCAATTGATTTTTGACAAAGAGGCCAAAAACATACACTGGAAAAAAGATAGCCTCTTCAACAAATGATGTTGGCAAAACTGGTTAACCATATGCAGAAAATTGGATGTTAATCCCACTTTTTCACCCTGTACAAAAGTCAACTCACGATGGATCAAATACTTGGAAATTAAACAAGAGACTTTGAAGCTCCTTGAAGAGGGCATAGGTCCAACACTACAATACATAGGCACAGACAAACATTTCCTCAACAAGACCCCAAAGGCACAAAAAATTAAAAGGAGAATCAATACATGGGATTGCATGAAACTGAAGAGCTTCTGTTCAGCAAAGGAAACTGTCAAGAACCTCAATCGAGAGCCAACAGAATGGGAGAAGATTTTTGCCACCTACACCACTGATAGAGGACTAATATCTAGAATATACAGAGAACTCAAGAAACTCAACACTAAGAAAACAAAGCACCCAATAACAAAATGGGCAAATGAACTAAATAGACACTTCACAAAAGAAAAAATTCAAATGGCCAATAAATGCATGAAAAAATGCTCAACATCACTGGCAATCAGAGAGATGCAAATAAAAACTACCCTGAGATTTCACCTAACTCCAACTAGAATGGCCATCATTCAAAACACAAACAACAACAGATGCTGGCGAGGATGTAGAAAAGTGGGAACTCTAAAACATTGTTGGTGGGATTGCAAATTAGTGCAACCACTTTGGAAAATAGTATGGAGAATCCTCAGAATAATGGGAACAAATCTACCATTTGATCCAGCAATACCACTGTTGGGTATCTACCCAAAAGAAAAGAAACCAAAGTACCAAACTAATGCATGTGTATCTATGTTCATAGGTGCACAATTCACCATAGCCAAACTATGGAACCAGCCAAGATGTCCATCAACAGATGAATGGATTACAAAACTGTGGGATATGTACACAATGGAATTTTACTCAGCCATCCAAAAATAAACTCAATTGCATCATTTTCAGGAAAATGGATGGAACTGGAGGACATTATGCTAAGTGAGATTAGTCAGGCACAAAAAATAAGAAATCAGATGCTTTCCCTAATATGTGAGAGTTAGGGAGAAAAGAGGAGCAAACAAGACAACCTAAAGAAGGAGAAATGAGGGGGGAAGAGGAAAATCTCTAAAGCTCACAATGTACTTAAACATATCGAAGTCAATCACTAAGCCAAGCAAGGGAGGGAGGGACGGAGAGGGAATGGGTTGGGATTTGGGTAGAGGTTAAATCAACGATGAGTACATGTTTGTACACACAATGTTTTTTTACCCCAATAAGTTGTATGAATATAATGCACCAATAAAAAAAATTTAAAAAAAAGAAAAAGACTGTTTCCCTATTTCACAATCAACACAATAGTTCACCGACATACTTTTATTTCTTGATAAATAGCCATCAAAGACACTGGCTGATTTGACTAACTTTCTTGGTATTTCTTTAATATTTAATCACTAATGAAAGACAACAGAGGATAAGAACAGCTGAGGGTTAAAGTATAAAATTAAAGGAACTATTAGTTAAAAAAAAAAGAAAATCTTAGGAACAAGTCATAATTATCCCCCTTTTGAAGAGGAAGAAGCTGGCAATCAGAGAGGTGGAACTGTTGTTTAAGAGTTGCTATACAGCAGAGCCAGGTTTGCTTGACTGTAATGCAGACACAAGACTACATCCCAATTTAGTTACGGGAGACAAAATTATAACAGACGCCCCCAAATCACCCTCAACACAAACACATATACAATATCCTGTGTTTTGTTGATCAGCAAATCCAATACTGTGAAGAAGAAAAAAAACTCCCTGTTGCAGAGAATAAAATATCAGGCAGAAGCGTCTCCACCACATTTTTATGTACAATCAGAAAGTGCCTAGATAGACACACCCATGAGAAAAGAACCTTAATTAGATAACTAAGTTCAGGCTCAATTCTCAATTCTCCACCAGATTCTCCCATCTGAAGACAAAGAGAAAGTGCACGCAATACCCTCTGAGAGAGGGCAATGGCTCTTCATGATAGGGTTTCTGAGAACTTAACACACAGTAGAACAGAGCTTGGCACAGAGTAGCTAGCCAATATGAATGGAAGATTCACATTCCAGATTTGTCGTTTATGTTTCTAAGCTTCTGATCTTACCCCACTGCCTCTACACCTCTGACTAATTGTACCCAGTTTATATTTGGCATAAAAACAAGTCTATCTTCTAAATACTCTTCCCTGGGATTGATATACATTCAAATTTCTTGGAAGAAATTCAGTATGTTGTATGGGTATAATTGTAATACTGCTGCTTTCACTTTCAGAAGTATCTAGGTGTAGACAGTAAATTATATGGTTCTCCTTATGTGCTCTGTCATTAGAAATGAGCTTCATATTCTCACTGGACACACAAAGGGCAGGAGGAGATACGAGAAAGTATTTCCTAAGAGTCTTAGAGGTTAAATTTTGAAATCAATTATTAGCAGGGAGGAGGCAGCTTCTTTTCTAAAGGACTTTCAGAAATCACTAGTATATCATCACTATTATTTATAAAAATGCCTTTCTGTAGTAGAATAGTGATAGGTAGGATAGAAAATGAGATTTCTCAAGGTAACTTCCTGATGCATAGTTCTAAGTTATTGCAAAGAACTCACAAAGAAGGGAGACTAGACAAAGCTTGGTGACAGGTGGTTTGTTAACAGATGGCAAAGAAAACCAGAGCTGCTTAGTTCTTCTGTATCTCTTGTTTAAATCAAAGTGAATGATACTCAAACTGTAAGACAAAGAACAGACGCAGTTAATAGGGAATTGAAGGCTACAATATGTGAGGTGATAGGAAGTAAGCCTCATAGTCTTTGTATTTATTTAAGTGTCCAAATACAGACAAATTACATTCCAAAATACCAAAAGATTTTGCTGATAGGAGTACAGAGGAGCTGCAAGTTATTTTGTAGAAACATCTAGAGTTAAAAGGTATCAGAAAAGCACAATGGGAAAGTTTTACTCTGTTTTCTATAAAGAAGAAGAAATAAATGGAAGAACCAACACACAGATAAAATACTCTATCAAACCCAGGAGAAATTCTGGAACATATTATGGAAAATAAGCATAGCTGTTATATAACAAATGAAGAATGGGTCTAAAAAAGTTTGTGTAACTTTGCTATGAACCATTAAGCTTTTTTTCCTCAGTTCAACAAAATCATTAGTTTATTTAAACAGAAAAAATGGTGTTACTTTTGTTGACTTTTTATTAGCAATGTATGTGAGAAAGTCTTCTTATGGGGATGTTAGAAAAGTGAATACTATTTCAAGTAGGCTGTGGAGGTTACAATATCTCTGAGAAGATCCTATTTTCTTCTTATTAATAGATAAATGAATTTATTACCCAAGGTAACACAACAAGAATTGGAGGAGGCAAATTTTAAATCCAGGAAATCTGCCTTTGGGCAACTAAGTCACTATAATTCCTCTCCAATCTGTAAGATGTTGATGCCTTTTATCACATTTTCATATGGCATAAAACTGGAAGGAAAGGAAAATGACAGAATCAATATTCAAACATCTGGACAGGCCTGGAATGCAGTTTAAAGCTACACACACACATACGCACACACACACACACACACACACACACACACACACATCCATTCACTTAACCAGTTTTTTTAATAAATTATAGGTATCTATTTTGAACTAGACACAATGGATGAACAAATCTCATTAGTAAATTATTTCTAACTTCCAAAAGTTTCTTTATAGTAAAATCTATGTTGAAGATTTGTATAGACACAAGGGATAAAAGCTATAGTATTATCAATAGATATTCCTCTTTCATTGATTTTAGGTCATTTCTATCACATGGGCCATTGTCCAAGATAATCTCATATTTAAGTATTAAAAATAATTAGAAAAGCCAGACATGGTGGTGTATACTAGTAATCACATACTTGGGAGGGTTATACAGGAGGACTGTAAGTTTACAGGAAGCCTCAGCTACTTGTGAGGCTCTCTGCAAATTAGTGAGATGCTGTTTGAAAATAAAGAATACAAAATAGGGCTAGGGGTGTAGCTCAGAGTTAGAATGCCCCTATCCTCAGTACCACAAAAAAAAATTAAGTATTTAGAAGATGAGCATGGTTGATCACACTTTTAATAATAGTACTTGGGAGGATGAGACAGGAGGGTTACAGGTTCAATCCCCAGTACTGCAAAACAAATCAATCAATTAATTAATTATTAAACAAATGTAAATAGAAGATTGATCCATACCATGTGATAAAAAGGATTTTCTGAAAACTAGGGCTGTGGTATAACTCAGAGGTAGAATAACCCTGAATTCAATCCCCAGTACCACAAAATAAGTAAGTAAGTAAGTAAGTAAGTAAGTAAGTAAGTAAGTAAGTAATAAATGTAATTAGAAGATTGGTCCATACCATGTGATAAAAAGGGTTTTCTGAAAACTAAAACTTTGGGGTTGGTGTTCTGGTTATATTAAATAAGTGTGGTAGTGCACACTTATAATATCAGCATTTGGGAGGCTGAGACAAGAGGATTGCAGTTTGCAGACAGTCTCAGCTACTACTTAGTGAAGCCCTTTGCAGTTCAGCAAGACCCTGTTTCAAAATAATAAAAAATAGGGCTGGTTGGGTAGCTCAAAAGTAGAATGCTCCTGGGTTCCATGCCCAGTACCACAAAGATTCTAAACAATAGCAACAACAGTGTTTGGAGCTCTTATCATTAAAAGGGTACAATTTACACATTTGAATTAATCAGTTCACTTAATAATATATGGAGTACATACTATGTGCCCCATGCTGATGAGCCATAGAAACTCACCTAGGAATAAGAGAATACTTGTCACCAAGGAAGAGTCAACTCATCCCAAAGCAGAAGCTCACAAGGAAATGCTAGACCTCACTTTGTCCATGGGAATCCAAATAAAAGCCTCACCATCTCCCTTTTTTGATATCCTGAAAGTACAGAAAAATTCTCAGCCCTTGAACACCTCCCCATACTTTCCTAGGCAGGTCCTTTCTGGCTTCATGATCTTTTGCTTCTTTTAATTAGTCCTTTTGGGACTTCCACACTCCTGGATACTAACAGATGCCTTTCTGGCTTCCCCCTTCCTGAATCTGTGAGGGAGCTCAGTGATATATCTCTGTAAACTATAGAGTGAGCAGCAGCTTGTGAAATAGCAGATGTGTTCAAATCTTGGTTTTGACCTTTACATCTGTGTGACCTTGAGCAAGGTCTCCTCTAACGCCTTCAAATCTTATGTATAATAAGAGAGGGAACAGTGTTTTATAAGCTTCTGTGATAATTCAATGTGATTTTATATTAAGAGATTGATCAAGAAGTCAGGGAGATGCAGATCAAATTTGCCCATTTGCTGTCAATAAAGCTGAGTTAGAGATTTTTGCCTTGAACTACTGCCAGAATCAAAATTTCTAATATAATTCTTGAATCACAGATATCTCTATGGAACCAGTTCCTCCCACCCCCATCACAGGTTAGACTAGTGCAGGAAAGAACTGAGAATGTGTGAGTTTCAGTACTCTGAAAAATAAAGAATTCTAGACAACACATACTTAATACTTTACCCATTTCAGAAACCTAAATAATTATTTCTCCTACATAGAGAAACTAGCATAGGAGTAGAAAAGTTTCAGAGTTACTTCCAAGAGAATAATACAACAAATCTATGTATTAGCAGAAACTTGAAAAGTGGAAATCAATGGAAATCCAGGTATAAGAGACAGTATGGCATTCCAGACTGGGCAGAAATATAGCTTTGCTGGTGGAGGTAGTCAATAGGAAAGGGAGAAAATGTTGTTAGTGTCCAGTACTTTCAACAGAATAAGCAAAATCAAAAGGTCTAGCTAGTTCCTAGTATAGCACAGATATGGGCAACAAAGGATGAAGACAAATTATTCCAACTCATAGAAAGACGGTGATGTTATTGACGGAGGTAAGAAGTCTGGATAGCACAAGTATTTCGCAGGGAAAATACCTATTTGCAGCTTTTCCTGATGCTCCTTTAGCCCCTGGCAGTTGTCAGTCTTCAGTACCCTCTGCTGATGCTTTGCCAAGATGCAAGTTCACTGCATCTTAAAATTTTCACTTACCTAATAGTTTTTCCATGAAATACTCAGTCAAAAGGTAATTATTTGGAAAGGAAAGCTTTCAAGAGAGATTTTTTTCTTATGCCAAAATATCCAAGTATTGTAACTCTAGATACCTCCTAACATGTTATTATTTTAATATCATTATGTTGCTCCCTTAAATGAGATTTTGCCACAGCTGGCTTTTTTCATTTGTTGTTTTGGGGTTATAATACAATATAGTAGCTTCCAAGGACAAAAAATCAATACACATAGCTAAAAATACCTTGATGTTATCTCAGCTTACAGTTCTGCCAACTTTGAAAGGGAAGAACAGTAGAGACAGGTTTTCAGACCTTGGCATTTAGGATTCTATTTGATGACTTCCAAATCAATGCACCAGAAATTTCCCCCAACATCTCTCTGAAAGGATAGCTCTTTGCCTTGTTTTTCAGTAGCACAAAATCCATGCAAAACAAAACAAAAAACAACTGCTGTTGCGGTTCAACCTTACTTTTCTTTCTGTCTATACCCCTCCCTTTGGATTATTGCTCACAAGCCTGGGTGTGGTACTGTTCCACGGAATGGGTGTGTGCATCTGTGTATTAGGGACTAAGGAGGCATGTGTGTGCTTTGTATTCCCAGAAGCTTGATTTCCAAAATTAGGGACAGCTGGGAGTCATTCTCAAAAGCATAAGGCAAATAAAAAGTTCCTTTTTTCAGTGCCCATTTAGGCATAAGGAGTTCTGTTTCTTAGGACTGTGTCAACATTTTCTCAAACTGGAGAACTTGTTTTCTAGGAAAAATCCCCTTCACTTCTACTAATGGGAGAAAATTGATAGTAAAAAGAGTTGATATTAAATTTATTGCAAGCTGGGCAAGGTGGTACATGCTTGTAATCCCAGCATTTGGGAGGCTGAGACCGGAGTTATCATGGTTCGTGGACAGCCTCAGCTACTTAGTGAGGCCCTCTGCAACTTAGTGAGACCCGGTTTCAAAATAAAAAAAGGAATAAAGAATAGGGCAGGGGATATAGCCCGGAGGTCAAATGCCCCTGGATTTCATCCCCAGACCTGAAATAAATAAATAAATAAATAAATAAATAAAGTATTGCGATTTAGTATAAAAGCACTTAATGACTCTTCCAGGTGTCCAGCACTTAATTAGACCCTATTGAAATATATAATAAATATTAATAAAATACATAATAAATATAATATAATAACAAATATAATTTTAAAACTCTCATGTCTTGATGATTCAACATGAAAATTGTTTGCATCAAAGTATGAGATTTCAGTGAATTTGTGCTAAGAAATTCAGAGGAAACTCCATTTTTGGACCCTATGTATTGGCTTTTTGGCAAAAATGGTGGGTTGTTTTTAGGATACTCTGAGGATGGATAAGATTTGATTAGTGAAAGCGGCATGTAAGGCATGAGAAAAGGAAGAGGTCATGGATCCTTCTGTGGACTTGAAGATAGTACGGGTTGTAGTTGTTTTAGCATTCCTTAGGGTAGTTGCTCAAACACTGTATTGAGCCAGAATTGAATATTAATTTAACAAATGAGCTCTGAAACGAGATATACCTGGATTCTCTACTACGTTCTTGGAAATTTACTTAATTTTTAGCAACCCTCTGTTCTTGAACAGGTAAATGATATATACCATATGGAAGTTGTATTCGAGACAAAATTATATCTATCCAACTAATATTGTTGGTGTCTGTTTAGTAATGGGCATACAGAATTCAAAAACTAGGCACTGAGGTATAAGTTTAAGCAAAATAAACAAAACTGATGATGAAAACTGTCCAGTACGTGACAAACAATCAATAAATGGCAGCTCTTCATTTGAGGTCGTAAGCTTTGTAACTTTGTAAGTTGTGGGGGGCCAGTGCTGTGATTGAGGAGCACGGCTCTGCCCTGGTGGTAGGAGGGGTGTGGGCAGAGTGGGCAGGGAGCCATCAGAGAAGCTCTGGAGCATTCCACAGGGTGAGACGGTCAACACAGTGGGGGTGGGGATAAGAAAATTGCTGGTGGAAAGATGTCTACGTAGCTCATTCACCCTAAGAATTTTTTTTAATTTTTTCTTTTAATCCCTACATAATATTTATGGAGTGTATACAGTGTGATGTTTAGATTCATGTGCACTGACCTTGTGCAATGGCCAAATCAGAGCAATGGACATCTCACCACCAGAAGCAATTTATGCCAATGTATCCGGTGACAGTTCAAAGCGCGCAGACCCACTCTGAAGAAAGAACCACCCCTAGACAGTCCACTGAGCGAGCATTGAGGCATCTTGACCTTTATTTACTTCTGAGAACAGCAGTTTTCCCAGGATCTCAGTTGGG
The DNA here is from genome assembly GCF_963383645.1 of Muscardinus avellanarius. Lineage (NCBI taxonomy): Eukaryota > Metazoa > Chordata > Mammalia > Rodentia > Gliridae > Muscardinus > Muscardinus avellanarius. The sequence goes on along the minus strand of NC_137789.1, from coordinate 13,241,715 downwards.
AAAGCAGCTTATAAATAAACCATCTCTCTCATTCTCTGAACTAGGCTGTTCCTGGCCTGGGTGTGCTGACTCAGGTACTGCTGAGCGAGTGGGAATGTTAACATGAAGGTCTTTGGGGAGCAAAGCAAGGATGCTGCCCTGGCCTTCAGTCAGAGGAGGCAAAATCAAGGAGATTGCGGTTTCAGCTCCTTAAACGACCCGCAGTGGATTCATCAAATCCCTTGTCAAGAGTTTTATCATCGACTGAGGGATTCTCTGTTCTTTCATTGTATGTAACTGAGAGCATGTAAAATTGTTCACTTTAAAAGCAAATAGACCCTCTGGTTCCCTCCATCCCAGCAACTGCAAGACATTTTGATTTTTGAGCCAAACATACTTGGAAGAAAAAAGCAACAATAAAAATAAGCAATGCTTATGGAGTTCTTTCTATGCTAGGCACATTGCGTACATATGAATTAACTAAATCAATTAATAATGTAATAGCCAGACATGGTGGTACACATCTATAATTCCAGCACTTGGGAGGCGGAGATAGTAGGATCTCAGGTTTGACGCCAACTTCAGCAACTTAACAAGACCTTGTTTCAAAATAAAAAATAAAATATGGCTGAGAGTATAGTTCACAAGTAGAATAATACTGGGTTCAATCCCAATTCCCAAAAAAAAAAATGTATGAAAGGCCTGTACATTCCCCAACATGATACACCCCAGAAACAAAACATGGAATCAGAGAATACTGATCAGCAAGGAAAAGTCAACACCATCTTAAAGGAGAAAAGCAGAAGATCACAAGAAAGTGGTAGTCCACACTGTCGCGACCCTAAGGCTCTGACCAGCAGAGCCTATGGAAGAAACACACGAACACTGTCTTGCTGATGAAGCTACTTCCACTTTATTCCCCGCAGTAGTTTCCTTATATACCATACCAAGCCTGTTCCAAAAATATCAACCAATCCCATTCTGCCCATGTCCATCCCATGCTCCCTAGAAGGTACTGCATAGGCGTACTGGCCTAACCACGAGGCATTACGTCACAGTCCATGCATGAGGCGCATGATACTGACAACAGCGCATGCGCTAGCCAAGACCACCATCCTTGGCAGTCAGCCCGGGCGCCATCTTGGGCTGACATGCCACACCCTGGCTTCCCACACCACATTTTCCCACGGAATCCAGACAAGAGCCTGGCCAAAACCCCTCTGTGCACATTGCCCACCTCCCTAAGCATCCTGGAAATCCTCAAAGCTAGGACCTTCCTCTTCTTGATGGTTTTATGACCATCTTCTCCTTTTAGTTCTTTTTGGTTTGTTCTCATCAAGACTCCCTGTCAGGGAGCTCAGCAGTATATGTAACTCAGTGAGGCAGTAACATAAGCACTAGTCCAGGCCAGAGATGGTGAATTCAAATTTTGGCTCTGACATTTAGATCTGAGTAACCTTGGGGAAGAACTGTAATCTGAGTCTTGTCTATAAAACGAAAGAGATTTTATGGACAAGTGTTTCCCAAGCTGCTGTGACAATTCTATGATTTAATATAGATAGGTATATGATAAAAATAAACATATATAATCAATCTTGATGAATAGGTTTTTACATGTATATGTTTATATATACATACATATTGATACCCATACATGTAGTTGATGACCAGTAAATCGTAGTTTATATACTAATCATCTATACATTGCCTATTGACTATTTTGCTTTAAGCCACATGATCTGCCTTGATATTGTTCCATTCTCAGTGTCTAAAACAATGTCTAGCACGTAGTAGGTATTCAATTAATATGTTCATAATGATTAAATGGATGAATCCTTGATGTTCAAAAAATATTAATTTCTTTTTGCTCTTCATGAGAACACTTGGGGTTTTTTGCTTCTGTTCCCCAGCTGCAACCTATTAGAAGAAAATTGCATAATCATGCTAATTGACTTCATAACAAATTTATGATTTCCAATCTTAGCCAGACTCCAAGTATTTCTTGATAATCCTTTAACATGTGTCTACTCAATTTCCTTTCATTTTTCCAAAGCACCTGTTTTCACGTCACCTTTTTCCTTGAGCTCTTCAGCCTACCAGCTCCCTGCCCTAGAGCCCATCCATGGAAAAGCCTGAAACCCAGGTCTCTCTGCCTCCCTTTGCACCTTGCTCCATCTCTCTTCTCCATTTTCTTTGTTCTTCTCCCCCCTTAGTCTGCATGACAATGTCTTTTGCCAATCCCTGGTGGAATTCCTCAAGGACATTAACTCTTTCAACTTCACCTCTGACTAGGAAGACTATGACAGAAACTTGAAATTTGTGGATGGTCAGGAATCTGGCCTAAGATTACAAAAACTATTCTTACTACACTAACTACCTTTCTTGGCAGCACAGGTCCCTAGGATATAGAAGAAAACCACACAAATATTAGATGGCTGTAATCTCTTAGACTTAGCTAACCCAATGAGATGATGTCTGCATACCACGGAGCCACAGGCAATCATTTAAAGATGGAGGGACAGGTGTTATTATCCTCATTTTATAAACAGGGATATGAAGCTGAGAGAACTGAAATTACTTGCTCAAGGTCACAACCTTCATCTGGATACCAGATCTCCTAATTTGAAACCCCAGATTCTCCCTAGCTGACCCTGCTGATTGTCAGTGGCCTTGACCCATGTTGAAGGTTTTTTATACTAGATAAGACTTTCTTCCTCCTCCTCCTTCTCTATTTTTTCTTCTTCTCTTTCTCCTCCTCCTTCTCCTTCACCTTTTCCTTTTTCTTCTCCTCCTCCTTCTCCTTCACTTCCTCATCCTTCTCCTTTTTTTTTTTTTTTTTTTTTGGAACTGGAGATTATTGAATTCAGGGGTATTTTACCTCAAATCTATACCCCTATATTTTTTTACTTTGAAACAGCTAGCTTGGAACCTGAAATCTTTCTGTCTAAGCCTCTCAAGTACTGGGATCACAGGCATGCACTATCACACTTAGATTAAACCTTTCTTCAACAACTATTTTACGTGTCAAATTTTACACCAGACCTTTCTTCCACAACTGGATCTTTAAGAGGTTCTAATTCTAGGTATATCCAGGGTAAGAGCTAAGTATACAAGTTCAGGGGCTAGGCTGCTATCTTTTGAGCCTATCTGTAGTACTAACTAGTTGCCTGGTATTTGGCAAGTTCTTTAACCAACTAGTCAGTGATCTGTAAAATGAGAATTGTGATATCTGTCTTTCATACATTTATTTGAAGATAAAATGGATTAATACATGTAAAGCACTTAGAACCGTGCCTGGTACAGGATCAGGACTTCATGCATGTGAACTACGCAAATATAGACTGTTTGGCTGGGTTAGCCTTTCTCCATGTAGCCTCAGTTTCCTTTGAAGGGTAGGTGGCAGGTAAACATCCAGTTAGTTATTGCTCTCCTGATGAGTACAACTTATATTTGAGGTACTGATGCAATTTCTCCATTTTGCTATAGCAGATTATTCATCATGGTGAGCGACTACCAAGATATGCCTGTGTTGGTTCCTTTTAACTCCCTCTAAAGCTTCTTCCTTCCTTGCCCTAAGTTATAACCAAGGGCAGTGTAGCAGGAAGTTTCTAGGAACAGCCTGCAAGATTCCACGCCCTGGTCTCTGAACTTGAGAATTACTCCAGGAGCTGTCCTATCTCCTATGGCACAGTGAAGCTTGAAAGAAGAGTATCCAGTTGGTCATCATTTGACCACGAGTCCTTCAAACAGTGAAATGAAAGCAGAAGACCTAAGAGAAATTCCAAGCCAGGGTGTACATTAAGAAGGAATGTAAGTGGACTCCTAAGAGCAAAGAACTGTTTCAGTCTAACAGCTAGCACCTTAGTCTTGTCCTTGCTACTATGACAAAGTACCTGAGATCGTCCATCCATGTGTAAGGGTGGAGCTTTCATCATTTACACGCCTCCCAGAGTCTATACCTCTTAATACTGTGCCTTTAGGGATTAAGTTTCAACATAAATTTGGAGACACAAATATTCACACAGCAGCAGTCAGTGAGGGAACATGAACATCCCTCCTGCAGCTGCAAAGAACTCGGGTCTCCCAGTGCCTTTGAAAGTAGGTTCTCTTCCCAAATCTCCAAATTATAGTTCTACTGCTGTACCCCTTGACTTCAGCCTCCTGATACCTGAGCACAGCCCAGCTGAACTGGCCTGAAACTCCTGCTCTGCAAATATGCAAGATAATAAGTGAGCAGTACTTGAAAGTGCTAAGTCAGTGGTCATTTGTTCTGGCACTGATAGAACTTAGTACATCTGGGAACCTGCCATTTCACTCTTCAGGAAAGAGCCTGGGTGTGTTCTCTGTCACTTAAAATGCAAAATCTGTCCTCTGAAGCTGATGCCTCCTTTGACTGCCCAATAACTGATGATACAGAGAAAAGACAGAAGTTTTTGAGGCAGGAAGCTCTGAAATCAAGGTCCGCGGGTGGGGTGCTGCACCTTCACAATCACACAACTGCTATTTTTTGTCTGTTTGTTTCTGGTTTTTGTTTCTGGTCTTTGTTTTTGGTTTTTTTGGTGTTACTGGGGAGGGAACCAGAGGCTTTCTACCTCCGGGCTATACTCCTAGACCTTTTTTTTTTTTTTTGAAACAGGGGCTCACTAAATTTAAGTTGTTGAGAGCCTACGTAGCTGAGGCTGGCTTTAAACCTGTGCAATCCTCCTGTCTCAGTCTCCCAAGTGCAGGGATTACAAGTGTGCACCACCACACCTGGCTACAGAACTGCTATTTGCATACAACATTTGTACAAATATCTTTAACTTACACATTGGGTGGACGAGGATAGAGAGAAAAATACTAGGAGCATCAACTCTGGAGACAGATGTCTTTTGATAGCACAGGCCAAGGGTAAAACTCGACCTTACCAACCCTTGCTCTTTGTTTTTGTGGAATGAGGAAAGCTAATTCACCTCATTTCATAGGCCATCTTAAAGACTAAAGAAGGGAATGATGCACCAAGCACTTTTTTCAGTGCCTGGCACCTATTAAGCACTAACCAAATGGTTAAAATTATAATTATTCATGTATTCATTCAGAAAGTATGTATTAATCATCTTCCCTCCGCCAGGCATTGCTAGGCAATGTGAGAATACAAATATGAGAAAGGAATATCCTCCTGCCTCCAACGTCTCTCCTCGCAGCATGCCGGTGCCCATATGTATCCTTTGCATTTATTCATGTATGTAAATCCCCCTGTGTGTGTGCCTGTGCCTGTGTGTGTTGGGGTGCCTGCCGTGTGGACTCTCTACTCCCTCAAAGTGCCAAAAAACAAAGTACTGCATTGACACATAAGGCAAGGTTGGGGGTGGCCCATCCCGCCATCCATCTTTTTCCTCCTCCGAGGTGGGCGGCTGTTTGCTCTGGGAACACTGACGAGATGACCATTAAATCATTTCAGAGTGGGAGAGCCGGGAGGTCCTAGCAAGGCCTGCCTTCACACCCACCCTGCTCTGGCACAAAGAAGGGTGTTATGCCTCATACATACCAACAGGCAGACCACAGGAAAAGGCCTCCCCATGCCAAATAATTTCTCCCAATCCTCTTCAGAGCAGCGAAGCAAAAAGTGATCCATCAGCCTGGTTGTCTGGGAGTCCCAGAACTCCTCAAAACAGACCTATTAGCTGAAAGGATAAATATTTACTCTGAGTTCATCTGAATCACCCAAAAAGGAGACTCTGTTTTTTATCAGTAATAAAAAACACTCCCACCTAAGCCTGGCTTTAGAGCTTTTTGTCTTTAAATCCTCCCTGCCTAGAATCCTTCAAACTTCCTGTGAGAGGGGAGATCAGGATTTCCTCCTGGCCACCATGAGCCCGGCTAGGGGCTGGGGGCTGGGGGCTGGGGGCTGGGGGCTGGGGGCTGGAGGCTGGGGGCTGGGGGCTGGAGGCTGGGGGCTGGGGGAGCACAAAATCAACCCTCCAACAAGGGAGGGAGCAGTGTTTTCTTTTACTGCAAAAAGTATGTGTGGCCTCTGACTGGCTCCCAGCACACAGGTAACTGAAATATGTGCCCTTGGGAGAGAAGGCGCAGAATGTTCTCTTAAAACACTCCAACTGGTGAAATAAGAGATTTTAGATAAACAGCTTTCGAGGGACCCCATTTCCTGAGCTATGCTTTGATCACATGACAGCGGTACCAGTGAAAACAGTCTTGTTATCCTTTCAGGGGAGATGTTCCAGAAAGAACTCTTGCCTGGGTCGTGGAGGTGAAGATTTGGATGTGATGGAACAAAGGAGGAGGAACAAAGGGGCACTGGGTGGAAAAATGAAAGGAGGTGGGATGGGATGGCATGGGATGGGATGGCATGGGATGGCATGGGGACTGGATAGACAAATCCGGGGTATTTGTACGTCACATCCTCCAGTCCTATTTCCTCTTTTTACATCCTCCACTCCCTTTCTGGAAGTGAGACTAACCTGGGAGGAAGAAACTCAGACTCTAGAAGCAAATAAGTGGTCTTCCAGCACAGGCCCGACTCGAGAACTAGAGGATAAGAGGCATCCAGAAAATGTCAAATACGTGAAAGAGTTCTCTAGGGTTTTTTTTTTTTTTTTCCCCACCATCCAGATGTTCTTTAACCCCTCTGAGCTTTAATTTTGGAGCTGGAATTCATCTTGCTAGCTTCTAGGCTTCTGTGAGAGTAAATAAGCAGCTATCTTAACACATCTCTAGCACAGATTAGTGCAACAGAGGAGGTGGAATGAATAGTAGCTCAGATCTGAGTTAAACGGGTTTGAAGACTGGCAAATTATAGAAAGCAGATTATTTGAAAACTGCTTGGTGACTGGGGTTTACAGAAGAGGCTGAGCAAATGCAGGCTGGATGGACTAAATGAGGCAAGTCACTGGCTTTCCAGTCTCTCTCTTACACAGCCATTGAGCTTTACTGGAGCTAAGTAGAGGCCGTCCAGGGCCATTTCAGACTCCAAAGACACAATCAAGGCATCAGCATCACAGCAATAGAGATAAACAGAAAAGCCCTTCTCTGTCCTTAGTCTAACAACAAAAATACATTTGTCTCTCTTCTCATAAGGAAACTGCTGTGTTAACACCCCCCCAATACAGTTTATGCCTGTGCCGAAGTATAACCATAAATATTCAATTAGATTTTAATTTTTATTTATTTTTAATTTTTTTTAGTGGTACTGGGGTTCCTGGAAACACTTCTACCGCCGGGCTATACTCCCAGACCTATTTTATATTTTTATTTGGAAACAGGGTCTCTTAACCCAGCGCTGCTGGTTTCGAACCAGCGTGATCCTCCTGTCTCAGCCTCCCAAGTGCGGGGATTACAAACGTGCACTACCACGCCCGGCTCAATTAGCTTTTTAAATGAAATAAGTAGATGAAAGAAAGAAAAAATGAACACACACAAGGCGGTGATGAGGCTCCACAGTCTTTAGGTTTGTGGTGCTTTCCAGTGCTTCCCCATCTTAGTGTAATGTGTAGCTTCCTGGTGGCTGTGGCCTTATTCTATCTGCTTTGCCACCACATAGGGCTTTGGAACTGTCATGGGAACTGGCCTGAGAATTTGCATGGCCCAGTCAAAACTGGAGAGGCATCTGGGGAGGAGGGGAAGGGCTTGGTTCTCTCTGTCGTTCTGTTGTGGTTGCTTAGTGATGCCAACCTTGTCCTCAACTTTGTGTCTGCTGTGGTCCACACATGTGTTCCTCCCAGGGGCTTAAGCATACTTCACCAGCTTGTGACGACCTTGCAGGATGGCTCTCCCACCTCATTTCTTCTATTTTCTTATATAAAGAACTGGATCCAGGCCAGATGTGAGGAGAAACCATATCCTGGATCAGTTTGACATAGGTTCTTGGGGATACCTTTGAGTTTTAATGCTATTATCTTGTCTGAATAGAGAGAGATAGAGGGGTTAAATCGCTTTAATATATTTATATTATTAACCTATATCTAATAAAACATAGTATTTTATAAATATTATTTAATATTAGCACATTAATATTATTTTTATTTCTTCCTAAAGCCTCTTTGACTATATATTTTATTCAGATGCTTGTTTATAAACATCCTGGGCAAAATTCCAGACAGTACAACTTACGTCTTAGAAGCGGATAGTGATAAATCAGTAAATGAACAACTATGTTCAGATAGGTTAGATACTAAAGTAAGTAAAAAGTGAGAGAGCGAATCTTTCCTAGCTCTACTTTCATTTAATACCTTATATACATATTCATCTATCTGCCATGCTCTATTAGTTAGCTCTTTTTTCACTGTGCCCAAAATACGAGACAAGAACAAATTAGAGAAGAAAAGCTTTATTTGGGTCACAGTTCCAGAGAGTCTGTCTATGGCTGCTGGCTTCAAAGCAAGGTAGTAGGGCACACAACAGAGAAAAGTCACTCACAGTTTAAGGCCCCTTGAAGCAGAGGGAGAGAGGGAGAGAGGGAGAGAGGGGGAGAGGGAGAGAGAGAGAGAGAGAGAGAGAGAGAGAGAGAGAGAGAGAGAAGAGAGGGGGGGGATGTGTCACGCCCTCAGTGGCCCACTCGCACACATCTTTGAACCTTGCTGCATTAGGGACTACAACACATGAACCTTTGGAGGACATTTCAAACCCAAATCATGACACCTGCAAACAAATTACTCTGGGGCACTAAAGACAGAGGTGCAATAAGATATAAGATATTTTGCCCTCAAGTGCATGTAGTTAACTAGGGAGACAAAAGCCAAATATCAAATTTTAAACACTATTAAGTGTTTTAAAGGAGAAGTGCAGAGCACTCGGATAGTATAAAACAAAGCATTGTACTGTAGTCCCAGACTACCAAGAAATGCTTCTTGGTACACTGTTGATGGTCATCAAAGAATCAGAATCGTGCTTTGCTTTGTCTATACTGTTGTCAGACCCCCTCCCACACTGCCAGTGGGCTTGGTCATGTGATTTGCTTTGCTCAAGGGAACATAAGCACACCCAAAGTTCACAGAGGTGTAAGATGCCTTATACTTGTGTACTGGGCTTTTCTTCTCCATTGCTAGAAACTCTTCTGCTATCACATAAAAAAGCCCAAGCTGGTCTTTAGGATATAGGTTGTACTGCCAGCATTCCTGGGCAGACATAATGAGGACTTCTTAGATCATACAGGCTCAATTGAGATGCCCATGACTACAGCTGTATAAAAGTGAATCCTAGCGAGACCAAGAGAGCTCTCCAGAGAAGAGCCATCCAAATTACAGAACAAAAGTATCATGGTCAGCAGAAAAGTTACTGGTTTAAGCTTTGAGATGGTTTGCTATACAGCAAAGGCTAATTGATATGGAAAGTGATACCCAGAAGGGAGCTGTAGTCATGTAAAAACCCTATAACAGGTTTCAAGGGCTCTGAGAGTGGGCAATAGATAGTAAACAGAAAAGCAGTCACAAAACTATTATCGCTATTACCTGTGTCTTATAAAATATCTTTTATCAATGTCATATGAAATAGCAAACAAATTATTTTTAGAGTCTGGAGAAGTGCTAAGGAAACTGCTTTTGTAAGTTGTGAGACAGTTGACTTGTGTTATATAACAGTGCCAAACTGTCATCTGAGTTAAGTAGAAGGAAAATGTTCCCAGTGAACTTGGAGATCTTGCTAAGAGGACACCCAGAAAGGAGGAGGTAAGTGTTGATTGGTTTCATTCAGCTGCATACGAGGAGATACAGAAAGAGAAAGATGAGATAAAAAGAGAATTGTTCACTTTGTAAGCAGAATTCAGAGGCACTGTAATGTGACCAGGATTTTCTGAACTGGAAAATAAAACTGATTCACAGCTTTAGTGTCTCCAGCTAGCCAGGGAAATTTTTAAAAGTAAGAAATGGCCATATGTTAAAGATCAAGTTAAGGGCACGGTTACACAACCCTGTGTTAAGATCCCTAAATGACTTAAAGATGTACTCAGTAGACCCTCTCGGCTAGACAAAATTGCTTCTAAGAATCTTTATGGCGATTTCCTATGGAAGACTAATCTCAAAACAGCCCTGAAGAAGGGTAGTTTCAGAAGCCTGTTTCAAAAAGAATTGTGGGTGTGTTTTCGACTACCAGAGTGGATGTCATCTGATACATAGCAAACCCCAAAACAGTTTAAAGGATGTTATACAATCTGAGATTTTAAAAGAAATGGAGACTGTTCTCTGGGGGAAAAAAAAGCATCCTTTTTTTGTCAAAAGGCAGGCTGAAAAAAAATCATTGCACTACATTTTCTTATAGGAAGTGGTGCACTTAGAGGATAGATATAAGAATATTAAGGACAAAATGAACAACAGGTAAAGCGTACTGATAGTCTCAAGAACCAGTCCGAGTGTGTGCAGCCATGCAAGGGGTGCCTAGCAGCACATCCCTGACTCTACTTTGTGATCTCTATAAACCAGTGACTATTCTTTTTGCTGCCCCTTTCTTTCCTTTCTGAGTGGAAATGTCTACTACATTTTTTTCCAGTTCTCATCTCAGTATTGTGTATTAGGTTATTAGGTTATATCTTGTCTTAATTCTCATCAATGAAATTCATCATTAAGGAGCCATATTCAGGAAAATCAATGTATTTGGAGGAGAACTGAGGCTGAGATCATGATTGCAGCATATCTCAGGGGTTTTAGTAGGGGGTAATATATTTTTTCTGTTAGAGAGACATGAGCCACTGGGCCTATATTTATCACATCCCTCTATTTGCAAGCCCCTGAGTATGCCATTACCATTGTGACTCTGGGCTTGGTCATCTGACTTGTTTCCACCAATGGGCTGCAAACAGTAACTTGAAAGGTGTTTGTGCATTGCTGCTTTGCTTTGCTCTGACTTATGGCTGCATCCCTGAATTTATGTAGAGAAGCCCAGGTTACGCTGCTGAGGACCGAGGACATGTGACTCAGCTGAAGGCTAGCACACACCAGATAGGCACATCTCAGTCTATTCTTAGTTGATTGTCTAGATAACAAAAACTACACCAAGGGCCAAAGGATCAAACAGAAGGACTGCCTGGCCCCCTAGTTCCATGAGAATAAAATGGTTCTTTATAAACTGCTAGGTGTGGGAGTGTTATATTACTAAACAAAGCACATGGCTTTTCTCTGACATAAAAATATTTACATAGGGATATTAAGATTCCGTGGAGATTAGTTAGGGAAGAGGGCGAAGAGGCACTATTCCATAAGGAATAGCTTAGACAAGGAAAAATCTGGGAACACAGGAACAAGAAAAGAGGGAGTGGCTGGGAAAATTTTAGAGTGATTGAAATAAGAAGATTGAGAATATTCCGTAATAACTTTAGCAAGGGAATAGCTATACTATTTGGTTTCTGCATTCACAAGCTATTGCTACTATTATAACAGTCCACCCCAAACTTCTGTGGCTTTAAAAAAATTATTACCCAACACATTTGACCATCGAGTTTCAGAATCAGCTTTTCTAAGCTGGGCTCAGTACTGCAGCCTCATTTAAGGATACAGGTGGGGCTGGGCTGGGCTCTCCATGGTTCTCTAGACTCTGGTCTTTTCAACATAGTTTCATGTTTAGGCTGAAGGAGCAGAAACTACCCTGAAGATTCTTCTCTTAGAGACAGCAGAGGTGTAAGAAAGAAACCTGCCCAGCCAGGAACATATTTCTGCCTGGAATTCATCTGCTAATATCCCATTAGCCAAGGTAAAGTATAATGAATGTACCCAAAGTCAAGGGTCAGAAAGTGCATTTGCCCACCAAAATTCACAGGGAAATATATTTCCATAAAATTACAAAGTCACACCATTCACTCATAGCAGCACTTCACTGTGGCTTCAAAGTAGAAATAATACAAATGCCCATTAACTGGTGAATAAATTTTAAAAATTTATGTCCATTCAAGGAAATACTCTTTAGCAATGAAAAAGAGCAAAGTATGTATGTGTGTTGTAATACAAAATTAAAAAACATTATGTTAAAGGAAAGAATCCAGTCACAACCGATTGTGTACTATATGATTCCATTTATATAAAATTTCTGAAAAGGCAAATCTATTAAGACACACAGTGTATCAATAGCTACATCAGGGTAGGAGTCAAAGTTCACTATAAACAGATACAATGAAACTAGTCTGATAAAAGTGTTCTAAAGCTAGATTGGGGTGATGGTCACACACATGGACTAATTTGCCATTCACTTACAATAGTGAATTTTTTGGTACATGAATTATACCTCAATACGGGTATTGATATGTATAACTAATAGACTGAATGATGTCATGACAATGCATTCATAATAAACATTTTTGAAAGCGCTGTTAAGTGTTTGAAAGGATATAATGTGAGAATATCTACCAAACTCTAGCTGACTACTGTCACTCCTTAAACAGTTTCTGAGGTTAAAGTTCTTTCTTCTTAACTTTGTAACATGATAAGCCAGGTGTGGTGGTGCATGCCTGTAATCCCAGTACTTAGGAGGTTGACAGAGGAGGATTGCAGGTCTGTGGCCAGCTTCAGCAACTTAGCTAGACTCTCAACAATTTATTGAGAACCTACTTCAGAAAAAAAAGAAAGAAGGAAAGAAAGAGGAAAAAGAAAAGAAAGAAAGAAAGAAAGAAAGAAAGAAAGAAAGAAAGAAAGAAGAAAGAGGAAGAAAGAGAAAAAGAGAAAGAAGGGAATAAAGAACAAAGGAAAGAAAGAAAGGAGGGTTAAGAAGGAAAAAAGAAAGAAAATAGAGACTAAGGATGTGTAGAATGATCCTGGGTTCAATTCCCAGTGCCATAACATAAACAAGCATCACAGTGAATTTTAGAACCATTTTCTTAAGTTATTCAGCTTTTGCTGTAAATAATAAACATTTTTAATTTTTGTCCTTTGAGCTACTGCATTTTAAGTTAGTGCTTGTGGTTAAAAAGAAGAAGAAGAAATTGGCAGGCATAAAAAGCAGCTGCAATTAATGAAGCATGCCCTACTTATTGACTTTTCACATAATATGTACAACAGAAACATGCTCTTATAAACAGGTCAAGAACTGCAAAATGCTCGCTAATTGCTGGAATTTGTTCTTCTGTTTGGAATAAAAATGGATTTAACAATCAGAATAGCTATTCAAGGGGTAATAGAAGCAGGAAAGAGGGACCTCTGTTATTAGCTAATCTAGCAATTATCCCCAAATCAGAGCTTGTGTTCTACATGAATATCAACTGAGTTGGTTGAGGAGGTGCAGCTGGAGAGGTGAAAACAGCTGTCTACTCAAATGCAGAATTCCTTTGGTGAGGACAGGGCACCAGCATTAATCCAAGAGCTCCAGGATGCACTTAATTCCCTTGGTGGAAAGTTGCCACGTTCTGTGGCAAGCCACCAACAATTCTTTGCACTTCCTTTTCAGCTCATGGGAATGTGCCTGTTCTGACTTCATCCCATTTATGAAATCCTCCATCTCATTGTTGGCAACTTTAGCCTCTGCACTAAAACTAGGTAACTTAGGCTGAGATCCCGGTCCAGGGTGAGCTTAGGAAATCATTTCCTCTCTACTTTCTCTTTCTACTAAGAGACTTGAAATGGAAGTATGAAACAAATAATGAAATTCTATAATAGCTGAATGTCACTTACTGCTTAGAACACATCACAGGTATTGACTCTCATGGTTATTCAACAAATATGGTGACATTTTATGAGCCCATTCATCCTGCTGGGTGCCGTACTCATCTCATTCAAATAAGTACCTTGAAAGAAACTCTGATTGCAGTTCTTAAAGACTTCATATATCATTTAATTCTCAGTCTTGTGAAACCCATATCATGATATATACATGCAAAAGCTCAGGAACATGAGGCTCATTGTAAAGTGACTTTCACAAGATTTCAAATGGTTTGGAAAATGAGAACCCAAACAAATACTGCTTGTATTGTCCCACAATTTTTTTTGTTTGTTTGCTTGGGGGCATATTTCCCTGTTATTCAGACTCAAAGCCCTCATCTGAAGAAATTTAATGACAAACATTTCTTGAGTTTAAATGAGAATATCCTTTTATCTCCACTTTACTTTTCATCTATGGCCCTATTTCTCTTCCTTTTACATGATTTTTTTTTTAAATATGGGCATTTAAGCCTGGCTTGATGGCGCACACTTGTAATCCCAGCATTCAGGAGGGTGAGACTGGAGGATCAGAGTTCACAAACAGCCTCAGCTACTTAGTGAGGCCCTTTGCAACTCAGTGAGACTTTGTTCCAAGAAATAAAAAGACTAAAAAATAGGGCTGAGGGTGTAGCTTGGATGTAAGGTAGAATGCCTCTGGGTTCCATCCCCAGTATCGCAAAAAAATAAAATAAATTAAAATAAAATGGGCATTTAATCTTCACCTCTCCTCCTCCCATTTTCTTTTGCTACTTTTCAGTTGCTTTTTATCTTCTCTCCTTAGTTGACATGAGCTTCCCAATGCATGATTTTAAATAGCCTCCTCACTTCCTATGAACCTTCTGCTTTTTTGACCTGCTACAGTCTGATTCTGAGAAAATCCAAATCAGATCAGTTAATTCTTCTCCTCAAAATCCTTTAAGGGTTCTTATGCAGAATAAAATTACCTACAAAACTCTGTGTTCTACTTCCTCCTCTCAAACCTAATTTCCTGTCACTCATTCCAGGCTCACACATGTAGACTTCCTAGGCATTTTGCTCTTCCTGGACTATGCCAAGACTCTTCTTACCTTTCTCCCTGTGAAGATTTCATTTTACTGTGTTCTCTTCCTAAAATATTTTTCTCTTTATAATACATATTGATGACTAGCCACTTTCTTATTCAAATGTCAAAATATCAGTGAGGCTTTCTCTAGCCATCCTATTTAAATCTACAGTACTTTTCTATATTCTTGTCACATGCATTCTTGTACACGTGCACACGCACACACACACACACACACACACACAATTTCTTATCTTTTTTTCTTGGCTTTATTTTCTTCCAAAATATTCGTCAACTTTTTGTTTCCTGTATCTTTTCTGACTAGCACGTGATCTCCCTAAAAATAGAGATTTTTATTTGGGATAATTTTTTTTTCATTGCTAAATCCTCCTGATCAGGGAAGGAAGTGACGTTCAATAAATATTTTCGAATATAGTATTAATAGCGATGTTATAGTGAATATATAGAATATAGTGATGTTCAGTAAGTATTTATTGAATTATGTGTATTAGACATTTTGCATGGCCTAGGGCATATATGAAGTACTTGATCAATGCCAGGCTCTATTACTATTGTCTTACAACTTATAGTAAGTAGAAAGTAAGTAAATTTAGAGAAAAAATTCAGCCCAAGAAAAGAACAACCATCGTAAGTGTCCTTAATTCATATGATGGTCTGATTTTTCTTTGCAACTTCACTAATATGTGGCAGTGTTTAGGATCCCATTCTATACTGATTATGGAAATTCATTCTGCAACGAGGACAGCCTTTCAAGGAGCAAAATGCCTTCTCATTGATACTACATGGCAAGAAAGTTTTTGTAGACACCCCTTTATAGAATGCTCTTACTCTGTAGTATTTTTTCCTGTGTCACATTCTCAGTGCCCTTCCTCTTTTAGCAGTTCCTCCATCTCTTCTCACAGGGTCAGGAACAGTCAATGGACTGCCTTAGTGTTAAGCTGCAGGACCATTGCACTTAACTGCTTATCCATGTTATTATATTTCTCAATTTTTTTTTGCTACTCTGTTCACTTTAAGTATTTTACTTAAGTCCTCGGCTTGGTCAAGCTTATGGGTTTGCTTCCTTCCATTCCAAATATAGTGTTTTGGACTTTTAACTTAACTAATAAGTAGTTACTGAATTAACAAAGTGCTAATGAAAGCAAAGAAGAAGTAGTAGAAATAAAAGAAGAAGAAAGAGGACAAGACAAACTTGTGGAGCATTTGGAGAATACGGCGATAAAGAGCATGGTTTTGGAATCAAAGCACTTGGACACAGAAGCCAACTTCCTCACTTTCTATCCTGGTCTTATGTGAACCATTTCAACTTCCAAGGCTTATCTGACCCCTGAAGATCTAATTGTAATGTTTTCCTTAGATGCATATAACAAAGATAAAATGAGGCATTATAAGCAATTAGTATAGTGCCTGGCAAGTGGTCCATGACCTGTGAATGATGACCTTTATTTTTACCCTCAAGGTCACTCTATTTTCTACCCAGTACACATTTCACATCTTCCCTGTGAGTTAGGTATGATTATTATCCCCATTTTATAGTCAAGGACACTAAACCACCTGGACAGCTTACCCACTATTTGTGACACATCCAGGCATTATTTTTCCTTAAATCCCATGTTCTTTCTACTATGCAAATGTTTAACGACTAGGGCCAAGTTATTCAAGATTAATGCTGTTATCATGCCCCACTAAATTTTTTCCCTTTCTATTCTACCAGAATTCTATTGACTTGCATTCTTTTTATATTAGTGCATTAAAATACCAGCTATGTCTTAAGAAGAGCAAAGTAAAAGACTAATCCACTGGAATCCCAAGCAAAACAGTTCTCCAGTGTGGGTCCTAATTAATGATCAGTACATATCCTAGCAGGATTAATATGACTATGCTAATCATAGCCGTGACTTCCTGTAGATTTCTTTTGTGTCATGTTCATTTTAATGGTTCTTTTCATTGACTTGGTAGAAAATATAGAAAAAAAAAACAATCAACCAAACAAGAAAAAAAGTAAAATATCAACTATGTATCTATAGAATAATATGCTAGGTCTTATTTGTTGGCCGTTGAATATAAGCAAGTTTTGGTAAATACATTTGATCTTATTTTGTGTTCAGTTTAAAAAAAATTGGAGCTAAAATAAAAAGAATCACTAGTAATTATGCTTCTGTGCATGTATTATATCTAATGCACTAAAATGCCTTGGGCTGGGTAATACTACGGCTTTGGAAGACTGAGTCAGGAAGATCTTAAGTTTGAGGCCAGCCTAGAACTTTATGAGCTCATGTTGTAATTTTTCACTTTGTTATTGGTGCATTGTAGTCATACATCTTAATGAAGTACAATATTGTTGAGACATACATGCACACGTCATTCATTTAGCCCTTCCTCGTTCTATTCCCACCCCCTCTCCTACCCCCTCCCTCCTTCTCATGGATGCTAGGGTAGCTCAGTATTGAGCATTCCTCAGTTCCATAACCAGTTCCAAAAGAGTTTTTTTTTTTAAAAAAGGGGGACTTAAAAATGATTTCTCTTTATCTATAGATGAAGAATCTTAAGCTCTAAGAGATTAAAGAACATTCTCAACATTCTCATCATTCTTGTACTTAGTGGAAAAGGTGAGTTCTGAGCCATCAAACTTGAACTATTTGTAGAAGGAGCACTGGGTTAAGAGCTAAGACAGCCATGTTTGAGACTCTCCTTATTTGTAGGGTCCATATGGTTTTACAAAAGCAATTCAACTTGCTGATCCTGCATCTCCTTCTTTGTAAATGAAGGCAAAACATGGTTGTTTCTCTGTTCAGGTCTCTTCCAGTTCTATGCAAATGTATCTTTTTTAGATCTCAAATGTCACCAGGAACTGTAGAGTGTCCTATAACTATTAAGTTCACTCTGTAAGACATATTATCTTCATTACTAACACAGCACTTCTGGTAAGTCAATGGAGCTAAGGACCACAGGGAATGCACTACTTATCTCCATAGTTATGTTTGACTAATTTCCTTTTTCTGCAGAGAATCAAAGAAGGAGGCCCCTGGAATTGTCTTTAGCTCTGTGGTGAACTGCTAATTTGAAACCACAGGGTGCTCTTTGAGAAACTGCAGACTTGCATCTGATAACCATTTTATGGGAATGTGCTTTGGCCCTTCAGTTGTGGTTCCCCACAAAATGCCATGATGAGTGACATGCTTCCAGCAGATGAAAGCTCCATGGGGGTCCGTGCCAGAGACCTCTGACTACACCGCTTGGCATCTGATGATTTCTGCCTATTTTTCTTATAAGTGATGTCTCTGGGCTGCACTTTCATTTGGATCTTTGGTATTCCAATGACATTCACATGTGGTCAAATGGAAATGCTATCTCCAAATGATGTAAAGTGGACTGAGAGAACTCAGTTCTAGAACTGTAAAAACACATAGACAAGTTTTCCAACTACCAGCCTTTTGAAATTTGTTTTTGTTTTGTTTTGCTTTTTGGATGAGTATTATCTCAGCAGGACGTCATCGTCTCCATTAGCTTCAGGTTCTTGTTTCCCTTCTGTACAGTGAAGACAAAGAAGAAAGTAAAGTCGGGAAGAAAAGGACAGGAAATGAAACAATAGTTCTCAAATCCCAAAAGTGTTGCAAAAAATTATACATGCATATATGTATATACACACACACATACATGTGTGTATGTGTATATGCATATGCACATATGTATGTGTGTTTATGTATGCATATATGTGTATATATATGCATGTATGTATGTATGCATGCATATATGTATCTCTTATTTGAGAAGCAATATGAACTTAACTCTGGGCCTGGACTGTCTGATGTAAATCATAACTGTAAATTACAACTCCCCAGTACTTTAGGCAAATCGTTTTACTTTTGTGCGTTGTCTTTGCAGCTATAAAATGGGTATAGTAGCAGTAGCATGAAAGGTTCTTGTCATGAGTACAAAGGACTCTGAGGTTATAAAACATGATTTTGAGCACACTAAGCTCCATGCCCCTAACTCCTAAAATTTTCACATAGGCAATGAGAAATATTTTTATTTTGCAATCATCAAGTGCTTACTCTGTGACAAATAATCAGTTAGATGCAAGGAAAGAGGGTTATTACACCTTTACCTTTCCAGCACCATCAGCTAAAGGAAACACCTGCACAAAAAATAGCAAATGCAATTTAGTACTTTTATAGAGAAATTGCATTATGAGAAAAGATCTGTTCTTAGTTTTACAGAAGAAGTAATATTTGGGTTCTACCTAAAAATAGAAAGCTTATGGATTGGACATTTCAGGCACAGAAACAACACTAACAAGACAGAGACAAGAAATTTTCTCATGTCCTTAGAAGCATTTTTTTGCAAAAATTAACCTCCCTCATTACTTGATCTTGTGTATGACAATCTCACACACTACATTTTAAGTTTCCTAATGACTGAGACCATTTAGCCACTGTACTTCCTTAGCAAAATGTTTTACTTAAACAAAAAATACAAGGCATGTTTAGTGAGTAGGTCTGAAATCAAAATGTGGTTAGGACAATAGGATTTCAGAGGACAGAGTCATTTGTTCCATTCCATGGATTTCATGGAAAGTTGAAATGGGCTGGTAATTCTCAGTAAAGGATCAAAAGCTTTTTTGAAAGCTAATTTTTGGTTATGAGGAGTCAACTTGGAGAAAAGCATATAAACAAGTACACTTTTATTTTTTCGTGTGCATTTTTGGTGCATTATAGTTTCCCATCTTAATGTAAATCATGTTGACAATGACATACATGCACACATTCTTGGTCCCCCCTCCCATTTTCCTCCCACCCAATATGAAGCAACCAGATTGACATTGGTATATATTCATATGTATACACATAGTCTATGGTAGTATTTCTACTAATGAACCTCAGACTTCCTTCACCCTTTTCCTTATATCTCCTACCAGGATCCCCTGAGTTTCCTCATCATCATCTGTAGTCCCTTTTGTATCCCAATTACTTCCTATCCTGCACATATTAAAGAAACATATGACCCTTAACTCTCTGTGTTGGCTAATCTCACTTAACACCATGTTCCCCAGGTCCTTCTTTTTTTTTTTTTTTTGCAAATGATGTAATTTTATTTTTCTTTATTGAATGTTGGCAAGGCTGTGGGGAAATAGGCACTCTTCTACACTGTTGGTGGGATTTCAAATTAGTCCAGCCACTATGAAGATCAGTATGGAGAGTCCTTAAAAAACTGGAAATGGATCCACCATAAGATCTAGCTATATCACTACTGGGTATCTTTCCAAAGGGGTTGAAACTGGAGAACTACAGTAATATCTGCATGCCCATGTTCATAGCATTCACAATAGCCAAACTATGGAACCAACCTAGGTGTTTGTCAACAGATGGATGGATTACAAAATTATGGGGAATACACACAATGAAATTCTACTCAGCAAGTGTATTTTTAAGCCAATTCCTTTGGGCTTCAAGGAGCATGTGACTTGAAAGGTGATAGACTGGTTGTTTTATTCAACTCTTCATTGACCTGTCATAATTCAGTTCACTGTACAGATGTCCAGGAGGCTTTTCACTAAGTGTCTTATTCCAAACCTACAAGAATGGGCACAAGATTCATGCTGACCAAAAATGACAGGATATTTACCTGGTCTTACTAATTTCTCCTGACAAAAGCTAGTAACCTAATGAGAACAATTAGACTACTTTTTAAGATAAAAATTGTAGAAGACAGATTCTCTTCATTTTAGATCATGAGGTATGATATTCTCCCACCAAGTGGAAAGAGTCCGCCAGATAATGAAGCCAATACACAGGTAATAGCAGACCCTGCCAACACTATGTGAAACCCTGTCTCCAAAATTTCATAACTTCGCAGTTTAAAATCATTTTTCCTCTCCTTCATCCACTGCCCTCCCTCTCCTCTCTTTCTTCCTCTTCCTCTCATTGGTTTGAATTTTGGTTTTGTCTCTGAATTTTAAACTCAAGATGAGTAGTTAAGATTTAAAAACAATTCATTTGAAAATTATCATTTTATTTTATTTTATTTTATTATTTATTTTTTTAAATTTATTTTCATTGGTGCATTGTAATCATACATCACATTGGAATATAAGACTTGAGAGGATATAAAAGCATACATTATCCAATTAGCCCTCATCCAGTCCCCATCCCATTCCCTCCCCCTCCCTCGATCCCATGCTTGTTTGGAGATTAACTTGATACATATGTTTATGTACCTCCTGCTTTTTAAAGAGGCTCCATCCTCCCCTATTCCATACCCTCTGATTGGTCACCTTAATTGCTTCACTATAGGGTCCTTTCTATAGCTAGACCACTTCCTGTTGCCCCTTTCCTCCTAGTTATTGCTGATTAGGGGAAGCATCTGGTTTTAATTTTCTGTGATATTTCTCTGTGCATGCCATGTTGCAAATACCGATCCCACTCTTGACGGCCCCAGTTGTAGCCTGGCTACCCGGTGGACTGATCCAGACCTTGCTGGCTCAAGCAGCGGCCTTGCCTCATGGGAGGCCCCGATTCTGGTCTTGCTGGCCCCGAAACTGGCCTAACTTCTTAGCTGGCTATGATCCCGGCCTCAGAGGGCCCAGCACTGGCCTTCCTCACGGCAGGCTCCGATGCTAGCCGATGGCCCCGGCATCGGCCTAAACCCTCGGCAGGCTCCGATCCAGGCCTCGAAGGCCTCAGTAGTGGCCTTGCTTCACAGAAGGCTCCGATGCCAGCCACTGGCCCCAGCACTGGCCTAACCCCTAGGCAGGCTCCGATCCCGGCCTCCGAGACCCCGGCACCAGCCTTGCCTCGTGGCAGGCTCCGATCCCGGCCTCGCTGGCCCCAGCACCGGCCTAACCCCTCAGCAGGCTCCAATCCCGGCCTCGGAGGCCTCAATAGCGGCCTTGCCTCATGGAAGGCTCCAATGCCGGCTGCTGGCCCCGGCACTGGCCTAACCCCTCGGCAGGCACCCATCCCGAACTCGGAGTCCTCAATAACGGCCTTGCGATATTTATGACTTCCGGGAAGATGGCGACCGAGAAAAGCGGGGCTTAAGAGCCCCGCTAACAACAAATCTCCATTACCACAAAATCAGCACCTTTCAAAGCCAGAAAACAACATCACCAGAGAAACAAAAAAAATCACCAGGCTCCAGAGAGAAAGCGGACTGAGAACAGAGCCACAGAGGAGATCCTCACACCCGAGGACGCGGCTTCATGCCCGAGGACGTGGCAGCAGCGCCATACTGCCGGCAGCACGGGCGAATTCACAGGACGGCCACAGCAAGCCAGGTGAGCCGCTGCGGAACAGCCAGGCGGGATTTCTCGGCGCAGAGGGCATCTAAAGCTCCCAGTGGCTGAGCTCAGCACACGCCGCAGGGATTCAGAGTGGAAATCAACCAAGAAAAAAACGCCAGCCCCATAGCCGAGGGCGTAGCAGCAGCGCCATATTGCCACCGGCGGCAGCATCACCAAATTCACCGAATTCAGTACAGCTACATCTGCGTACTCAAGAACAGTGAGTCAAATTGCGGGCCACAGAGGAGAAATCCCAGTACTGTACTCACTGGGACTTGACCCAGTGGGAGAGGGGCGGTGGCAGTGATATCACACCATAGGAGAACGTGCAACCTGGCACCCCCCACAGTCTAAAGCAGCCTCTATCGACTCTCTGGGTCGGAGACTCTGTGATACAACCCAGTAAAGGAGTAGTGGGGTCTGAGATACTACTGACTCGAGTTCCAGAGCACCTTAAGTGAAGTCATAGTGACCCAAGGGAAGAATCCAGAGAAGGCACAAACTTCCGAAATCATGGGAAAAGGGAATAATACTGGAGCAATGAATGCTCACAACCCCACAACATCAGAACCCGATAAAACAGAAAATCAGAGATTTCTAGAAGATCAAATCAGGAAAATAATGGCAGAAATAATAGAGGTGCTTCGAAAAGAACTCAGAGAGAGCCAAAAAGAGATAAAGGATGCAATTAATGAAGTAAAGGCCTCAATTCAAAGCACAAACAACCGATTAGAACACATGGAGAACAGAATCTCGCTCTTAGAAGATGATCAGTCCAAAAATGAACGCATAGTTTCTAATCTACAAAAAAAATATCCAACAGCAGGAATCTGATATTGAAGAAATATGGGCCCATTTTAAGAGAGCTAATCGAAGAATAATTGGAATAGAGGAGGGAAAAGAAAGTGAAACCAAAGGGATCAACAATCTCTTCAAGGAAGTAATAGCAGAAAATTTTCCAGACATAGAGCAAGAAGTTGATACGCAGGTCCAGGAAACGTATAGAACTCCCTTTAGACAGGATCGGAGAAGAGGATCCCCACGCCACATAATTGTCAAAATGACCAATGTGGAAGCCAAGCAGAGAATCTTAAAGGCAATAAAAACAAAGGGCCAAGTGACATTCAGAGGCAAACCAATTAGAATCACTCCAGACTTCCCAAACCAAATTATGAGAGCCAGAAGGGCTTGGAGTAACATATTCCAAACTCTGAAAGAAAACAACTTCCAGCCAAAAATTTCCTACCCAGCAAAACTTTCTATCAAATTAGATGGAGAAATAAGAAGCTTCCATGACAAACAGAAACTGAAGGAATTTATGTCTTCAAAACCAGCACTAGAGAAAATACTCAAAGAGATTAACTACAAAGAAGAAATAGGTAACACACATCAGAACTAGAGAAACATGACTTTCCATCCAACAGACAACTAAGATTGGTTATCTGTGGAGATTCATTATTTATGTTAGTCTTTTACCTATCTCTAAAGGGTATTGTTTGCCTTTATTGTTGTTAATTTTTAGGATTTCTAGTTGGAATATTAATATACCTTCAGATATAGCATTTGGAAATATTTTATCCCATTCTATTAGTAACTGTTAACTCTGTTTACATTGTCTTTGGATATATAATATGTTTTTTATTTTTTAGGGAGTTTGTATACTCTTCTGTTGCCTGTGCCATTGAAATCATAACCAAGAAATCACTGCCAATTTCAATGTTGTGAGGTTTTATGACCCAGATTTTCTCCTAAAAGTTTATAGTCTTAAGATTTATATTTAGGTCTTTTATCTATTTTGAGTTAATACTTGTATATGGGATTAGGTAAGGGTCCGATTTTATTCTTTTCCATGTAATTATTATTTTTCAACAATATTTAGTTAAAAGATTATTATTCCCACCACCAAATGTTCGTGGAAACCTTTTCAAAAATAACTTGACAATATAGGGAAGAATTTAGCTCTAGGCTTTTATTTAACTCCAATGGTTTATATATCTGCCTTTAGAATAGTACTACACTGTTTCAATTATTGTAGCTTTATATGGTTTGAAATCAGAAAATATACATCTTCTAGCTTTGTTCTTTTTCAAGATTGTTGTGGGTACCTAGAGTCCATATTCCATATTAGGATAGATTTTTTTTCTGAAAAATAAATATATAAATATATGATAGTTTCACCTAAAAAAAAAAAAAAATAGATTCTCTGGTAAGAAAGAAAGCAAAAAGAAATATTGAAATGTTATCTTTAAGTCATCAAAAGCTTGGTATCAGACAAATGAAACTGTTATGTGAGATTATCATTTTTAATTTTGGATAAATTGCTATAATACTAGATGTCAACCACTAAGCCAAGCATGGGAGGGAGGGATAGGGAGAGAATGGGGTGGGGATCGGGTGGGGGCTGACTGGGCAATGTGTGCATGTATGTCTACAAAAGTATGTATCCCACTATGATGTATGAATACAGTGCACCAATTAAAAATTTTAAAAAAATTTGTAAAAATAAATAAATAAATAAATAAATAAATAAATAAATAAATTTGAATTTATTTATAAATAAAAAAAAGGAAGCAGGGAGAAACCGCAAAAAAAAAGATTTATATTTATGTCTTTTATCTATTTTGAGTTAATACTTGTATATGGGATAAGGTAAGGGTCCAATTTTATTCTTTTTCATGTAATTATTATTTTTCAACAATATTTAGTTAAAAGATTATTATTTCCACCACCAAATGTTTGTGGAAACCTTGTCAAAAATAACTTGACAATATAGGGAAGAATTTAGCTCTAGGCTTGTATTTAACTCCAATGGTTTATATATCTGCCTTTAGAACAGTACTACACTGTTTCAATTATTGAAGCTTTATATGGTTTGAAATCAGAAAATATATATCTTCTAGCTTTGTTCTTTTTCAAGATCGTTTTGGGTATCTAGAATCCATATTCCATATTAGGATAGATTTTTTTCTGAAAAATAAATATATAAATATATGATAGTTTCACCTAAAAAAATATATTTTCTGGTAAGAAAGAAAGCAAAAAAATAAATAAATAAATAACGGCCTTGCCTCATGGAAGGCTCCGATGCCAGCAGCTGGTTCCAGCACCGGCCTTCCCCCTCGGTAGACTCCAATCCAGGCTTCGGACGCCCCGGCTCCAGCCTTGCTTCGCGGCAGGCTCCAATGTAGGCCACTGGTCCTGGCACCGGCCTAACACATTGGCAGGCTCCAATCCCGGCCTCAGAGACCCCAGCACCGGCCTTGCCTCACAGCAGGCTCTGATCCTGGCCTCGGAGGCCCCAGCACCAACCTTGCCTCACGGCAGGCTCCGATGCTGGCCTCATTTGCTCCAGCACTGGCCTAACCCCTTGGCAGGCTCTGATCCCGGCCTCGAAGGCCGCAGCACTGGCCTTGCCCATGGCATGATCCGATCCTGGCTTCACTGGCCCCAGCACCAGCCTAACCACTCGGCAGGCTCCGATCCCAGCCTCGGAGGCTCCAGCACCAGCCTTGCCTCACGACAGGCTCCAATCCCAGCTTTGCTGTGTCCGTCGCCAGCCTCACCCCTCAGCAGGCTCTAATCCTAGCACCCTCTTTGCCCAACCATTTGTCCCACATTCTCGAGGGTGCATGGTGGTAGCATTCTGCCTCTGGGGTCATTACTTCCAAGGTTCCAGGTGTAATGCATCAGATTCTCTGCCTCCCCTGAGTACTGGCCACTGCCATTGCCACTGTCTCCACCATTTCAAATCCTTCCCAAGCTCTTTTTCCACTCTGAATGTTTTCCGGTGTTCCTAAGCATGCACGACAGTAGCATTCGAACCTTTGGTGTAATTTCTCCAAAAATAATAATAATAATAAGTTTGGTAGGCTCCAATCTCTGTTTCTCCTGAATACAAGTCTCCACCACCAATGCGGATACGCTTTCAGCACTGCCTTTCTCCTTGGTCTCTGTTAAAGTCTCTCTCCTTACAGGTGATGTCCAAGATTCTTAACAATGTAGAGAAGAAGTAGTCCTCCTTAGCGGGGTATTTTTCCAATAATTCCAGTTCATTTGGATAAGTTTTGTCTGCATCTCCAGTATCCTGGCATCCGCCACAGCGTCCTTGACCCCTCTCTGATATTTTCCTTTTCTCTTTTTCTTTTCCTTTTTTACAGGGTCCTTCCGGGTGGAAAGGGGGATGCCTAGGGGTGCCCTACCAGTGCCTGCCCACCTGCCCAGGGTCAGGGCCAGAGGCCCGGACCACAGGGTCCTTCCGAGTGGAGAGGGGGTCACCTAGGGCTGCCCTGCCAGCGCCTGCCCACCCGCCCAGGGTCGGGGCCAGAGGCCCGGACCAAAAATTATCATTTTAGAATCAGATAGTCACATAACATATCAAAGCAAGTTCTTATAGGTGTGACCTTAAAGGGATTGAGACAAAAAATAAATAAAATAAAAACAGAGAACCATAGTTGGACTCACAATTAATAATTAGTTAATGAGACAGAACCTTATATTCCTTCTAATCTATCAAAACTATGATTAGATGGCTTCTCACCAGAACTTGAAAGCAATGTGTTACAAAGCCTAATGTGTAATCTTAGTCTTTAGTGACTGAAGGGTCTGGGGGGTCTTCGGGACCAGTGAAGGGGGGTCGGCACAGGACAGACCCAAGGCCAGCCGTTGGAGATAAACAAGCAAGCAAGCAAGCAAGTAAGCAAAAGCTTTATTAAGACAGCCCAGCTCCCTTTTATATCAGGCAGCTGGGAGGAGGGGACTTCCGCTCACAGCGGAATATTGCACAAAGTATGGGGCGTTTACTGATTGGATGGTTCATACCCCAGTGAGTGTGCTATCAGGGGACTGGTTGTTGGGCATCCCATTGTCCCTTTGGCAAGCTATAAGGTAACTAGCACAATCCGGAAGAGAAGCCGGAGAGGCGCCATCTTTGGCATGACTGGGCTGCTTATCCCAACAGTGACCATCTACTATTCTCAATAATTTGTGTTTATTCATAACCCAACCATTAATTTATTATTAGGGTATTCATTCCACAGATGAGCACATGATCAGTGGGGAGAAACTGGGCACATTCTAGAGAATTGGAAAGCCGGCTGGTTTATAATACTGGTATTATATATAGGGAATTTTTCTCATTAGCTTCTTAAACACCCTAGATACCCCCAGATAATGTTTTCTTTTTAAATTTTTTATTGAACATAAATGGTATACATTTAAACTATACTTGGTGTCCTCTGCCCCCCACCCCCATTTTCTCTTCCCCCCTCCCACCAATGATTGTCCAGGGTAACCATACCATATTCATACTTTTACACATATTCGGGTGTATACCCTCATTAATCAAGTTCAGCCTTCCTCCTCTCCTGTCTTTCCATTCAAACTTTGGTGGTATTTCCCCTCCATTATCTGGAGTACCACTGGTAATCCTCTACGTTCCCTAGTTTGGGCATATTAGAGGAAACATATGTACCTTCTTCTTCTGCTTGGCTGATCTCACTTAATACTCTTCAGGACTTTCCATCTTCTCGTAAATGATATGATTTTGGTTTTTTTAGGCTGAATAGAATTCCATTGTATTTCCCAAAGTTTTGCAATCCATTCATTTGTTGATGAAGACCTGGGTTGGTTCCATATTTTGGCTATTACGAATTGTGCTGCTATGAACAAAGGTATGCATATGTTGCTGTAGTTCTCTGAATTCAACCTCTTTGGAAAAATACCCAGGAGTGGTAGAGCAGGATCATATAGTGGATCTATTTCCAGTTTTCTTAGGAATCTCCACACAGATCTCCATAGTGAATGAACTAGTTTGCATTCCCACCAACAGTGTAAAAGAGTTCCTCTTTCCCCACATCCTTGCCAGCATTTGTTGTTATTTGATTTCTTTATGCCACTCTGACTGGGGTTAGATGTAATCTCAGTGTAGTTTTGATTTGCATCTCCCTAATGGCCAATGATGTAGAACATCTTTTCTTGTATCTATTGGCCCTTTTTGTATCTTTTATTTTGTGAAGTGTCTATTCAGTTCATTTGCCCATTTCTTGATTGGGTGGTTTGTTTTGCTAGTGTAGAGTCTTTTGAGCTCTTTGTATATTCTGGATATTAGCCCCCTATCAGAGTGGTGGCTGGTAAAGATCTTTTCCTATTCTGTAGGCTTCCTCTTTAGGTTATTGATGGTTTCCTTTGATGAAAAGAAACTTTTTAGTTTGATGCTATCCCACTTGTTTATTCTTGCTTTAATTTCCTGAGCTTTGGAGGTTTTGTTGAGAAAGCTACTGCCTGTGCCAATATGTTGTAGTGTTGAGCCTATGCTCTCCTCTAATAACTTCACAGTCTCAGGTCTAATTTCTAAGTCTTTGATCAATCTCAAGTTGATTCCTGTGCATGGTGATATACAGGGGTTTAGTTCCATCTTTCTACAAATGGATAGTCAGTTCTACCACCACCATTTGTTGAAAAGGCTGTCTTTTCTCCAGCCTATGAGTTTGGCCCCTTTGTCAAAGATTAATTGATTAAAGATGTGTGGGTTTATTTCTTTATCTTTTATTCTAATCCACTGGTCAGTATATCTGTTATTGTGCCAGTACCATGCTGTTTTTACTACTATTGCTCTATAGTATAATTTGACGTCTGGGATTGTGATGCCTCCTGCATGTTTCTTATTGCTGAGAATTGCTTTGGCTATTCTGGGTCATTTCTTTCTCCATATAAAGTTCATGATTGATTTTTCTAGGTCTATGAAGAATGTTGCTGGTATTTTAATGGGAATTGCATTGAATCTATAGATCAGTTTTGACAGAATGGCCATTTTGATGCTATTTATTCTGCCTATCCATGAGCATGGGAGATCTTTCCATCTTTCAAGGTCTTCTTCAATTTCTTTCTTTAATGTTTTATAGTTTTTGTTGTAGAGGTCTTTTACATCTTGGGTTAGGATTATTCCTAAGTATTTTATTGGTTTTGAGGTTATAGTGAATGGAATTGTTTTCTTTGTTTCTTTCATTGTGGATTCATTGTTGGCGTAAAGAAAAGCCACTGCTTCCTTTAGGTTGATTTTGTATCCTGCAACTTTGCTGAATTTGTCAATCAGCTCCAGAAGTCTTTTGGTTGAGTTCTTTGGGTCTTCCAGATAAAGGATCATGTCATCTGTGAATAAGGATAATTTTAATTCCTCTCTTCCTATGTGAATTCCTTTGATTTCCTTCTCTTGTCTGATTGCTGCAGCAAGAGTCTCAAGGACTATATTGAAAAGGAGTGGTGATAGTGGGCATCCTTGTCTTGGTCCTGATGTTAGAGGAAATTCTTGCAGTTTTTCCCCATTCAATATAATGTTGGCTTTGGGTTTACAGTATGTTGCCTTAATGATGTTGAAGTACGTTCCTTCTATCCCAATTTTCTGCAGTGTTTTTAACAAAAATGGGTGTTGGATTTTGTAGAATGCTTTTTCAGCATCTATTGCTATGATGATGTGGTTTTTGTTCTTGGTTCTATTTATGTGGTGAATAACATGTATTGATTTGCATATGTTGAATCAGCCTTCTTTTTTGGGGATGAAACCAACTTGGTCATGATGTATTATTCTCTTGATATAATTTTGAATGAATATGGCTAGTATTTTGTTTAGAATTTTTGCATCTATGTTCATTAAGGATATTGGTCTGTAGTCTCCCAGTGTCTCTGTGGGTGTCTCTTCTGTCGTGCCAACAGTGCCGCTCAGGGGTTCGGCTAATCTCAAAGTTTGGGATGTTAAAGCTCTACGATCACTTTTAGACTCTTAGACAGTTCACAGGGCTGCCAGTTTTGCCGTTCCCCAAAATCCTTTTGTGGGTGTTGCGGAGACTCTTGCACGTCAAAATTACTGGATTTTTTCAGCAGTAGTCCCAGAGTCTGTTTTGGGAGGTAAGTTGGGCTGGGCTGCACCTTCTCCTTGCTGGGCCTCAGATCGACCGGATGGGACTGCGCTGGTTTGGGCTTGGGCTATGTCTGTGCTGGGGCCTGAGGCTGCAGCTGCTGAGAAGGTGCTCGGGCAGGGGCTGGGCAGGGGCTGTGCTGGTGCTGGAGGCTGCAGCCGCTGAGAAGGTGCTGGGGTCGGAGCTGGGCAGGGTTGCACTGGTGTCGAGGCGGTAGCCACCCAGGCATGCTGAGGGGAGCGGAGCCTGAGCCTCGGGGCCCCAGGGCGGCTTACCGGTGGCGGGCGGTCTGGCATGGAGGTGACTCAGCTCGCTGGCACCCTGGGTCCCTGAAAATCTTTTCCTCTTGGCTTTTGTTGGCCCCTTGGTGTAAGTCAGGTCCTGGGACTACAGTTTGGGCAGACAGCCCCCGCTGGCATGGGCGGCCACGCTGTGGCTGCAGCAGATCTGATACTCAACCTTTTTTTTTTTTTTTTCCGCAGTTCAGAGTTCCTGGATTTCTTCTGCCAAGGTTCCTGGATCAGTTTTGGTTTCTGAGATATGTTTATTTTGTTGGTTAAGACACTGCTTTCTCGGTAGTTGAACTTCATGTATTTCAACTACTGAGAAGTGCTGTGTCCCTCAGTCGCCATTTTGAATCCTCCCAGATACTGTTTTCACCAACAGTTGTTCAAACAGTTGCTTCCACATTGTGGTGATGTTCCGCAGATTGTCAAAGGATTTCCACTAACTATCTGATTGCCTTAAGATCTTTACTGCATCTTTCTTCAACCATGTCCTGAAAGAAAGTTCCATGCAAACTGAATCTCAGCTGCTCTGTAATACAATTATCATTATCTTACACATACTTTGTGTAATGACTAAAAATCTTCCATACAGTACAAGTAGAAAACCAAAATTTACAATGAACAATATGAATGGACAGCGCACAGCATTCACAATTCATGTCAATATAGCGAAACATCACCGCTGAGGCTACTTACACTCTGCGTCCCCCTAAAGCTCATGGTCTAACTAACTCTGCCTGAGAGCACAAATAAATAAAATATATACTAAGAGCATACTGTAATGTGTTGATTCACTATGTATAAATAAAAATATTGCAGACAAATAGCTTTCAACTAATCAATGATGTGTGAAAGCATTCAAAAAATGTTTGTGCCTTGATTATGGATGAAGAAATTGCATCAGGAAAAATCTGAAGACAGACATGAATGAGGTTTTATAGAAAAGAGTAAGAAGCTGAGTTAAGTGAGAGTATTAGATATGTATAGAAGAAATTGGGAAAATATATTTGGAAAGGGAATTTGAAAGAGAAAGTTTTGGGTGTGTGTTACCACCTGCTGTTTTGAAAGATGAAAGAAAATTTATAAAGTTAGCCCTCCTTGACTAAACCGACTCCACTCCAAGCCCTTACTTACTGTGAATATTCACAGCAACAGTAGCTTTTGCTCAATTTTTCTCTAGAGATCTATAATAGAATAGGTAGAAAAACTTATGTATACTGTGGGGAGCCATTAAGGTCTTCCCCTGACTGTCCTTCCTCCCAGACTCAACAAGGTTTGGGGTCATGGAGGTTTCAAAGTAATTAAGACTCTCTCAGAACTAATGATGGTATTGTTCTGTCTGAGCTAAGATTGGGTTTGTGTTGTTTGTGTTGTACCAGGGTATTGTTTGACCTGCCTGTATTTTGGACTTGTCTTTCTCATATTCCGGAGTAACCTGAAGCTAGAATCTATAAAAATAACCACAAGAAAATAAACCCGGTTATCGGCCAGTAGAGATATCGACCCGAGTGGACTGGCGATCCTTCCATGCTGTTTCATCCTCACGCCTCTCTTTGGAACCCGTACTTTTGCTGGTTGGCTCCGGCACTATACATAGACTATATGACTTTCTTCACACTAACTGCATCAGAAACTTGAATGCAAACTAGTTTTCCAAAGTCAGGTTCTTCTATTGAACAATACCTGGAGTGTATCCACAGTGTCCCCAACTTCCCAAAGGCATGGTATATTTAAAACTCAACTATATTTGATTTAGACAAAGCCCATCAAATGCTGTGTGCAGGTAACTTTCTATCAATATGAACTACATTATGATGTAGTCTATAATATGCCATAAAAGTATAAGATAAATACATAAAAGTATATAATTTACAAATTTAAAAAATTAAATTAACTAAAAGGAATGACTTAAAATAACTGCACCCACTTAATTGAATGACTTAAAAGTGTTTAATAAATAGCTAATGAAATTAGAAACAATTTTGCCTGTATTGATTTCAAATGTTCTATACCTGCATATGAGGAGAAATACCTCTCCCAATTATATGTGCATATTCACATTACTAGTATAGACAGAAGTCCTCTTATATTCTGGGGTCTTTCTTAGTTATTTTATTTTATACAAATTATTTCCAATTATGAAATACTAGGCTGATTCTACATAATAAAATCAGGAAAAAGAGCAGATAGTATCCCAGATAATATTATTTTACAATTATGGTGTTGAGTTATATCATCAATAAGTCTAAATATCACAAAAAAATTATAGAAACAAATATCATGCAGAGGTATAAATACTTATAGCATAAATGAAAAATTCCATGTTATTTGACCATGTGCTGGTATTGGGAAATGGCTTCAAAATATATTTGAAAAAGCTTTGGTATTAGAAAGCCAGAGTTTGGGTGTGGGTAGGCACTCAGATAGAGAAGGGACCCTACAGAGTTCCCAGAACCAAGGGTGATTAGCAAAAAAATAGAGGGAGCCCAGGGTCTTTGCATTTTAAAGGCAAGTAACTTCTAGCAGACAAGCTGAAATCCCCTAAGGAAATGAGAGGATGCCAGGAGCCCTGACTCTGATAATCAAGTAACACCTTTTGGGGTCTTAAAGATTTGAGCTTACACCTGTAGGAAGAAGAGTCTTGGTCAGACAGGATGAAAGATAGTGAAACCCCACATCAAAAGACTTGCCCCAGGGAAGAGGCAGATCTAGTCAGGTCAAAAGATGATTGCTTAAGCAAAGATACAGGATAAAATTCTATATAAAAATTGTTCTGTTTCCCAAACTCCAGTAACGTATTTTCAAGTTACTCCTCTACACCCCCTCTGGTGTAGGGCTTTGTTAATGTATCTGTCCCTTCTTTCTGTCTTTCTTACTTAAGTTTATAGCAGAAAAGAGTTCGGGGCATTCTTTTCCAAAATAGCTCAGTACAAGAACCTGTGGCTACGCCTCACACTGCTACAGTGGTACTGTACCACTGTAACAGTTTTCACCCTAATAGACTAAGTATCTTCACTTTGGTAGAAAATATCTAATAATAGCATACTTTGCAGATTCAAAAAATGCTACACTACATCTCCAGTTAGAGAAGAAAGTAGTATGCTCTAGAAAATGGTATTAAATAACTTTAGAATATCCCTAGAGACAATAAAAGTACTAATATAAAAGAAGGTTATAAAAAGTTTATATAAATTTTTTAATAAACAAAGAGATTAAGAAAAATAAATATTTCAAATTAGTATACTATTTTATATAGCATGTAATATAAAAATTTATGTGTAGTGAATTATTAAATAAATTCTATAAATAGACAGGCTCTTTTAAGTATATCTTAAATTCCTTGTCTTTGATAAAATTAATAAATTTGATTTTCCCCAAACATTATTTGAACTGTTTTATTGGGAAAACAAGGGGTTGGTTTTTGTTCTATCTTTGTACCAATGGTAATATTGGCTTCCATAAAATATGATGAAATTGAAGGAATTATTACCCTAATTTGACAAACAAAATTCTGAAAGTGTTTTAAGAAATTTCATCAAGGTCCTAACATTCATAAGTGTCAGATTCTAGCTTAAAAATCCAGTTTATCTGACTCTGGAACTCATGAATATCTCCAATTCTATCCTGCTTCCAGGGGAAAGCATAACATGTGTTTACTAGCAGGTAAAGTTATGAATATGCACATTTTCACAACAGTGATGACCCCTAACATTTATCAAACAAAATATCCTGGGCACAACCAATTAGAATGGATCCCTGTCTACTGGGCAGGAGACAATAGACCAATAAATGACATAGTATCTTAGATACTTTTCCTCTAATTGACTTAAATTTAATTCTATAAATCAGAGCCTTTGTCATCAACTGAGGTCCAACTATAATATACCAGACATACCGTGTTTGGTATTTAAGATATTACAAATGTTCATATTATACCTAATATACTCCTTTTTAGGTACTACAGAAGTGCAAATTTAACTTTCCCCTCCAAAGGTCCTCTTCATTCAGCATTTAACCTCTTTCTGGCCATAGGTTGCTAGGTCAGATTTACTCCTAACATCTTAATCACCTGTTCTCTTATCTTTTCTCCATCATTCCCTTTCTTCCCATCTATGGTGGTTCTGTCTGCGTGCTCTAGAAAGCTTGTGAACACCCATTGTGTGAGCTCATTATTCTATTTTTCTCCGGGGGATAAGTGAAGATATTGTCTCAGCTGACATGGTTTCTTTCCTCTAACCATTAATTCTTTCTCCTTTGGCAGTTGTTTTATCCTTCACATTTTTTCTAAGAACAAAGGGTATTGAATTTCTGTGGGATTTTTTTCCTTTCTTGCCCTCAAGTATGCTCTATTTGTGTCCCGTCCAAAACACAAATGTTGAAATCCTAAGCCCAAAGGTGATGGTATTATTAGGGATGCCTTTTAGAAATGCTTCAGTTATCAAGGTGGAGCCTTCATGAATGAAGTCAATGCCTTTATAAGAGATCCAGAAAGTTCAACGCTTTCTACCATGTGAGGACATGGTGAGAAAGTAATGTCTATGAATTAGGAAATAGGTCCTTATCAGGTATCAAATCTGTGGGCACATGATCTGGGACTTTTTTTTTTTTTTTTTTTTTTTACATTTCTGGACTTTCAAAATTGTAAGAAAGAAATTTCTGTTTTTTAGGAGCCACCCAGTCTTTGGTACTCTATTTTAGTACCCTAAATGAACTAATGGAGAAAATTAATATCAAGAGTGGGGTTCTTCTGTAGAAGAGGCTTTGGAAATGGGCAATGAATAGCGGCCGAGAGAGTTTTCTAATATGTATTAGAAGAATCCTACATGGCATGAATGGACCTTTAAAGGTGATTCTGATGGGGGTTCAGAAAGAAAAGAGTTACAGAGATACCCTCAATATTTTAGATAATAACTAAGTAATCCTGAACAGAATTTTGGTGGAAATATGAATAATGATTGCCTTTCTTGTAAGGACTGAAATGAAAATCACGTCATTGGACAATGAAAGAGAGCTGGACATTTTAGCTGGGATTCTGGAATAGTAGAAATGGCCTCGTTTCTTCCTTTAAAATCATATGCTCTCACATTCTCCATGTGGCCTGCTTCACAATGCTATGTTATGGCCTTAGTCTTTGTAGCATTTAGCTTCCTAGCCTTGATCTATTATCTTCAAAAATATTTCCATCATATCAGGCTTCATTCTGCTCCCAAGACTTACCTAGGCCTTTATCCCCTATGGGTAGTACCTGTCTGGACTGATTTCAAATGTTCAGTATCAGTGACATCCCACAAGTTAGAGTTTACAAGACATATTTGCATTCAGGGTTTGTCACTTACATAGTAAGGTAGGGATGGCAGACACAGCAAGACAAGTCCCTTCATGCATGTGGGCATTAATACATATGCGGAAACTGAGCCCTATAACTCAGAGCCAGTAAATACTAGCATTCAGCTAAAAACGTATTTCTTTTGTCACTTAGTTCCAGACTCTTTCTGTAAGATATCCGCTGTCACTGAGCAGCTCATGCTCAGCAACACCCAAGTGTCGCTTCTCCACTTTCCTCCAGGTTTCCACACATTTTTGGTTTCCTTTTTCTGTCTCTTTTCACTAACTTGACGTGCCCTGGAATGAAGAGAATGTGAGTTGTTTTCAGTGGTTTAAACATTTCCTCCCCTCCCCCTCCAAAATCAACAGAAGCTGCTGAGTCTATGAATTTATAAGTAGAATTTAGACCCTTAATTACAGTTATAAAGTTGAGAAATTTTCTGTTTTATTCCTCTTTTGGGGCTTATCATCTCAGAGTAAAAATATAAATTTCCAACCTTCTTTTTCAGTATCTTCAGGTGGAAATCACACATTTATTTATATAGCATACCTAATAGCCACTAGTAAACTAAGAGAAATCAATTGACATATTATCTGAGTCTGTCTTTCAAAATATAATCACATCACATGACACAGATCCCCAGAGGACTCTGTAAATGTTGCCTTTCTAAGCAAGTCAAGATTTTCAGACACAAGGTTTTTCCCACTGAATTGAAAATTTAAGAACTCAGACAAAAATCAGCTCAGATATGAATAATGCAAGGATTTGCCATTTGTGTGGAATAAGAATGGCTCACCTTTTAAAACATCATTATTTATAAATTTGACTTTAGCTGCTCTGTGATTAAATCTTTTTTAAATCTGGCCAAATATTTGTGACATGAAAAATGGAATAAAATTTATCACTAGTTTGGTATTGCCAGAACTCCATTAAGTAGGAAGAGCTTAACTCATTAAGTGAAGGGACATCACATTTAAGATTCCAGAGGACCATTCATAACTCTCTGCCTTATTTTACCTTGCTCTTCTGCTCCACTGGGAAAACTTTTTATGTTGGAGGAGGTTATAACATGGGTCACAAAAAATATAAATTGAGTCTTTTCTTTCATCATTAAAACTAATAAGCAACCTAGTGTCCAAAAAAATATCTACATAAAATAAAATCATTCAGGGTTTTTATAGAAATTGTATATATTTATATATGCACACATATGTCAAAGCATAAAGATGGGCAGGTGGTGATTTCTTCGCTTAGAGTGATGTAAGTATCCAGAGGAGGCAGAACGATGGATGCTTCTGTCATCATCGGGTATCACTTTTTCTTGTCACCTCAACATCTTCATGGTTTCACCTGTATGGTAGAAGCTCCAGGCATGCCTTGCTAAGCTGCCAGGAAATCAGGTCAACCTTCATTATTACATTGAATTACTCCTGTGTATTGGATGGGTGAGTTATCTCAGGTTGGTGAAAGCAACAGTAGTAGTGTAGTCTGGGGTTTATAGGACAATCCGTCAAGAATCTGTTTCTGCCACTCTCTACACCTGCTGGGCAGAGCACATCTTTTCTATTTTCTGCTGCTTATTACCTGGATGCTGCCCTCAGCTGCTGGCCACGTAGGCCTTTCCAACTTAACAGTTTGCCTCATGAAAGGCAGCAAGAGAAAGAGAATCTGCTGCAAGGTGGGAGTCACAGACATCCTGTCACCTTGGCCAAATTCTATTGGTTAAAGCAAGTGACCAGGTTCCACTTGTATTGAAACTGAGAAAAATCACATGAAAGTGTGAATACCAAGGAAGCAGGCATCCCTGGGGGTCACATTCATAAACATATCAATGTCAATCACTAAGCAAAACATGAGAAAGAGGGAGGGGGGAGAGAATGGGGTGGGAATTAGGGAGGGGCTAAATGAGTGATGTGTGCATTGATGCTTCCACCATCTTGTACCTCATTAAGATGTATGACAATGCACCAATTAAAAAATTAATAAATAAAAGGAAAGTGTTATAAAAATATAAAAGAAGTTTGCACACAAATGAAATGCATATTGAGTGTCACCCAACTGAAACACATATTGAGTGTCACGTAACTGAAATGCATATTGAATATTGAGGAAGTGAATACAAACATTGGTTTAGTAATGAGGGCACTTGTCACAATGCTATAAAACCTGGATTTGAAAGTCATTTAAAACTTAATAGCTCTGAGTTGGGGCAAGTTAGTTCAAACCATTTCCTCATTCACTAATATGGATATATGTGTTGTATTTTGTTTCTAGTAGAATATTAGCTCCTTCTTTTCTGGCAACTAACCTTGGTTTTTGCTTGCTTTTCTCCTCTCAGGTCAAGTACAAAGGTAGAGCTAATGTAACCTCCCACTTCTACAGGGATGGACATGGGAAATAAGCCTGGCAATTCAAAGCCACGAACTTTGGAACTGGATAGAACATAAAACTGGAACTAGATAGAATATACAACCTAACCCATGTCCATTAAAAAGAAGTCTAGGACTGTTTTTTTAATATATTAGGAAAGACAGATTCTTTGTTCAGCGAGGATGAGTTTCAGAGAATCTAAGCATGGAGCTGCCTGTGCTCATCTGGTTACTAGGATAGAAAAAGTCTGTGAGCATAAAGCTAGCCTAAGAATTCAGTGCTGAGATAGAGAAGGAGACAGATTCCTAAGGAGGTTGAAAACCTGGAGCCAGCCTTGGCTGAAGCGAAACAACCCTGACTATTTAGTCCTATGAACCATTACATTTCTGATTACGCTAGTTATAGTTGGGGTCACCGCCTGACCCATCTACCATCTGGAGCCATAAGTAACACACAGCTAGCTTTCAACAAGGACACACTGACTAGGATATGAAAGAGCAATTTGAAGATTAGCATTGAAACCCGAGGGGCAAAGGGTTCGGACATATTCCCCCTAGGAGTCTTCCTTAACCCTCAAATTCCAAGCTTAGCTGCTTCTCAGAATACCTCTGGAAGGCTTCTCCTTTGAACTCAGGTCCACACTATTCAGGGATGGCTTAGGGGGCGCTGCTTTTCTGTGCATTCACTCTATTCCCTGCTTGCTGCTGTGTAGGTGGGCCGAGCTAGTAAAACTCTATCTCTCAGCAGCCTCAGGCACAGGAAGTTGGCCCATAGGCATTCCAAAAGAAAAAAAAGGGGAAAAAAAAAAAAAAAAAAAAGAAATCACGGAGCATATAAGACCCAGAGCAGGAAGCAAAACTAATGAAGGAATGTCCTCAGCTTTCACAGGAAATTATTTTCACTCTGCCTCTATAAAAAGTAACAGATTTGACCCCTCATCCCTCCCCACCTCCTGCTCAGCTAACCTCCCAATGGAGGCTATGGGAGAGCAGGGGGCCAGACGGAGGCAATGAAAGACAGACCGCCTCTCATGAACACAATCACCAGAAACCATCGGGCACAGCCAGACACTGCCAAGAACAGTTAAGTCCAGCGAGGCGCTGAATTGGATGATTTTGAGTGCAGAAAACCATAGTTGTTACTAGTGATTACAGGAACAGAGCATCTCTTTTTGATAAGAAACTAGAGACTGGGAAGCAAAATTATATTTGGGCTGGGTTTTTTTTTTTTTGCTGTATTGTGATTATCACTGTTGGTTCAGTTATTGAAATACTTTGATTCTATTTCAGTGTTTATTTTTAGTAGTAGTAGTAGTAATAGTAATAGTAGCTGTAGTAGTAGTTAGTAGTAATAGTAT
Source organism: Muscardinus avellanarius (assembly GCF_963383645.1). Classification (NCBI taxonomy): domain Eukaryota; kingdom Metazoa; phylum Chordata; class Mammalia; order Rodentia; family Gliridae; genus Muscardinus; species Muscardinus avellanarius. Next base: position 13,202,534 of record NC_137789.1, on the reverse strand, counting down.
TTTAAAGGTAAAGAAAGACTGAATGGAAACCAAATGTTTCTGGACACAGAGCTGGAGGTTTCAGGAAAACACTGAAGAATTGATCTATTTGCATTTTTCTTTGCAGATCAGAGGCAATATAATCTGGTGTCCCACCCAGAACACAGACTCCAGTGCAGCCCAGGCCATTGAGAATAGCCTGGAACCATCCCTGATAAGCAAAGAAAGAGTGAGCTCAAGGGCAAGAGCTACCCAAGCAAAGGCCAAAGTGTCTTAATGAACAGAAGGCCCGGTCTATGTCCAAGACAGGATCTGAAGTGTGGGAGAGGCCCAAGGTGAACCCGACCTGGAGGGAGTCACTCAAGACTTAAGCATCATGCGTCTCTGAGACTCTCCAGGGCTGGCCTCTTTACTCTTATGTTTCACACTGTCTCCAGTACCAACCACTTGGTACGCATATTTGCTGATTATATGAAACTTACTGAATGGGTACGTGCCTCTGATTGAAAAAGAGACAATATTTAACACTCAGTGTGGAATGAATGCATGACTACATTGACAGAAAGAGAGAACATTTAAATCCCCATGATCAAAAAGGAGTTAGGAAATGTTTTATGAACTTTGTAATAAATAAATGATTTCTAACCTCAGCACGCTATTGTGTGTTTTTTAGTATACAAAGTCCTTTAGTATTTAATGTACTATTTGATCATCATAATTGTACATATTGGGCAAGCCAGACATTCTTTTAATTTGTTCATTTAATCACCACATACACTCTTATCACAGATAGTTTGTTAGAAATTATGTCTATTTACCTGTGAAAGATGTGCTCCAATCTCCCACTCTCAGAAGTTCACCACCAGCTGGGTGTGGTGGCACACACTTGTAATCGGAGTACTTGGGAGGCTGAGACAGGAGGATTGCAGGTTTGTGGCTGACCTCAGGTACTTATTGAGACCTTTGACAAATTAGGGAGACCCTGTTTCAAAATATAAAGAATAAAAAATAGGGCTGGGGGTATAGCTCAGAGGTAGAATGCCCCTAGGTTCAATCTCCAGTACAGGAAAAAAAAAAAAAAAAAAAAAGCTCACCATCAAGGGAAAGATGCATACACAGTTACAACACAAACTATTCCTTTAGACAATAACTACTGTGAACTGTGTCAACCGTTGAGAGAAGACCCAAGAAATCACACGAAGTTGTTGAGTACTTTGCCTATAAGAGCCAAGAAAGGTTTCTAAAAGTAATTATAAATTAAAGTAAGAAAAGAGGTCTGGCAAAAAATTCAAAAGGGCAGGGGGAGACTTTCAGAGACAAATGCAGACACCAAACGTTGTCTGATACAGCAGCCGGAGAATGCTGCTGTCCAGTAGCAGAATCAGAGACTGGGTATCAAGGTTGAGGCTAATCATTGCAGGTTTTGAAACTTTACATGGAATCTTAAATTACATTTAATAGTTGTCATGCTACTTAAACATTCTGATGGGGTAAGGGTGGACAAAGGTATTCATATTTGCATTTTATTTTTCTTACTTTCCAGAAGGTTAATCTGACTTGGCTCTCTCAGGTCATAGGGAGAGCATTATGACGGACAAGTTTATGTTGGACTGGAAATGAAATGTCAAGTATCTACTTCCTGCTTGCTGTTTAATCACTAGACACAACTTCTGTCATGTGGAAAAAGAGTTAATTATGATCAGACTGGAAATTCATGTACCTGAAAGTCTTTATTAGAAAAAATAAAGGGGGAGGAATGAGATAGAATGTCAGATACAAAACAATTCTTATCAGTCTGAATCTGTTTTACATTTCATCCCAGACTCTGCAAATTAGCACCAACACAATGAATCTTTGTAAATTAATGAGGGTAACAGCGGGGAAGAATCAATCAGCCACTCTGGTTCCAAAACCTTCCTTCTCAGTAATAACCTGAAATGAACCTTGGAGTCAGGACCCCAGACTAATAGCCTGCTTCGAACCCTTTGAACAAAACAATTAAATAATCACATTCCTCTTGGCCAACTTCCTGAATGTATTAATTGGATTAAAACAAAACTTGTCAGGGTCCCTTGAGAGGAAGGAGTTTGCTGAATTTGCTTCCTCTTGCCCTCCAGCTTCCAGTGACAAGCCCCGCTTTCATGCAGCAAAAACAGGTTACCCGGCCAGGTCAGCCTCTGCTGTGTAGCGGGCCTCGTTGCTTCTGGACCTGGCTCTCTCTCTCCTTCTTTCATCTAAACTACTCCACCCGTGGCATTATCTCTCTTCTGAAAGAAAAATCCACTGATTGGTTATAATCATGTGATGAGTCCCTCTTAAAATATAGAAGCCAGTAGATGACGCTTCTTGGCTCATCTTCAACATATCTTCCGTCCATCATCAGTTCTCTATGACAGATGGGCTTCACTTTAGGTTCTGAGATTTCCTATCTCTATAGTCCTTAGCACATCACTTAGCCTCTCTGTGCTTCAGTTCCTTTGTCCACAAAATGGGGGAGATAACAGGACCGGGCTTGTGTGGCTTCTATGAGGAAGACTTGAGCTCAGTGTTGAGATGTGATTTGAACAGCAACAGACTCAAGTAACTCAAACCCTTCTCGGTATCAGGGTTTGAGGGTTTCAAATATGATAATGGCACTGGCAGGAGAGCACAAAGCAAGACCAACTGTGCATCAGGTTGAATAGGTGATGGATGCAGGTGGTGTCCTGAGAACACAGAGGCCAGGAGAAGCACAGCCAGGCAAGGGTGCTCCCTGCCAAGGCCTCCCACAGGTGCTACCCTCCTCCTGCAGTGTTCCCCAGGGGTCCACTCACTTCATTCAGTTCTCTGCCAGTGACAAACCTTTCCTGATGCTTCAACCTAAAGTAGTAGCCTCCACGTCCCTGAATCTTCCTTTGCATTCTTTCCCTGCATTGTTTTGCTTTATAACATTGATCACTAGCTAACATTACATTATATATTTGCCTACTTATTTGCTGATACCAGTTTCTCCAAAGCCTGGTTTCTGGACCTTGAGTATTCCCTTAGTAAACTTACAAATGCAAAAAACTGGGGACCACCCATCCCAGATGTAAGAAACCAGAATCTTCGGGGGTTGTGTTCCAGCAGCATGTATTTTAACAATAATGTGCAAGTGATTGGAATTCTCATTCAAGTTTGATTAACACTAGTTTATAGTGGGTCTCCACTGAGAAATGAAAGATGCTTTAAGTAGATACATTTTCTGCTTACCTCTGTTTATATCTAGCCTGTAGATCTATATCTGAAACATAATTGGTGTCCATTAGTATTTGAATGAATGAATGAATGAACAAATGATGACTCTACCTTACTAGGTGTCAAGCCAAAATTAATATCTAACCAGTTCTCTATCACCCAACAGTTTTTTCACAACTTCTATGCAAAACATAATTTCAAAGATGAAAGAGCAATATGCCAATATTAAAAGTTAAATAATTTATATTTGAGTTGAGAAATGATGAATTATTAGAAGGTGCATATATATCATTCTGCAGGCAAAAACACTTAGAAAATGCTTAGTAATTATCTAGGAAGGAAAAGAGGGATACAACCCTGTCAGAAGCCCATCAAAACCCTGTCATTTGAGCACAAAGGTACATTGAAGCTAATTGTATAATGCCCAGGAGAGGTGCAAAGAAGAAGTTTGACAGAAGTCCAGTTTGCAGCAGATTCTTGCAACAAGAAAGAATTCTCATACCTGAAAAGAGTATGTCTCTGTCCACCACAAACAGCATAAACCTACACATGGGAAATGAGGAGGGAAGAAGAAGCAGCTGGGAAGGAAGGGAGGCAGAGAGTGGGAACCAGGGCAAAGAAATGAGAAAGACTCTGGGAATACAAATCTGTCGCCTTACTTTTTTTCAAGAAAACAGTCTGATTTCTCCCTTATCTGCTGAGCACTGTTGCCATGAGACCCCCATCAAGCACTGCTCCCACAGTCCTGAGGTGCCCTCACCATGCATGTACAAAAATAAGCCAGGCAGAGAGAAGGCTGAAGTCAAGGGCTTGTGCACACCACATGGTAGGAATGCTCAGAATCGTGTTAAGTCCATCGCAAAGAAGGAATTGAGCAAACCTGAGTCTTCTGTAGTTACTTGTCTGTGTGTGAGTGTGGAGAGGGGGGTGTTGAATGGAGCTGCAAGTCACATTATAGTCCAGCCCCGTAGCAAAGACTAAAGGCATCACGAAGACAAAGTATTTTGTTGAAATAACACAGAGCATTGCTTGCCTTCCTCCCCATTCGATCTAAGGACTTTGCACAAACAGCCTCAGCAAGTCAAGAGGTGGCTCTAGCATTGCTTTTGGCGCCTTTAAACTGCACTTCAAAATTAATTTCCTTCAGTCACTTATTGTCTTTGTATAAATGTAATAGGTTCCTAATGCTTGTCACTCTAAGTGATAATAGATCAAAATATCTTGGTGTGGGATATCCTTTTAGCAAGCACAGACTAGGTTCTCTTGCAGAAAAAAAAATTCTATTCCTCTAGGATGACCATTTAAACGAGATGCTCAGATGGGCGTGGTGGCGCACGCTTGTAATCCCCGCGCTTGGGAGGCAGAGATAGGAGGATCGCACAGGTTCGAAGCCTGCCATGCTGGCTTAAGAGACCCTGTCTCCAAATAAAAATATATAAATAGGTCTGGGAGTGTAGCCCGGAAGTAGTAGGGCTTCCAGGAACCCCAGTACCACCAAAAAAATAATAATAGTAAACGAGATGCTCAGTATTCAAGTTATATGCTAAATGAGTTTGAGGAGGGAACTGAAGCTGGGCCCCAAGTAGCAAACACAGAGACTCATGTGATTTCACCCACATTCAACATGTGGCCACATGTTTGCCACAGAGGGAGGACTGGTGGCAAGTCCATCCAGAGATGGCATGCCCTAAATGAGCCACATGCTACTCTACACGAGGCACTAATCGCCATTCAGTCAGCAGTTGCTGTTTCTGTGACAGACACATAATAGGTGCTGAGTAAATGACACTGTAAACCAAATGACCACTTTTTAAAGTTTTTTTTATTGGTGCATTGTACTCATGAATCTTAATGAGGTACAAGATGGTAGAGTCATACATGCACATATCATTCATTAGCCCTTCCTCAATTCCTTCCCAGTTCTCTCCTCCTCCCCCTTCTCATGTTTGGCTTAGTTATTGACTTTGATATGTTTGTAAATGTACAACATGTACATTAGGTAATTTCCCTCTTCTGCCCTCCCATCCCCCTCAGGTGGGTTGCCTATATTTGTTCATCTATTGTTTCTCCTTCTTCGTCTAGAGTTCCTCCTATGATTTATTTTCTCCCAAGCTTCACATATTAGGGAGAACATCTGATTTCTTACTTTTTGTGTCTGATTAATCTCACTTAGCACAATGTTCTCCTGTTCCATCCATTTCCCTATAAGTGACATAATTTTGTTCTTCTTTATGGCTGAGTAAAATTCCATTGTGTACATATCCCATAGTTTTGTGATCTATTCATTTGTTGATGGACATCTTGGCTGGTCCCATATTTTAGCAATTGTGAATTGGGCGGCTATGAACATAGATACGCATGCATCAGTTTAGTAGTTTGGTTTTCATTCTTTTGGGTAAATACCCAGAAGCGGTATTGCTGGATCATATGGTAGGTTTGTTCCCCTTCTTCTGAGGATCCTCCATACTGTTTTCCAAAGTAGTTGCACTAATTTGCAAACTCACCAACAATGTATTAGACTTCCTGCTTCTTCACATCCTCGCCAGCATTTGTTATTGTTTGTGCTTTGGATGACCACTTTTGAGCTTCATTATGTGCTAAGCACTGTGCTGTTAGCAATGCATTGTCTCATGTAGAATCATAGAAGTTGTTGAAATTACATGGATTTGCCTTCATTTTATCAGTGAGGAAATGTGTAACATGTTCACAGTCTCTCTAGGAAGAGTCACAGTTGCAAAAGTAATATATCTTACACTCTCCCCCATCTCACTTTCGTGAAGCTCATGGAACATTAAGATATTAGCTGGAGAGTCACTGGATTGTTATTTCCAAGGGTAGACTGGCTGACCCAAACAGAACTCAGATTCACCTGTTACTCTCATAGCAGTTGAAGTGCTTCTTTCAGACACTTGTGATAATTTCCCTGTCTCAGTGGCAAGACGGACATCAGTAGAAGAACGCATCTTTTCCATAGTGCCTGGCATCCCTCACAGCAGCCAGTACATATTACCAAATGAATGACATTCTTGTCTCTACTTTTCTCCTATTTTCACCCTTCTCACCCATACCACGCTAAGCAGATTAATGTTTCAAAGATGCTACATTTTCCCGGTCTTCTCAAACCCCTCAAACTTTCCCAAAACATACAGCAGATGATCCAAACTCAACCTGATGTTAAAACTCTGACTTCAAATGCTTCTGAGATTAATTCAGCACCCTGACTGAGTCTACTACCATAACCCCTATGCTCTACATCTCTTAAATATCTGCCTTACAACTTATCACTACCTTTAAAGATAACTGTGACTTGGAACTACAAGTTTACTGATTCTAATTTGTGATGGAGAAAAGGATGTTTAATATAATCAAAGACAAGGAACTTGTTTTGAGTATATTTCCTATTTCAAAAATGCATAGATTTATAGTTAAAACTGTGATCACAAGTTTGTTTGTATTTTCTTTTTTTTTTTTTAATTCAGGTTCATGACTATGGAACCACCATAATTTCTAGTACCCACCATCTCATTTCTCGCAAAGATAATGTTTCCATAGCAACCACACTCCAGACAACAGCCCTTGCCCCTTAGTCTTTTGAAAGCCGTAGGGGCTTGGGAAGGTGAAAAGAAGGTATGTAAAATAGAAATAGGCTTTATTTAGCCACTCAGTGTCAGGTTCTTTGTAGGCTGGCTTTTATACAAAATTTACTCTACATATTAACCTTGAAACAAAAGTTCTATTTCTACTTTATAGAAGACAGGATTCAAATTTACTGCATCTTAGTAATATGAACAAAACCAAATAGCAAATTGATTCTCAGACTTGATTTCATTCAATTTTCAAGATAACGCCATTTCCATGACACCATGTCACTTACTCTGCATGATTCCTCAACATTCCAGCATGGGCACCATCTGGTAGCTGGGCAGAGATAAAAAAAACATTCATGGCCTTTCCAGTCCTACTGAAATGTGCATGAGTCAGACTCATGCACACAGTGAAGGCTGAGACATGCCATATTACAACAACATTTATTGACTACACATGAGAATCACTTGGAGAGTTAAAATAACCCCGCTCCTGAGTCACATCCAAGACTGACGAGACCAATTAGGCCAGAATCTCTACTGGTAGAAAAGGACATCAGTGTGCTTTAAGGGTTCCCTTCCCCCAGTGATTCTGATTGCAGTTAGAACTAAGAACAACTGACCAGGCACAGTCGCATATGCCAGTATTCACAGCTACTTGGGAGGCTGAAGCAAAAGGATAGAGAGTTCAAAGCCAATATGGGCAACCTAGCAGTTTCCTGTTTCAAAATAAAATAATAAGGGCTGGGATATAATTAAGTTGTGGAGCCTCTGGGTCCCACCTCCTGAACCACAAAACAAATTATAAAAAGAACAACAACTTTCCTGTACCATTCTATTTTATGTTCAGAAATTACAATCATCCAGCTTTTGGTAATAAGACTCCCTTATTATAAGAAAACTGGTATACCCAAATAGAGGTTTGGGGGATATATTCTAGAATAAAATAAAGTTAGAATGCAGAAAAAGAACTTAGAAGACTTACTGTTTCTATTAATGTAATGCTGAGCGATGCCAGTTTCCTAAACTCAGCTAAAACAAAAATCTGTTTAATCAAATGCTTCTTTGCTTTTCTTTCATACTCCAGAACTGTTGAAAGCGGAAACCAGTGAAATTATGTTTTGTAAACAATTAACTCTCAAATTGCCAAAATACTAGTAAATGTTAAAGAGGACCTTAAAAGTCTCATTCGCTTTAAACAGGAAGCAAAACCTTGTTAGAAGATGGTGCTTGGTGAAATAGTAAAATAACTGAAGCCTGCAAAATAAGCCCTTAAAATCATAGTGACATCTCATCTTAGAATAATGAGATGGAGAAAGTCTTTTTTTTAATATCTATTAGAATGTTCCTCTTAGGAAAAGACCAGTAAGTACCATGAAAAAAATATATAGAAAAAGGCCTTTGGGGGCAGATGAATTGCTAAGGAATATAAGTAGCTTTGGTACTATGGTTTCAGGGATAGGAAACTTACCTGCAATGGACAAACAGAGGGCCAGAGGGAAAGAGATTGAGAATGACAAAGAAATAGAAACAGAAATGAAGAATTTCTAGATGCTCAGTGACATGACCCCTCCCTGTCAGAGAGAATTTCAGTCTTATGCTGGGGAAAACAGTTTCTTTCAGAAAGTGGCAGAGGGGCTTAGTTCTGATTTTATAATTAAATTCAGAGGCATCATCTGAAAATAGGATTATAAGTTCTCAGGCATCTGCTAAAATGTTGGAAAAGACTTTGGACATCCCCAGCACTGGAACATAGAGAGGGTATGGAAATTGATCCTCAAAACCAGTGTTCTGACTGGCTGCTGCTGCCTGGTGTATATGGGAAAGGTGTTTTCTCCTTTGCATTACCACGGTAAGACTTGAGGATTTTGTGATCATGGTTAGTGCACTGCCATTTCCACCAAATGGAAAGAATTGACTTCTAAATAATGATTCAGATTTTGAAACAAGAGTTTACAGACATGTGTTATGGGCTTTTAGGTACCTCAAAAGCACCTTCTAGAGTGCTAGAAGATAGCATGGTGGCCCATGCTTGTAATCTTAGTATTAATGAGGCTGAGGCAGGAGGATCACAGTTTTGCGGCCTGCCTCAGCAACTTAGCAAGGCCCTCCACAACCGAGACACTATTTTAAAATAAAAAATAAAATAGCTAAGAGGTAGAACACCCCTGGGTTCAATCCCTAGTATCCTCAAACACACACACACACACACACACACACACACACACACACACACGGCTGGAGACAATATCCTTACAAAAGGCTCCTTTCCTCAAAGGCTTGCTTTTCACTCTGTGTTGTCTGTTAAGACCACATAAGCTTGTTGATTTATCTTCTTTTTCCTTATTTGCTTTCTTCAACCAGCCTGGTTAGTATCAGTTCTCTACTCAGGATCTGAAGGGGATTTACCTAGGGCATTAGCATCATACCAGCCACTAATTCCTTTTGAGAATGACAATAATATTTTATTCAAAGCATCCCAAAGCAAAGAAACAGTTGTAACTGAGAGCCAAGTTCCATATGTTTCAGGAGAACTGAATGTCAAGCCAAGTAAATTGCCCAAAGTGCTAGCCAACACTGGAAAAGAGAAAATGGCAAAAGATAAAAAAAATCCCCAAATAAAAAATATTCTGGCTTTATAACGAGTTGAATTGTATTTCCCTAAAAAATGATATATTCAAGCCCTAATCTAGAGAACTCTGGCATATAACATATTTGGAATTAAGATCATTAAAGAAATAACCAAGTTAAGTTGAGTTCATATAGGGTGAGGGTAGGTGCCCAAATCCAATGACTCCTTTCTTTATGAGAAGAGAAAAGAACACACACACAGATACAACGAAGGGAAGACACTGGCAGTGATTATATTGCTATAAGCCAATGAACTTCTGGGTCCACCAGAGACTGGAAAAAGCAAGGAAAGGTTCTTCTCTAAAATCTTCTGAGGAACATGGTCTTGCCAACATCTTGATTACAGATGTCAAGCCTCCAGAAAAGTAAGGGAATCCATTTTTGTTGTTTTAATTCACTCTGATTTAAGTCCATTGTTACAACAGACCTGACATAGGCCAGGAGTAAGATGCAGAGACAGTACAGATCACTGCACAGCCAGCAGCAGGAGATTACAGTCACTCTATTTCTTTGGCTACCCAATTCAGGGATCTCAACACTCTTTACTCTGCATTGTACACTTTTAGTTGTAAATTTCAGTCTTGATGACCAAGACTGTGTCTGTGTTGCTAAAGGTTTGTCAAGCCCAGTGCCTAGCATGTGGTAGGTATTCAATACACTTGTTCAGTTGAATCTGTGAGTTGACTGTGGTCACAGGCAGAGGAGGCAGCTGAGGCTAGCACAGAGATCTTTCCGCAGCTGAATTTCCCTGGTATCTACACAGAAATTTGCATCTTAAAATAAATGGCTTCTCAATTGGCTCCATCTTTTCCACTTTTGTTCTGCCTGCATTCAGATGTTGTGATATGGCTATCACAGAGCACAGTCTGTACCCTAGCCATGTGTGAATTGCTTCAAAACCAGGTAGAGCTGATCTCTCAAAGGATCCCTGCATTGCCGTGTGCCAAGAGTTACCACAGTCCGCCTTGGCATCCTCCGAGATATGTAACCTGGATGCTGCCAGCCGTTGGGAGTCATCATCGTGACTATTCACAGGTCTCTAGCTTTCAAGAGCCAGCGGATCTGATGGATGAGATGGCCTCTCCCAGGAGCCTGCCTGCCTGCACTGCAATTTTGCAAGTCTAGCAAGAACTGGCTTTCATTTCAAGCACGTCTCAAGGAGGGAGACTTTTAGAGGGGAAAGCACATTTGCAAAAGAGGAAAGACTCCAAAACTCCAGATAATAAATGGGCCTTAAAACAAGTTTTATGTGCCTCCTTTCCAACACACTGCCCTAGTCTAACATCATTAAGTCAGTACCTGGTTAGCAGACTTGAACAAACTCAGTTCATAATAAATAAAATATGGGGTATTTAAAAAATTATATTCTCCTCATTGTTGCAACAGAAAAAAAGGAGGGTTAATAAGCCAATTGCTTCATCACAGAAGGCAAGAATATATGCAAAATAATTAAGAGGATACATTTGCTTATCACACAGGTTGTACACTGATCATGAACAAGCCGTGCCCTGGAATAGATACTACAAAACAGCTGCTTCCTCAGCCTGGCTATGGATCTTGGCTCTTACATCTACTGCTAGGGTTACCGCAAAAGAAAAGACTCCTCAAACTTTCAAGGCCACTTTGGCATGCCCACTTAAATTAGAATGACAAAATATGGTTACAGCCTCTTAATCTTTATTAACTAAGCATAAATCTTTTTTTTTTTTTTGCAGTCCTGGGGATGGAACCCAGAGATATTCTACATCTGGGCTACTCACCCAGCCTTATTTTTTATTATTTATTTTGAAACAGGGTCTCACTGAGTTGCAAAGGGCCTCACTAAGTAGCTGAGGCTGGCTGCGAACCGAGATCCTCCTGTCTCAGCCTCCCAAATGCTAGCATTACAAGTGCCATGATGCCCAGCTAAAATAATTTTTCACATTGTTAAGTTAAAAATAATCAAGTCAGTATTGGGGATACCAGAGGGACTCCAGATAATGGGGGGGAAATCTCAGCAAAGCTAGAATGGAAGGATAGTACAGGAAAAAGGCTGAGGTTGATTAATGCAGGAGCTACATCCTAATATGTGTAAAAGTATGAATATAGTATCATGGTTAACCTGGATACTCATTGTTGGGAGGGGAAGAGGGGAATGGGTGGGGGGAGAGGGCACCAATCACACTCTAAATGTATACCATTTTCAATATGTTCCACATATAAATAAAATTTAAAAAGAGGAAGAATGCTAAAAAAGCAATCAAGTCATGTTCCAATATTTAGATAATAATGGAAAATTATTTCAGCCACTTCTCATATATTTAGAAAGCATAGTTTTCCCTTTTCAGATTTATAAATATACCTCAAAACCCCAAAATATATGTGCATCACATAGAGATGTGAGTATATAAAGTTTTATTCACAACTGACCAGTATTTCTATTTCAAAGTATCTTCTCATAAAGTAAACTCATGGCTAGGAGTGGTGGCACACATCTATGATCTCAGTACTTCGTAGGTTGAGATAGGAGAATTTCAAGTTCAAGGCCAGGCTCAACAACTTAGTGAGGCCTACAGCAACTTAGTGAGACCCTGTTTCAAACTAAAAAAATAAAATAGGGCTGGGAGTGTATCTTAGGGGTACAGTGTCCTTGGATTTCATCCATAGTTGTATAATAATTTAAAAAATACAAAGTAAACTCATTTAGTATGTTGAAAAATACTATTTGTTCATTCCAGAAAATATAAACTAGTAGATGGGTTAATGACTGCAAATACTTAGACTTTCTGCTGCATAGAAAAAGTTCATTGTGTAATTCAATATATTTTTGTCACCAGCAAAGAGTCTTTCTCTTCATTTTTACAGCTAACACCACCATAAAAAAAAAAAACGTGGACATCTATAGTCATCTATCACACCATCTTATTCTTCCTTCAACTCCCAGACTTCAGAAGGTACCATCCTAACTCCATTAGAGAAACATACTATATCAACGACAACTAGAACCACTCCACTTCTGAAGCTAGTTTTCTCATTTCTAAAATCTTAAACCATAATTCCTTCTGTTGAGATTTCTCTCTTCAACATTTCTACCAAGCTTGGTTTGGCTCTCTGAGTCTTTCTAGAATAATTTTTTAAATTTATTTCTCTCAACCCAAATGGAACCTAGGTTCCTTGGCATATCTCCAGTGTCCATAATGTCCTTGGCCTACATTTCTGTTTATCCATCCAGAAACCACACTGTCCAGAAGAAGGTACCTAAAACAGGTTGCACCTTGTACTCCCTAGTGACATCACCTGAGTATGGTGACACTTGGGAATTTCTTAGTGTGTTTTATATCAGGTTCTCTTTCTATTTCTTCCAACAAATCTCAAATTTTTGTATTGTATGTGAAACCACTACCATACCCAACTTTTTCTCAGTAAACTATTTTTTGCTTCCTTACGCAAGACTATAATTTGATTCAGGTCATCTGATGAATCTCATATTCTAAAATAAAGATTCCTAATATTCTTTATATTAATTACTTTGAAATGTGTTTGGCAGCCTATACTTTTCTTCCTTTCGAATACCTCCACCTGTGTATCCCAAATTGGGTATCCAGCATTTAATACACTCTCATCTCATACCCTTATTTTTTTCTATAATATTTCTACACTGGTTTATAGTAGACTTCAAGATCTTCAGGATGGTAAAAAACATATTGACTAGAAAATTCTTGTTGGATATTTAAAGGGAAATAACCATGTAAGAGGTTAATGGAAAGCTTTTGACTTTAAACTTTTCATTTTCCCTATTAAGCAACTATAGTAAAATAAACACATCATATACAAGTATTTGGGTTGTGATGAAAGAAACCATTATCCATCAGCTAACACTGCTTTAAGATCAGGATACTGCATTCTAGCTATAAGGCAGAATTGCAGAACACTGCCATTAATTGATTGAATGACTCTGTACAAATTATTCCACTTTCCAGACCTTTATGTAGAAATTAAGGGAGTTAGATTAGATGACACAAAACTTCCTTTCAACCTAAAAAAACTGTAAATGCTGATCTTCCTATAATTTAAGTATTTGCTAGAGTATTTACGCTGTATTGTACTTGATGATAAGTCTTAGCGAAAACTAAAGAAGATATGAAAGAATATTAATAGTCTTATTCCCTACATTGGGAGTAAAAGAAATACAGTCTATTGGAGCACAAGAAAAGAAATTTCCATTCTAACTTGATGAATAATTGCAAGTAATATCATACGTTTTTTGAGTATTGCCTCAGTTTTCCCTTATGAGAATCATGAACTGCTGATCTCTGAAGTCCCTTGAGCTCTATGATGCTCTTGTCAAGTGCTAGGGAAAGGATTAAGATATCAGTTAATTCAAGTATAAAATACAGTGGTACAAATTTATCCACACAATCACTGGGCTGCTTCTAGTCTGAGGATACAGATGTTGAGTAATTTATTCAGCCACCTCCTTTTGAATGCTCGCTTGAACTCTGTGGGAGCTCTGCCAGCTCTTCAGTGTCCCTCACTCAATGGTTTGTCAGTTCCTCTTTTAATAGTAACATTGCACCCTCAATGAGGTGCTAAGGCATTTTTTTCCTTGCAAGATGAAAAGAGGTGGTCACAGAACTGGCACGGCTCTGGGCTGTAGACATCCTCTCCAATCTCCTTTCTTTGAGGATCCAAATGATTCATTCAGGAAATGTATGAGTGCCCAGTACGGAGGAAATTAGGAAGATTATCTCCCCTTGCCTCCATTGATTTCTCCCATTCTCTTGATGTCCTCGAAAGATTTGTTATCTACTTCCTCAAATTTCCTTGCAGGAGTGCAAAGTATAAAATTACAGCCTTGTTAATGCAGCTAATAAAAGCACATCCTCACATCAGAAGAGTTATTAATTTGGTGAAATTTTATTTCACCAAGTATATTTGGTGTCAAATATGCTGTTTAAAGGTAGTCTTTTGTGCAGAAGAGAAGCTCTAAATTTTGTCTTTAAAACCACATCACTCTCCTGACATAAGTCCAGTAGCTTCCTCCTGCATTGGATTTCAGGGCCAGCAAAGCTCAGCTTCAAAAGCTTAGATGACCTCACTTCCCTCATCTCCCTCCTCAGTGCTTCCTCCACAGCTCTTGGGCTCCAAGCCCGTGCATTCCTCCATCAGAACTTTATTGAATGTTAAAGAGATGGCATGGTATCACAGAAATTATACTGGATTAGGAGGGGGAGGTTACTTAAATTCACTTTTTGGACCCAGATTAGATAAAAGCAGAGCTCTCCTTTCCTCTGTGTTTCAGTCCTCTCAATTTGTAAAATTTTATTACCCTACATATTGTTCATCAACCCTATACACAATAGTAACAACTCTGATTGACTATTTGCCAGCTCTATGGTGGTGTAATTGACAAGTAAAATTGAATATACTTAAGGTATACAGCTTGATAATTTGATATCCACATACATTGTGAAATGATTATTTCAATTAAACTAATTATGATCAGAAAACTATTTGAGGACAGAGACCCAAACTCATTTATCTCTCTATTCCTTGCCTCTAGCAAATGTACTACACAGAAAAGATATTCACTGTATGCTTGCAGTCTTAATGAT
The DNA here is from genome assembly GCF_963383645.1 of Muscardinus avellanarius. Taxonomy (NCBI): domain Eukaryota; kingdom Metazoa; phylum Chordata; class Mammalia; order Rodentia; family Gliridae; genus Muscardinus; species Muscardinus avellanarius. The sequence goes on along the minus strand of NC_137789.1, from coordinate 13,187,530 downwards.
ATAATGACTGAACCTGAGACTTCACATCCTGCTACAACTTAGGCTGAGAGACAAGCACTGAGGGTCATATGGAAAGGATTCCTCCAACTGTAGGAAAACACACACACACACACACACACACACACACACACACACACACACCCTGCTCGCACGCATGTGCACTCAAGTATATACACAGACTAGGTTCATATGGTACTCAACTGATTGCTTCTGTTTACAAAAGAAATCTGGCCTCTGCCCATCACATCTAACTTTTTAGATACAGTCCCCCCCCCTACTTTTATAATCATCTATCCTTGTTAATAACCATTTTCTGTAAATTTATATAAGGTTAAAGACAGATCTACCATTACATTTAACTGGGACTCATATCCTCTAGGGATGAGATGTGGCTAAGGAAATGCTAAGATTATGGAAATTATGAAAGAAATCTAGCCAAAAGAGAGGTTAAGAAAGAAAGCTAGGTCACCTCTCCTTGAGCTCACCCCAGAAGTTAAACCATTTTTTTATTTGTCATATATTTTTTAAATTTTTTATTGGTGCATTGTAGTTATACATCTTTTTGAATCAAAATTTTAATAATAAATTGTGCCATAGAAGCTTTTCAAAAGCAATGAAATGTATCAATAATTGAGTTCCTGAAGAAGAACCTACCACATGAAAGTATGTGAGAGTGCTGTAAATAACACAGAATTACTATAAAATAGCAAAAATACTGGGTCACAATAAAAACAAAGCAGACTTCAGAGCATGCCATTTATACAATGCAAACCAGCACACAGGGGTTGCTTCAGACATTGATAAACTTCTTTGTCACCACCTAGATATATATTAAAGAATGGATACATTACGCTAAGAAATTCAGAGAAAAATATATAGAATAATACAATGGAAAATAGAACACATCAGATCTTTAGTCGTACATGTTAATGAAGTACAAGATGGTGGAGATATACATGCACACATCACTCAGCCGTTAGCCAATTCCCACCCCATTACTCCCCCCACCTTCCTTCTCATGTTTGGCCTGGTGATTGATATGTTTCTAAATGTACATCATGTACATTAGGGAATTTCTCTCTTCCCCCTTTCTATCTCCCTTAGTTAGGTCACCTTATTTTGCTTATCTATAGTTTCTCTTTCTTCATCTAGAGTTCCTGCATTATCACACATGCCAGTTATCAGATATCAGTAATAAACCAGAAAACCTATCTCAAATTGAACGTATGCATATTTTTTGGTAGTAGTGGGGTGGAACACAGGGGCATTCTACCTCCAAGCTATGACCTAGCCCTATTTTTTATTCTTATTTTGAAACAGGGTCTCACTGAGTTGCAGAGGGCCTCACTAAGGAGCTGAGGCTGTCTAAGAACACGGATCCTCCTGTCTCAGCCTCCCAAGTACTGGGATAAGAAGCGTGCACCACCATGCCCAGCTCAACATATACATAATTTAATATATGTTTATATGTTATACATTACTGTAATATATATTATTCCTGACTCATCCTCAAAAGGTTGACTTACATAGCTTAAGCATTGGCTCTCAAATCAGACAGGTCTGGATCAAAACAGCATTAACATCCTTTTAAAGTGTGTTTGCTAGAAAAGTTAACTTTTCTGAGCTTTAACTTTCTTGTCTATAAGCAGAAGAGAAAATAATAATAGTTAATAATAACAATATACTTAATTAATGGTAGCAAACATCAAGGAAGAACATGAGTAGGTATCTCTGTGTTAAACTTTATCACCCTCTGTGTGCTGATGATTATGGTGACATGTAGTGGCCATACTGCTTCTGGTGCTCTATGGTCCAGTTTGGGACAACAGGTGAAATGTCTTGAAAAGCCAAATAAAATGCAAAGAATCTATGCAGGAGATGACATGGGGTCATGGCAGATTAAGTGCTGGATGAATGGATAGACTCTGTCAAGCTGTGTTTTCACAAGTTGCTGCTGTGCCTGGCTCTCAGGGAGCCATAGTTGCTTTAAGTAGCAGCCCAGGGGTCCATAAAATGTTTAAGAGCTCTGTCCAGTCCCACACAGAGAGCTTTAAAAGTCTAAATGGACTTTATCCCAACCTCAGGTTTCAGTTGAACATCTATGCAAGGATTCAGTTTAGTATCTTTAAGAGATTAAAGGGTCTCCAGGGGCCTTCCTACTAGTTCCAGAATCTTGGTAGAGAGAAATACACTGGTTCCCTTTCACAATTAAAGAGACAGATGCTCCAAAGTGATCCTATACTGACCTCACTGCAGGTTGGATGTCCAGGCATAGTGCCAACACATCTCTTATTTGGGAAATGAGTGCTTGGACATCATCCTAACTTCCTGCAAAAGGATTGCACAGCTTGATCCCTTACAGAAAAGAAACCCTAAGTACATAATTGATATTGGTGAGTGAGGCAGACAAAGATACATCTATAACAGTGATATACTCATAAAAGTTATTTATTGAGAGCTACTGCAGCCACAAACTGTGTTAGCTCCCCCTTAAGACCATATTATTGGCAAGAATGAACAAAAGCTTTCCAGGTTGGATATTTTTATTTCCTATGTATTTAGAGAAGATAGCATACTCATAGAAATTATATGAATTACCCACACTTGCTTGGTTAGTAAGTGGCAGAACCCCAACTCTGGCTCTAGTATCAATATTACTTATTATAATCATAAAGTATAAAATTTTATCAGTAACTAGAAAAATAAGTGGCAGGCCACTGTGCTCAGAAATTATATTTTTAATTCATAAAACAATTTCATCCATATGTATTAGTACTGGGGATTGAGTCTAGTGGCATTCTGTCTCTGAAATATTCTCTCAGTCCTTTTCATTGCATGGCACAAACAATAAACCAAAAAAAAAAAAAAAAGTAATTGTGGCTGGGTGTGGTGACGCGCCCTTGGGAGGTGGAGACAGGAGGATGGCGCTGGTTCGGAGCCAGCCTTGCTGGCTTAAGGGACCCTGTTTCCAAATAAAAAAATAGAAAATAGGTCTGGGAGTGTAGCCCGGAGGTAGAAGGGCTTCCAGGAACCCCAGTACCACCAAATAAATAAATAAAAAAAATAAAAATAGTAATTGTGGAATCTGAAACCTTCTATGGACTCTAAAAGTAATGAGGAACCTGACCATCCACGCAAATTAGAAAAAGTCTCGCCTAGCCACTACAAGTTATAGAGTAATAGTTCTGCTAAAAAGCCAAATTCCAGAACTTTTACAAGTGACTTGTAGTGTTCATTTCTGCCAAAATATTAAGGACATGCATGGACACAATTTAGTACCGAGACATAGTAAATATACAAAGCATATATAGTGTGGTAATTATTAATGTGTGATCTCTAAGGTCTCTCTAGCTCTAAATCAGGAATCTAGAATGCTGCAATGGAATCAGGAGACTGAGTTCCAGCTCACAATCTGATTCTGGCCAGCTGTGTACCATTAAGCAGCAGGCCACAGATTTCTGAACCTCAATCTCCTTCCATGTAAAATGGGGTAATTATGCCCCATGTGCCAACTACTAAAGACACCCACGAAGATTAAATAAAATATCTTTGTGAAAATATATTTAAATACATATTCTGCTATAAGAACATTAAGGGTCTTTGTAATGATCTGGCTGCATGAAACACAGAATGGCAAAAGGGTATTTAAAAATAACATCTGGGCAAAAATTTTTGCTTACATATTGAAAAGTTTAAATCATCTCTAATTCATGAAGACAAATACTAGACACCAAAAACACTTTTCAATTTGGAAAAATAGAGACTGTAAATACCTAGGCCAGAAGAGTGAGCTGTGATCATGACCTAATGAAAGGGACACGGAATGGGATTAGGTGGTGAAAAATAAGAAACAAAGACCTCTCCAGAACTTAAAAGTCCTGACGATTCAGAATCAAAGTTCAAGGCCAACAATAGGTTGGAAAATGGAGTCTGAATGCACATACTACAAAAGGTACCAGTAAGAAAGGAAAGAAAATATTAATTTTTAGTTTTATTAAACATTTGCTATATGCCAGGACATGTTCTTAGTATTTAACATGTGTTATTTGATTTGATTTTTAATTCTTTTAGGAAAGTTATTAATGCTATCTCCACTCCCATTACAGATAAGCTACCAAGGCAAAGAGACTGGAGGAGAAGTGCAGGCCCCTCCAGTGAACTTATTCTCCAGTGGCACAGCCTGTGCTCTACGCCCTCTGTCCTGGGATCCCAATATGCTTTACATGCTTCTTTGCCCTTAGGCTTTCATTTGGGATCAAGCAATAGAAAACCCCAACTGGAGACCCAGTGTATGGAACAATTTCTTCCCCTACATCTCTCCTACAGAAAAAAGACAGACTAATACCTCAACCTAACTCCCTCAACCTCATGGTCCGCTCTTTGGACAGGTTGTTGTTGTTGTTGTTGTTGTTGTTGTTGTTGTTATCTCTAAGTAAATACTTCTAGTTCTCAACTCTCCAGATTTCAGAGTCTTAAAGAAATCTGGACAGTACCAACTCTGGGACACTGTGGCACTCCTTAAGTTTTTCTTGCTTCTAACCCATACCTTATAAACAAGCTCTGTATTAAACTCCACTTGAGTCATTTAATTATAGTGTGTCTTTTCTTTCCTGATGAACCTTTATAGATAAGGGTAATATGTCCAGAGTCATCCTGATAGTACATCATGGATTTAAACCTAGGAGCCTGACTCTAGAGGCTGTGCTATCTCTTAAGATCAAGCCAACAAGTTGGACATTGTGGCAGGTGCTTATAATCCCAATACTTGGGAAGCTGAGACTGGAGGATTACAGGCTCAAGGCCAGCCTCAGAAACATAGTGAGACCATCAGCCACTTGGCAAGACCCTGTTTCAAAATAAAAAACTTAATAAATAAAAAAATGTTTGAGATGTAACTCAGAGGTAAAATGCCCCTTGGTTCATTCCCTGGAAATAATAATAATAATAATAATAATAATAATAATAATAATAAATAATAATAATAATAATAATAATGTCATTTGGTGATGAAAGGCAAGAAGAAGTGCTTTTGTTTTAATACTTTACAGAGGCAAATATTAATTTCTACTCTTAAAGATATGGCTTCAAATACTATGCAGAGAAAACAGTACATGTCTACTTAACAATAGTTTAGTTGTAAAGATAGTTGTGGGGCCTAGAGAAGTACAGGCTGGTGGTGAAAATATGACCCCACTCACCCCGTGCAGCCACAGATGTGTATATAGTTATGTAAGCATGTCTAGGCAAAGTTTAATGAGCATATTCACATCATGCTACCATGAACATGTTTCATTTTTCCAGAACCCTATATAAGAGGCAGATCTGTGAATAAAGTGGCTGCTTGTTCTAGAAATGGAGACTTCACATGTGTTCTTCTAGCTGGGATCTTTGCCAGACCTCCCCTGCAATGATAGCTGGTCCATGATAGGACCCTTAACAATTGGCATAGTCAGCAGATGAGGGGAGTGTCTGCAATGCCTCTCTAGGGAAGAAGCTCTGGGAGAAACCACAAAGTGGAGAAAAAGTGACCCCCCTCCCAGTCTCCCTGTGGTTTCTGGTAGCAGAAGATCTGGTGGCATGAACCCTACCAGACGACTGGGATGAGATATGACCCCAGTCAGAAGTCTAGATGGCTTTAAAAGTGCTGGAGTCTCACATTCCAGAAAACACTGGCAGATCCATAGGCCAGCTGGAATGCCCAGTTTGCAGGGACTGAGGGCCAAACTCACTCAGAGGCTGGGAGACTCTGCAACCCAGGGACATACAACTTCAGTAGTGGCAGCCTGGCCAGTCTACACGGGCTCCAGTGGTGGCATGGGGTGAATCAGAATGCCAGGGTTGGCACACACTGTGGACCAGGCCAAGAGACTTGGCCACTTGGCCAGGGTACCCAGTTAGTGAGGGAACTGCCGCTGCATGTGGAATTGACTATTTATTGGTCACCCCTCAATATCTGATGTATTCAAGCACTGTTTGATGTTTGTTTGTTTGTTTGTTTGTTTGTTTGTTTGTTTGTTTGTTTTCCAGTAATGGAGATGGAACCTTAGAGCATTCTACCTCTGAGTTACACCCCCAGCCCTATTTTTTTTTTTTTTTTTGGTACAGTACTGAGGATGAAACCCATGGGCCTTGTACCCCTGAGCTACAAACTTGGCCCTATTTTTTATTCTTCATTCTTTGAAACAGGGTCTCACTGAGTTGCAAAGGGCCTCACTAAGTAGCAGAGGCTGTCTGGGAACCTTGATCCTCTTGTTTCAGCCTCCCAAGTACTGGGATTACAAGCACGCACCACCATGCTGGGCTCTATTTGATGGTTTTGAAGTGCACTGGTGATTTAGGGAATTGGATGTTTGCCTCCTAAGCAGTATGATGTGTATATAAACCTCATAGCTGAGTATATCCTGGGGGTTGACATGTTACAGGGATTGACTGTGCAGATAACTACCAGGGAATTGCAGCTGGATGGTAAAAAAAAAAAAAAAAACAGCTGGATCTATATGGTTGTACCACTATATTGACTATAGCATGATAATCTCTGATTCCATTACAGAGTTAGAAGAAGCTGCATAAAGCCTGCAAACTGCTTTCCAGGAATGGAAGTGGGCTATCAATAAATAATGTCCAAGGACCTGGGTATGGGTATTCTATCAAATTCTAGGGCTTTGTCTGGTCAGTTAAGAAAAAGGTGATATCTGAAAAAATGATAGATAAAAGTCCTTGACTGGGAAATGTCAAACAGAATCAACTGGGAAGAGTCAGATGGTTTCAGATTCATCTGGGTCTTTTAGGGTTTGATGAATCCTAAATGTGTTTTAGTCACAACTATGAAAAGGAGCAGAGGCCATATATGCTGCCTTCTTAGCTTGTGAACCCATTACAGGTACTGGTCAGTGATGGTGCAGACCACCTACCCTGTTGAATATTGGCTGAGGTCCTGGACTCTGACTCCCTGAACGAGGATAGCCCAAACATCCACTCTGACAAATTGAGGTGTATACTTAGTTGAAGGTTGAATGAGGTCCTGGACCTGGACAGGAATAGCCAAAACACCCACTCTGACAAAGTGGGGCACATACTTAAACCAATAATCATGTTTTTCTATGTGCCCTTTTTCTTTTTTTTTTTTTTGCGGGTTTGGGGATAGAACCCAGGGGCATTTGACCTCCAAGCTACACCCCCTGCCCCATTTTTTATTCTTTTATTTTGAAACAGGGTCTCACTAAGTTGCAGAGGGCCTCACTAAGTAGCTGAGGCTGTCCACAAACCACAATCCTCCGGGTCTCAGCTTCCCAAATGCTGGGATTACAAGCATGCACCACCACAACCGGCTCTATGTGCCTTTTATCTGAACAGTTGCATACTTTTCTGGGGCCAGTACAGTTCTGAGCAATAACCCCTTTAAACCATGGAAGTGGAAGATGCCCCAAATCTTCATGTGAAAGTAAGAGTGTTTTGGAGGCCAGAGCATTTCCAAGTAACAGAACCTATAGAAGTGGGAGATGCCCCAAGTTTCTATGAGAAAAGGAAAGCCCAATGGAAGTAGGAGTCACCCCAAGTCCCTATGAGGAAAGGAGTCCATCTGTACCCACAGAAGCATATATACTGATCGCTCCTGTCATGAGCAACTGCCCACATGTGTGACTGTGGCTTTATACCCAACAATTAAACATTTTGAAATGAGACCAGTGCCAGACACTCCAGGCAATGGGCCAAGCTCTGGGCAGTCTTGTTATTCTTTATTAAGGACACTGGCCATTGTATGTCTGTACAGAGAGCTGGGAAGTCTACTGAGAGCTAACCTTGTGACTTCCCTGATGGGTGGTTGAAGATTGGTAGATTGGGCACTTCCCATTGTGGGGCAAGAATATATGGGAGGACCCATGGAAATAGGCCCTCCAGAAAGCAGCTGCTATACATTATGTTCCAGGACATGGATATTGGCAGGCTCCCAGTAATGATACTGCTGATGCTTTAGTGAAAATTTGGGCTTTCCTACTCCCCTGTGAGCTCTTGCCAGTAGCAATGTGGTTACATAAGAAGCTAGGACATATTGGTGTCCAAACCATGGGGCTTGTAGCCTAGCAGTGAAGACTGCCTCTTACCTGCACTCAAGTACAAGATATTAAACTGCAGTTTTCTTTGCATATAGAACATCACCCACAGAAACCAAAGATGTAGGGCTTCTGCAATCATGAAACAGGTTCCCTGAGGTACTCAACATTTCCAGGAATGGTAAGTTGACTACATTGGCCTCCTGAAAACAGATGAAGGAATCCTGGTTGTGAGCAGAGGTGAGAGGAGGGGACCTCTTACTCACTGAACCTGAAATCTTGGCCCTAGGGTAATAAGATGTCTGAGAATGCCCTTGGCATTTGCAAGCATCTTAGGAGCCATGGGTTGTACTCCTGGAGCCATGGGGCCTGGGACAGAAGACCAAGTTACAACTGATTCCAAGTATAGCTTCCTGGCCCAACCTGGTACAGCTAATTGAAAGACATGGGTCCTAAGACTATAGCCTATTGCCCTGTATATTGTGGGAGATGTTTATAAGCCTTCACCTCCTACCAAGGGTGTTTTGACATGGCACCATTTCTGTGGAGGAGCTGTTATTCTGGCCACTATTGTACCACCTGATGAGCATGTCACCTGTATTCTCCCAGAAAGGAAGGACTTATCTATAATGGTCTTTTTCTGCTCTATCTTGCCATCCAAGTTAATGACAGGGAACAGCTTGCTTCCCTGGGAACACACTTTTGCAAAGCTGCACAATACCTCCCATTGCTGATTCGGCACCAGACTACCAGTAGAAGCAGCTAAATGTCTCCCATGGCAAATCACCCCTGCCAGTGCCAACAAATGGACTACCTCATGAACCTGGAACCACAGCAGCCCAGAATGGAATGAAGGACACCATGTAATAGAGAGCTTATTGTTCCCAAACCATAATAATACCCCCTCCCTTGTTAGGATATGTTATAGAAAACAGATGTAGCTGGTTTATGGGAAATATGTAGAAATTGTAAGCATATTAACATTTTGTATAGTGCAGGTGAACTGGTCTGTGACCAATTGAAACACTGAATGGTTGCCCCAAGAACTATTTATTGTTTACTCCAGGAATAATACTATAGATGTAGAGCTATAGGTAGAGCCTTAGCCCAACATACTGCAGAAGATTTAAATATGTCCCATCAAGCTCTTTTTCTTTTGATGGACAAAGCCACCCAGGTGTGGAAGGTTGTCTTGAAGAATAAAATGGTGTTAGATATGCTAACTGCTACCCAGGGTGGAAGATGTGCTCTTCTTCATGATATATACACCTTCTAAACCACCAGTAGGAGGCACATCAGATGTTAGTGGAGATGGATGTGGAGGTACAGTTACTTTAGGCCTTACAGGAGAACTTGCTTACAGCCTGGTGGAACTCACTGCATTCCTTCTGGAGATTAGTATTGACTATCCTTGCCTGTGTGCCTGGAGGACCAATATTCACCTGTCACACCTTCTATTGCTATTGTTGTATTTGGGCTTAATGTAATGCTGTCTGGGTCAAGTCACGCACTGTTACCCTGTAGGTAGTGAAGTGTGGGGGCTCAGTCAAAGTATAGTCTGGTGGTGAGCATATGAATCTGCTCACGCCATGCAGCCACAGATGTCCACACATCTCAGAGTCTCAGATATGCCTATATCATGTTAAGTATGACTAGGCAAAGTGTAATGTGTATATATGCATCATGCTGAAACGAATGTGAGCCATTTTGTCCAGAACCTATACAAAAGATGGGTCAGTGAATTAATTTCCTGCTTGTTCTCCTCTGAATGGCAATTCTGTGCATGTTCTTGCTGACAATCTCACTGCAGAAACCTCCCTTACAGAGGTAGCTGGCCCCTGACAGGGCCCCTGACAATAGTCAATTTCCATATGAGAATCTCATGGGAGAGAAATTTGCAATGATTTCCGTAACAAGGGGAAAGAACACCTCCATTTATGGTGAATGGAGAAAGCTTAGAAAGTATCTGACAATATATAAACTGATTTAGCGACTTCGTAAGCTTCTCAGAGTTCAGAATGTAAAGCACTGCTTAAAGAAAGGGAATTATTTTCTTTTATGTAGTAAGATTTTTCTTATGAAGCAACGAATATTTGTTAGTTTTTTGTTTGTTTATTTGTTTGTTTGTTTTTTATTGGTACTGGGGATGGTACCTTTCTACCTCCAGGCTACACTCCCAGACCTATTTTATATTTTATTTAGAAACAGGGTCTCTTAATCCAGTGAGGCTGGCTTCGAACCTGCACGATCCTCCTGTCTCTGCCTCCCAAGCATGGGGATTACAAGCGTGCGCCACCACGACCAGTGACTTGTTAGTTTTTAAAATGGTAAGAAGTATGCCGGGCATGAATAATATATATTATTCAGAGCATAAAGTCTTCTACTCTGCCTTTTTTATTTTAGGAGATATGGTGATTCAATTCACATTGTGTTATTCTCATGTCATTGTATGATCTATTGTACTTTGCTTGACTGTGTGTGTATCTATGTGTGTGTGCACATATGTCCATCCGTGTGTACATGTTTTGTCATTTAACTTTTGACTTACTTGACAGAAGATCAACTTTTCTGGGACTTATCCTCAGAGTAAGAGAAATTTTTTTAGTATTTCAGAAAAATGTCGTGAAGCAATGTCTATCTATGGCAGATGTTTCCAGCCACAATACTTTATGGGCCCCAAAAATAACAAGTGTCTTCCATTAGCTGTCTCTCAGACTTATAAGGCAGAAGCAAATCCTCTGTATGAACAAGGTAGAAGCATGGCTTGCCTATGCCTGGGAGGCCTGGTCATTAGCTACAGTGCTAATGAGCACAGGAAACAGAGAAGGCTCATTGATTCAACCATAACTTTACACTTGTACTTGCCTCCATGTATCATCATTTGTCCACTCATTCAACAAATTTTTCTGAAGTACTTTCCATAGTTCACATTATTTTGCTTGTTCTAGCTGTCCTGTGCTAGGCCTAAGTTGGAGATTGCATGGATGTGTTTTTCCAATGCTTGGACTACCTCTTGGACTTTGGAAAAATCTGTACTATCTGGATTTGAATACTGCAACATTTCTAACTTTCGGCCCACCTGGACCTCCCAGTCTCCATTTTCCCCATTTCTCCTAATGTTAGTTTTTCTCAAAATTGTTATGTTAGCAAAAGTAAAATGGGAAGAATTCTGTGATTTCTTTGATAACAAGGCTAATTATTAAATACCTATTTTGGATTAAAGAATATGAAATAAAGAAAATATTATTATAGTGTTGCATAAGCTAGAGCAAATTCTAATGCTAACAAATACACTATATATTAAAATAGTTGCCCATTTTACTAGCTACAATAAGCAGAATTGTGGATATATTTCCACAATTAGGTATGCATATCCTAATTACTAGCACCTGTGAGTATGTTATGTTCCATGGAAAGGTAGCATGGGAGAAGATATGATTGCATATGGAATTAAGGTTACCTATCTTGATATGGGGAGAAAATCCTGGATTACTGGTGGCTCCAATATAACCACAAGAAAGAGTATAAGTGAAAGAGGGAGACCAAAATATCAGAGTATAATGAAATGTGAGAAATACTTGACTATTTTTGGCCTTGAAGATGAAAAGCTTCCATGATCCAAGGAATAGAGAAAATGACTACAAACAGGACAAGATAAGAACATCAATTCTTTCTAATCTTCTGTAGAAATGAGCATTTTGAAGGAAAGAAGACCCAAGCACATACCCATTTTAGCTTAGCAAGATCCACTTGGAACTCTGAAACACAGAAGTGGGAATCTAAGATGCTATGCAAAGAAAAGCGAGTTTTTTTTTTTTCTTTCCTGTTCAGATCTGTGGTCCTCAACTCCTTAAGAAATTTCTTTTAAAATATTTTATATATTCATCCATAAATTTGCTTAACTCAAATAGTATAGTATTTGAGTTAACTAAAGACAGTATCGTATCCTTTGTAGTTTTCTTTAAATAAATTTATTAGTATGTTTTTTTGTTTTTTGGGGGTTTTTTGAGGGTCTGGGAATGGAACCCAGGGGCATTCGACCTCCGAGCTACAGCCCCTGCCCTATTTTTTATTCTTTATTCTGAAACCGGGTCTCACTGAGTTGCAGAGGGCCTCACTAAATAGCTGAGGCTGTCCGCAAACCACGATCCTCTGGTCTCAGCCTCCCGAATGCTGGGATTACAAGGGTGCCCCACAATATCCGGCTATTAATAAAGATATTTAGTGCTTTATTTTTGTTTTATATACTTTTATTGCCATAGTGTATTCTCATATTATAATGTAGTCGGAGTGATAGTGACATTCATGCCGACAGCACTTGGTGAGCTTCCCCCAGCCTTCTGCACCCCATTTCTTCCCTTTCCCCATACATGAAATTGAGGTTAGCCTTGGTATTCTCACATATTCACATAACATCAACAAAAGTACCTCCTTAGTATGTAATTTTTAAAGGTAAGCAAAAAACTCAACTATGAAACTATCAGCTCTGGTATATTTTCCTCTATATGACTTTATTTATCATTCTAATTTTCTGATTATTGATCTCTTCAAATTTTCTAGATTTTATAAGGACATTTTTGGTATGGTTTTTAATTTATAACTATGTTTTGGAGTGTCTTGAAGCATACCCTTATAATAACCTTAACCTCTTCATTCTCAATATTGCTTAATTTTTATGTCTCTATCAGTTAGGAAGCTAAAAATAGAAAAATATGTTTATTTTTCTATTCTCTTTGAAGAATTTCTTGGTTGTTTTTTTAATCATTCATAATCTTTTTACCCCTTCCTTTTGTTAAAATAAACCTTGAGGCATATATAAGTACATAAAAACCTAGCTCATTTGTTTCTACAGACCTATCATATTTCATTTTAGAGGTGCAATACAATCTCTTGAATAAGTTTCTTATTACTAACTGTGGAACAAAAGAGAGTTGTTTATCAAATCTGTTTAATTTTCCCCTGAGTGGACATTAAGATACATTTTTGAGACATCCTTGTGAATGAGCACACTTATGCAAATAACAACTTGCCAATGTAATTAAGGCAAAATTTACAGAGGCCTTTCCTCTCCTGGTGAATGAATAATATACAGAAATAAATTCCCCTTTCTTTAAATATTTTAGAAACCCAGTATTAAAAAAATTGTTTGGACAATAAATCCACTCCCTGAATCATTATTTGGAAGAAAAGTGGCCCTGAAAATTTGTAACAAGTAACTTCTGATTGTTTATTAATTAATTAATTAATTTATTTATTTGTTTGTTTGTTTGTTTGTTTATTTATTGGTGGTACTGGGATTCCTGGAAGCCCTTCTACCTTCGGGTACACTCCAAGACCTATTGTTTTTATATTTTTTATTTGGAAACAGGGTCTCTTAAGCCAGCGCAGCTGGCTTCAAACCTGCACCATCCTCCTGTCTCTGCCTCCCAAGCGCGGGGATTACAAGTGTGCGCCACCAGGCCCGGCTCTGTTTATTTAATTTTTTTATTGGTGCATTGTAGTCATACATCTTAATGGGGTACAAGATGGTGGAGACATACATGCACACATCCCCAATTAGCCCTTACTCAGTTCCCACCCCATTCCCACCATCTCCCTCCTCCTCATGTTTGGCTTACTGATTGACATTGATATGTGTGTTAATGTACATCATGTGCACTAGAGAATTTCCCTCTTCTGCCCTCCCATTCTTTCAGTTAGGGCACCTTATTTGCTCATCTACAGGATCTCCTTCTTCATCTACAGTTCCTCCTATAACCCATTCTCTCCTTAGTTTCTGCATATTAGGGAGAGCATCCAATTTCTTAATTTTTGTGACTGACTAATCTCACTTATCATAATGTTCTCCAGTTCCATTCATTCCCCTGTAAATGACATAATTGTGTTTTTCTTTATGGGTGAGTAGAATTATATTGTGTATATATCTCATAGTTTTGTAATCCATTCATGCGTTGATGGACATCTTAGCTGGTTCCATATTTTGGCAATGGTGAAATGTGCAGCTTTGAACATAGATATACATGTGTTTGGTTTCCATTCTTTTGGGTAGGTATCTAGAAGTGGTATTGGAGAATCATATGGGAAGTTTATTCCCATTCTTTTGAGGATCCTCCATTTTGTTTTCCAAACTGGTTGCCCTAATTTGCAATCCAACCAACAATGTATTAGAGTTTCCTCTTCTTCACATTCTCACCAGTATTTGTTGTTGTTTGTGTTTTGAATGATTGCCATTCTAGATGGAGTTAGTTGAAATGTCAGGTAGTTTTGATTTGCATCTCTCTGCTAATAATGTTGAGCATGTTTTCATTTATTGGTCATTTGAATTTCTTCTTTTGTGAAGTGTTTACTTAGTTCATCTGCCCATTTTTTGACTGGGTTGTTTTCTTAGTGCTGAGTTTGAGTTTTCTGTATATTCTAGATATTAATCCTCTATTGGAGGAGTAGGTAGCAAAATTCTCTCATTTTGTTGGCACTTGGTTGAGGTTCTTGATAGTTTCCTTTGTTGTACAGAAGCTCTTAAGTCTAATGCAATTTCATGTATTGATTCCCCTTTTAGATTCCTGTGCCTTTGGGGACTTGTGAAAGTTTTTACCTGTATCGCATTGTTGGATCTATGCCCTCTTCAAGTATCCTCAAGGGCTTTGGTCTAATTTCCAAGTCGTTGATCCATCTTGAATTGACTCTTGTGCAGGGTGAGAGAGTGGAATTTATTTTTATTTTTCTGCATATGGTTAACCACTTTTGTCAACACCATTTGTTAAACGGGCTATCTTTTTCCCAGTGTATGTTTTTAGCCCCTTTTTCCCAGTGTATGTTTCCAGCCCAAAATTTTCTACCTAACAAAACTATCAAATTAGATGGGGAAATAAGAAGCTTCCATGACAAAGAGAAACTGAAGAAATTTATGTCTTCAAAACCAGTGCTAGAGAAAATACTCAAAGAGATTAACTACAAAGAAGAAATAGGTAATACATGCCAGAACCAAAGAAATAAGATTTTCCATCCATCAGACAACTAAACAAAGAAGAATAAACAGTATCTCAAACAGAAACAAAATCTTAACATGTTAGGAATTAAAATTTATTTCTCAATAATCACACTGAATGTAAATGGCCTCAACCCCCCAATAAAAAGGCATAAAGTGGCAAAATGGATTAAAAACCAGAATCCATCTATCTACTGTTTACAAGACACACACCTTACAAGTAAAGAAACAAACTCAAGGTAAATGGCTTCAGCAAGGAAATCTATGCTAACGGAGCTTGAAGGCAAGCAGGAGTATCAACTATAATATCAGACAAGTTAGACTTCAAACCCAAACTTACTAGAAGAGAAAAAGAAGGTCATATTTTAATGGTAAAAGTAATAATCCAGCAAGAGGAAATAACAATAATCAACATCTATGCCCCAAACTTAGATGCAGCTACTTTCATAAATCAAACTCTTTGTAACATGAAGTCACACATAAATCCCAACACAATAATACTGGGAGACTTCAACACACCTCTCACAATATTAGATCAATCTTCCAGACAAAAGGTTAGTAAAGATGCCTCAGAACTAAAGAACACCATTAATCAAATGGACCTGTTGTACACATATAGAATATTTCACCCAACTACAGTGGAGTTTACATTTCTCAGCTGCTCACGGAACCTTCTTCAAAATAGATCACATCCTGGGACACAAAATTTGAGCACTAGCAAATTTTTAAAAATGTTACATACTTCCCTGTGTCATTTCAGACCATAATGGAATGAAACTAGAAATCAATTATTAGAAGACCCAGAGAAACAACATAAACATGTGGAGACTGAACACCACACTTCTAAATGAAGAATGGGTCATAGAAGATGTAAGAGGTGAAATCAAGAAATTTCTAGAAACAAATGAAAATAAAGATACAACATATCAAAACCTCTGGGACATTTTGAAGGCAGTATTAAGAGGAAAATGTATAGCACTGAGTGCTCACATAAGAAAAACAGAAAATCTTTAAATAAATAACCTAACGACACACCTCAAAGCCCTTGAAAAGCAGAAACAATTGAACCTCAAAGCCAGTAGAAGACAGGAAATTATTAAAATTACAGAAAAAAATATTGAAATAGAGAATAAAAAAAAATACAGAAAATCAACAAAACCAAAAGCTGGTTTCTTGAAAAAATTAACAATATAGACAAATCACTAGCCAACCTAATTTAAAAAAGAGAGAGAATCAACCCAAATTATGAAGATAAGAGATGAAAAAGGAGACATTACTACTGACAATGTAGAAATCCAGGGGATTATCAGAAACTACTTTGAAAAACCATACTCCAACAAAATGAAAATCTGGAGGAAAAAGTATTAGATAAGTACAACCTTCCTAAACTGACTCAAAAAGATATAGAACACTTAAACCAACCAATAACAATCAAAGAGATTTAAACAGCAATAAAGAGCTTACCATCAAAGAAAAGCCCAGGACCAGATGGCTTTCCAAATGAATTCTATAAAACCTTTATAGAAGAGCTAACTCCAATACTCCTCAAACTATTTCTTGAAATAGAAAAAACTGGGACTCTCCCAAATACATTCTATGAAGCCAACATCACACTAAATCCCAAACTGAGTAAAGATAGTTTAAGGAAGGAAAACTACAGGCCTATATCTCTGATGAACTTGGATGCAAAACTATTAAACAAAATACTAGTAACATGCATTCAAAACCACATCAAGAAAATCATACACTATAACCAGGTAGGGTTCATCCCAGGAATGTAAGGCTGGTTCAACATACAAAAATCAATTTATGTAATTCATCATATATATAGAACCAAAGACAAAAATCACATGATCATTTCAATAAATGATGAAAAAGCATTTGATAAAATACTACATCTATTTATGATAAAAACACTAAATAGAATTGGAATAGAAGGAACATATCTCAACATCAAAAAGGCAATCTACAATAAGCCCACCGCCAACATCATATTTAATGGGGAAAATCTTCAAAAATTCCCCCTAAAAACAGGAACGAGACATGGATGTCCATTATCACCACTTCTCTTCAATATAGTACTAGAGACTCTAGCCAGAGCAATAAGGCAAGAAAAGGAAATTAAAGGAGTATAAATAGAAAAAGAAGAACTCAAACTTTCACTATTTGCAGATGACATACTATATTTAGAAAACCCAACAAACTCAACCAAAAGGCTTGTAGAACAGATCAACAAATTCAGCAAAGTGTCTAGATACAAAATCAGTCTTAAAAATCAGAAGCTTTCCTGAACACCAATCATAAGTCCACTGAAAAGGATATTCAGAAAACACTTCCACTCAGGATCTCCCACAAAACAATAAAATAGTTAGGAATAAACTTAAACAAGGAAGTAAAAGATCTCTACAAAGAAATTATAAAACACTGAAAAAAGAAATCAAAGAAGATCTTAGAAGATGGAAGGATCTTCCATGTTCATGGATTGGCAGAATAAATATAATTAAAATTGCCATCCTCCCAAAAGTTATCTACAGATTCAATGCAATGCCCATTAAACTACCAAGATCATTCCTCATAGACATAGAAAAATCAGTCCTTAAATTTATTTAGAATAACAAAAGCCAAGAATATCCAAAGTAGTTCTCAGCAACAAGAACCATGCAGGAGGAATCACAATACCTGACTTTAAGCTATACTACAAAGCCATTGTAATAAAAAACAGCATGGTATGGCACAAAAACAAATACATAGACCAATGGAGCAGAATTGAAGACCCAGAAACAAGTCCAAACACTTTCAGTCAATTGATTTTTTACAAAGGGGCCAAAAACATACAATGGAAGAAAGACAGTCTGTTCAACAAATGGTGTTGGCAAAACTGGTTAACCATATGCAGAAAATTGGAAATTAATCCCACTTTCTCACCCTGCACAAGAGTCAATTCAAGACGAATCAAAGACTTGGAACTCAAACCAGAGACCTTGAAGCTCCTGGAAGAGGGCATAGGTCCAACATTGTGACACATAGGCACAGATAAACACTTTCTCAACAAGACCCCAAAGGCACAACGAATTAAAAGGCAAATCAGTACGTGGGATTGCATGAAACTGAAGAGCTTTTGTTCAGCAAAGGAAACTGTCAAGAACCTCAAAAAAGAGCCAACAGAATGGGAGAAGATTTTTGCCACCTACACCTCTGATAGAAAACTAATATCTAGAATATACAGAGAACTCAAGAAACTCAACACTAAGAAAACAAAGCATCCAATAACAAAATGGGCAAGTGAACTAAGTAGACACTTAATGAAAGAAGAATTTTAAATGGCCAATAAATGCATGAAAAAATGCTCAACATCACTGGCAATCAGAGAGATGCAAATAAAAACTACCCTGAGATTTCACCTAACTCCAACTAGAATGGCAATCATTCAAAACACAAACAACAACAGATGCTGGCGAGGATGTGGAGAAGTGGGAACTCTAAAACATTGTTGGTGGGATTGCAAATTAGTGCAACCACTTTGGAAAACAGTATGGAGAATTCTCAGAAGAATGGGAACAAATCTACCATTTGATCCAGCAATACCACTGTTGGGTATCTACCCAAAAGAAAGGAAACCAAAGTACCAAACTAATGCATGTGTATCTATGTTCATAGGTGCACAATTCACCATAGCCAAACTATGGAACCAGCCAAGATGTCCATCAACAGATGAATGGATTACAAAACTGTGGAATATGTACGCAATAGAATTTTACTCACCCATTAAACAAAAACTCAATTACATCATTTTCAGGGAAATGGATGGAAGTGGAGGACATTATGCTAAGTGAGATTAGTCAGTCATAAAAAATAAGAAATCAGATGCTTTCCCTAATATGTGATAGCTAAGGAGAAATGGGTCATAGGAAGAACTCTAGATGAAAAACCAAATCCTATAGAGGAGCAAACAAGACAACCTAAATGAGGGGATGGGAGAGGGGAAGAAGGAAATTCTCTAAAACACAATGAACTTAAACATATCGAAGTCAAGCAATAAGCCAAGCAAGGGAAGGAGGGATGGGCAGGGAATGGGGTGGGATCTGGGTAGGGGTTAAATTGGTGATGTGCACGTTTATGTACACACAAGTTTTTTACCCCAATACGATGTATGAATATAATGCACCAATAAAAAATGTTTTAAGGTAAATAAATCAGGAAGAGGAATAGCTTAATTTTGTAACCAAATGGTTCATCATTTGTCCAGACACCTTTTATTGAATATTTTTTCCTTTTATTAAATGTTTCCATTTATTTAAAATGCTTTCTTATTATATATTATTTTTACAATCAGAAGTAATTTTTTCATCAATGCCCTACCTCAAATAATTAAGCAATTCTTTGTTCATTCAAACATTATGGGGCATTGCAACAATAAGCCTATTTGTTAGGCTTAGATTCTCTCTATTTTCTTATTGTGCCTTTTGCCATTTATTCACCCTTTCTCACCAGTTCCATGAAAACAATCAAGTGATAGCTTATTATATTCATATCAAACCTATAGATTATTAAATTTACATTTTTTCTTTGTGGTACTGGGGAGTTAATTCAGAAGCATTCTGTCTCTGAGCTCTAGCACCAGCCCTATCTTTTATTTTTGAAATAGAGTCTCACTAAATTGTGGAGGGCCTTGCTAAGTTGCTGAGGCTGGCTGCAAACCAGGAATGCTCCTGTCTCAGTCTCCCAAGTACTGGATGACAAGAATATACCACCACATGCAGCTTAAATTTACTTCTTAATAAGGAACTAAAAGTTTTTATGTCATTGATTCTTTTTCAAGGAAAATTTCTGATAAATTGTTAT
This sequence comes from Muscardinus avellanarius, assembly GCF_963383645.1. Taxonomy (NCBI): domain Eukaryota; kingdom Metazoa; phylum Chordata; class Mammalia; order Rodentia; family Gliridae; genus Muscardinus; species Muscardinus avellanarius. The sequence continues at coordinate 13,167,652 of NC_137789.1, read as the reverse complement.
TGATAAATCACTTCTTTATTAGATTCTCTGCATTTTTAAATGTTCTTCTCAAAGTGTTGCATCATTGTGCATTCAAATAATGATTTAATTTTCTTTTGAATCTTCAAAATTATTTATTCTTGACAAATGTAACTTACTACTACTATTTCTTAGAGCAAAGGTAAATAATGGTGAGCTAGTAGTCAACTTTACTTTATTCCTAATTTTAGCATGTAATGTCCTTTTTTCTGTTTGGCCCAAATGATAGCATACCTGATAATATTCCTCAGAAAAATCCCCTGGAGGTCCCCATTTTTTGAACTGAGGTTAATGTTTTTCTTTTATTTCTCTTTTATTCTTTTGTCACTTTGAGTTCTTTTTGATTGGTTTTATGGAGAGAAAATATGTAAACTGCATTTACTCTGCACATTTCCCAAAGTCCAAGTCCTTTCCCAAATCTGTTTGAAGCATTTTATTATTCCTGATGTCTTTTAAAATAAATAAATAGATGGATGATGGCTCACAGATTGTTTTTTGGGACCCCCAACAGGAAGCACATTTGTGCTTAATGTTTAACTCATCCTCATAATTATATTTATGTCAGCCTGAAAGCAAAGAGTTTCTTAATTATTATTACTGATGACTTCTACAGAGGATTTCCTGAGAAACCCACATATGTTCCAAATCAATTGCTTTGTCTCTAGTTAGTCTCAAAATACCATGACTGAACCCAAATCAGGGAGCCTAGGTAGAGGCTGGCTTTATGGTTAATTAATCTCCTTCAGGGCACGTGAAGTAACCTACCCAGTGACACAGGGAGAGGTGGTGATCGGAGAGCACGGGCCTCAGGCATATCCTTTCTCTGGGAAAGAAGTGAAGAGGGAACAGAGACCCTGTGAACTTTCTGCCCCTCAATGGCAAGGAAAGTGGGGGCATTTGGTTCCCTTTATCAGAAGACACCAAGATGCTTGACAAATGACCTCTACATTCCTGGGCACACAAAGGCCAGGATAGAGGCTGGGTCTTGAGGGTGCCTGTGATAGAAAGCTAATTTAGGGCCTGAAAACCAGGAAAGATCAAGTACTCAATAAGTCAAGGCCCTGTGCTAGATGAGCTGTGGAGAATTTAAAGAGAACAAAGCATAGTTTCTTTTCTCATTGAGTTTCCAATTCAGTTGTTGAAAAAAAAGTTAAAAAGTTAGTTTGATTCAAGAAAAAGCATTTATGTCTATTCTTCCCTGAGAAATTCCAGACTAGTTGCAAGGGAATAAGGTTGAGGAAGATACAAGCACATGAACACGAACAAGATAGAGTCAGACAAATCTTTGTTTGGACCCAGAAAAGTAGAAAGGGATATAGAAAAAACAGATTGGCTATATCTAACAAGTTTCAGGATTGTGCTAATAAAGAAACAGTGTAAAACATGCAAGGCCAGCTAAACTAGTTAATATGGAATAATTAAATGTTTCTTTAAAAAGGTGACATGTAAGAGATCTTGAAGGATGTACAACAGTCAAGGAAGGACCAAAACATTTTCTAGCTAGGACTATAAGCAGAGTAATAAGAGATGACACATATCACAATGAAACTGCATGGCTTCTGCTCTCATAAGTATTTTAATATATATTACCATATTTAATCCGCACAATAGTGCAGCTGCGAGTGATTCAGGTGGACTGCAAAGGATTCATCATGGATACTTTGTGAAATGCCAGGTGGAGAGATTCAGCAGATGAGACAAAGAGAGAGGCAGGATTCAGGTCACAGAAGCTTTGCCAGATAGTTGGGCTCACACTTAAGAAAACATAACAGACAACCCTCACTAATAGTGCTTACTGAGGGTCATAGTGTGCTCTAAAAGTGTGGGGCTTTGTTGATGGATTTTTCTGTTTGTACAACAGAGAAGATAATCATCTCACCTGGTAGACAGGCAGACATCTTCCCTGTCTACCTCCCGAGCTTATTTTAAGAACCAAAAGTAAGCCTACAAATATTAAATGCTTCCTTAACAGCTAAGTCTTTACAAAAATTGAATTTCCTAATTTGCAGAGGATAAAGAAGAATCCAGCCTCCTCTCATAGTCCTAACTGATACAATAAAAAGCAGTATGCAGGTAGAACAATGACAAGCCATTCATATGACCTGAGAATTCACTCTTATTTCAAAAAGTTTGGCTACTTTTTGAAATAAGAAATACCTGATTACTTCTTTGAAGAAAAAGAAAAGCATTGGCTCAATCTAGGTTTCAGAATCTTTCTGTCTGAAGATAGTCCAAAGAACTTGCCTAGTTCAACCTTTTTTTTAACATAAAAATAAATACAGGGTGAAAAAACAACCCAATTTAGAAGGTAAAATCAACACACACACACACACACACACACACACACACACACACACACCTCCTGTTAGACATTTCTACGACTTCCAGACATAACTCTGCTAATCAATTAGCATAATGGATTATCACGGTGTTCGTATTCGTTTTGCAGTATGTACCTCACAGAGTTCTCCTGTAGATGTATAGATGTTATTCTTTTGGTCAATGGTTGAACTAATTTTTATCGAGGGTCTAGAATGTGTTAGGTGTTTCACACAAAAACGTCACAATCTACACATCAGCCTCTCAACAATGTGACATCAACATGGTCACCAGAGGGAAGATTCAAAACCATGCCTGTTTAAACTAAAGAATCTATTTTCTTTCAATAAAATCAAAATAGGAAAATAACCAATAATTTTATATTCTCTTGGCTAACTTCTAGGTAAGACTTTGGACAAGGTTATCCAGGTTTATTGGTCTCAATTTTGTTATGTCCATACCAAGGGACTTGGACATATCTTTAACTTTGCCCATCCATTGCCTATAAGTCCTGGTTTCTAATTATGCACCTCAGTGCTGAGGGTCTCAAATGCCACCTCCTATGCACAGACTTTTCCAGTAAGTCACACAGCCATGGAGGTGACAGATGTCACACTGAGGTGTCCTCAAACCCAGCATGTGAACTTCAGCTAAGACTTCCCATATGTCCTCACCCACAGTGGTGTGAGAAAAACAAGCACAATCTAAGGAAAACTTGAGCCCATTAATTCCCCACCTGATTGGGAAATGTACAGCATCTCAGATTCCTTTCCAATGAGAATGAGTGCCTGGCAGCCAGAACACTAAAATCTTCAGCAGACAGAAGATGGAGAAGACAGATCTGGAAAACTCTGGAGTAAAAATACTTAAAAGTAAGAGCCAGGAAAACATCTGCAGAAAAGGCGAGGTGCATGAATTAGCGCTTCTGTATGGATGGCACCTTAGAGAGAAAACCCGAGAAATGCTGGGGCTTGCCCAACACCTGCTCCTTCTGAAAAATTCCAAAGGCTAGACAGTCACAGAGGACTTCAAATGTAATTTCAGTGAATTCTAATAAATGAGGGATTTACTGACCTGGAACTCACTTCCCCCAGGGACAGGACTATCCAGAGGAAATGCTTTCAGCATGAGCAGTGAACGCACTAAGATATAGTAAGAGCCAGGATCACTGTGCTCAGGAAGGGAGGCCCTTGTGTAGTATAGCTTGAGATTTCAAGTCTTCTAGAAAGGTCATTTGTTTTTCTCTTATTGCCTAGCCATTTTCTCGGAGTCAAATGATAATGAGAGCTTTTCTGTCTAATTATCTACATGCCGGTGAAGAGGGAGTCAATAATCATTTCAATATATACTAAGATCTCTATGTTTTATAATTCTCCCTCTTATATCGTGTGTGTGTGTGTGTGTGTGTGTGTGTGTGTGTGTGTGTGTGTGTGTGTGTGCTACTGGGAATGGAACCCAGAAATATCCTGTCTCTGGTTACACACAATGACAAAGGGTAAAGTTAGATGACAATTTAAGATTCAGTGGTTTCAAGGTCTGGTTATGATCTGAAGCAAGGGTAATGCTGAGTACCTACTATGTGTCAGTCACCCCAAAAGGTGTTATCTTTCATCATCACTACATTTTATGATGTAGGTACAGTGTTGTATTTGATAAGTGAAGAAGGCAGGTTCAGAAATTTTACTGCAAAGTAGTCTATACTTCAATTTATTTACTTATTTGTCATAGTACTGGGAGTTGAACCCACAAGCATTCTACCTCTAAGCTATACCCCAGGCCTATTTCATTTTTTATTTGGAAACAGGAGCACTCTCAGTTGCTGAGTGCCTCACTAAATTGCTGAGGCTGTCATTGAACTTGTGATCCTCCTGTCTCAGCTTTGCAAGTACCAACAGGTGTGTGCCAACACATCTGGCTATACTCCATTTTAATGGTTTTACTCTACTTACTATTCAGACTTGGATTAAATAATAATTTAATCTCTTATCTCTACCCTTAATAAGTCATGTGATAACAGAGCTGGAACTACCAGCTATTCCCAAAACAAACCCTTCTCTCTCACACCTTTGTGACCTTTGTAAATATTTTTACCTTTGTGTTTATGAAAAAAATAAATTCCACAGCTCTGTGGCAGCCAGCATAAAGTAAGCTCCTATTACAAATCTGGCAGAGAGGAAGGGAGATTAGGAGAAGAGAGGAGAGGGAGGAAGTATGGGAGGGTAAAAAGAGGAGTGGGGAAGGAAAGTCTAGGAGAAGAAGAAAAAAGAATGAAAGGAAGGAAGGAGAAAAATAAAGGAAAAGGGAAAGAGGAAGAGGTAAAGAGGAAGAAGGGAGAAAGTTAATGCGAGTCATCTACTACAGCATTGTAAATTGCCCCCAAATTATCCCAGTATTTGTAGCAGTGCATGTTTATTTTCCCAGTGTCTATGGGTCAGGAATTCCAATGGAGCTTTACTGAGGAAACCTGGCTTAGGAGATGTGGCCATTCAAAGGCTCAGCTGTGGCTGGAGTGTCCATTGCTGGGATGATGTATGTGGCCAGCAAGTTGGTGCAGGCCCTGCAGGAAACATCAGTTTCTCTCCAGGTAGACCTCTCAACAGCATTGCATGAGAGTCCTCATTAGATAGCTCTGAGCTAGTCCACCAAGCAAGTGGTCCAGGGAAGAGGACAAGAAAGAATCCCAAAGCTTCCCTCTCTTTTCAGTTTATGACTTTTCTGTCTCTTATAAAGACTTGTCATTGGATTCAGAGCCTACCCATAGAACCCAAGATAAATTTGCCTTAAAATCTATCTACAAAGACACTTTGTTCCAAATAAAGTCACATTCATAAAGTCACATTATGGTGGACATAATTTTAGGGGCGCCACCCTCCAACTCACTACAGATGTATTTTGCTCTTATAAATTGTTTTTGTCTGTCTGTTGCCTGGTTATTGCTGCTATATAGACAAAAAAATCTTAATGATATCAAGATTTATTTGTACCTATCCTTTCTCAGCTCTCTTTTTAGTTCATGCTGTTTTTTAAGTGCTGCTTAGAATTTCTAGAGACAATCACATCATCTACATAAATGATAATTTTGTTCCTTCCTTTCCAATTCATAACTGCATTTGACATTCATATTTTTAAGACAAGGTTCTCAAAAGGCAAATTATCTTAAGAGCTGGTGTAGGAGTTATTGCTATCACTGAAAGGAAATCAAATTTCCCAAGACACAAGAACAAAGTAAGAATGTCGGGGTAATTCAGGTCACAGACTTAAAGAGCTATGATGTCTTCATAATTTGTTTTATCCCTGGATTTGGCCAATGCATAATCCAAGGCTCAGTTACCTGAAGATATTTGCATTGGTTCACTCAACAGAGAAAGAATTAGCAGCACAAAATCTATACCTTCCCTCCTTTCAATCTATAGTAGCCCAAACCATACTTCCAACTGGAATGTGTGTCCACAGCGCTCACTTTAAGGTCTCTACTGACTGTTACTGCTTTCAATGCAAAGTTAGCCAAGGCCTGGGGAGCCTGGTGACATGGCCCTGATTGTCCCACCACCTCACCGAACGTCCCTCCTCACCTGCCTGGCTGGTCTTATGTCTTTCACAGGTACTTTCTTCTGACCTATGAAAACTCCCCCTTATACTTCTTTTCTTTCTCTTCCCAGCCCTGCTCTCTTTTCATCTAACTCTTCTTGCCCAAGAGATGAGTCAGATTAAGACCCATCCTTTCCCCTCTCATCAGAAATCAAAAGACCATTCCTGTTGAGTTCAAATCCAGAAATTCATTAACTTTAAATATAATTTATTGGCTCACTGTCAATTTTTCCCACCAGACTGTAAACTGCACGAGATCCAAAACCGAGTCTGTCTTCGTCATTATAATATCCCACATCTTCCACAGTACCTGGCTCACAATATGCGTTTAATTTTAAGAACTGTTGAGTACATGAAACATTTATTTTTACACTTGTTCTGTGACTCCATCACCTTCAATTCTTCAGTCCTTGAAAACACTGTATTTCCTTCTTTTTATGCTATTGCTATAGATTCCCCAAGCCCATTCTTTTTCCTTTCTCACCACAGAAGGCAGAATGGTTATTTCAGAAAACCACTTAGTGCTTGAGGAGTATTAAATAAAATATTTTAAATATGTAAAAGCTTCAGAAAGATTGTACAAACCACAATGTGGGCATAGTCTATAGTGATTCAGAATGTTTATTAAATGGTCCTTTTCAGATGACCTTTATGCTACAATGAAAATAATAAACTTAATAGCTAGCACATATGAAGTGCATCCTTGGTGAAGAATATTTATCCTCAACTCTCATTTCTGTCTCAGACCTAAAGGGGCTTATCTTTCCTCGGTAAAGCACACATTGAGAAATTAAACAAAATTCCTCTCTTTGTTTTAAAAAGTGTTGCAGGACATAAGCCATCTTCCCCAACCGATCTAAAGCTTGAAGCTTTCCACGATGACAATATTCAACAATTAGCCTAATAACATACTGTTCTTGTTTCCCATCCATGCATGTAAAAACTATTAATAAAATACAAAAAATAATTTTCAAGAAGGCATTAGAGTAATTATTTTGCTACAAGCCTGCCAAATTATGCAGGAAACAGAGAAGATGCCCACATTCTCGGCATCTCTCACACAACGTTGAGTCTCTGGCACTAATTGCATGGCATGAAAGAAACAAAACTCCATCCCAACATCCGGTTTCTATCCTCTTGCAGCATGTAGAAAATGTACTCATGATGAGCTCCTTCATCCTTTTTATTGGTAATTTTAAAACTATACAATGATTACTGAGCAGCGCCAGATTTTCAAACTTAAAAAGTTATGCACAGCACTTCTTTTTTTTGTGAACTTATTTTATAGCCAAATAACCTCATGGGATATGTTAACAAGTATTAACAATAATTTCACATTATGCCGTTCTGATTATATGCCACATGGAGAGAGTTCCCTCCTACATTCTAAATGAATAATATAGAAAAGGGAAAGATAATCTAGAATATATTTTATCCAGTGGGCCCAGGCTGCAAGACAACAAAAATGGCCCTGTGGTCAAGAGTTTAAGAAAATGGAAGTGAGTGACCTGGAACTGATGTGTTCCTTAAAGGTTCCTGTACATATCTGAAAGATGATCAGGAGAAGGATTAGAATTCTTATTTTTATTTTTATTTTTTATGGTGCTGAGAGTGGAACCCAGGGTTTTTCTACCTCCAAGCTATACTCCCAGACGTACTTTACTTGGAAACAGGGTCTCACTAAGTTGTTGAGAGCCTCACTAAGTAGCTGAGGCTGGTTTTGAACCTGTGCAATCCTCCTGTCTCAGCCTCCCAAGCACTGGGATTACAAGTGTGCACCAACACGCCTGGCTGAGTCTTTACTTTTTTTTTCTTTTCTTTTTTCTTAGAACCCCTTCTACCTCCGGGCTACACTCCCAGACCTATTTTATACTTGTTTTACTTGGCAACAGGGTCTCTTAAGCCAGTGCAACTGACTTCGAACCTGTACGATCCTCCTGTCTCCGCCTCCCAAGCGCGGGTATTACAAGCATACGCCACCACACACAGCTGGGTCTTTATTTTTAATGTCTAGTTGGGAAAGGGCTAGTGGATAGAAGTTGTTTTTAGTTGTCTTAGGGAAATTATGTTGAAGATTCAATGGGTGGCTCAGGATGAAGGGAATAGGTCCCCTCCTTGAAATCCCCTCTCTAGAACTGTTGTTTTGACAATGTACGGCTCTTTGCTTGGTATTTCTCAAAGGAGACTTAGGATCACCTGAAGGTTGGCCTCCTTCAGTCACTCTCAAACTATAGTCTGGCAGAGTAAGAAAATCATAGGACCAGGCCAGTATCTGTGTATCCTGTTTTTGTTTGTTGTTTATTTGAATCTTGATCATTACAGAATGATGAGTTTGTGCTAAAGCAACTTCCTTAAACACTGGTCACCAGTGAGGATTTTAATTTTGTTTTGTGATTGTTTCTCAGCCTCATTTGTGTTTTATAGATTATGATGCAATTGATGTGTTCCCATGCATGAATTGCATTATTCTTGATCCCCCAAATCCCATCATGGGCCAGCAAGAATGCCTTTGAATGTCTCCTGTGTCCTTTGGATGTGACTACATTAGTCTTTGGCGCTTATTCTCTGGCACAGGTGTCCTGGCTCAATTCTTACGTTCTCTGCTTCCGACTAGAATTAGTCATTTCTCCAAGGAGCCCTCTAGCCTTTTAGTCATGAGGATTTCACAAAGCAGACCAGAACCATTTATACATGTTTTACATATAGAAATTTGGGGAAGAATTCATTTGATGATAAAACAAAGATTGACTGTAAAGTGGCCTAAAATAATTATCCAGATAAGTTTTTAAAGCCTCTCTTTTGGCGTCTCTAGAAATGCAATAATTTCCTGCAACAGGAATTCAGTTGTTGATAGAAAAAGAATTACTTCAGCCCTAGAAAGTCAATTTTAGGAATTCTTTCCAACAAAAGGCTACTATACTTGTTTTAAGTTAGGAAAAATTTCTTATTTGGTAAATAAACATTTCTAAAAACTTGAAAGATTTGTGAGTTTGGAGTAAGCTAGATTGAGATAGCTAATATTTCTTTGACTAACACAATTGTTTGATTTTATTTAGGTTTATTTAATTTTTTTGGATTGGCAATCCAAATTTAATGACTTCTTTCAGTATAATCAAAATGCCTCATAAATAGCATCTAATGCATAAGGATTACTTATTTTTGCCCATTTTTCCTGTATTCATTTTTTAATTAGGTGCATTATAATTTTATATCATATTGGGGTACAGAATATTAGAAAATTCCCATAAAAACTTCATAGAAGAACTAACTCCAATACCCTTCAAATTATTCCATGAATAGAAAAAAAGGAAATCTACCAAATTCATTCTATGAAGCCGGCATTACCTTAATCTCCAAGGCAAATAAATATTGCACAAGAAAAAAATCATAGACCAATATCATGATGAACATAAAAAGTGAACAAAATATTACCAATTGTGTGCTTTTAAAAATATTTAAAATCCTATGGAGGCGCAAACAAGACAACCTAAAGGAGGAGAAAGGAGGGGGAAAGAGGAAAATCTCTAAAACACACAATGTACTTAAACATATCGAAGTCAACCACTAAGCCGAGCAAGGGAGGGAGGGAAGGGGAGGGAATGGGGTGTGAATTGGGTAGGGGTTAAATCAGTGATGTGTGCATGTCTCTACACAGAAGTTTTTTACCCCAATATGATGTATGAATATAATGCACCAATAAAAAATATTTATATTATATTATACTTCATACATGGATACAATTAGATAAAATAATAAAATATTATCTCTGTAGCCAATATCAAAATGCTAATGTTTTTCTGTAATTATTTAATATTCTAATATTATAAACCATAGCAGATGCAATTGAATCCTAAAAATATTTTCTCTGTCATGCCTCTCCCTCCTTAATCAGAAATTACCACTCCCCTTGATTCTGTATTTATCATATCTAGAATATTTTTAATATTCTTGTATAAATTCTTATATATCTGAAATTATTTTTCATAGTTTAAGCTATATTCACATTGTATAAAATGGTGCATATCTTTTTTCAATTTGTTTTTGCTTTTTTGGCAAAAAATTGCTTTTTAAATATATCCTGCAAACACAGGTACTTCTAATATTCATGTTAACTGACATATTGAATTCTATTCTGTGAAACTATGACAATTTAAAATAGTATTAATAGTCTCACATTGAAAACTCTTTAGGATATTTTCAACTTGTTTTATGACAAGTACTCTAACAGCATATTTTTTTCTTTGTTGTGGTAATGGGGACTGAACCCAGGGGCATTCTACTTTCAAGCTACACCCCTAACTCTATTTTTAATTTCTGCCTTTGAAACAGAGACTCACTAAGTTGATATGGTTGGCCTCAACCCTGTGACCAACCTGTCTCAGCTACCCAACTACTGGAATTACAAGTATGTGCCACCATGCCTGGTGAAAACAACATATTCTTAAACAATTGTATGGTGAATATGATTCTTTTGGTAATATTCATAGAAGAGATATTACAAGGTCATGTGATGTGCACATCTTCAATTTCACTGGATGTTTTAGGTATATATTCCAGTCACTCATAGAGTGTGACCTAGACTCTGGGTAAAGAATTTGGCTTTCATAAGCCTTAGCTTCATCTGTGAAAGTGTGATGGTAACAGTACCTCTCAGTGCCTAATTTTCCTCTTCTGTGTCATCTTTATATAGAGGAACTATTAAGATTATGTGTTCTCACTTTATATAAATTAAGATAACATATACCTTTCTTTTTTCCTCTGCCTTAGCCTGAAGCAATGTGTTTAGTTAGACATTAGTTATATGATGGATAACAGAGAAGGTTCTTGTAGGTTTTGCAGCTCAGACTCTACAGAGAACAGTCTGATCTGTCTTCCATATGAACTATGGGTGGAATTTCTAGAAGTTCCTGGGTGGAGAAATACATTGTGTAGAATGTTCCTCCTCCAGAGAATTTATGACAACTTTTCCAAAATGAAAGCCTCAGATCTTTATTATTTTCTGTTAATGACTCAATGGACTTTTGGCAAAAAGGGCTAGTTTCCTTTGGTCCAAATACTTCTATAGAAGGTTCTGATGAATCTATCCAATGGTCTAAAGTCAAAATAACATATGTAATCTTTGGCTGAAAAAGCTCACCCGTGGTGTTATAACAATAATTCCTCTCCTTGTTTTCACATATAGCCTTCTGGAAACATTCCTGTTGGAGCCAAAAGTTCTATATTTTGGAAACTTGGCATGCAGGCGAATGATGGCTGAAGGAGGCCATTTATTTTCCTTTTGGAGAGTACTAGGCAGAGCAGTTAGACTATTTCTTAAACAAAAGTTTGTAGGACAACCTGATTTAATGTGGAATAAAGCACCATTCTTTCATTTCCATGCCATAATACATATTCATTTCCAAAAGGGTTTTCATGTCTAATCCCATTTAAAGTAATTCACATCCCCAAACATCAATTTTTGTAACAGAAGCCAGCACACATCTCTGTAAGGTGCCAGATAGTAAATAAAGTAGGCTTGGTGGCTTATATGGCCAGTCTTTCTTTCTCTCTCTCTCTCTCTCTCTCTCTCTCTCTCTCTCTCTCTCTCTCTCTCTCTCTCTCTCTCTCTCCTCTCTCTCTCTTCTCTCTCTTCTCTCTCTCTTCTCTCTCTCTTCCCTCTCCTCTCTCTTCCCTCTTCTCTTCTCTCTCTCCTCTCTCTCTCTTCCCTCTCCTCTCTCTCTTCCCTCTTCTCTCTTCTCTCTCTCTCTTCTCTCTCTTCTCTCTCTCTTCCCTCTCCTCCCTCTTCTCTCTCTCTCTCTTCTCTCTCTCTCTGTGCACTACTGAGCACTCATTCTAGACAATATGCAAAGATACAAGCATGATGCATGATTGTTTCATAACCTAGCTGAGTCTTTGGACACTAAAATCTGAATTTCATACCATTGTTCTGTCACAAAATATTATTCTACATTTGACATTTGTCCAATAATTTTAAGTCTGCAAAGCTACTCTTAGCTCATGGTCCATACAAAACCAGGCAGTGTACTGGATCTGGCCAGCACACTGTAGTGTGAGTCTGTCCTACAACCGTATTTTATTTGTTTACTTTTTACATTAACTTTTTTCTAGAAGAATCAATTTATATGTTTATATTACTTCTATACTTTCTTGGGCAAGAATCTAAGCTTTTTCTCTACAAAAGCAGGGTTGTTATGTGTCCTGTTCCATTCACCCCTAAGTGCAGTAACACAGTCAGCCAGTAAACATGTGTTGAATTCACATATCTGCAGCTTTCAGGTGAGTGGGGTTTCTAAAGGAAATAATTAGTTTAACATGGATGGCATATGGAATTCTCTAAGTGATTTTTTTCAACTAAATTTTAAATTTATGGTAGAAACTAACATTAAATAAATGAAATAGAAAAAAAATTTAAACTTTGGAATTTAGGAGACTAGGTTTTATATATCTGTTCCACCAGTCACTGTACTGTTCAGTAAGTTATTGAATCTGTCTTGGTTTTCTTGGCTTCAAAAAGAGATCATATATAGTATGCCTCTTTCATGAGATTGATGATGTGGTTTGTGCTCGGTCTTCCATTTTTCTCCTCAAACCCCCTACCTCCTTCACCCTGTCTTATACCTTGGCAAGTCCACACATAAGAACCACACCCATGGTTTGTCTTGTCCTCTAGATTCCAGTTGGGTTTTCCCAATGGAGAGAGGAAGAAGAATATATATTCCCAGCCAAAACCTGCAGATATGTGAATTCAACACATGTTTACTGGGTGACTGTGTTACTGCACCTAGGGGTGAATGGAACAGGACACATAACAACCCTGCTTTTGTTCCTGCAGTTAAAAAACTAGCTCTGTCCCTAAGAAAAAAGGTGTCAGCTCACACAATTATAATTTCATGGATACTGTATAAAATCTCAACTCTTATTAGTGGGTCTGGAAGCTACAGTCTTAGATACAGAAACCATCCTGGTTATAGCTCTAGGTAGGACACTGCACCCTGGCTCAAGCTTCTGCACACTCTGTCACACACTAAAGCCTTGAACAATCTTAAATTCCCTCCCAAACTCTGAGCTGGTCCAGCAATTTAAGAAGAAAATGCTTGAGAATAAAGAGTAGCTCTATTTAAACTATTTTTTGAAATTTGCCTGATTTCCTTAAAATTGTATTAAAAATTAATGATTCCCCTTAATGATTTAACAATAATAATTTCACATTGCTCTACAGAATTACAAATGGGTGTTTTCCCAGAGGTTACACTACACTGAGCTGAGTGTGTGTGTGTGTGTGTGTGTGTGTGTGTGTGTGTGTGTGTATTCCTGAAGGGCATTTAAAATCAGGAAAACTCACATCCAACTTTGAATTTCCACATTGTGTTGATAAAGATTGCACTTGCTGGCCACACCAGGCTGGTGCACCTCTGTTCAAGGTAACCTGAGCTGAGTGGCAGCTACACTCCACCATTCACGTGGCTCTGCACTTGGCAGCAGCTTTTGTCCTCACCACTGTCTATTAGGCGATGCTTCTAGTTTAGGGTTTTATGTTAAAAAGAACTAGGCAGCCTTCTGGTCCCTTTGGGGACTTTTCTTAGAGAGGTAAGAGCAAAATCAACAGGTCAGAAGAAGACTAGAGGAAGAAGCATTGGGGTGTCAGGAGAAATGGTATATTACAGTCATTTACAAGAGTGACAGAATACAAAGACCCAAGGCTGGTAGGATTACAAGGGAAGACTGAGGGTCCTCTTGGGGTTTTAGTCATAAATGAAAGGCAGTGGCCATGAGAAGGGGTGTGTGAGTTACCTAGCCCCTTTGCCCTCCCCAGGGCAAATGTGGAAGAGGCCAGTTGGATTTGATCAGGTTGGAGTTTTGTCCAGAGAGTCTTGAGAATAAAGGAGCCATAGAGATGAGGCTGCTTGTGGAGAAGGGAACACAACGGTAGTCCATAGTATCTGGGACACTCAAGGATGGACTGAGGACTTGAGGATGCTAGGCAATGCAAAGGGGGAGTCTTGTGATAAAGGACACACCCGGTGCACACCAGGGTCAGCAGCAGGGATCTGAATCTCTGCTCTGTACGTGCTAGCCAGGTGAGATTGGTTAGAAGCCTCTCTGAGGCTTTGTTTTCTCATATGAAATGACCTGAAAGAGTTCCTATCTCTCCGAACTGCTGGGAGGACCATACACACACAAACCCACACCCCCTCCCCCAACATACACATTTTGTAACATTGTCCAGCACTGTGATATAGCAGTGATACAAAGGTAATTTTTCTCCCCCACAATGATTTTTTAAACCATTAATTCATTCAATTAACATAAAAAATATAAAGAAGCCCAGCATGGTGGCACATACCTAAAACCCCAGTACCTGGGAGACAGAGACAGGAGGATAGCAAATTCAAGACCAGCCTCAGCAATGTAGCCAGACTCTCACCAACCTAGTGAGTCCCTGTTTCAAATAAAAAAAAAAAATTAAATGGAACACCTCTGAGTTCAATCCCTAGTACACACAAAAATAAAATAAAATCATAAAATAAAAATAACGAGAATAAAGGGATATTCTTTGGGGGTCAGGAAGAGAAATCAGATATACCAATCAGAAACTCACAAAGCATCTTAATGTAAATAGGTGAGAAAAGCATCATTTAAAAAATAAAATAAACAGAGAAAGCTCTATAGGAATGGTGTTCTTTAAAGACCTGGTAGGTTTTGGACACAAAGCAAGAAAAATCAAGCAGCCACTATGGGAAGTACATCAGTGGATGCTGAGCCTGGGATTTCATGGATTTTTCTTTTATTTTTTAATTTTTTATTGGTGCACTGTATTCATAGATCATAGTGGGATACAAAAAAACTTTTGTAGACATACATGCACACATCGCCAGTCAACCCCCACTTGATCCCCACCCCATTCCCTCGAAGCACAGACAGGCATTGCCCCAAAGGCTGATTCATGGAGAGAATTTCTAATGGTGTGCCGGTCCAAGGAGGGAGATGTTTTTGAGGATTTGGAACTTTTTCTTTACTAATTCATTTTATTAACAGCTTGGTGAATATTTTAAATATAGCCATAGAAATGGCTATTAAGTGATAATAAATTTTCCATTTTACCCTGACCCCCTCTCTAAAAGCGATCATAGTTACACATTTTCTAGGTCCATAAAACTCTAGTAATTATAGCGTGTACGCTTACATACATCCTTCTAATATGTTTATCAGTGCATTGTACTGATGAAATATACATCATATAGCTGGTCGTGGTGGCTCACGCTTGTAATCTCCACACTTGGGAGGCAGAGACAGGAGGATCATGCATGTTCAAAGCCAGCTGCGCTGGCTTAGGAGACCCTGTTTCCAAATAAAAATATAAAAAGTAGGTCTGGAAGTGTATCCTGGAAGTAGAACACACAGTACACGGAATAATTCTTTGCCCATCCCACCCCACTCCTCATTCATTTCCTGCAATACGTGTTAGTGAGATTGGGAGTCATGCTTCCATATATGGACATAAAATTATTTAAACTGTTTTCTTCCTCAATTCTCCCTCTCTTCTTCCCCGCCTCTGTCCCATTCTTTTCCACTATTCTACTGATCTCTGTTTTCATCTAATGTCCCTTATGTTTCCTATTTTCTCTCTAGCTCCTGCATACAAGAAAAAATATGGGATCCCTGACTTTCTGAAACTGGCTGATCTCACTTGGTATGCTATTCTCTAGTTCCACTGACTTTCCTGCAAGCGGCGTTATTTGGTTCTTATTTTTTTATAGATGCAATGAAATACACTTTACTGCGCCTGGTTCTTTCTCAGTAATAAGGATTGTTCCAAGTAAGCCCTTCTCTGTGGCTTCCCACAGTATATTGGGAGAGCCCTACCACAAGCTTGACCCATACTTTGTAATCCACGTACCTGGGAGGCTGAGACAGGAGGATCACAGGTTTGGAGCCAGTTCACAGCAACATGGTGAGACTCTGTTTCCGAAGGAGATGAACACCGGGAGATTTAGCCTCATTGTCTTATCAATGAATGATTCTCCCAATTACTACTCCTGCCACTGGTGAAGGATGGAGAGTTGTGAATTATTTCAAGGTCTCACCGGCACTAACAGGGTTCATCATTTCCATGCTACACGGTGAAAGCACTTTTGTTTTATCATATTTCTCTCATCTTGAAGGAACTTTGTGTCAAAATACCATTTGAATTTACTTTTTTTAATAAAACAGCATTTGTTCCTATTTATATTGAGCTAATATATTTCAATTTATTTGTCAAACAATTATTCTGTTAAATATCTTAGTTCCTTGTCTATTATGTGTGCTACAAATATTTTCCAGGTTGTCTGTGTAGACTGGTTTTCTGGTGTGTCTTGATAAACAGACATTTATAGATTTTATAAAGGTATATTTATCAGTTGGATGAATTACATATCTTGCTTAGAAATGGCTTATTGCTGCAAGAATACAAGAAAATATCCATTTTCATAATTCTGAATGCTGGTCCACTTGAATCCAAAATTTTGTGTAAGTAATAATTTATTCCTTTCTCAGTTGGTTGTGCCAACACCATTTATTGCGTATTCTGCCTTTAGCACACAGATTTGAAGTGCTG
This sequence comes from Muscardinus avellanarius, assembly GCF_963383645.1. NCBI lineage: Eukaryota > Metazoa > Chordata > Mammalia > Rodentia > Gliridae > Muscardinus > Muscardinus avellanarius. The sequence continues at coordinate 13,151,130 of NC_137789.1, read as the reverse complement.
ACATTATCATAATCTGAATATCCTTATTATTTGAGTCTCATCAGGACTCTGCTCTCTTCTCTTGAAATTTTCATGCATGTGCCAAATCCTATTGCTTATGAAAGTTTTAAAGTAATATGTAATAATGTAGTCTGTTCTCTTATCTTTCTTTATAATTTTTTTCCTGGCTGGTCTTTATTTGAACTGTAGATTCAATATGTGTAGCTTCATAAAAATATTTCTATTGGTAATATTATTGGAAGTACGTTCAATTTATAGATTAGCATAGGATAAATCAGTATCTCAACAACTTCCATTATCTTAACTAGAAGCGGGCATGAATTCTCATTAATTCGAAGAATATTTTATATTTCTTGGGTCCCTCAAAGTGTTTTTATAGTTCTTTTTGTGCACTATGAGAATATTTTAAAAGTTTACCTATTCAAATCCAGCACACTTCCCCTCACTCTTTTTTCTAGGTAGTTGTATCCTACATTTTTGTTTAATGGATTTTTCTTTAAGTAATGTAATAATATCTTATGTGAACATAGTAAAGCCAGCAGAGTTTTAAATGTTAATCTCTAAATTTCCCTTACAAATTTTGATACTATTTTAACAGTTTACCCAGTTAATTTCCTGATGTGTTTCAGGCTTATAAACTTTTCTAGATATTTGTAAATAATTAACAGTTTGCCTGCTATTTTAGAATTTTTAAACCTCATATTCATCTATCTTGCTACAATCCATTAGAAAGATTTCCCACAGTATGGTATTTTGGGGTGATAATCAATACTGTTGTTTCTTAATTTAATGGAAAGATTTTTGTTTCACTACTAGATATGCTGCTAATTAAAAAGTATTAATCTATCCAAAATATAAAATATGTATTCCATAAGGGTATTGGCTTTTGTCAAATACTTTGTAAGAATTATGGACATACTAACATTTTTTTCTTGACCTATAATTAACATGGACAGTACACTGACATATTAAATTTCTTGAATGAATCACACATAAGTACTATGTCTCAATCTATTAATATGCTAGTGAATTCTATCTGATAACACATTTTTGTGTTATTTTTCCTCAGTTTCTACAAATCAAATATATTTGCAGTTTATTTTATTCTATTGACTTTGTTAAATTTTATACCTATACTTTCCTATAACTGCAAATATATTTTATAAGTTTTTAAACTATCTTATGTCTTAATCTACTTTATTAGCCTTTCTGAGATATCTGGTAGAATGTACTCTAAAATAAACTAATATGGATGCTTTTGTTAAATCATTTTTGACAAATGTTTTAATATCTTCCATTGTATTTCATATGTTTTATAGAATATCATGCTTTACAGTTAAGGCTTTTAACTTATGTGCATAAAGTTAAGTAAAGTGATCTTTTGTATATTCTCTATTCCCTCAGTATCCATAGCTATTTATTCTAATACATTGATGTCTGCTTTCTATTTTGACTTATATAGTATTATATCTAATTCAGTATATTTTATATTTTTTGAAGAACAAGATTTGATTACTTTTCTTTGTTTTAGCAGTTTTGTAATTCTAACAAATGTACTTAACACAGGTAGGCATGCTTTTTCTTAATCTTACATTGACTACTTATGATATGCCCCAGCAATAGCACTATGAAATAGAACACAGAGAGAATTTAGGATTTAACTCAACGAATATGTGTCCAGTTATTCAAGCACAAGGGTATCATCAGCTTGGGAATTTTTGAGAAAATGAAGAAACTTAACGTCTCTCAATCAGAAAGTAGAAGAATAAGTCTTACATCTTGGCCTTTGAGATAGTAAGATAAATCCTACTCTGCTAAAAATACATTTTTAAGGAACATTCCTGAGAGATGTACTTTCTGAGACCTTAGATGACTGAGAATGTCTTTCTGTTGCTTTAACAAACACAACACACACACACACACACACACACACACACACACACCATATTGGTTTGATATAAAATTCTTAAATCACAATGTTTATCCTTCATGGTCCATGATTTCCTTTCAACATTGAATGTCAATCTGACTTTTATTCCTCTGAAGATAATCTGTTTATCCCAACACTGCCTATCATTTAGAGCATTTAGAGTTATTTGTATTTTTATTATCTTTGAAATTTTAAAATTTTACAAAATACATAGTCTTGGCTTACTTATTTTTTTACCTAGAACCTGGGGAACTATTCTCAGTCTTTGCATTCTGATTTTTTGAAGTTAGAAAATTACATTTTATATCTTTGAAAATAATTATCTCCAGGTATTTTTGTTTGTTTTTCCTTTGGAAATTTAAAACTGCAACTTACGGATAAACCAAAATTTTCATTTCATTACTATAATCACTGAAGTTAAGCAAAATGTTCAAAGGTTGAAATATTAGCTGGAACCATATACTAAAAGAAAAAAAATTACCTAATTTTTAACTAATTGTGGGGAGTGGTTCTTATATTGCCACTCAAGAATAAAGAATATTGCCAGGTGGTGTATGTCTGTAATTCCAGTACTTAGAAGGCTAAGACAGAAGGATCACAGGTTCAAACCTAGCCTTGGGAATTTAGAAACACCCTGTTTCAAAATTTCTTTAACTACCATTAGAAATACTGTACAATGTTAGAATAATTTATTTTGCTTTACAGGAGTTTGTCATGTATTGACTTTATATGTATTTTGGTAATAATTTTTTTTGTTCCAGGGCTGAGGTTTTTGCTCAGAGATAGACTGTTCCTGTGTTCAATCACTAGTACAGAAAAGAAAAAAGAAAGGATAGAAGAAAGGAAGGAAAGAAAGAAAGAAGGAAGGGAGCTGTTTTGTAAAAAGAAAGAATAAAATGCTAAAGAGATATAAAGAATTTAACCCAAGTCACTAGGAGGCCAAAACAGAAGAGGAAAGTAGAGATAATGGAAGAGGGAGAACATTTAAGCTATGATAGATGAATATTTTTCTAGAATAAGCACAGAAATGCACATATACAAAAATCACAAAGTATACTGAGCAAGATTAACAAGTCACGCATACTTACAAACATTCAAGTGCAATTGCAAAGTACGAAAAGGTAAGGGAAATAGGCTAAAACAACGAGATGCAAAGACAAATTCCTCAAAGATTTGCAATTAGTCTAATATAAAAACCTGAGCTACTACAATCATGTTTTGAACCCCAACATCTCCCCATCTAATTGTTTATCTTTTATTTCGTAGTCAGGATTTCTTTTATCTTATTAAATACCTATTTTCTATTTTTTGAAGGAAGTCCTTTTCTACTTAGATATTTCGTTACTTTGAATGCACACTGCTTTCCTTGTTTGGTGCTAGAAGAGTGAATTATTTGCCAATTTGAACAAATTAAACAAAACCTCACTAAAAAAAATCTGGATTTGTGTTTTCTCCCAAAAAGGGAAAATTTTGCAACAAAATTGCAATATCATTTTCCAACATCATGGCTATGTCATTTATAGATGGATAAACAAATGCAAAGCAATTAGCAGACATGTAATTTTCTCCCAAATTAATAAGTGACAAGTCAATATGTCTTATTTTCAAAGCCCCTGGAATCTGTATAATTTTAATTCCCTGAGTTCACTGGAAAAGTTGGAGAAGGTGAGTCAGACATCCTTAATAACCAAAAAATAAAATAATAAAATAATAAAATAAAAATCATTTTTCTGTTTTCAAAGCTAATACAGCAAGAGAAATAAATTTCCCATTATTATATGAAAATCCTAGTGCATATACAGTCCAACAAATAATGCCACTTTTCCTGAGTAATTGGTTTGTTGGATCATTGTGATAATAGCCGTATAATTGACCAAGTTTCTTTTTGGTCTTGCTAATACTTATGAGACCCATTTAACACTACTTTTTCTAGTAGGAGTTTTCTAAGAATCAAACACTCTATAAGCTTAAAAGAAACTATAATAGATTCTATGTTGAAAGGGAAATAAAAAGTGGCATGTATTAGCAGCAAAAACAACAGCAACAAGGAAACAGCACTGACACTTAGTAAGATCTTATTATAAACCAGACAATTCACATGGAATTTCTCACTTAATTTTCACAAGACACTACACTTATTATACCCATCTCTAAGTGTGAAATCTGAGATAATTTTTACCTCCTCTCTACATTTTATGTATCTACTACTGTTTCTGATTCTTTTTTTTATTTTGGTGGTACTGGGGTTCCTGGAAGCCCTTCTACCACCAGGCTACACTCCCAGACCTATTTTATACTTTTCTATTTGGAAACAGGGTCTCTTAAGCCAGCACAGCTGGCTTCAAACCTGCACAATCCTCCTGTCTCCGCCTCCCAAGCGTGGGGATTACAAGTGTGCACCACCACGCCTGGCCTCTGTTTCTGATCCTTTAAAATTCATACACTATTCTTTTCTTCATTCATTTCTCAGTCACTCATTCCACAGATAGTTACTGAATACCTTGCATGTTAGCCACTGTCTTATATGTTGTAGTTAAACTATGAATAGATGTTCACATGTTTACACATTAGTGGAAGAGATGACAATTAATAAAAAACAAACAATAACACAATACACTGATGAGTGAGCATTTTAAAGAGAAAAAAATAAAATGAGATGGATGATGAAGAAACTACTTTAAAGAGAGTGCCAGGGCTTCTCCAGAACTGGAGAGTGACAGCAGATCTCAAACTTGAAGAATAAGAAAGAACCAGCTGTGGAGGGATTGGGCAAGAACATCCCAAACAGAGAGGATGGCACATTCCAAGACTCAACACTGGGAGAAGCCATTTCCTCATCAAGAAATAGATGAGAAACACACTAAGTGATGTGTGCATGTATGAATATATCACTTTGAATCTTACTAGGATGTATACATACAATGTACCAATAAAAGCACACATAAATAAATATTTTTAAAAGAAATAGATGAGAGACTATTCTAGTTGTAATACTGTCAGGAACCAGCTGTGGTTCAATAGCAGGGGAGGTTTTGGCAGTGAAATCCCTACAGAGAAGAAAGCATGCACAGTTGCTATCAGAACAACATCAGCTTTATTCTACAGACCTATTCCTCATACAGGGTTCTGGGCAAAATGGCACATGTGCCCAGGCGCCTTGCATTTTGCCTAGCCATGCTTATACAACTAAGTATACATCTACAGCTGTACAGGATGAGAAAGGTCTTTTTCTGAGATGAATGGGGTCATGTCCTTACCACTAACCTGTATTTCCTCTGGGCCCCAAACTCTATCCCCTACAGGGTGGTGGTGTGCAATTTGACCCAGAGCACATTGTATTGGACCTAAAGTCTGCAACAGTAATAGAAGTTGCAATAAGTGACTATTAGTCCTCCAGCTACACAGGTCAGGATAGTCAATACTCATCTCCAGGAAGATCCCAGTGAGTTCCATCAGGTTGTAAGCATGTATTCCTGTAAAGCCTGAATAGCCTTTAGCTCTGTATCCATCTCCACTAAGGCTTGCTGTATCTCCTACTGGTGGTCTGAAATATATACATATATAGTATATATAGGAGCATACATTCCATCTTTGGCAGCAGTGAGCATATTGAACTCCATTCTATTTTTCAAACCTACCTTCCATATCTGGGTGGTGTTTTTCACACCAAGGACACTGTTGTACAGCATTTTAGGCTTGAACACAGGGGGAGGCAATCTCCACTAGAGGGTTACCAGCATCATGGTATGGGAGACTATAAATCCTAGCTTTTTGTGTAACCATGGTACTACCAACAAGGTCTCTGGGGGTAACCAGAGAGCTCAGAATTGAGCTAAAGTGTTGGCTCTCTGTACAACATGCAATAGCCCAGTCTATTGATGAGAACTATGCAGACCACCCAAAGCTTGGCCTGTTGGCTAGTATATGGCACCGGTTTCAAATCCAAAGGCTTCTGTGGTTGGCCGTGAAGCCATAGCCACTCATGTGGGTGGCTGCCCTTGACAGGAGCCATTGGTATACCATGTTTCCACGAGTATTAGGGATTTCCCTTCCTCAGAAGGACTTAGGATGTCTCACAATTCCATGGATTCCAAAGAAGCTGTCACTCAGAAATGTACTGGCCCACCACGCTTCCATGAGTATTAGGGCTTTCTTTTCCTCACAGGGACTTGGGACATCTCCCATTTCTGTGGGTTTTGATGGATGCTGCTTGAAAATATACCAACTCCAGCATAGTGTATAGTTGTTCAGACAAACAAGCACTAGAAAACCATGCTCATTGCTCTAAATATGAACCTCACTTGGTCAGAGTGGGTGTTTGTGCTACCCCTGTCCAGAAGGCACAAGTCCAAGATAGTAATCAGGCTTCAATAGAAAAGGTGGTCTGCACTAACTCTGACCCAGTACCTGTAATAAGTTCACAGGCTAAGAGGGCAGCATACAGGGCCATTAACTATTTTTCAGCAAGAATGTAGCATACCTCTGCTCCTTTCCATAGCTGTGACCAAGACCTGGTTGGGGTATATCTGGTGCTTTATTTCTGCCATAATCCCCATCTAAATCCTGCATCATCCATTTGGACTGTCCTCAGTAAAGGAAATTCAGGGTCTACTACTACCTGCAGAGCTCGTGCCTGTATCACTATCCTTTTGTTGGCCGTAAATGCAGTTTCTAGTTCAGAGATCCATTCCCAAGTTGCCTTCTTACAGACAGGATGCTGTAAGAAGCAATAAGCATATCTAAGTAGGTTATAAACATTTTCCTAAGCCCTAAAAGACCCAGAAATGTCTATAACTGTTTGACCATTTTAGATCAAGTATAGGCTTGTATTTTATTTATCGTTGCTTTGGGTATTACTTTTGTCTTACCCTATTAGACAACTCCCAAGAATTTGACTGAAAACTCATGTTCCTGGGCTCTGTTCTTATTGAAGACTACTTCTATTCTGAGAGAATGGCTTCATGCCAAGACAGCTGCTTGTAACTCTGCAAGAGAATCAGAGGTGAGCATAATGCTATCAATATAATGGAACCACTGTATAGCCTCAGGCTTCTATCAGGAAGCTAAGTCCTATGCCACCAGAAACAAGGTGAGACATGGTAGGACTATGCAGGTATCTCTGGGGAAATACTAATAAGGTTCATTGCCACCCTTCCCAGGTAAAAGCAAATTGTTCTTGGCTTTTTAAAGGTAATGTTAAGTGAGATTAGTCAGTCACAAAAAATAAGAAATCAGATGCTTTCCCTAATATGTGAGAGTTAGGGAGAAAAGAGGAGCAAACAAGATAACCTAAAGGAAGAGAAAGGAGGGGGAAGAGAAAAATCTCTAAAGCACACAATGTACTTAAACATATTGAAGTCAATCACTAAGCCAAGCAAGGAAAGGAGGGACGGGAATGGGGTGGTATTTGGGTAGGGGTTAAATCAGCGATGAGTACATGTTTGTACACACAAGTTTTTTACCCCAATAAGTTGTATGAATATAATGCAACAATAAAAAAAAAACTGAAAAAAATAAAGGTAATGTTAATAGAGAAAAAGGCATTTGCCAACTCTACAATGTAACAGAACTGTCCCAGTTCATGTGGCAGGCAATCCATCAGTTCTAAAATGTTGGGTATCACTACATGCAAGAGTGGTGTCACTTTATTTAGCTACTGATAGTCTACTGTTATGCTTCTGAAACTGTCAGGTTTTCATACTGGCTATATAGGAGAATTGAATGGGCTGTAAGTCAGGTAGATTAAACTCGCCTCTTCTGGCTTTAGTATCATTTGTCCAATTTCCTCATGCTCTCCTGGCAACTTGTACTGGCATACATTCACAATCCTCACGGCTTTATTTTGGGCAAAGCTGCTTCCAGAGTGCTAAAAGTATTTCATTGGGCTGGTGTTCTACTCCTCAGAGGCAGCAATGGTGTTTAGGAGCTGTCAGTCCCACTGCTACACCATGTCCAGAAGCTGCTGGGTGGACTCATCCCAGAATGGGTATGGAAGTGGCCTTCCCCAGAGACTTCACCTCACTTTCCTGTGATCCATGCTGGCAGCCTCCCAGGCTCTTTTAATCATCCTCAGGGTCATGATCCCTTTAAGCTGCCCAGCACAGAGGTGGGGCTTGGGCCTCCCAGAATGGAAGCTGATTGGGTGTCTCACTTCCTCCAAGAAACAGCCCTGGGCAGAAGTCTTTGTCTGGACTATGCACAGAATTGAGGACTGACTGAAATGACTGCTGGCATGGGGTTGGGTGAGGGCCAGCAGGCTCTGCTCACACTTGCTCCTCTGCCCACTGAGCTGGCTTCAGTGGCATCAGGAGGAACATGGCTGTGGCAGCTCCAGCAATTACAAAGCCTTTTGGACTTCTTCCATCTGGGGAAGTATATCATCCCAATCTTTAGATGGGGTCCACACTATTAGGCTGTTACTGGGAACCATGGGGAGGCTGGATGCCAGGGGCCACATCTCCTCTACCTTGGGTTGTTCCTCCCCAGGGGTGTTCCTCTAGAGGGTTGCAGTGGGCACTCGCTTCATCCTGATGGTTATACTAAGTGTCAGAGGCCAGATGTAGCTAAAGGGGAGGTTTCAGCAGTGAGATCTCCAGAGAAAAGAAAGCATGTAGAGTTGCCATCAGGAAAAACAAAAAAACAGTAGCCTTATTTTACAGGTCTGTTCCTTATATAGGGTTCTGGGCAAAATGGTGTAGGTTCACACCAGCCAGGACATGAGCAAAAATGTTGTATTTTATCCAGTCATGCTTCTATAACTAAGTACACATTTAGAGCTTGGCAGGATGAGTGGGGCCATGTCATTACCACTGGCCTGTATTTCCCCCAGACTCTACAAGTATAAAAGCCAAGGAGTCAAGCATCCTGAAATGAGGAAGGGGACAGAACATTCAGAGTTCATATATTATTCTAAGACCACTATGGAGCTATTGACAGATTTTACACATTGGAGTGATATGACATAATTAATATTTTTCAAAAACTACTGCCTTTGCGATTTAGAATATGAGTTAACAGTGTACGTGAGAAGATAGTTTATATAGATGTTGTATTTGCCAAACCTTCATGATGCCCATTGTAATGGTTTAGATTCAAAATGGCCACAGATTTTATGAAAATAAGGCTACTTTAGAGATAAGATTTGAATGAGGAATGGTATGGCTTTGGGTGTTATATTATGGTTCCCCTCCCCTTGTTCACTTTTCTAGCCCCCATGATATGAGAGTCCCTCTTTCTGAGTCCCACTGCCATGCCCTGAGCTCCTCAGACCCAGCCTGACATGGCCTGAACACATGAAATCTTCAGAACTGTGAGCAAATAAAATTTTGTGGTCGGTTATTTTGAATTGCAGCATGAGAATGCTAACAAAAACAACTGTTGCAATCACCTTAGGTAATTACGAAAACCACAGCTACAGCTTACTTATACATGCACTATGGCTCAGCAATTTTACCAGATATATACCAAATAAAAATGTTGCTTGTATATACAAAAAAAAGAATGAGTAGGATCATAATAGTACTTCTTTAATAGCTCCAAATTGGCAATAATTCAAGTGTCAATCAGTAATTAAATGTTCAAATATAAACTCCAGTTTTATTAACTCTAAAGGCAATCTATCTTCATGCTACAGTTGTAAATGTAACAAAGATCACATGTGCAAAAGCTTCTACTATATGGTTAGTACCCCACCAGTGCAAGAGACTCTACCTCCAGGACAGAGATTGGCATTTTGAGGATATCCAACCTTTATAAATAAATGAATGAATAGCTGCATCTTGTTGGGGGGGTATATCTATGTAAAAATGTACACGTCAATGAGATGCTCTCCTGCATTTAAAATTCCTATCACTCCTCACAGGAACTCTTTTTAAATTTTTAAGCCCATACTTGGTAAGATAATGGTGGAATATTAAAAATAAAAATGTCAAAAAGAGGGAGAATAACTGTGGATCCAATAGTACCCAGTGGCTTACCTCTGAAAATCTCTTGAGAAAGTGATACCCACATGAAATTCCAGTGCTTCAGGTTTCAGTGAGGGAGGGAGACCACAAATATGACCTTCCTGTTGGTATTTGGGAACTTCCACTTCAAGTCCAAACCAGAAGCAGGAAGCTCAGTGCTTGCTAAGCAAGAGAAGGGAATAGACTTGAAAACATTCCAGCTTGAGGCTCCTGCAGGGATAGTTCTTCCTTTGTCTAGGGCATTGCTTTCATTTCTACTAATGGTCTCAACCTGCCAAAAGAAAACATTCTCTTCAAAAGTTTGTGGCAGAAATGTCTCAACCATTTTCTGAGCTTTGGAATCCAAGCCCAAGTAAGTTTGTTTAATCATAGTTCTGTTCTTTTTCTGTATTAGCATTGTTTGTGGTTGGGATTTAGGGTTAGAGATGGGTAAGATACTGAGAATGGAAGATATACAAATACAAACCTATAGGACAAAGTTGTAAAAAATGTACACCTTCATTGGCTTAAAAAACAGTAATAGATTTTTAAAAATTATTTTTCTATATTCCAGGTAAGACTTCCTGGAGGAAATAACAACTGAGGTCACATGAAGGGTGGAAACAGACACCCCAGGAAAAGATCACAGCAAGAGCAAAGAGGATACTTCATAGGGAAATTTAGTAGTACCTTTGCTTGACTCATATTGGAATATGAGGGGCAAGGAAGAAAACCTTAAAGTCTATGAAACTCTGACCATGACCTAAAACCCTTGCTAAGCTTCTTACTTGTGTTATTCATTTTAGTTAATCAGGAAGATTAATATAAATGCAAAAGATAAACAGCTCCAAAGCAGTGAAACTAGATTTCAAATTTTATTTTTACCTGTTCCAAGGATGAAGCATTTTGGACGACTGAAGATCAAGCATATAGAGTACTTTGGGGAAGACAAAGAACATCATATGAAACAGGTAGAGATCTAACTTTAATTTTTCAAGCAAGGTTGATGCATATTCCAATGAGATTGAGGCTGCTTGTACCTACATTTGTCAATGGAGTAAGCTCCAAGAATGCAAACCAGTAAGACTAGCAAGGGAGTTACACATAGTCTCAGATCCTTGGAGAGTTTGATCATTTATTTGCAGAGTACTTACCAATGGTATATATGAGTTGCCTTTTTCATTATTCACATCAGAAAACTGGAGCAAAGATTTCAACAAGGTTACTGTCAGAATCAGAGCAGGAATTGAATGAACTCAAGGTCACTTGGATTCTAATTATGCTCATGTCACCTCTTGCTAATCTCTACCTAAGCATCCAACCTCCCAAGCCCAATGTTTCTGTTTTGAGCAAACTTTGGAAATCTGAAAACATTAATTTATTCTCTTCTTCCATCTGGAAAAATTTTCCTATTTGAATATAAATATCAAAACATATCTCACAGCATTTTTATATTCCTTATAATACACCCACTGCATGTCACACATCCAGAAATCCTTAAAAGTCCTTTATTTGCTGTGCTTGCACCCTCCATGTCTGTAGTACCTCACTCTATTTTCATTATTTTAGTGCATGCTGTCTTGAATGAGTAAAGTACCATTGCAGGTGGAAATTGTCTTTTAAAAAACAAATCCCTGAACATGTCATATCTGCATTAGGTTACTTCTGACTTTTGTTATCATAAACATCAAAATACACACTTTGTACATAAATTTGTATACATATTTATGACTTTCTATTTTCCTAGAAGTGAAATTACCATTACCTAACATTTTAAATCCTTGAAATGAATTTTTTCAAAATGTCCTCTAAAAGTTTAAACTTTTACTCCCAGTAAAAACTTAAAATACTCTCACATGACACTCTTTAAATAAAAAGTGAGTAGAGAGGCACTTTTAACTTTGTAAAGTGCTTTCCACTTTGACAGAGGAGGGCACAGTTGTTCATCAAAGAAATGATTTACCATGCCACTGATTTGCACATTGCTCTCAAATTCATCCCTCGCCCTCCCAATCTGTAGCACTGGGGTCTATATTTCTGAAGTATCTTGCCAATGGGCTTCTGGATGGGATTGACCACTGGATGACTCTGGTGGAAAAAAAATAGAAAGCAGGAAGAGGAAAGAAATGAGAATATCTCCTCATCTTGCTCTGTTTGGGGCATTATCTCTGACAGTGGCCGCCATCTCTTGGTAGGCTGTATCTAAAGCCTTCTCAGTCAGTTTCTCCCTTTTATTTCCAGCTCCACCATATTGATTTCTGCCTGAATGCTTCAATTTTAGGCTGTGATACATCACCTCTCTCTGGGTCCTCAAAGCTCCTTTTTCCTTTTTCTGCTTCCCATCTGACTCATTATCTTCTGTTTGCACAAGTCTCACAGTACCATTATATTAGGTCACCTCTATTTACCTCCCATCTATGGAATTTTGTTGATATTCCTCTAGCTGAGATACTTTAAATATGCTTTATCACAGATAATGATTAGGGAAGCAGAATCCAGATCTACTAATTGAAATATGGTGCTCCTTCTGCTAGGACATGCAAAAAATACGGGTGTTTCAGAGTTTAGGTGAATGGTTTAGACCACTGCCAATTGAAGGCCAGGAGGGTAAGAAATTGTAGTGCTCTTAGGCAGTCAGCAGAAATGACTTTATGGAAAAGGTGCCATGCAAACAATGTCTCAATCCCACAGACGTGTCTAAGAGCAGAGCATTCCTGGATGGGTAAAGATGCCATAATAATCAGTGTATCTGGATATTTGAAATCTTGTTATGGCCTATGTTTTCTGTTTACTTTCTCTAGAAAACTTTTCTTAAATGTGAGAAACTATTTTAAGAGAATTTTGAATTTGAAAATTGCCAAGTATATGTTATAAGAAAATTAGAATGATTTTGCTGTTCTTTACTTTTGCTTTACTATTAGGGTTGCTTTGATTTTCAGTTGCTTTTGGGAAAGACACAATTTTTTGACTGTTTAGACTCTCTAAACATTATAATCTAATCTTCAGTTGTATATGGAAATTAACAAATTAAAAAAATGATTATTTTTTTTCTGAGGACCAGGCATTGTGGCATATGTCTATAATTCCAGTAGATTGCAGGTTTGGGGTCAGCCTCAGAAACTTAGCAAGATACACAGCAACTTAGTGAGTCCCTATTTCAAAAGAACAAAATAAAGCAACCTCAGGGAGTATCTTAGAGGTAGAGGGCCCCTGTGTTCAGTCTCTAGTACCACATACAGAACATTTCTGAACTCAAATTCTTCCCTTTTCCAATAATTCAATTATGTGGTATTTTTTTTAATTAATTTATTTTTTAAATTGGTGCATTGTAGTCATATATCAATCACATTGGAGTACAAGACTTGAGAGGATATACAAGCACACATCATCCAATTAGCCCTCCTCCAGCCCCCGTCCCATTCCCTCCCCCTCCCTCCATCCCACACTTCTTTGGTGATTTACTTTGATACATTTGTTTATGTACCTCCTGCATTTTAAAGAGGCTCCGTCCTCCAGTATTACATACCCTCTGATTGGTCACATTAGTTGCTTCACTATAGGGCCCTTTCTATAGCTCAACCTCTTCCTGTTGCCCTTTTCCTCCTAGTTATTGCTGATTAAGAGAAGCGTCTGATTTATATTTTCTGCGATATTTCTCTGTGCATGCTGCGTTGCAAGTACCGATCCCACTCTTGATGGTCCCAGTAGTGGCCTGGCTACTCAGTGGACTGATCCAGACCTCGCTGGCTCACGCAGCGGCCTTGCCTCATGGGAGGACCCAGTTCTGGTCTCGCTGGCCCCTGAACCGGTCAAACCCCTAAGCTGGCTTTGGTCCCGACCTTGGAGGTCGCAGGAGTGAACTTGCCTCACGCCAGGCTCCGATGCTGGCCATTGGCCCCTGCACCGGTCTAACCCCTTGGCAGGATTCCAATCCCGGCCTCGGAGGCCCCAACACTGGTAATGCCTCACGGCAGGCTCCGATGCCGGCCTCACTGGCCCCAGCACCGGCCTAACCCCTTGACAGGCTCTTATCCTGGCCTCAGAGGCCCCAGTACCAGCCTTGCCTCACGGCAGGCTCCGATGCCGGCCTCGCTGGCCCCAGCACCGGCCTAACCCCTCGGCAGGCTCTTATCCTGGCCTCGGAGGCCCCAGTACCGGCCTTGCCTCAAGGCAGGCTCCGATGCCGGCCTCGCTGGCCCCAGCACCGGCCTAACCCCTCGGCAGGCTCCGATCCCGGCCTCGGAGGCCCCAGCACTGGTCATGCCTCACGGCAGGCTCCGCTGCCAGCCTCGTTGGGCCCAGCACCGGCCTAACCTCTCGGCAAGCTCTTATCCTGGCCTCGGAGGCCCCAGTACCGGCCTTGCCTCACGGTAGGCTCCGATGCCGGCCTCGCTGGTCCCATCACCAGCCTAACCCCTCGGCACGCTCTTATCCTGGCCTCGAGGCCCCAGTACCGGCCTTGCCTCAAGGCAGGCTCCGATGCCGGCCTCGCTGGCCCCAGCACCGGCCTAACCCCTCAGCAGGCTCTTATCCTGGCCTCGGAGGCCCCAGTACCGGCCTTGACTCACGGCAGGCTCCGATGCCGGCCTCACTGGCCCCAGCAGCGGCCTAACCCCTCGGCAGGCTCCGATCCCAGCTTCAGAGGCCCCAGTACCGGCCTTGCCTCACGGCAGGCTCCGATGCCGGCCTCGCTGGCCTCAGCAGCGGCCTAACCCCTCGGCAGGCTCTGATCCCGGCCTCGGAGGCCCCAGCACTGGTCATGCCTCAAGGCAGGCTCCGATGCCGGCCTCGCTGGCCCCAGCACCGGCCTAACCCCTTGGCAGGCTCTTATCCTGGCCTCGGAGGCCCCAGTACTGGCCTTGCCTCACGGCAGGCTCCGATGCCGGCCTCGCTGGCCCCAGCACCGGCCTAACCCCTCGGCATGCTCCGATCCTGGCCTCGGAGGCCCCAGCACTGGTCATGCCTCACGGCATGCTCCGCTGCCGGCCTCGTTGGCCCCAGCACCGGCCGAACCCCTCGGCAAGCTCTTATCCTGGCCTCGGAGGCCCCAGTACCGGCCTTGCTCACGGCAGGCTCCGATGCCAGCCTCGCTGGCCCCAGCACCGGCCTAACCCCTCGGCAGGCTCTTATCCTGGCCTAGAGGCCCCAGTATCGGCCTTGCCTCAAGGCAGGCTCCGATGCCGGCCTCACTGGCCCCAGCACTGGCCTAACCCCTCGGCAGGCTCTTATCCTGGCCTCGGAGGCCCCAGTACCGGCCTTGCCTCACGGCAGGCTCCGATGCCGGCCTCGCTGGCCCCAGCACCGGCCTAACCCCTCGGCAGGCTCCGATCCCGGCCTCGGAGGCCCCAGCACTGGTCATGCCTCAAGGCAGGCTCCGATGCCGGTCTCGCTGGCCCCAGCACCGGCCTAGCCCCTTGGCAGGCTCTTATCCTGGCCTCGGAGGCCCCAGTACCGGCCTTGCCTCACGGCAGGCTCCGATGCCGGCCTCGCTGGCCCCAGCACCGGCCTAACCCCTCGGCATGCTCCGATCCCGGCCTCGGAGGCCCCAGCACTGGTCATGCCTCACGGCAGGCTCCGCTGCCGGCCTCGTTGGCCCCAGCACCGGCCTAACCCCTCGGCAAGCTCTTATCCTGGCCTCAGAGGCCCCAGTACCGGCCTTGCCTCACGGCAGGCTCCGATGCTGGCCTCGCTGGCCCCAGCACCGGCCTAACCCCTCGGCAGGCTTTTATCCTGGCCTCGAGGCCCCAGTACCGGCCTTGCCTCAAGGCAGGCTCCGATGCCGGCCTCGCTGGCCCCAGCACCGGCCTAACCCCTCGGCAGGCTCCGATCCCGGCCTCGGAGGCCCCAGTACCGGCCTTGCCTCACGGCAGGCTCTGATGCTGGCCTCACTGGCCCCAGCAGCGGCCTAACCCCTCGGCAGGCTCCGATCCCGGCCTCAGAGGCCCCAGTACCGGCCTTGCCTCAAGGCAGGCTCCAATGCCGGCCTCGCTGGCCCCAGCACCGGCCTAACCCCTCGGCAGGCTCTTGTCCTGGCCTCGGAGGCCCCAGCACTGGTCATGCCTCACGGCAGGCTCCGATGCCGGCCTCGTTGGCCACAGCACCGACCTAAGCCCTCGGTAAGCTCTTATCCTGGCCTCGGAGACCCCAGTACCGGCCTTGCATCACGGCAGGCTCCGATGCCGGCCTCGCTGGCCCCAGCACCTGCCTAACCCCTCGGCAGGCTCTTATCCTGGCCTAGAGGCCCCAGTACCGGCCTTGCCTCAAGGCAGGCTCCGATGCCGGCCTCACTGGCCCCAGCACTGGCCTAACCCCTCAGCAGGCTCTTATCCTGGCCTCGGAGGCCCCAGTACCGGCCTTGACTCACGGCAGGCTCCGATGCCGGCCTCACTGGCCCCAGCAGCGGCCTAACCCCTCGGCAGGCTCCGATCCCAGCTTCAGAGGCCCCAGTACCGGCCTTGCCTCACGGCAGGCTCCGATGCCGGCCTCGCTGGCCTCAGCAGCGGCCTAACCCCTCGGCAGGCTCTGATCCCGGCCTCGGAGGCCCCAGCACTGGTCATGCCTCAAGGCAGGCTCCGATGCCGGCCTCGCTGGCCCCAGCACCGGCCTAACCCCTTGGCAGGCTCTTATCCTGGCCTCGGAGGCCCCAGTACTGGCCTTGCCTCACGGCAGGCTCCGATGCCGGCCTCGCTGGCCCCAGCACCGGCCTAACCCCTCGGCATGCTCCGATCCTGGCCTCGGAGGCCCCAGCACTGGTCATGCCTCACGGCATGCTCCGCTGCCGGCCTCGTTGGCCCCAGCACCGGCCGAACCCCTCGGCAAGCTCTTATCCTGGCCTCGGAGGCCCCAGTACCGGCCTTGCTCACGGCAGGCTCCGATGCCAGCCTCGCTGGCCCCAGCACCGGCCTAACCCCTCGGCAGGCTCTTATCCTGGCCTAGAGGCCCCAGTATCGGCCTTGCCTCAAGGCAGGCTCCGATGCCGGCCTCACTGGCCCCAGCACTGGCCTAACCCCTCGGCAGGCTCTTATCCTGGCCTCGGAGGCCCCAGTACCGGCCTTGCCTCACGGCAGGCTCCGATGCCGGCCTCGCTGGCCCCAGCACCGGCCTAACCCCTCGGCAGGCTCCGATCCCGGCCTCGGAGGCCCCAGCACTGGTCATGCCTCAAGGCAGGCTCCGATGCCGGTCTCGCTGGCCCCAGCACCGGCCTAGCCCCTTGGCAGGCTCTTATCCTGGCCTCGGAGGCCCCAGTACCGGCCTTGCCTCACGGCAGGCTCCGATGCCGGCCTCGCTGGCCCCAGCACCGGCCTAACCCCTCGGCATGCTCTGATCCCGGCCTCGGAGGCCCCAGCACTGGTCATGCCTCACGGCAGGCTCCGCTGCCGGCCTCGTTGGCCCCAGCACCGGCCTAACCCCTCGGCAAGCTCTTATCCTGGCCTCAGAGGCCCCAGTACCGGCCTTGCCTCACGGCAGGCTCCGATGCTGGCCTCGCTGGCCCCAGCACCGGCCTAACCCCTCGGCAGGCTTTTATCCTGGCCTCGAGGCCCCAGTACCGGCCTTGCCTCAAGGCAGGCTCCGATGCCGGCCTCGCTGGCCCCAGCACCGGCCTAACCCCTCGGCAGGCTCCGATCCCAGCCTCGGAGGCCCCAGTACCGGCCTTGCCTCACGGCAGGCTCTGATGCTGGCCTCACTGGCCCCAGCAGCGGCCTAACCCCTCGGCAGGCTCCGATCCCGGCCTCAGAGGCCCCAGTACCGGCCTTGCCTCAAGGCAGGCTCCAATGCCGGCCTCGCTGGCCCCAGCACCGGCCTAACCCCTCGGCAGGCTCTTGTCCTGGCCTCGGAGGCCCCAGCACTGGTCATGCCTCACGGCAGGCTCCGATGCCGGCCTCGTTGGCCACAGCACCGACCTAAGCCCTCGGTAAGCTCTTATCCTGGCCTCGGAGACCCCAGTACCGGCCTTGCATCACGGCAGGCTCCGATGCCGGCCTCGCTGGCCCCAGCACCTGCCTAACCCCTCGGCAGGCTCTTATCCTGGCCTAGAGGCCCCAGTACCGGCCTTGCCTCAAGGCAGGCTCCGATGCCGGCCTCACTGGCCCCAGCACTGGCCTAACCCCTCGGCAGGCTCTTATCCTGGCCTCGGAGGACCCAGTACCGGCCTTGCCTCATGGCAGGCTCCGATGCCGGCCTCGCTGGCCCCAGCAGCGGCCTAACCCCTCGGCAGGCTCCGATCCCGGCCTCGGAGGCCCCAGCACTGGTCATGCCTCAAGGCAGGCTCCGATGCCGGCCTCCCTGGCCCCAGCACAGGCCTAGCCCCTTGGCAGGCTCTTATCCTGGCCTCGGAGGCCCCAGTACCGGCCTTGCCTCACGGCAGGCTCCGATGCCGGCCTCGCTGGCCCCAGCACCGGCCTAACCCCTCGGCATTTTCCGATCCCGGCCTCGGAGGCCCCAGCACTGGTCATGCCTCACGGCAGGCTCCGCTGCCGGCCTCGTTGGCCCCAGCACCGGCCTAACCCCTCGGCAAGCTCTTATCCTGGCCTCGGAGGCCCCAGTACCGGCCTTGCCTCACAGCAGGCTCCGATGCCGGCCTCGCTGGCCCAGCACCGGCCTAACCCCTCGGCAGGCTTTTATCCTGGCCTCGAGGCCCCAGTACCGGCCTTGCCTCAAGGCAGTCTCCGATGCCGGCCTCGCTGGCCCCAGCACCGGCCTAACCCCTCAGCAGGCTCTTATCCTGGCCCTGGAGGCCCCAGTACCGGCCTTGACTCACGGCAGGCTCCGATGCCGGCCTCACTGGCCCCAGCAGCGGCCTAACCCCTCGGCAGGCTCCGATCCCGGCCTCAGAGGCCCCAGTACCGGCCTTGCCTCAAGGCAGGCTCCGATGCCGGCCTCACTGGCCCCAGCAGTGGCCTAACCCCTCGGCAGGCTCCGATCCCGGCCTCGGAGGCCCCAGCACTGGTCATGCCTCAAGGCAGGCTCCGATGCCGGCCTCGCTGGCCTCAGCACCGGCCTAACCCCTCGGCAGGCTCTTGTCCTGGCCTCGGAGGCCCCAGTACCGGCCTTGCCTCAAGGCAGGCTCCGATGCCGGCCTCGCTGGCCCCAGCAGCGGCCTAACCCCTCGGCAGGCTCCGATCCTGGCCTCGGAGGCCCCAGCACTGGTCATGCCTCAAGGCAGGCTCCGATGCCGGCCTTGCTGGCCCCAGCACCGGCCTAACCCCTCAGCAGGCTCTTATCCTGGCCTCGGAGGCCCCAGCACCGGCCTAACCCCTCGGCAGGCTCTTATCCTGGCCTCGGAGGCCCAAGTACCGGCCTTGCCTCAAGGCAGGCTCCGATGCCGGCCTCGCTGGCCCCAGCACCGGCCTAACCCCTCGGCATGCTCCGATCCCGGCCTCGGAGGCCCCAGCACTGGTCATGCCTCACGGCAGGCTCCGCTGCCGGCCTCGTTGGCCCCAGCACCGGCCTAACCCCTCTGCAAGCTCTTATCCTGGCCTCGGAGGCCCCAGTACCGGCCTTGCCTCACGGCAGGCTCCGATGCCGGCCTTGCTGACCCCAGCACCGGCCTAACCCCTCAGCAAGTTCCAGACCCGACCTCGGAGGCCCTAGCACAAGCCTTGCATCATGGCAGGCTCCAATGCCGGCCTCGCTGGCCCCAGCATCGGTCTAACCCCTCTGCAGGTTCCAATCCCGGCCACGGTGGCCTCAGTAGTGGCCTTGCCTCACAGCAAGCTCCGATGTCGGCCACTGGCCCCGGCGCCCGCCTAACCCCTCAGCAGGTTCCGAGCACTGTCTCTGTGGTTAGTATTTCAAAGGTTCCAGTTGTAATGTATCAGATCTCTGCCTCCCCCGAATATTGGCCACTGGCATTGCCACTGCCTCCACCGTTTCAAATCCTTCCCAGGCTCTTTTTCCACTCTGAATGTTGTCCAGTGTTCCTAAGCATGCGTGATGGTAGCATTCGACGTTTGGTGTAATTTCTCCAAAAAAATAAAGTTGGTAAGATCCGGTTTCTGCTTCTCCTGAATACAAGTCTCTACCACCATCGCGAAGAACTCTTTCAACACCGCATTTCTCCTTGGTCTCCGCTAAACTCTCTCCTTATTTGTGATGTCTGAGATTCTTAACAATATAGAGAAATAGCAGTCCTCTTTCACGGCGAATTTTTCCATAAGTTCCAGTGCATTTAGATAAGTTTTGTCTGCATCTCCAGTGTCCTGGCATCCATAATGGCTTTCTTACCACCTCTCCGATATTTTTCTTTATCTTTTTTTGTTCTGGGCCCGGTTTCTCCAGGGGTCTGGCGTGCTACTCGCAGTTCGGCCGGGACCCAGAGTCCCGCGATCCGGGCCCCAGCTGGCGTGCCCTGTGCTCGACCCCCACCCAGAACCCAGCGTCTTACTGGGCCTTGTTTCTCCAGGGGTCTGGCGTGCTACTCGCAGTTCTGCCTGGGGCCCAGAGTCCCGCGACCCGGGCCCCATCTGGCGTGCCCAGCCCGCGACCCCTGCCCAGAACCCAGCGTCTTACTGGGTCTGGTTTCTCCAGGGGTCTGGCGTGCTACGCGCAGTTCGGCCGGGGCCCAGAGTCCCACGACCCGGGCCCCATTAGGCGTGCCCCGCCCGCGACCCCCGCCCAGAACCCAGCGTCTTACTGGGCCTGGTTTCTCCCTTATGTGGTATTTTGAACCAGAGATTACTAAAATCTAAGAAAAACCTACCTGGTTCCACCTGATTAAGTGTTCCTTTCACATGCCCTTCCCATGCCTACCTGGGACATTTCTATTTGACCTTTCCCATCTCAACCTTCTAATTCTTTGGCCCCCCAATTTCTGTCCCAACAATATTTTTTGTGTGTGCTGCTGAGGGTGAAACCCAGGGGCTTTTCTATCTCTGGGCTATACTCTCAGATCTACTTTATACTTTTGTTTGGAAACAGGGTCTCACTAATTTGCTAAGAACCTCACTAAGTAGCTGAGGCTGGCTTTGAACCTGTGCGATCCTCCAGTCTCAGCCTCCTAAGCACTAGGATTACAATGTGCACCATCATACCCAGCTGCCAAGGATATTTTAAAGCATATTTTTAAAATGTTTCTTCTGCTTCATTCAAAGTGAATACTATAAAATAGAAATCAATAAAACACTGGCTTCATACCTACACAAAGTATAAATATGTTTTTCTACTTCTTCCTTTTAAATCTACATTTAGACTATAATTGATTGATTCTATATTTCAAATGCTTTTTTTCACCCTTTCAGAACAGTAAAAAAAATGAGTAGCCTAAAAATCTAATTGACTGAAAGGATCAGTTTTACCACAGTTCAGTACACTCACTCAGAAAGCCATTCTTAGAGACAATTTGACAGAACTGTCCTTTGAAATTGGCATTTTCTAAGTATTCTCTTAAATTACAGTTGGGCCATAAATACAACAGGTTAAACTAAAGCAGCTGAGAAATTATATAGATGAGAAACTAGAAGGACAGGATCTTTCCACTCAGGCATGTAAAGATTTAATCTCCCAGATGAAAAACCCAGAACATGGTGATTGTGTCAAGATAACAGCCAGGAGGAAGCTCAGACCCTAGGTTCCCATGGTATTTTCAGGCGATGGGCTCTGTGGCCTGCAATGGCAGGTGTTTCACAGTGGGGAAGACAAAGAGTCCTTTTCACCAGTATCCACCCAGCTGTGAGCTTATGTGTGGCATCTGGTCTTCAAGGAACAGCTCCCCACAGTTTGCCTAAAAGGAAGGAGATGAACCACATGGGAAATGTACTGCATATTGCCAGGAGAAAAAAGTCAAGGATTATTAAACAGCAAGACTAGTCAGGTTAGCTATGCAAAAGAGGGAACTATTCTATCAGTAAGACAGTAATATTTAGTAGATACTAAGATATCAACCACTTTGGTCTCTGCTCATTTTCTAGACAGCCAGTGCCTTCCCAGAAGATGCTGAGGATCTTTTTCCATTCTATCCTCTTACCTGTGCCCACTGCCACTTCCCTCCTCCAAGTTATCATCATCTAGATTGTATCAGGGGCATCTAACCAGATCTCTAATACACATTGCTTCTTCATTCTAATTCAGCAACCAGAATGATCCCTCCAATACAAAAATCTGCCCATACCACTCTCATAAATAAAATTCTCCGAAGGCCACACATTGCCCACCAGATCTGATCCAAGATACTCAGTTATTATCATGGCCCTTCATGAATGAATATCATGGCCCTATACACAGGCTCTCAACTTTCCTGCACACCATATACTGCAGTCACAGAATGTGTACAGCCATTTATTTTTTTTTGCCAATGACCAGATCTCCTTTGGAGAAGTCTAATGAAAGAATTTGAAATAATGGTCATCATATACTTCTTGCATGACAGTTCTGGGTCCAGAAGCACATGTCCTAAAAGAGAGGAATGGAGGAGCTAGGAAGCCTTTAATGACCCAACTTCTAGGTCTCAAACCATTTCTACAGTATAGTGTTTTAAGCATTTACAAGAGTCTGCCTAGATTCAGGCAGAGAGAATATCAATACCATCTCTGGATGTGGGTAAGGGGAGCAAGGAGAATGTGATCATGAATTAGAGAATGGAAGTGTTACTGATGCCATTCTGAAAAATACAATTTGCTACTTCTTCTTGGAAAAAGTTTGACTAAGTAGAAAAGGTAGAAAGGTAGACATAATCTTGTTCTTTTTTATTTTTAGGTATTGGGGATGGAACCCAGGGGCATTCTACCTCCGAGCTATACCCCCAGTCCTATTTTTTTTAATTTTTAAACAGGGTCTCACTGAGTTGCAGAGGGCCTCCCTAAGTAGCTGAGGCTGTCCATGAACCACAATCCTCCTGTCTCAGCCTTCTAAATGCTGGGATTACAAGTGTGTACCACCATGTCCCACAATCTTGTTCTTTATGGCTGAGTAAAATTCAATTCTGTGTATATACTGTATTTTCATCATCCTATAGATCCATCTTTTGACAGAAACTCTGGTTTATTTTCCTAATTTGGCTATCGCTAATTATGGTGCTATATACATGGACATGTATGCATCACTATCACATTCTGACCTTAGTTCTTTTGGGAAGATATTAGGGAGCAGTATACGAAGGCATTACTACCAAACTCACTAATCTATATGGAGAGGGGTAGTTAGTGGGGTGCAATCTAGAGGGAAACACACCATGAATTATGTGCATATACGTTTGAATCACCTTGAACCTCTCTATGAATTACAGTGCACCAATAAAAATATAAAAAAAAAGACAAGGGAAAAAGATAAAATGGAGTCCAAGATAGAATCAAAGTAACTTCTCATTGATCTATGTAATGCACTACTGATAGTAATTTGGAAACAAACCCAGGAAGTCTAACCCAACCTTGATGGTTTAAGAACAGTTTTCTCCTTGAAAAAGATAAATGGTAAAGGGAACTGGACTTGGTTATTAGGTACAAGGAGAAAGTGTAGGCTTTAGCAGTTGGAGAAAGGTAGCACATGGGAAATTGAATTCCTCTGACAGTTGAACATATGGTATGTACCTGGATCACACAATTTTAAGAGCTCAAGCTCTTAAACCA
The DNA here is from genome assembly GCF_963383645.1 of Muscardinus avellanarius. Classification (NCBI taxonomy): domain Eukaryota; kingdom Metazoa; phylum Chordata; class Mammalia; order Rodentia; family Gliridae; genus Muscardinus; species Muscardinus avellanarius. The sequence continues at coordinate 13,127,698 of NC_137789.1, read as the reverse complement.
TTTTGGGCTCCTTTTGATTTTATCTATTTTTATTTTATTTTGGTACTGGGAATTAAACCCAGGGATATTCTACCTTTGAGCTACATCCCCAGGCCATTTTATTAAAAATAAAGGATACTGTTGAGTCATTGAAGACCTTGCTAAGTTTCTGAGGCTGGCCTAGACTCTGTGACCCTCCTGTCTCAGCCACTCAAGTATTACAGGCAGGGGCCACCATGTCTGGATTGTGATTCCCATTTATATTATCTTTGAGTCAGTTGAGAATAGCCAAAGCAATATCCACATTTTTCAAATAATTTTTCCATTTGTCACTATTATTATTTACTCCTAAGATCATTGTGCAATAGCCAATTTTTTCAAATAAGTTTTCTACAGAGAGGAAGTAATATTCACATTTTTTTTAAAAAATGGTGTTTGGTCAGGTGTGGTGGTGCATGCTTGTAATCTCCATGCTTGGGAGGCGAAGACAGGAAGATCACGCAGGTTCGAAGCCAGCCATGCTGGCTTAAGACACCCTGTTTCCAAATCAAAAAGTATAAAAATAGGTCTGGGAGTGTAGCCTGTAGGTAGAAGGGCTTCCAGGAACCCAGTACCACCACCAAAAACAAAAATGGTGTTTGTAAGAGGTTTGAAAATGAAATTTTACTCAGCCATTAAAAAAAACTCAATTACATCATTTTCAGGGAAATGGAACTGAACGACATTATGCTAAGTGAGATTAGACACACAAAAAAAAATAAGAAATCAAATGCTTTCCCTAATATGTGAAAGTTAAGGAGAAATGGGTCATATGAGGAACTCTAGATGAAAAAGAAAATCTTATAGAGGAGCAAACGAGACAACCTAAATGAGGGAATTGGATGGGGAGAAGGAAATTCTCTAAAACACACAATGGGCTTAAACATATCGAAGCTAACCACTAAGCCAGGGAAGGAGGGATTGGGAGGGGATGGGGTGGGAGTTGGGTAGGGGCTAAATCGGTGATGTGTACATGTATGTACACACAAGTTTTTTACCCCAATATGATGTATGAATATAATGCACCAATAAAAAATTTAAAAAATAAATAAGGAGAGAGAAAAAAAGAAAACAAAGTTTCTGCATATACAAGGTATTTGGCATCAAGCAGGATTTCCTAAACTCTTCGCCTCTATTTCTTCTTTTACTGGATAGGGAACATTAAAACAAATAGTGAACATAATATGCTTAGATAAGTTCTGAAACGAAGTGAATACGCAGTTAAAATTAGCTTCCTTGCATCTAAACTATCTCTGCTTGACGTTCACTAAAGTTAAACAAATATCAATACCAGGTAAATAAAAAGACACATCCATCATTTTGCTCTTGAATTCAGTTGAGTTACTAGTTGATTTTATTGGCTAGCTAAATTTCAATTCCAAAAATTCTGAGGAAACTATCAATTACATCCTGTAATCTACAGATAGCATGTCAGGATGCTGTCGATTGATAAAGGGAACAACTCTGTTTTGATGGATGGGGCAATGAGAAAGATGGTTTTAGCAAAATTTGTTAAGAGGTTTTCTTATTATCTCTGTACAATTTTACAGGTTGAGGTATTTAAAAGGAAGAAAAACTTAAATTTGTGTTGCTGTTCTTCAAAATACATTCAGTTCACAAACCAAAAGATTATTTTTTTATTGGTGCATTGTAGTCATACATCTTAATGGAGTAACAGCTGGTAGAGGACACATCACTCATTTAGCCCTTCCCCAATTCCCACCACATTCCCTTCCCCCTCCCTCCTTCTCATGTTTGTCTTAGTGACTGACTTTGGTATGTTTGTGAATGTACATCATGCACATTAGGGAATTTCCCTGTTTGCCCCTCCCATCACCTTCATTTAGGTCACCTTATTTGCTCATCTATGTTTTTTTATTCTTTGACTAGATTTCTTCCTATGACCCCTTTTCTCCCTAGCTTTCACATATTAGGAGGAGCATCTGATTTTTTTTTTACTTTTTTGACGGACTAATCTCACTTAGCATAATGTTTTCTAGTTCCATCCATTTATCTGCAAATGATGTAGTTTTGTTCTTCTTTAAGGCTGAGTAAAATTTCATTGTGTACATATCCCATAGTTTTGTAATCCATTCATCTGTTGATGGACATCTTGGTTGGTTCCATAGTTTGGCAATTATGAATTGTGTGTATATGAACACAGATAGACATTCATTAGTTTGGTAGTTTGGTTTCCATTCAGAAGCAGTGTTGCTAGATCATATGGAAAATGAAAATAAACCCCATTTTCTCTCCCTGCAAAAAAGTCAATTCAAGATGGATCAAAGACTTGGAAATCAGAGGAGAGACCTTGTAGCTCCTTGAAAAGGGAATAGGTCCAACACTGCAATACATAGGCACAGGTAAAAACTTTCTCAACAAGACTGCAAAGGCACAAAAAACTAAAAGGAGGATCAATACATGGGATTGCATTAAACTGAAGAGCTTCTGTACAGGAAAGGAACTATCAAGAACCTCAACAGAGAGCCAGCAGAATGGGAGAAAATCTTTTCCAAATATTTCTCTGATAAAGGCCTAATATCTAGAATTATAGAGAACTCAAGAAGCACCACTAGGAAAACAAATAACCCAATCAAAACCTGGGCAAGCCAACTAAATAGATACTTCACAAGAAGAAATTCAAATAGCCAATAAATGTATGAAAGGATGTTCAATATCATTAGCAGAGAGATACAAATCAAAACTACCCTGAGATTTCACCTAACTTTAATTAGAACAGCAATCACTAAAAACAACAAATGCAGGTAAGAATATGGAGAAGTGAGAACTCTAATACATTGTTGGTTGAATTGCAAATTAGTGCAACCACTTTGAAAAACAGTATGAAGAATCCTCACAAAAGATGATTTCTTCAGAAATTTTATTTTTAATGACTAGGCATAGTTGTTTTCCCTGAGATAAAAACTAACATTAGAGGCTAATAGCCCCTAAAGGGAATCAGTCATAAAGTGAAGGAAATGGACTCAAGAACTATTTTATTCTGTATTGGTCAGCTTTCTGTTACTATAACAAAACACTTTAAATGGTTAACTTCTTAGCAGTAGAGGCTATTTAGGCTCATGGTAAGAGCGAGATTCTGTTCTCCATGTGGTCTAATCGGTTGTTTGTGCTTTGAATTGAGACCTTTACTTCATTAATTGCGTCCTTTATCTCTTTTTGGCTCTCTCTGAGTTCTTTTCGAAGCACCTCTATTATTTCTACAGTTATTTTCCTGATTTGATCTTCTAGAAATCTCTGATTTTCTGTTTTATCGGGTTCTGATGTTGTGGGGTTGTGCATATTCATTACTCCAGTGTTATTCCTCTTTCCCATGATTTCGGAGGTTTGTGCCTTCTCTGGGTTCTTCCCTTGGGTCACTATGGCTTCACTTAAGGTGCTCTGGATCTCAAGTCTGTATTATCTCAGACCCCACTACTCCTTTACTGGGTTGTATCACAGAGTCTCCGACCCAGGGAGTCGATAGAGGCTGCTTTAAACTATGGGGGGGTGCCAGGTTGCACGTTCTCCTATGGTGTGATATCTCTGCCACCACCACTCCCTCACTGGGTCAAGTCCCAGGAGGTACAGTACTGGGATTTCTCCTCTGTGGCCCGCAATTTGACTCACTGTTCTTGAGTACGCAGATGTAGCTGTACTGGACTCGTTGAATTCACTGCTGCTGCCGCCGCCGGTAACAATATGGCGCCGCTGCCACGCCCTCGACCGTGAGGCTGGCGTATTTTTTCTTCTCTGGTTTTGATTTCCACTCTGAATCCCTGCAGCATGTGCTGAACTCGGTCACTGGGAGCTTTAAATGCTCTCTGAGCCAAAAGATCCCGCCTGGCTGTTCCGCAGCGGCTCACCTCAGCTTGCTGTAGCCGTCCGTTGAGTTCGCCACTGCCGCCGGCAGTATGGCGCTGCTGCCGCGTCCTCGGGCGCGTGTGTCTCCTCTGTGGCCCTGAGCTCTGTTCTCAGTCCGCTTTCTCTCTGGAGCCTGGTGGTTTTTTTGTTTTTCTGGTGATGGTGTTTTCTGGCTATGAAAGGCGCTGGTTTTGTGGTAATGGAGACTGGTTGTTAGCAGGGCTCTTAAGCCCCGCTTTTCTCGGCCGCCATCTTCCCGGAAGTCCAGGCTCATGGTTTTAGAGCTTTCAGTCCCTGATTATTTGGCTTGCTGCTTTTGAGCCTGTGGCAAGGAAATACATCATGGAGTGAACATGTGAGGGAGAAATTTGCTCACCTCATGGCAGATAAAGGCAAGGGGCCAGGGATCCAGTACTCCCAACAAGGGCACACTCACAGTGACCTTTCTACTAGACCCTACAACTTCCCAGTAATGTCACAGGATGAGCATCAAGCTTTCAACACATAGACCTTTGCAGGATATTCCAGACCCAAGTGCTAGCATATTCTGACTCTGGGCACTCAGGAAGTTTCAAAATCTATAATGGAATACCAACAAGTAGGTCACTCTTTTGATATTTTCTGAACTTTTAAGTCTCCTGAACCACTGGATTCTTCCTCATCAATGCATTCTTCTCTTCCTACTTCTCACACAGATGTCCTGCTCCTTCAGGGTTATGCAACTTTCTGATTATCTAGAGAAATGTCCAGTATCATCAGCATCTACTTCTTTCCACCGAAGTAACTTTGCCATCAGCACAGTGACAGCCACCTCACAACTGCCCCAAGTAGACCATCCCAAACATGTCTAACTATTAGACAATTTTTTTTTATAATCTGACTACTGTGGTCTCAACCTATGAGTCCCAGGTAGAACCCTAAAAATTAAAGATGAGAAAGAATTTACAACAGTGGCATACTGGCAAACATTTATCAACCAACATTCCAAACCATGTTGTATGTGTATCAGTACATACACATGTATTTATATTTATCTTTACATTTAAACATTATATATATAATGTATATAATATATATATATATATATATAGTTATAGAGGATAGAAGATACAAATTAACAATTAAAAGATGCACTACTTTTTATTATTAATTCCATATAGCAAATTGGTTTTCACTGAATGTTTTAATGACTTGTACTGAATTCTTTTAATTATAGCTAACCAATGGTTTCAATTGGCAAATGAATGTGGTTGGTATTTTCATTTATGTTAATGAGTGATGCAAATGTGAACCAATGAAGACATATGTTAGAACTTCTCTCATTCATCAATGATGCTGAGTAACTGACTTCTTAATTAGACAGTAGTTTCCAAATACTAGAAAAATATTTCCTGCTTTTTGGGGGCTACACACATGTAATAGCTTTTGATATGGCACACTTTTACATTTAATCAGTATTATTAACTTTTATCACATTCATAATTCAATACAACCAGCAAAACAATAAAGCCAGACCTGATTTATAACATTTGCTGATTTTCATGCTGTAAATACTCCCGCCTGGCAGACTTCAAGCTACCAACATGTCTTTCCTGAGCTAGAAGCTGGGAAAAGATGTGCAGCAACACAGCATTTTTTATTTCCACTACACAGATGCAATAGGTATAAATAGCCCCATAAGCACAGATAATAGTAAATGAAGCAAAATAATTAGCAATGATGAGCCTTGAATTTTTATTAACTTTAATTTTGATCTAACATATTTAATTTGAAGTTTATATAATTTATTGTTAATGATGTTGCTGCTTAAAACAGTCTCACAACACTTTTAAAAATATAAAGAGCAGATCTTAAAATTTCTAGAGCATCACTACTTATAGAGATCCTGTGGTTCAAACTGCTTATTTTATAGATGAGAAACTGAGGGCCTGGGAAGAATTGGGAATGCTCCAAAATTCAGCAATTTTGCTGCCATGAGCTTTATCAGCAGAGCCATGGATTTGATTCTCATTTCTACTACTTACTTTGAGTGTCTCTAAGTAGTTTGTTGACCTCTCCAAGCCTTCACTGCATTTTGTGTTTTATAGAAGTAATAATTTCTAAGTAATAAAATTGATATAGGAAATAAATAATAGATATTACAGGTCATATACTTAGCAATGTAGCTGATATTTAGACAATTTTTCATAATAAATAGTTATTATTGTAGTAAAAGGCCAGTACTATCTGTGGAGACAATTGTCATCTCAGCTCCACACAGATCTCTATAGATAGTTTTCTTATTCAAGTATATAAAATCATCTCTAAACTGTACAACCCAAACTCTTTCAGAAACTCAATACTCATTTTATGCTAGATTTACCACTTGGTATTAAGAATATATACATATATTCATACATATATTTTAATATACATATATACACTCTAATACACACACATTAGTTTCTTTTTGATATAACCATGTATACTGAAGACTCTAATGATTTTGGATTTTGCTTTTGCTGTACTAACCACATCTAGGAATTAGATTCAACTGTGAGGGCTATCTTTCATGAATGTCATTGGCAAACCAGAATGAGTCTAAAGGAGAAGGAATCTGGAAACAATTGCAATTTGAGACAGTTGAAGGAAGTGGGCTTACCTTTTTTGGTGCAGAGGAGAATATTAGATGTAAGCCACCTAAGGCATATAGCTTATTTGACTCTAGTTGAAGCGCCAACTTTTCATCTATGTTCTCACTGAGTTCCTGTGAAAATGTGATGGAATGTTGAATAGAAGGACAGAGAAGTGAATAAAGGCATGCCTGACAAAAATATATATAAAGCACTGTTTCAATACGATTGTGTGGTTTCCTGTAGTCTCTGAAGCCTGAATGTCCTCACTGGGGATGATGGAGGACAACAAAATGCTTGATTTGGAGAAATCGTATGTAACAGGAGCCCTCGGCAGGCAGTAGGCTTCATGAAGTTGCTATGCTTAGCATTGGTCTCCAGCTTTCTAGCTGGGTGTCCTACACTTGAGCCCCTTAAGTAGCTGAAGGGAAAGAGCTAAATAGTTCCTCCCAGGAATTTGTGTGCAGCAGAAAAAGATACAGGTCAGAATCTCTGGCTTTATAGAAACAATTTGGCAGTGAAAAAGATATTTCTGGAGACAACGACATAAGCTGAAGTAGCCAAGTGACTTACCTCTGGTTCTCACTCCTCTAACTGCATGGAAATACTCATTTGCTCTGCAAAATTCTATTATTCTGTCAAATCAGGCAAGAGGCAGGTGTGGATCTCAGTCTGAATGTGGATCTGAGCTTATTTGGAAGCAGTGCTAGTGAACCCATGATCTCTGAGACAAAGGTAGACAGTTACCCCCAAATATCCATCCCTGGACAATGTGCTCATCTATTTTCTACCCTCTCTTATAGGTAGGTCAGAACCTGAGATTAAATTCTAGCCAAAGAGATGAGAATCAGAATTTATTTTTCTAGAATATCTGTTGAAGTCCCTTTAAAAATATTTAATTTTTACTTTTTTATATTTTACTACTTTTTACAAAATAATTCTTCTGGACTATAACTGCAAGGTGATGGCTGGGGTTGCAGTAGCCATGTGGGGATATGCAATGACTGGCAAAGGATGTTATCTATCTTAGACCCAAATGATAGAAGCAATCTGGAGATTTGCTTAAAGGAAATAACTAATCTATCCTGAGATGTTTACCTTCAGATTACTTTTCCCATGAGATAGAAATAAATTTATGCTACAATTTCCAGTCTTTATTACCATTACAGACATTATCAAAGGCTATGGAGATTTATTCTAACTGTAGATTCCCAGGGCATCAGGGCAATGTTTGCAACATGTCTATGGGAAAAGAAGTTCCAAGTAACATCGGAGCTCATTACTAATGAGAGTAGTACTAGAGTTGATCCAAAACCCATGAATATAGAAGTTGCTTCACAACTTTTTAAACAGAGATTTTACCCTCTGATCACCTATTTTATGTGCTATTTCCCATGTTCCAGTTATGATTCTCAACAGTTGAAAAATATCAGAATATAGAATTGGCCTGCCAGACCTTGAAGTTTGACATGATCACTGACACCATTTTTCAAGCAAAGGATACTGAGGTGATGATAGATTGAGTAACTTGTCCAAAGCCACCTGGGTATGGAGTAAGCCAAAGTTCACAATGGACAGCTAGTCTCTAAAGTGATGCTCTTGCCCATTGTTATCCAATATCTCTTGGTTTTCAAATAAGAAAAAAGACATTTGTCATAGTGTTGGTTTAGAAGCCACATGCCCATTTAATTTTATCCTCTCATCATAGTTTTGGCACCATGACAGGAAACTTTTCCCATGGAAATTTGTTTCTATTTCTTTGCACTAGGACATTTATTTATTTATTTATTTATTTATTCATTCATTTAATTGGTGCTTATAGTCATACATCTTAATGGGGTACAAGATGGTAGAGGCACACATGCACACATCACTCAGTCCTTTCTCAATTCCAACCCCATTCCCTCCCCTCCCTCCTACTCATGTTTGACTTAGTGATTGACTTTGATATGTTTCTGAATGTACATCATGTACATTAGGGAATGTCCCTCTTCACTCTCTTATCTCCCTCAGTTATGTCATCTTATTTGCTCATCTATGGTTTCTCCTTCTTTGTCTAGAGTTAATGATTATCCAAAGTGTGGCTGCCACCATTTCATAGACCATCTTGATGAAGTTCACAGGTTTGTACAATGTCTCCATAATTCAGAGGCACACCTGATGTCACCTGTGGCATAGAAGAAAGATCAATAGCAAGAGCAGGCACAACTGGCCAAGATTAACAGAAATTGTCCAGCCTTCCTCTCCCAGGTGTCCCAAGGGTACCATTCTGCAAATGTGAACATGAAGATAAGAAGAGCCCCCATTTCTGGAATGCATATCCACCTGCAAGATAGTTTTATATAAAATACTTTATATCAATTATTATTATTATTATTATTATTATTATTATTGTTGTTGTTGTTGTATTTTCATAGTATTATTATTGTATTTTCATAGTTGAGAAGACTCAAGACAAGTGTTTAGAGATTTGGGGCTTGGAGTCCACATCTGAAATCTTAGCATTACTTTCCATTACCCCTACCTATACATCATTCTGCAATCAAAAGTATGGCCACTTGTAATCCCCACATTTGGGAGGCAGAGACAGGAGGATTGCACAGGTTTGAAGCCAGCCGCACTGGCTTAAGAGACCCTGTTTTATATATATATATATATATATATATATATATATATATATATATATAGTCTGGGAGTGTAGCCCAGAGGTAGAAGGGTTTCTGGGCACCCCAGTACCACCAAAAAAAAAAATGTGTCCATACTATGGAAGCAATTCTTTATCTTTGTTTATTCATTATTAAACTAATAAAAAATAAAGGAATATAAAAAAATGGGATGCAAGCCCTGAGCCCACAGCTCATCTCAAGAAAATTAAAAAGCTAATCATCAATGATTGTGGATCTCCCAGATAACAGGGTGCTTCCTCCTCCTAGAAGATTCCTTTCCATCTTGGCTGTGGTGCAGTACCCTTCTTGTTATATTGAATCACAGTCTCTATTTTAATAATTATATTTTTGTCCACTCATTTATCATTTCAAATGTTGAACCTGAGGTCCAAAAATGAGAAATGGCTTCCCCAAATTCAATTAGTACTGTCATTCAGCTTGGGAGCCTCATTTCAATATTCCTTCACTGGATCATCCTGCTCTCCTCCATAAAAAATACTTGTTTATAACAACCCAATCAAGAAATGGGCAAATGAACTAAATAGACACTTCACAAAAGAAGAGATACAAAGGGCTAATAGATACATGAAAAGATGTTCTTCATCACTGGCCATCAGGGAGATGCAAATCAAAACTACACTGAGATTTCATCTAACCCCAGTCAGAGTAGCAAGCATAAAGAAATCAAACAACAACAAATGCTGGCAAGGATGTGGGGAAAGAGGAACTCTTTTACACTGTTGGTGGGAGTGCAAACTAGTTCAGCCACTATGGAGATCTGTGTGGAGATTCCTGAGAAAGTTGGGAATAGATCCACCATATGATCCAGCTATACCACTCCTAGGTATCTTACCAAAGAGGTTGAATTCAGAGAAATACAGCAACGTATGCATACCTATGTTCATAGCAGCACAATTTGTAATAGCCAAAATATGGAACCAACCCAGATCACCATCAACAGATGAATGGATAGCAAAACTGTGGGAAATACACACAATGGAATTCTATTCAGCCATAAAGAAGAACAAAATTACATCATTTGCAAGAAGATGGAAAGCCCTGGAGAACATCATGTTAAGTGAGATCAGCCAAGCACAGAAGGAGAAGATACACATGTTTCCTCTAATATGTCCAAACTAGAAAACACAAAGGATACCAGTAGGACCCCAGATATTAGAGGGGAAATACTAGCTAATTTTAATGGAAAGATAGGAGAGGAGAAAGACCGATCTGGATTAATGAGGGTCTACACCTGAACATGTGTAAAATTATGAATAAGACATGGTTAACCTGGACAACCATTGGTGGGGGGGGGAAAGGGGGAGGGGGGGAGAGGGCACCAAATATAGTATAAATGTATACTACTTATGTTCAATAAAAAATTGTTAAAAAAAATAAAAAAAAATAAAACAAAGGTTTGGATCTACAAAAAAAATACTTGTTTATGATAAATGCCCATTTTTCTTTCTTAAGTGTTAAGTCTTTCTCTTATGGGGTAGCAAAAACACATCTTAACCTCATTTTACAAAAGGGAACTGGAAGGACCACAGGGATTGGCCATGGAGGAAACCCCACACCTAACCTTCAATCTACACTCCCTCATACCACTCACATTTCTAGTACTGAGGGATACAATTTTACTTCACAGATGACAGCCCTCTTGAGAGGCCCCAAGTCATTACCCGAATCTACTCAGGGGAGTATTGTACCCTCAAGAATGGAGCCTGGTAAAAAGTGCTTAGAAATAGTCTGGGCTGAAGCAGGGTTCTTCTGATTCCATTTATCAGGGGTGGTCACGGTGGTGTCTTTTGAAGTGGTTGCCTTCAGTCTTGGCAGGAGCTCAGAGAGCCACCAGTGTGGGAGGAACTGCCACCCACAGCCTCCATGAAGCTCCTCGGGGAGGGAGAGGGCACCTCACAGCTGGAGCAGGGCCTAGCCGGGACAGGCTGCAACCGGGAAAAAGAGAAGAGAAACCCTGACTCATGTCTTTGGCTACTTCCAAATTATTAAGTATTTCTTGGATCAAGAATTGCAGACATAGTTTTTCCTTTTGGTATAAGAGAAGACATGGGGCTTTTTTCTTTATTTCTTTCTTAAATAAGGGGGAAGAAATAATTCACTACCACAAATATTTTAGGGACATTATATACACCAGCTGGGCTTGTTCCTATTAGCCCCTTCACATCCCCTTTCAACCTTCATTCTGCTGTGTTCCCCAGAAGGCAGGCTGAAACTGTGAAAAGTGTAGTGTGTAGCGTCAAAGTAGCTCATCTAAGGTCTCATAGCTATTAAGTGGGAAACATGGGATTCAAATCCAGGTTTCTTTCCAGTGTACCACACTGATTAGACAGAGGCAGGCTTTAGTGGTCCACAAGTTGCACGAATAAGAGTAGAGGAATGAAGTCTGGGTGGCAAAAGCTGAGTGGATTGGTGAAAGACACCTCTGTCCAGTGTCTAGACTGGGAATAATATAGCATAAAAAGAAATTTTTAAAACTACTGTGACCAATAGAATTATATTTTATATAGTGTATGACCTCCAACAGAAAAACTGATTATCAACATATAAAACCATGGTCATTTGCAGAGGAATTTCTCTTTCATTCTTATTCCTCTTCTTCTTATCTTTTACTGCTTGTTCTCTCTCATATGAGAGCAACTGAAGAAGAAGGTGGATATTTCTACCTTACTGGCAATAGGACCTTGTTGTATATAGTGTATTTTCCAATTCTCACATATGCTATACACAGAGAGGAATTTTGCTCCATTTCTCAAATAAGAAAATAAAGGTTCCTTTGTTCAAGATAATATGGTTAAAGGTATAATCAATACTCAGAATTTGGTTCATGTGCTTTTGTTTTACTGCTTGAATGTTTCTTAACAATGTTGTTTTCGACATTGGGGGCGCATTGGGGTACCATTCCATGCATCATAGACTGTTCATCATCTTTGATTGCCCTTCACTTAATGCTAATGGCACCATCACCAAAGCCTTGAGCTAACCACAGCATTTCTGCCCCCAGTGAAGAACCTACAAATCACACAAGCCTATTAATGCAGATTTTATATTCCTTTTCTCTCTTTCAGTCCCTCTTTCTCTTCCTCATCCTCTTTTTGTAAATACTGATAAAATGATTGCTGTTTTTGAGAAATGATAGATAAGTATCCTTAAAATTCTTTATGAGGAAGTCCTGGTATCTGAAGATGCAGAGGCAAACTATCATGGTAGAAGGGCATTGTAGGAAACTTGTTCACCTTCTGATAGCTAGGGAATACAGAGAGAGAGAGAGAGAGAGAGAGAGAGAGAGAGAGAGAGAGAGAGAGAGAGAGAGAGAGAGAGAGAGAGAAAAGAGGTCTTTAGGGACATACTCCCAAGGACATCTTCCCTTCAATGAAGTCCCACCACCTAGAATGTTTTTCTTTCTTTTTTGTGGTACACCTAGAAATTTTGCCACCTCTCAAAATCCAGTCAGCTATGAAATTGCTCAATGGATTGATCCATTGATGAGGTGAGAAGCCTTATGGTTCAATCACTTTCCATATCTCCACCTCTGAACATTGCTCCCTCAGGGATCAAGACTTCAACAGGAGAGCCTTTGGGGACATTTCATATACAAACCCTAACTGGCACTAATCTAATTCATGATGGCAGAGCCCTTCTCACATAAACACAGACCAAAAGCCATAGCTATGATTAGGATGGTTGATTCCACTGGAAATGGATTTCAGCTTATGAATTTGGAGAAGACAAAAGCATTCATATTTTAATAAGTGATGAACAAAACAGTTTTCTTGTTGTCAGAGAGGGATGAAAAAGACAAATTTAAGCAAGTAAAATAAAAGAAAAATACTTATATATTGCTACATATCATATATATATATAAAATAATAGATGAGGTATGATGATTTAAAAAGTAACTGGTGGATTTTCAACAAATGGTACTGAAGCTAACATTCAAGCATTAAATACTAACATTCAAAGGAATAAAGTAGAACCTCTAACTTATGCCACACCCAAAATTAACTCAAAATGATAATAGGGCTAAATTTTAAATGCTAAAACTGTTAAAATTCTTAAATTGAAAATTTTGAGAAACTTTTTATGACCTTGGGTTGGAAATAGCTTTTTATATATGACACCATGAGCACAATAAATCCCCCAAAAAGTGGATTGATTCCACATCATCAAAAGTGTGTGTGTGTGTGTGTGTGTGTGTGTGTGTGTGTGTGTGTGTTTCTAGGAATTGAACCCAGGGCCTTGCACATGTTAAGCAAGTGCTCCAACACTGAGTTATCTCCCTGCACCAGTGTAAATACTTTTGTACCTCAAAGTAGACTACCAAGAAATTGAAAAGGCACTCCATGGAATGAGAGAAAACACTTACAAAACATATTTGATGAAGGAACTTATGTTATGACTTTGACATGTTTGTGAATGTTCATCATATACATTAGGGAATTTGCCTCTTCCTCTCTCCCACACCCTTTAGTTAGATCACCTTATTGTTCCATCTGTAGTTTCTCCTTCTTTGCATAGAGTTCCTCCTATGACCCATTCTCTCCCTAGCTTCCTTGGATTAAGGATGCTCAATCTTTATTCCCTTTGGCTTCACATATTAATAAACTAATTGAACTTGGCCCACTAAAACCTAGCTCCTCTGTGTCCAAAATTAGTCTACTTTCCCCAGCTTATAGACATTAGTCTTCAGGCAGATACCCTGGAGATGTTTGAGGCAGGAACATTAGTTGGCTTGAGAGGAGTGATGGAATTTACAAACTGGTTTTGAGAGTATACTGCAACTGTACTTATAAAACCTGGTAGGTTTTTATAGGAGAGATTCACCTGTAGACTATCCAGTATTTTCTGGTCACCTCTCTATATCACATGTGAATACACTGGTTTGAACAAGTTGCATTCACCCTGCTCCTAGACCCACTGTCTTGTTTGCTATGCTGAGCCCTCACAGAGTCCAGGGTAATCCTGACCCCACATATTAGAAAATCTCTCAGCATTCATTATGAACATTTAATAAAGACCCAGACAGAAAAGGAGAGGATTAGGACATTTATGGCTAAAGATATGGCAAAGCACAGAGGCTCTTAGTACTTGAAGATAATTCAGAGAGTGTAATATGATAAATAATAAGTGTCAGACTCATTTTAAAAAGAGAGGGATAAAAAGTTCACAGTAGCTTTAGAGAGTGTTTCTCTACTGGGAACATTTATAAAGAAACATTCAGCTAGAGGGCATTGGTGTCTCTTTTCCCTACATCTACTTACTTCTCTCTGTATTCTGTCAGCAGAGCTATTGGTATAAAACTAAAAACTGGCATCATCCCTGCATTGTTCCATGCAGTTCCTGGCCCCAAGCTAGAGAGCTCTATGTGCACAGAAAACACATAATCAGAATATTAGTCAAAGATGCTCATATAGTGGGAGCAGGGTAGCAAGAAGATCAGCCTTGATAAAATATGTAATCAGCCCACCTTCTGCATCCAAAGAGACTAACTTCAAGCACCTAACATGTACAAAGTGCATACATTCTCACTCCATAACAATATTTCTTACCTAAGTTATAGTAGCACATGCATCTACCTTTATATTGACCAAAGAATTTCTCAACTTAAAACTAACTGGCTATTGTCTCCAAAGGTTTTATGTTATGGAATGACAACCATTTATTGAACTCCAAGAACTTTGCCAGAGTCTCTACACAGTTTATTTAATTTAACCCTTACCAAAACCTGAAAAGTAAGTGTCAGAAACTTTTGTGACTGATGAGAAAATCAAGGCTCTGGGTCACTTTGGAAATTGCACCAAGACAGAATACAGCTGTAATTCAACTCAAGTCTCTAATTCAAAGACATTTGCTTTTCCTTAGAAAACCTACATGTAATTTCACCATGTTGTAAAAAATAAAAATCATAATTCTACAAAATGAAGGTTGGATAAAGAAAAAAACTTCTATGTTTACCTGGAAACATAAAAGAAGCATAAATTAAACATTAGCTTTATTTCATATATATAGATAAGTAGAAGAATTTTGCATTTTTAAGTTAAAATGTATATATTATAGCCAGGTATGGTAAAACACATCTGTGATCCCAGTGCTTGGGAGACTGAGACAGGAAGATTGCAGGTTGGAGGTCAATACATAGTTACCTAGCAAGACCATTTTAGAAAAAAGAAAAAGTTGGCTGAGGGTGTGGCTAGGTGATAGAACTCTCTGGATTCAATCCCCAATACCACAAACTAAAAAAAAAAATTTATATTATAAATATGCAACACATTTTACACAGAGTAGAAAATAGATATTATTTGAAAAGAAGGAAAGAGAAGAGATATCATTACAATGTTAGTAAGCAGATATTTTTTTTTCTACCATATACATTCTGAGTCTTTGGCTACATCTCACCAAACTATGCTCTGAAAATATTTACAGCAATATAACCCTTATCTTCTCTCTTGCATCAATTTTCCCTGAATTTTTATTTTGATCACTACACAGAATGAATGTTTTATATTATTTTTTATAATTTATGTATTTATTCAATATTCTTTTGATATGCTCATTTTTCTTATTGATTTGTAGGTATACTTTATATATGCAGGATGTCATTTTTTTGACACATTTGTTGTTATATACTATTTATCACAAAGTAGTATGGTATGCAAAATGCTATTTTTATTATTCACATTATCCATCTTTGCCTTTGTATTCTCTATATAATACCAGTGCCTCCAATAAGTTTACCTTTTGTATTTGTTACATTTTTTCACTTTATTATTTTTGCTTAAATGTTTTATATATCTGAAATTTATTTTCATATATAATAAACAATAAACCCTTTTGTTTAGATCTTTTGAAAGATAAAGGGCATAATAATATTTAATATGTATACTTGTTTTGATTTCCCTAATAAACAAAAAATTATTTTGCTCCAAAATTTTCCTTAGTTGCAATTTTAGTAATTTTTTTCCCTATGAATACAACATGTCTAAAAGGAAATAGAATACATGGGTCTTCCTTTCAGGAAATTTACAAGTTATCAGAAAGATAACAGAAATGCAAAATAGTGTGTTATGATAATTATGGTAATTTAAACATTATCAAAGGACAAACAGATACAGCAATTTTGGGGGATGGTGAGAATTTTTGTGGTATAAGTTGAATTTTGCAAGATGGTGCAAAGAAGAAAGGAAACTTCAGACAGGATTGTGGGTACGATGGTAGCAAGCAGCTGCAGAGGCCAAACAGTGGGGCATTGAGTTGATCAGAAGTAGAAAATGAAATTAACCAAAGGATATGCTTTTCTGATGATCCACAGCCAATCTTGTTCATTTTTTTTTATCAATGTAATGTTTGCAATAGAATTTGGCCATGTTTTAAGAGATTAGATTAGTCCAAACATTGTTCTACAGTAAAGGAAAACTACAGTAAAGGAAAACTAATAGATGAAAGTAAAAATAATCAAAGAACTATTAGATTTTATGGTTTTGTTTAATCTTTTGTGTACCCATTTGTGTAAACACAATACAGGAGTTCATACTGAATTGCCCTACTATTTCTTTTATTGGTCAAATAGACTATGTGTTCATCATAGTACATCATCCTACTGATTGCTTTTTCTATTTCATTTACTCTGAAATGAGAAAGAGAAGAATTTTGGTTTAGTCACACTTATCTAAGATGCAAAAAAATATTATTTGGCTCCTAGGAAGAATTCCATTATTTACTGACTAGAACTGCATCCTTTAGGTAAAACCTCAAAGGTTGCTTAGACAATTTTTCATTATCTAGTTGGAGCAGCTGAAGACATCTTGCAGGACAACAATGAAGTAGACCCGGCCCTCCTGATTCCCTCACAGTTATTCCCCTTCTGGACTAGCAACTCAATGCAGTTCAGCGGCTACCTGTAGAATCATCACTACATAAATTCATGCCAAGAAAAACCTAACAAAAAATAGTAGATGCATGCATGCACACACCACTCATTTAACCCTTCCCCAATTCCATCTTGTACCCCATTAAGGTGAAAAAGAAAACCTAACAACAATAATCTACTTTGCTGCATGGTAATCAGTCACCAGAGCTGACTTAAAGCTATAAAATTTATATAGGATGTGTGCTTCCCCCATGAAACAAGTCTGTTTCATTCACTTTATCTGTCTGGCCCTAGTTAGGATTTCTTTTTAGACATTTATTTAGAGCATTAGCAACAATAACACCTGATATTTACATACTCTGCAAGTTTTTCTTTCATATTATATAAACTAAATTGTAACTGTCAGGACTAAAGACTGAACTCTGACTAATTCACACAACAAATGTTGAACAACCAGCATATATGTTTGTTTCCATCCATAATTCTGCTTAGTCTTTTCAAACACAAATCAAAGCCTGTCAGAAGGGTTTGTCTATTGATTAATGTGATTAATGCCTGAAATTATACATAAACTACCTGTTTCCCTGGGGTAAAATTTAAATATCCTTGCAGTGTATGAAGAATGGTTATGTTTCCTAATTTTAACGATCATAAAATAAGCCATTAGCCAATTGACTAAGAAAGAGAATAACTCCTTATATAAAGTCCTGTGCATATGAGCAAATGCATAAAATTTTATTCAGCAAGTGAAACATACTCTAGACTCAAGGAAGACTCAAATGCAATAAATGCCATCCTGAGATAAACAAAAGCAAAAATGAGACTTGTTAAAATGACTTTATAGTTAGGGTATGGGTATCACTGTAGATTTGTGAAACTAACTATAATAGACTTTTTAGACAAAATTAACATGACAAATGTCCCACGTGTTTAGCCACCTGGCAAAGTCAAAATCCACATCAAATATTCTGTGGACTTTAAACAATATTCTATCTTTCTTTTGTAGTTCCCTTATAATGATCTGTCTTTGGTTGTTCTCATCATTTCACTAAATTAAGACTATTTGTTATCTGTCAGTTTTTCTGTTAAGATTATAAGATATTTGATAACACTCAGACTTTTTTTTTCACCTCATCCACCCAATATAATGTCTGCCCAACAAAAAGGAAGCTCCAAGATACTATTGAAAAAATATGTGGATGATGTTAAAAATGTAGGCAGTGGTCAGGCTTTTTTTGGGGGGGGTAACTATACAGCTGTAAGATAGAAATTGAGGCAATTCCAGGATGTCTGGATAGAAGTGCTCAGCACCTGCCTTCTTTTCCATGAGGAAGAACCAAAGCAACTGAGGGAGAGCTGTATTTTTAGGTAAATGACCATGGGAGAATGCTAGAACTCTTCAAAGAAGAGACAAGGACCCTGTAAGACTAAAAGACCTGAGAAAGCATCATAGAACCTTGTGGTTCACAGGCAATGAACACTCAGTTCTCCCAACAGGACAAGAAGGAACCCCTTTCTTCCTTTGTCGGGAAAATAATTTATGGGTGAGTCCAAGCAAACTCCAGCCATGTGAAAGCCGGCAATCTTAGCTACTGAAAAGTTTCACGGCTACCAGACTTTCAGCCCAGGTAGGAGAGGAATATGGAGCCTGAACACTAACTTTGGTTTGGGGAAGAAATTCAGTGTCTTCCAGACAGACAGAGTCCAGGCTGCTGTATCTTTTGACATATTGAGAAGGGAGCTATTCTATGAATTCATACTGCCCTGAGGGTCATAAATTTCTGCATATTATAGTCCCTGGGTCCTACAGACATTCTGCCATACTAGTAGACAAGACTGCAGTTTCACCAACACAACTTGACCCAGTAGAGCAAGTATGACCCTGGCACCCATGCAGTGTCTTGTACTGTGACAGATGGGTGTTTTATTATGGAGGGAGACAAAGGTAGTGCTTTGGGGAACTGAGAAATGAAGAGACTTGTCTTCTGGGACCTAGAATATGGGAAACCTGAGGGACTGAGTGTAGGTATGATGTCACGGTTCTGTCTCACCTTCCCTCTAAAAATCCAGGTGAAAGTGTGTACTACCACTGAAACTGGGATAAAAAGGACATTGGGCTTCCTCACTGCCTCCTCCCCAACAGTCAGCCACTTGTGTGCCTACACTACCAGCCAGTATTTAGTGACTCCATACTATGACAAGGATATCTTTTTTCAAGGATATATTTCATGGTCATAGTATTATTGGTTGGAAATTATTTTATTTAATAATTTGGGATATTTTATTTCATACCCTCTGGCCTGTAAAGTTTCTCCTGAGAAATCTCCTGTTAATATTATGAATATTCCCTTATACATGAGTTGGCACTTTTCTTTCTTTTTTTCTATTTTTATTTATTTATTTTTATTAGTTCATTGTATTTATACATCATAATGGGGTAAAAATCTTGTGTAGACATAGATTCACACATCACCCAGACAGCCCTCACCGAGTCTCTAGCTCCCTCCCTCCCCATCCCTCCCTCCCATGCTTAGTTTAGTGGTTGACTTCAATATGAATAAGTATATCATGCACTTTAAAGAGTTTCCCTCTCCCCCCTCCCATTACCACAGTTAGGTTGCCTTTTTTGTTCCTCTATAGGATCTCCTTCTTCACCTGGAGTTTCTCCTGTGACCCCTTTAACCCTAACTTTCACATAATAGGGAAAGCATCCAATTCCTTTCTTTTTGCAACTGACTAATCTCACTTAGCATAATGTCCTCCAGTTCCATCCATTTCCCTGAAAATACCGCAATTGTATTTTTTTATAGCTGAGTAAAATTCCATTGTGTACATATCCCACAGTTTTGTAATCCATTCATCTGTTGATGGACATCTTGGCTGGTTCCATAGTTTGGCTATGGTCAATTGTGCAGCTATGAACATAGATAAACATGCATTAGTTTGGTAGTTTGATTTCCTTTCTTTTGGGTAGATACCCAGAAGTGGTATTGCTGGATCAAATGGTAGATTTGTTCCCATTCTTCTGAGGATTCTCCATACTGTTTTCCAAAGTGGTCGCACTAATTTGCTATCCCACCAACAATGTTTTAGAGTCCCAGCTTCTCATAGCCTCACCAGCATTTGTTGGTGTTTGTGTTTCGAATGATTGCCATTCTAGTTGGAGTTAGGTGACATCTCAGGGTATTTTTGATTTGCCTCTCTCTGCCAATGATGTTGAGCATTTTTTCATGCATTTATTGGCCATTTAAATTTCTTCTTTTCTGAAGTGTCTATTTAGTTTGTTTGCCCATTTTTTGATTGGATGATTTGTTTTTTCAGTGTTGAGTTTCTTGAGTTCTCTGATTAGTCCTCTATCAGAGGGGCAAGTGGCAAAAATCTTTCCCATTGTGTTGGCTCTTGATTTCGTTTTTTGACATTTTTCTTTGCTGTACAGAAGTATTCAGTTGTATGCAGTCCCATGTATTGATTCTCCTTTTGGTTTTTTGTGCCTTTGGAGTCTTGTTGAAAAAGTTTTTATCTGTGTCTATGTTTTGCAGTGTTTGACCTATACCCTCTTCAAGGAGCCTCAAGGTCTCTGGTCTAATTTCCAAGTCTTTGATCCATCTTGAATTGACTCTTGTACAGCATGAGAAAGTGGAAATAATTTCCAATTTTCTGCATATGGTTAACCAATTTTGCCACCACCATTTGTTGAAGAGGTTATCTTTTTTTTTTTTCCAGTGTATGGTTTTGGCCGCTTTGTCAATAATCAATTGGCTGAAAGTGTGTGGACTTGTTTCTGGGTCTTCTATTGTGCTCCATTGGTCTATGTATCTGTTTTTGTGCCAGTACAATGCTGTTTTTATTACAATGGCTTTGTCTTTTATTTTGACAAGTTTTTTTTACTGCACCATTCATAAGAGCTAAATTATGAAATTAACCTAGATGCCCACCAACAGATGAATAAATAAAGAAAATGTGGTACATATACATGATGAAATATTATTTAGCCATAAAAGAAGTATATCCTCTGCTTTTTGGAAAAATAAATTGAACTGGGAAAAATTATGTTTATTGAAGTAAGTCAGACATAGGAACACAGATATCCATATTCTCTTTCATATATTGAATACTATAATTTTTTTGTGTGTGTGGTACTTGGGCTAGAACCCAGGGGCATCCTACCTCCAAAATATACCCCCAGCCCTATTTTTTATTCCTTATTTTGAAATAGGGTCTCACTGAATTGCAAAGGACCTCACTAAGTAGCTGAGGCTGTCCTTAAACCAGGATCATCCTGTCTCAGCCTCCCATATGAAATTTGATTAGTATATATAATTGTGACTACTAGGGGATAAAAAATGGAAAAGTAGGTAAAAGAAGGTGAGGATTATGAGTACCACAATACAGTTATATAGAAGTAAGAAATTCTGATATGCTATACCATAGTGGGTGGCTATGTTTCACACTAACTTATTATATATTTGATGAATAACCAGAAGAGAGGAGCTTAATTTCTTCAAATACAAAGTAATGATGAGATAAAAAACTAATTACATTGAATTAATTAATTATATATATATATATGTATATACAGAAATAATACATTATGCCCCACAAACAAAAGTAGAAATATAGTCTTAATAATTTTTTAAATAATTAAGGAGAAAAAAGAATAGCAATAGAAGTGTAGATATTTACAAGTGAATTCTAAATTTGCTACCTATTACATTAATATACTGAGCCAGGAAATTTTATAGATGGACATCTATGTTTCCTAATCAATTTATCTAATGGGGCTTTTGTGAACATGTCATGACAAATAGCTTTTATAAATAACTTCAAATTACTAAGTGCTCATCAAAAGTTCTATCATTTTCAAAAACTAGTAACAATTACTTGCATTTTCAACAGTTCTTTTGACTTGAAAATATGGCTAATGACTTTTGTGTTCTTGTATGCATTATTTTGCACCCTCTCAATGGAGACATGCCTTTGTCTCAAGTGTGTCAAGCTTGTTTCTATGGATACCACTGTGAAAACAGAGATGGTGGTGCACATTTCCATCAGTTTTCTGAAGTAAGATTTTTTTTATTGCATTGTAGTCCTACATCTTCATGGAGTATAAGATAGTAGAGACATACATCCACACGTTAGTATAGCCGTCTCCAATTCCCATCCCATTCCTTTCTCCCTCCCACTTTCTCAGGTTTGGCTTAGTGATTGACTTTGATATGTTCGTGATTGTCAGACTTTTTAATGGGATCTGGAGATGGAAACAAAATATTTTTAAGGTGTCAAAGAGAAATTTATCAAGGGCTTCTAATAAAGAATGCTGAACAGATCTAAGCAAATGTGTAGCATCTACAGTGAGAGTGGTGGAAAATAGATGTTGGGGTGAAAACGATTACCCTATAAAATCCATCTGCCCACATACAGTGAGAGACCTCACAGCCTCAATTTTCTCATGTGTAAACTGGGAACAATGATAAATAAGCTTTCAGGTATTGAAGATTAAATGAAGTAATCTACCTGGAGCATCTGGTGCAGCATCTGGCACATTCCTTTTAGCGGGAACTGCTCAACCTCCAGATGCGTGCTTTCCAGAATGCTCCATTGGCAGTTCCTGTTTAGCCAAAGAGAAGATTTAATGTTTCTTTTCACGTGGGACCAGCCCCAGCAGTCTTTAAGGGAAGTTATTGTATCTGGCCCCACAAGCTGAGCTGACATTTTTGACAAGGTCTTAAGTGCAGTTCTCCCTGGGGTGTTGTAACTGAGACAAGATGGGGCAGGTGGCAGTAATTGGCATCACATCCACTCAGAGATTGGATATAATGTGGATTACTGTGGAATTCTTTTTTTTTTTAAAGAGAGACTTCTTATGACTCTTAGCTGGTTCAAAACCCTTTGATAATTATTTCTCTCATCAATTACACAGCTGAAGGTTGAAAAGAAAGGCCATATATTCTTAGGAATAAGCAGATTTTATCCCTTTGTTCCCAAAGTGAGTACTATGGTATTGATAGCTACCAGTTTCCCATGGCTATTTTATTGTGCAGACTTACAGAGCAACTCCTGCATCCACAAGGTACCACTCTCTCTCTCTCGTTTCCTGACATGCTCGGCCACATAATCATAACAACTCCAGTTCCCAGAACAAACTACATCGTTTCCTATGTCACATCTCGAGCACTGCAGACACTTTAACTTATAAAATAAGTAAATAAGGGTGGTATTTTCTTTTCTGTTTTCATAATGTCCCAACTATTTGAGGGGTGGCGAAGCTCAGAAGAAGGGCTGGGGAGTTCAGTGAACAGTAGATCACAGTGGGTAGAATCCCAGAACTAACATGGACTTAATGCTAGAACCAAAGGCATGTTGTTTTTCCTTTCTCATTCTCTGCTCCATCATATACAAAAATGGTAGTCTTGCTAATCATTTGGAGTTAAAAATGACAGTTTAAGGGAATATGTGGAAAGGGAATATGTGGTAAATTTAATTATGTTACGGTTTGATTTTGTAGAATAGTTTAGCTCTCTACCTTGATATTAATCACAGCATATTGTTGCATTAAAATAGATGATAGTAGCTGGGCCTGGTGGCACATGCTTGTAATCCCAGCATTCAGGAGGCTGAGACCAGAGGATAGCGGTGATACCCTCCACAACTTAGTGAGACCCTGTTCCAAATTTTAAAAAGAATAAAAAATAGGGCAGGGTGGTATATCCCAGAGGTTGAATGCCCCTGGATTCTATCCCCAGACCCGCAAAAAAATAAATAGATGATAGATATTCCAAAGCAATGCTTAAAAATGTGTATTCTGCTGATAGTATCACGTGAAGACAGAGATATAGATACACTGCTTACCACCATCCACCTTCCACACACTTTCCTAATCTATCTAAAAGCCTAATGATAGTCTTCATAAAAAAGAAATAGGTAAAGCATCTGTAATAAAACAAAAGGATTAGAAGAGCAATAATCATTTTTAAAGGTTTAGACCAGAAATTTATAAAGAGCAATATAATGGGAATGTGTGAGTCACTCGTCCTCTACTTCTTGAGAGAATGTTAACAGTCTCTTCTTGCTCAGAGGGATAGGAAATACAGATTCTTAGACTCCATTCCTCCTCTTGCCTCACTTAGGAACCAATGATTTAACAAGTATCTCTTAAGCAACTTCTATGTGTCAAGCAATGATCATCAAAGATGACAAGATGGAAGTTGTTCATCTTCTCATGAGACTACATTTTAAGATAGGAAAATACATCCACACTGATTAAAATGACAAATGTGTTATATAAACATGAGAAAGAGACATGTGGTGCTTTGAAAAAAAATTTACAGGAATGTGTATTTGAGATTGTGATGAGGGCATAAGAAATGCCTCTATCAATGACTATAATTCTTGAAAACAAAGAATTGGATTTCTAGTAGGGCAACATGGAGTCTCTCTCTCTCTCTCTCTCTCTCTCTCTCTCTCTCTCTCTCTCTCTCTCTCTCTCTCTCCTCCCTCCCTTCCTCCCTCCCTCCCTTCCTCCTTTTCCTCCCCCCTCTCTTTTCTTTCTGTTTAAAACAGAAATTGCCCATTTGAAAGAAGTCCTGGACAAGACCTAACATACTACTTCCCATCAACATAATACAGAAATAGTAAAATAACAGTCTTATCTCAGCCTCACTCCGAATAGAGAATAAATGTTCATATCTGTAAGCTACAGTAGATTTGGTTGTTTTCAAGAAGATAGAGAAGTAAAAGATACATATTTAATGATAGTCTCTAATAAATCAGCAGAAGCCCTTTTTCTAAATTATTAATAATAACAATCCTAGTAATCACAATGATGATAATAAGGGGCTATTAACCACATGCTCATTGCCAATTGAGGTACATCCTATACACAGTGTCATTTGAGGCTGATAACAGTCAGCTTTGTTCACATCAATATCCAAAGGGCTTTTTCTAAAGAGGCATAACAAACTATGAATTGTTCCTGGCAGATATACTCTCAGGAAAGTTAAATGAGAGGCAGATGAGGGAAGCACAGTGCCATGGTTTCAGGTAAGGGTAAAAAGGATTCAGGCAACTCAAGTTGCAAGATATCTTATTTCCTACATATATATCAGGTTATTTGATCACTCTTTCATTCGAAAAATCATGTTTGGACATTAAGAATATGTTAATGATTATGTATCAGTAAGAATGATTAGAACGCAGAGTTGTAGCCCTATGCTAACACTATGAAGGGAGATTCTGGGACTCAAATAGGGGAAGCTTATCTATGGCCATCTAGTGATACCCTAATGCGCTTAAGATTGGAAAACAGTATCCCCCATGCAAGGTATTTACCGTATTTTCCTTCCAAGAAAGAATAACTTGCTCAAGGATCTTGGGTGAGCTAGCAGCAGTCACAACCCATATCAGATACTGAACTCCTGGGCTACTGCTGCGTTTCTATTGTGTAAAGCCACCCTACACCAGCGATTACACTGGCACTTGGACCAGCTGCTCCTTTGAAAGTCAAAACTGAGTTCTATCCCCCATGGGAGGAGCTCTAGAAAGACACCTGAACCATGCTCTCACAGTCAGAGACACAACCATGCAAGAGCACGTAGATGGCTGCATCTCTTCACTCTACAATTCAAAAAGAAAGTCAGAGCATACCCCAGAAAAGGGGGAAAAAAGCATTTTTTCTCTATACAAGGAATCATGATTATCAAATTGAGCCCAGGATACTTTTCAAGAATCCATTTCCCTCTTACACGTGAACTTTCACCTTAAGCAGCTGTTGCCTACAAATGCTCATTCTCTGGTCCCCCTAAAATATAAACCAGGAAGGTACTTAGATTTGTTTTATTTCTCTTAAGCATGGTGCTACTTCCTATGTATTTTTACAGCTAAATTATGAATGCAAAAGGATAAACCTCAGGGTCTTGGGATAGTTTCTTTAAAAAAAAAAATGCAAGTGTCAGCCAGTAATGTCCACAACAAGGAAATCAGCCAGGCATTTGGATAGCCAGGTTTTTTTTTTTTTAATTTTTGTTTTGTGGTACTGGGGTGGAACCCAAGGCCTTTTCTACCTCCAAGCTACACTCCCAGACCTATTTTATACTTTATTTGGAAACAGGGTCTCACTAAGTTGCTGAGAGCCTCACTAAGTAGCAAAGGCTGGCTTCGAACCTGTGCAATTCTCCTGTCTCAGCCTCCCAAGCGCTGGGATTACAAGCATGTGCCACCATGCCCGGTGATAGCCAGGTTTTTATCCTGGCCTGTGCATGCCCTTGGGCAAAAACCTTAGCCTCTCTGAGCTTTGGCTTACCCACCTATAAAAAGATGAACTCTGTCTTCTATTATAGTTTTTCTTCTCCAGAATTTTTAAATGAACAGTATGCACAAAATAAACATGGTTTCACTAAGTCACATCAGGAAGTACCACCTCTGGACTGGAGATTCTTAATAAGATCACAGAGCCAAGGGTCTTCTTATTCTATACTACTGCCAAAAGAAAACTAAGGGGAAATTCTGAACTCATTGCCAGGCCAATTACCTACAAATCTTCATACAGTTTGAGCACATAGTAGTGCATATCCCAAATCTAACACTTCCCACCAAAACAGAACACACTTGTACTCCCTACATTTTTAAAAACAGGTTGCTTAAATCCCACAAATTTATAAATTAGATGTACAAGATACAAGTTGTATCATTTTTAAAGGCACAAAATGTGAATAACCTAAATGAACCATCATAAAGTAGAAGTGGAATATTTTTGGCAACTAGAAGAATGTTCCCAGTACTTAGTGGAATTAATGTCCAGGATGCTGTGTGTTGAAGGAATCAAAATGACTACAACTATGGAATTTAAAATGTAAAAAGAGCCCTTTTAGTGGCTGCATTTAATTCTCATTCATTGCATTTTTAAAATTTTAGCTTTTAAATGATCATAGAGTAAAATTAACATTTTGTGCAAATGTAATTCTATGCATTTTAAAGCATTGTATAGATTCCTGTAATCACCACGGCAACCTGCATATCAAACTGCTTTATCAGCCTCAAAACTCTCAGGATGTGCCTTATAATTCACCACCATTCTTCATTCCTAATACCTAGCAGCCAATTAACTTTCTATGATTAAAGGTTGTTATTAGTTTTTGTTTATTTTTTATAATAACATATACACAGAATCACACAGCATATAACTTTTGGAGATTGGCTTCTCTCACACACCTGTGGAATTCATTCAAAAGGTTCTTTTTATCAATATTTCATGACTTTTTATTTATGAATAGCATTTCAATGTAAAGATACACCACAGTTGATCTGTTCATCTCTGGAAGAACATTTGGGTTGCTTATAGTTTGGGCTGATTAAAAATACAGCTGCTATAAATATTCATGTGTAGAGTTATGTATGAACATAAGTATTCATGTCTCTAGGGTAAGTACTTGGGAGTAGATCAGACTGTAAGTTTATTTTTAACTATATAATAAACTGTTGGACTGTTTCTCTGAGTCACTATTCCATTCACGGGCACCTTTGAATGAATGCATATGTGAAATGAATATGCATCCTTCTTATTTGGTGCCCATCTGACTCTTCTCCTTAGTTCCACTCTTGTATATACCTGTCCCAACATGTTATCCAGCCAAACTATGGGAAAATCACATACTAGAGTCCATCACAGTCTTGCTCCCTTTTAGGATTTCAATTCCTCTGTCTGAAATAGCCAACCTTTCTGAAAAAGCTAATAGTTTTAAAATATAGTTCAGGAAGATGGCGACAGAGAAAAGCAGGGCTTACAAGCCCCGCTAACAACCAATCTCTATTACCACAAAATCAGCGCCTTTCATAGCCAGAAAACACCATCAGCAGAGAAACAAAAAATGTAAATACAAGGGACAGAGAAAAAGAGAGCTGGAAAAATTAGACACCAGAAAGAAACCAGACCACAGTGCTGTGGCCGGAGCCACGGCATGGAGTGGCACAGCACCATCTTCCCTTGCAGCACCAGGCCCCAGAGAGGAGGGGGTCTTAGAACAGAGCTCAGAGCTAGAGAAGAGATACAAGGCCTCACGGACGAGGATGCGGCAGCAGTGCCATACTGCTGACAGCAGCAGCGAGCTCACTGGACAGCACCAGAGCAATGCACTCAACAGCCACCAGGCTCCAGAGACAAGTGGTGGACAGTGAGATGAGGTGAGTGGCTACGGATCAGCTGGGTAGAATTCAGCAGATTTTTTGGCGCAGGGAGCATCTAAAGCTACCAGGGGCTGGGCTTAACACACCCTGCAGGGATTCAGAGAGAAGCTCAAAAACAGAGAAGAAATACGCCAGCCTCACGGCTGAGAGAGTAACACTGGTGCCATATTGCCAATGGCAGCAGCAGTAACAAATTCACCAAGTCCACTACAGCTCCATCAGTGCACTCAACAACAGTGAGTCAAATTGCGGCCCCTAGAGGAGAAATCCCACTACTGCACTCACAGGGACTTGACCCACTGGGGGAGTGGCGGTGGCAGAGATATCACACCATAGTCAATACTCCCAGTAGGAGAACGCCCAACCTGCCACCCTCCCATAGTCTAAAGCAGCCTTGATTGACTCCCTGGGTCTGAGCTTTGCAATACAACCCAGTAAAGGAGTAGTGGTGACTGAGATATTACAGACTCGAGATCCAGAGCGCCTTAAGTGAAGTCACAGTGACCCAGGGAAGAACCCAGAGAAGGCACAAACTTCTGAAACCATTGGAAAGAGGAATAACAATGGAGCAATGAATGCCCACAACCCCACAACATCAGAACCCGATAAAACAGAAATTCAGAGATTTCTAGAAGATCAAATCAGGAAAATAACTGTAGAAATAATAGAGGTGTTTTGAAAAGAATTCAGAGAGAGTCAAAAAGAGATAAAGGATGCAATTAATGAAGTAAAGTCCTCAATTCAAAGTATAAACAACTGATTAGACCACATGGTTAATAGAATTTCGCTCCTAGAAGATGATCACCCCAAAAATGAAAGCATAGTTTCTAATTTAGAAAAAAAAATCTGACAGCAGGAATCTGACATTGAAGAAATATGGGCCCATTTTAAGAGAGCTAAACTAAGAATAATTGGAATAGAGGAGGGAAAAGAAGGTGAAACCAAAGGGATCAACAATCTCTTCAAGGAAGTAATAGCAGAAAATTTTCCAAAAATAGAGCAAGAGGTCGATACACAGGTCCAGGAAACATATAGAACTCCCTTTAGACAGGATCAGAGAAGAGGATCCCCACACCACATAATTGTCAAAATGACCAATGTGGAAGCCAAGCAGAGAATCTTTTTTTTTTCTTTTTTAAATTTTTTATTGGTGCATTGTAGTCATACATCTTAATGGAGTACAAGATGGTAGAGGCATACATGCACACATCACTCATTTAGCCCTTCCCCGATTCTCACCCCATTTCTTCCCCCCTCCCTTCTTCTCATGCTTGGCTTACTGATTGAGGTGGACATGTTCATGAATGAACATCATGTACATTAGGAAACATCCCTCTTCCCTCCATCCTGTCACTCCCAGTTAGGCCTCCTTATTTGCTCATCTATGGTTTCTCCTTCTTTGTTTAGAGTTCCTTCTATGACCCCCTTTCTCCCTAGCTTTTGCATATTAGGGGGAGCATCTTAAAGGCAACAAAAACAAAGAGCCAAGTGACATTCAGGGGCAAGCCAATTAGAATCACTCCAGAATTCCCAAACCAAGTCATGAGAGCCAGAAGGGCTTGGAGTAACATATTCCAAACTCTGAAAGAAAACAACTTCCAGCCAAAAATTTCCTACCCAGAAAACTTTCTATCAAATTAGATGGGGAAATAAGAAGCTTCCACGACAAACAGAAACTGAAGGAATTTATGTCTTCAAAACCAGCGCTAGAGAAAATACTCAGAGATTAACTACAAAGAAGAAATAGGTAACACACACCAGAACCAGAGAAACAAGATTTTCCATCCAACAGACAACTAAGGTTGGTTATCTTTGGATATTCACAATTTATGTTAGTCTTTTACCTATTTCTAAATTGTATTGTTTGCTTGTATTGTTGCTAATTTTTAGGATTTCTTGTTGGAATATTAATATACCTTCAGATATAGCATTTGGAAATATTTTATCCCATTCTATCAGTAACTTTTAACTGTTTACATTGTCTTTGGATTACAATATTTTTTTAGGGAATTTGTTTACCCTTCTGTTGCCTGTTCCATTGAAATCATATCCAAGAAATCACTGCCAATTTCAATGTTGTGAGGTTTTATGACCCAGATTGTCTTCTAAAACTTTATAGTCTTAAGATTTATATTTAGGTCTTTTATCTATTTTGAGTTAATATTTGTATATGGTGTTAGGTAAGGCTCCAATTTTATTCTTTTTCATGTAATTATTATTTTCAACAATATTTAGTTAAAAGATTAGTATTTCCTCCACCAAATATTCGTGGAAACCTTGTCAAAAATAACTTGACAATATATGGAAGAATTTATCTCTAAGCTTTTATTTAACTCCAATGGTTTATATATCTGCCTTTAGAACAGTACTACACTGTTTCAATTATTGTAGCTTTATAAGGTTTGAAATCAGAAAATACACATCTTCTAGCTTTGTTTGTTTTTTTTTTTTTCCGAGATCGTTTTTTGTATCTAGAGTCCATATTCCATATTAGGATAGATTTTTTTCTGAAAAATAAATAAATAAATGTATGATAGTTTCACCTAAAAAATGAAAAAAAAGAAAAAATATTCTCTGGTAAGAAAGAAAGCAAAAATAAATATTGAAGTGTTATCTTTAAGTCATCAAAAGCTTGGTATCAGACAAATGAAACTGTCATGTGAGATTGTCATTGTTAATTTTGGATATATTACTATAATACTAGATGTCAACCACTAAGCCAAGCATGGGGAAGAGGGATGGGGTGGGAACGGGGTGGGGATTGGGTAGGGGCTAACTGGGCAATGTGTGCATGTATGTCTACAAAAGTAGACATATTTCCAAATGCTATATCTGAAGGTATATTAATATTCCAACTAGAAATCCTAAAAATTATCAACAATAAAAGCAAACAATACAATTTAGAAATAGGTAAAAGACTAACATAAATAGTGAATCTCCAAAGATAACCAATCTTAGTTGTCTGTTGGATGGAAAATCTTGTTTCTCTGGTTCTGGTGTGTGTTACCTGTTTCTTCTTTGTAGTTAATCTCTTTGATTATCAGAAAGCCCCAGGCCTTAGTGATACATCCTAGTTACATACGCTTTGAAACTAAAAACTAGTTCTATCAATCACTTCTTCTCTTGTCCCTAAATTAATCTATACCCCACCCCAGGGCCAACCACATTATTCCAGAACTCCCCAAGGAAGGAGAGGATTGTTTATTCATCTTTATATCACATGAGCTAATTTATGGATGCTCAGTAAATATTTGTCAGATGCACTGACTTGGTTAGTAAAAATTATATTTCACTGTGGCCGGTTTTCCATGTAATACAAAACTAAGTTTTAAAAATATTTTATTGGACAATACACTTTCTGTTTTTACATTGAAAGATTTAGTCTAACAAAAATCATGTCTCCTCATCACAGTCAACGTTTTCTCAAACACAAAGTGAAACATAATCTTTTCATTTTGTGTTTCATGGGGTAAGCATATTTCCTCTATGACAGCTCATTTTCTTTGGCATCTGAAATTTGCTTAAATAATTGAATATCATATGCAATGGCAGTTTTTAATGCTTTTGGTCATGCCTAGATAATAAAGCATTGTAGTAATTCGGTCACTTCATTCAATAGCTGATCAGTTTAATAAATATCTATTAAACCTGTTGTTTGACTAATGTACCATTTATTCATTAAGTACACAATGAGTGCCAGTGCCACTCTAGGTGCTCAAACTGCAGAGATGAATAACACATTGTCCTGAACATTCTTAATGGGAAAAAGACAGTTTGTAATCTAGTGCAGGAAGGATAGGGACAAATGGCTACTAAAGAATGCATTCCATGGATATTTGAAGATTACCACCTACCTCTATGTTTTTGGCTGCTTATTCTTTTGTTTCAAGTTTAACAGATGCAAATCCCTGAGGGTTTCTTATAGACTTATAATGATGTTGGGTTTAGCCAAGTTTCCACATTTCTCACATACTCCCTGAATACAAGTGTGATGAGTATTTTTCTGAAGCACTCCTAAATGAAGTTAACGTAACTAAGAATATTACAAGGCAACACTTTCTTGAATCCCTTATACTACGAGTTGGCTTAGCCAGAAACCTAGAATGCAGTTACCATTTCTTCCACTTAGAGTTTACTGTCCAAAGTGGAAAACATATAAATATGTAATTATGCTATGAGAACAGAAAAAAAAGGAAAAGTATTAGGTTTGTTTGGGGACTGGCAGTCAGGAGTGACTTCTTATAGGAAAAGTTCCTTAGAGGATTCTTTCAGTTATTATTGTTTATGAGACAGGTAGCCAAAAGGCTCATAGAGTAAATGAAAAGTAGTTAGAAATAGTATGACATTTTGAAGAAACTTTTTAATATGTATGGTTTGGATACAGAATGTCCCCTGAAGAATTCATATGCTAATATACATCAGAGATAATATAATTAAATTATGAGGGTTATAAACTCATCAGTGGATAAATCCATTGATGAAGTAATGGACTTGATGAGTGGTAACTTAGGTAGGTAGGATGTAGTTAGAGGAGGGAGGTCACTAGAGGTGTGGCCTTGTCCTCTGCCCTTATACTCTGGCTCTATTTGATATATCCATATATGACCTGGATTAAAACCTCTGAAATCTCCACAGTTGTGAGCAAATAAATCTTTCTTTGTCTAGGTTGTGGTTGTCAGGTAATTTGGATTATAGCACTGAGAACTCTAACTGAAACAAAATGATACTCAGATGATCTGGTAGAATCTTTCACCATAAGAATAAATGGGTTCTTTGTTTATATTTTTCTACTAATATACTTCAAATACCTTGAAACATGCCTGACCTATAGTAGGTGTTTAATACATACTTATGAAATGGGAGCAAGAGATAGTTTTGGCAAGAACTGTTAAGCTGTTAGGTTAGAAGTGAGCAGGACAAAGGAAAGAATGACAGAGGTTCCAGAAAGCCCTCCTTAAGAATAGAAGTGGAGATTTCCCATCCAGCTGCAGGCCAGTTAGACAGTGCTGCCAACCCCAGAGTTTCACTTAGGAAGCTGTGCAAAAGTTTCCTTCATGCTAATAACAGTGCAGACTTACTAAGATATGGCACAAAAAGAGATAACGACCTCCTTCAAATATATGTACATGATGGAGAAGGTTTCCAGACTAAATAAAGCTCACCACATGGAGAGCTTGCTGCTGGCTTCCAGTCCTGGCAAAGGCCAACTCCAGACACTTTCTGTAGCGTAAGTCCTTTATAACTCTCTCTTAGATAAAGCAAGAATCAAGGAAGAGTCAATTGCCCTATAATGATTTATTTCTAGGAGAGATTATCACCCAGTAATAGAAACAAACACATTAAAGAAGAAACAGAAGCTGACTTAGAGCCTAGAAAAGGAAGAGACTTCTAGGAACGAGGCTGGTGTCCTTGGCACTTTTAAACCATTAGGCTCATTAGAGGTTGAAGACCAGGGCATAGCAAGACTTTGGGTATATTCATTTCCTCATCTCCTTGCACACAACTTCATGAACAGTGCCTAGTATCACCTCCAACACACAGTAAGAACTCATTAATTATTTATTAAAGGTGAATAATAGAAGTTTTAAGCCAGGCATGGTAATGCACGCTTGTAATACCCGCACTTAGGAGGCAAAGACAGGAGGATTGCGCAGGTTCGAAGCCAGCCGCATTGGCTTAAGAGATCCTGTTTCCAAATAAAAAAAGTATATAAATAGGCCTGGGAGAGTAGCCTGGAGGCAGAAGGGTTTCCAGAAATCCCAGTACCACTAAAAAAAAAAAAATAGTTTCTCAGGAGATTGGAAAGAGAACTACCATATGATGCTGTGATAGCACTCCTGGGCATTTTCCCAAAGAAAATGAAATCAGAATATTATAATCATACTTACATATCAATGTTTATAGCAGCATAATTTATAATAAATTAGGGAACTAGCCTGGGTATTCACCAACAGATGAATGGATCACAAAACTTTGGTATATACACAAAATGGAATTTTACTCAACAAGAAAAAAATAACAAAATCACATAATTTGCAGGAAAATGGAAGGAACTTCAGAATATTTTACTGAGTACAGCCAGTCTCAAAGAATGAGTAGACAGATGTATGTTGTCTTATATGTGGAAGCAAGAGAACCATTAAGAAATAAGGGTAACATCGGATATGTGAGCAGGAACTCCAGGAGAATGACTAAGGGGGATTAGAGAAGGGAAAGGAGGGACAAAGTTATATGGAATTCAATAGTAGAAAGAATGCTATGCATGTATAGAAAATGGCCTGTTCAAATCTCAAAGACTGGGGGGAGGGTTGGTGGAGAGGACAAGAGTTGTTTGCATATATTTTTCTGACATTCTGTACCCCAATATGATGTAAAATTAGAATGCATGCAATAAAAATGAATACTTTGCTGGCCATAAAAATTTAAAATATCACCCAGGCCTCATGTGGTAGGCAAGGCAGCCATGTTAGAGGTGGGACTTGGTTTCCTGAGGGTGTGGCTGGGAACAGTGTTTCCCTAGGGTGGCTTCTACAGCTTCTTGCTTTTCTCTCTCCCCTGTTGCTAGGATCTGATAACAAGCACTCTCCTTCTCTCTGCTCCCCACTATAATGCAATGAGGACCAACAACCCTGGCTTCAGCTTGTAAGCTATTTTAATAAGGATGAAAATCTCCAGAACTATGAGCAAATAAATCTTCATTCCTCTAAGTATGGTCATCAGGTATTTTGGGTCATGGAGATGAGCATTCTGACTAAAACAATGAATAAATATGAACCTGAATAGAAGCTGTCTTTTTAAATGATGTATTGTTTCAACTTTGAGTATCCTGAGTAACATAAGAAAAATGATGAAAAACAAAAATATTCCTTAGTTTTACTATTTTACTAGGTTGGCTAGTTGAGCCACTAGAAATCAGTTGGTGACTGAGTACTGTTCTTCCCACATAAGAGATTCTAAGGGCCTGTGGTGCATTTCTCAAATCGTCCTTAAGTATATATGGTTATATTTTAACACAAAGATTGTGATACCACTGAGTAAAGAAAAATGTTCTAAAATTAATCAATTCATGTCTATAAAATCATACACAGTGTTTCCATATCAAATATTGTTTTCCATTATGAATGGGTTATATTTTACAAGACATATTGTAGTGTTACACAATGTTCAGCTTTGGAGAATCCTGAAGATAGTTGCTATATGTCTTCTAATTTTTACAGCTCCTTTAATAATAAGCTTTCCTAGCAATTATAAAAAGCTCTTCATGTGCAGCAAGAGGTTGGGAAAGTCTTTAGTGCTCCCAAATCTGCCTTGCATTTTGAGCACCAAGCCCTTCTGGATCCTTCTGGATCCTATTGTGTTACCATGATGCTCATATTTCCTCAGAATTTTACAGTCCTGGCATTCTGCATGTTTATTGTTCATCCCCAGATAAAGAAGAGAAAAGAGCAGCTAGCTGTGCAAAGTGTGGTGTATTTGGGGTTCCTTGCAGGTTAATTTATTTTGACTTTGGGAAAGAAAAGGATCCATATAAAATTTTGCTACATGACTTTATATATGGATACACACTGAGACTAAACTGGGTTTTCTAATATGAAGCCAATCATTCTCGCATTTAAATCTGAGTAGGCTCTGCCATATCTCACTTCTGAAACCTGGATCAGGCTATCCAACCATTCTCATTCCTAATGTTCTCTTGGAAAAATCCTAAATTAAAGGATATATGCCAGTTCCTGGAATAATGTAATAAAGCTCAATGCTTTTTATTTTAATATTTTAATATCACAAAACACAATTCCCAGGCAAACTTATGACACTGTGTACTTCTGTAATGATAGCACAGAATGCCATAGTAATTTATAAGACAATCATGGGAATGTCTGAATGACAGTGAAGGTCAACAGGATCCTTAAGTAAACACAATAGAAACAAGTACTTCCACAGACTTAACAGTATTTGCCAAGCCCTAGGAGCAGTTCAAAGCCCTTTACATATACTAATTTATTTCATTAACAAAGTGATCTAAAAAAGTAGAAACTATATCAATTTTGTTTAGCAAATCAGAGGAACTGAGTCAGAGAGTTTAACTTATCCAAGGTCACCCAGCCAGGAAAAAGCAGAGATAAGATTGAAATCAAAAGAATTAGATTGAATCTACTCTGAAAACTACTAAACAATCCCATCCTTTCTTTGGAGAAATTCATTGTCATGTTTACTGTTCACTGACTTCACAATCATCTGATGAAATATGCCACTCTAGAAAAACTCTGTCACCCTTTCCTTTGTGTCCCAGCTTGATTTCCTATCCTGAAGCTCAGCCTCAGCTATGCACAGCACTCACAGCATTCAGTTTTTATGCCTTGAAGCTGCAGACTAAACTTTTCAGTTTTGCTTTCTAGAACTGTGTAACTCATGTCCATCCCAGGAACAATAATCTCTGCTGGCATCTCTGTGGGTAGCAGCCTAAAGTTTCAATCAAGGTTCTTTTGGTTAAAAGTGAAAAATAAAAAAATTTATATAATTTAACTTTAGCAGAAGAAGTATGAAAATGGAATTTATCAAAAGGAATTCAAGCAAAATAGAGTCAGAAGATATTTAAAACTTGGGGACAGGAACCAGTTAAAAAAAATCAAGCCCCAAAGATCCTCAGTTCATATCTGTGACATCATTTCCTACCCCAAGTTTTGTCTAAATGCTTCCTTTTCTCTTTCTCTAGAATAGTTTTCTCTACTTATCCGCTATTGGGTGAAAGATGGCCATTCTATACATGCGTCATTCACAGGCTACTCATTTGTAACCAGCAGAATCTACTATCTTTAGATCCTAATTCTAAATCCTAAATTGGGAGCGTATAGCTGAATCTTAGGGATCCTGTGCCCACTCTTGCTGCTATAAACCATATAAGCTGGCAGTGCTTGCAGCACAGCGTCACAGTAAAATTATGACAGATAATGCCTATTGCTGTAAGAAAATGACAATGATCTGAAAGAGGTGCACAGCTTATCCTTGGGGAAGGGACTTGTCTACATAAAGCTCTACCTGAGTCAAATCCTCTTGCATTAAGAATTTCACTATTCTGTAGCTTCATCCTTTGCCTTTAAGATCTCAAAGACTATGTTATATCCTGAGATTTTTGCAAATAGTTTTTTATCATAGTAATGAAGAATCTTATCCAACATAAAGTTCTTTATGAAACCACAGTTCAGTATGATTACAGCTCAGTAAGGGCAGTGTAACCTAACTCACACTGAACTAGATAGAGAACAATCTCAAAATTGTGAATCACATTTTTTCAAGATGTCAAGATGAAAGAGTTTAAAGTGCTCCCCTACTTTAAAATTTGATATTTTCATCTGTATTTATCACATGGAATAAATAAACTTAATTACCACATGAAATTTTTGTCACTTTTAGAAAGAAAAATACCATGAAGATTATATCTTTAAATGATGACACTTTCTGCTCAGCAAACATCCTCTGCATGTAGAAATATTGCTGAGCACAGGAGATGATTGTTTCTGCTGCTCAAAGTTGGTCATTCTTTGCCAGGTAATTTTAAAAAACATTAGCTACTTTTGAAAAGTGTACATTTAAACATATTTCATCTTAAAACAATATCAATTATCCTATACACCTTGAAGAACAAAGGGTTTAAAGAATAGTCTAAAGCTGAATGTAAAATGTAGATTTTTTTTGCTTATCTCTCTAGTGGTGGGTTGGCTTAGCAGATCTAGTTATCAGAAATCCTAGCCTCTTTTTTCTTACTATGAGACCTCCAGTGAGTGGTTTAATCTCTCTAAACCTCACTATTTCTATTTTAAATAAGGAAAATAGTGCATACATCTTGGGATTGTTGTGTGGGGCTCTTAGTAGAATTCCTGCAATATGACACATGCCCAAAATATTTTCTTCTCTCCTCATCCAACCATTTGTCATTTCTGCCATAAATGCTATTCTATTCTATTTTTTATTTTTTTTTATTTATTTAAGGCTTGTCAAGTGAAGTAGTGGGAGTCAAGAAGCAACAAAGAAATCTGTAACTTGTGATCAATTAGTTGTAAACACCACTGCACTCAGACCAACCAATGCTATTCTATTTTATGTACGTCTCTCTCACCAGTGAAGAAGAGTTAATACATAACTACAATGAGATTAAATGACAATTCTACTAAGTGGCTTTATATCAAAATACCTACCATGTGCCAAGTACCATGGAAGTTAAACAGCTAATAACTTGTAGGGGCAGAATTGAAACTCAGATATGACTGCTCAATACAAGTGCTGATTTATAGTAATATAGAGCTTCATATTGTCAAGGTGCCAAACAAGACCAAATCACTTCTAGTCAAACTATACTGCCTTCAGTCTGATGACGTGTATCATCTCTCTACAATTCATTACTATCTTTCACTTGGAATATCTGAGCATAATTGCAGCCAAGACATCCATCTTTCAGATTGCTGTGGGAAGTCCCAAGTCTGGCTAAAATAAGCTATAACCCTTTAAGCTGAGCTAAATATAAGAGGGAAGCTCCTAGAGGGACTTAATCTCCCAGTGCTATATAGGAAAATGCTGTATTTCCCTTTCCCTCACCTCTCTCCCATGAGAAGAAAATGTTTCTCTATACCAAGATTCCCAAGTGTAAAGAGAGCTAATAAAGTTATATGTTCCAAACTCCTGCATCAAGATAATATGGCTCCTCCTCTTTGGGAAAGATGATTTCATCCTCTGCAATGAAACACACTTTACATTCAGACACTTGGATGCGATCGTAGAGTCAGAGGGAAACACCAAGGGGTCTTTACCTAACAGGTAGATGGCATTTACATTCACCAATGTGAATAGTGTGAATGATGAAATTGAGCATCTAAGGTCATAAAAGTAAATGGCCAGCCTTTGAGAAAGAAAACAAAACAGTGCCAGCCATCCACCTCGTTCTCATCCACCCCTAATCACTACTCCTGCTTCCTATGCAAACACAGTAGTTACAGGATTTCTAACATTATAAACCAGTTTTTACTGTCTTTGAACTGTATCTAAATTGGATTATGCAGTTTATATCTTCAATATATAATTTCTTGTATTTAATGTTTTTTGGTAAGGTTGTGTACATCCTTGCCTTAGCTATAATGTACACAGTCTATGCCCATACAGTTTTATGAATATATTCAATTTTATGAATATATAAAAATGTCCATCTACTCAATTAAGGATGGCTTTTCACATTGCTCCAATTTTGGATCTAACACAAATATTTCAGATATAAATATTCTTCTCCCTTTCTTTTTATCCATATATTCACACATTTCTGTTGGGCATATAGCATATAGAGGTAGAATTGTTAAATCATATATATATATATATATATATATATATATATATATATATATATATAGTCTTCAACTTTACCAGATATTGTATTGATACAGATCTTTAAAATCATATATATATATATATATATATATATATATATGTGTGTGTGTGTGTGTGTGTGTGTGTGTATTTGTATATAATCTGTAGAAAACAGTTATGACTTAAAAATAATTAGAAAGATATTACAGTTTTATAAAGAGTAAAATAGATGAAGCAGACATCTCACAAAAAATAATACACAATGGACAGTTAGTAAATGGAAGAATTCTAGAGATCATTGGTCAATAGAAAATTAAAATTAAAATCACAAAATACTCTCATATGTCTATCAAAATGGCTTGATCAAAAACACAACAATAACAAATGTTGGAAGTGAAGTAGAGAAACTGAAATTTCCATGTAATATTGGTGGGCATATCAAAGGGCACACTGTCTTTGGAATGAGCAGTTTTCTAAAATCTAAGCTTAAAATGCATTTGGTTTATATTTTAAAGGATAATTTTTGTGTTCTGTGAATCATAGCTCAATAAATTCTATTTCTAGCCATCTGCCCAATGGAAGTAAAAGCCGATGCCATCCCCAGTATTATCTATAATACTGCCCAAGCTGAAAAAAAATCAAATATGCATCAACTGCTGAATGAACAACAAAATGTAGTGAAACCATACAATTAAATATTATTCAGAAATTAAAAGAAATTGCTGATATATTTCATAGCATGTATTATCTTAAAAACATTATTCTAAGCTGGGTGTGGTGGTGCACGCTTATAATCCCTGCACTTGGGAGGCGGAGGCAGGAGGATTGCACAGGTTCGAAGTCAGCTGCTCAGGCTTAAGAGACCCTGTTTCCAAATAAAAAGTATAAAATAGGTCTGGGAGTGTAGTGTGGAGGTAGAAGGGCTTCCAGGAACCTCAGTACCACCAAAAAAGTATTCTAATTAAAATATATTAAATACACAAAAACCATATATACATGATTTCATCTTTATAAAGTGACTAACAAGGCAAATCTTTAGAGACAAAAACCAAATAAGTGTCTGGCTAGGGGTTTCACTGGGAGGTACCTCCAAGGGTACCATGGAACTTTAGAACAATGAAAATATTCTAAAAATGGGCATGGTCATTATTGCACTGTTCTATAAATTTACCAAATATCATCAAATTAGACACAATGGATACATTTCGTCAGCCATTCATTACACCTTAATGGAATACCAGATTGTCAAATACAAAGACTTTTAAAACCCAATTGGTTTGCAAAAACATATCAAAAGCAATAATTATTCTATCAGACTTTCCATGATCTGGCTTTATGTTAGAAAGAATATGGGAAAATCATGAGTTAACCATGTGTTTTTGTGCATGTGTGCTTTATGTATTTTTTTTATTGTAGTACTGGAGATTGAACCCTGGGGCCTCTACCTCTGAGCTATACCCCCAGCTCTATATTTTATTCTTTATTTTGGAAAAAGGTCTTGCTAAATTGCAGAGGGACTCACGAAGTAGCTAAGCCTGGCCTTGAACCTGTGATCCTCCTGTCTCAGCCTCCCAAGTACTGGGGTTACAAGTGTGTGCCACCATGCTCAGCTTGTGCATTTTGTTTTAATATCTGCTTTTGCCTGCATCTTCCTATCAGTCTTGGTGAACATTCCCACTGTTATAAGCCAAGACAACTGACCACACAACTTAGAAGAAAGAAGATTTATTTGCTCATGGGTTTTTGGTTTTGCCTTTGTTTGGGGTTTTTTGGTTGGGGGAGGAGACTTTGAGTTCAGTCCATGTGAGGCTAGGGACCATAGACTTCAGGGCATAGTAATGTAAAGCAGAGAGAGTGAAAGAGTGAGGCTCTGCTCTCACATTCTAGAGACGAGAAGCAAGAGAGAGCAACCAAGTGAGGGTGTTCAAAGATACAAATACAATCCACCTTCTCCTGCCACATCCCACTGGCCTAGCCCTAAGTTAGCATCCAGATAAATACATTACAATTTCTAACCCTTATCCACTATATGGATTTATCTACTTTTGAGATTATAACCCTCATAGATTAACTATATTAGCCCTGAGCTCTTCAAGAAACATTCTACATCTGACCATAACACTATGTTAATATTTTAAGGAGAATGTAGACATCCCATACACAGTGCCTGAAATAATGTATGTAACCAATAAGCATCCTATGTATGGAATGATGTTTCTGAAATTCACTTCAACCAGTGCCCTTGAACCTGGTATCCCTGCACACCTAAGACCCCCTTGTGACACTGCATTAGGGCAATACCATATGGCACCAAGATTTTGTTTGTTCCTTTGCTTCCCAAAATTTTTCCCCCAAAACTATTCATGCAATTCCCTGGATGCAAAATAATCCAGCTATAAATAATCCATCCTCTTATTAAGAAGTACAAGCATCAATTCTAAAATTTAAAAAAACAAATATTTTAGGTACCTCAAATAGTTACTTTTTTAAAAAAAGAATAATATCAAATTCACCTCAGTGATTCTTTTAGTGATTTACACAAGTGATCCCAAGGGCTACTTGGAGTAGCCCTGTGATACATGTGGTGATATTCCCATTTTACAGAAAATAAAATTGAGCCTCTTAGAGATGAAATTGCCCAAGCTGATGCACTGGTAAGAAGTTGAAATTGGTCCAGTCAACCTTCTGCCTTTCAGACCAGTACTCAGCTTTCATTACTTCACCCTTAACCACCTGTTCTGCCATTTTCTTTTGCCCTTATTCCCAAAGAATTTCCCATTTCTTTTTTTTGGGGGGGGGGCTTTTATTGGTGCACTGTAGTTTCCCATATGAGCCTCAGCCCCATCATGCTACAAACTTTGCAGACCTCCAGAGTGCCCTTTTGCAAAATACTCTCTCACTTCTCCAAGGAGATAAGCATGGCTTGGGC
This sequence comes from Muscardinus avellanarius, assembly GCF_963383645.1. NCBI lineage: Eukaryota > Metazoa > Chordata > Mammalia > Rodentia > Gliridae > Muscardinus > Muscardinus avellanarius. The sequence continues at coordinate 13,085,200 of NC_137789.1, read as the reverse complement.
CTATGGTTCCTAGGTATACCTCCAAGCAGAGCCCAATTCAGACTAGAAGAATACCATGCTGGACTTTGTGGCCACACTGGTTGACTATGTTGCATGACATTAAAGAACCTGAAGAATTGGAAGTAATACTTTTCCAAAAATAATGTGGGACCCAAGATTATTACCTCTGTCCAGAAAAGCTATGGCATTAGAGTTTACAACAACCCATAGATCACATGTGATGACAGGCTTATCAAATATGAGGTTCTTAGCACTAGAATTCTGATAGAAGTTCTCCTCAACTGGAATAACTTGTACATTGCTAGATACATCCAAACACCAGTGAAATGTGTAGCAGTAAATGAAAATGTCACTTAGACCCCTTGATAAAAATCTAAAGAATATTGTTATTACTGTTTTCTTTGTACTCCCTGAAAGCCTTTCTGGAAAAGACCTCTATGATAGTGAATATCTATCATATTAAATGTACCTAAATAAATCTTTAAAAAAAATTTGAAGAAAAGCAAAAAAGAAATACTATGGATACAGCTGCCAGTGTTACCAAAAAAAGAAAATAACAACAATCCAAACAAACTACTCAGTTAAGTAGAATTTTAGCTAAACGATAGTTTTTTTTTAGTATTTGTATGTCTCATACAATATTGAGAACATGTGTATACTAAAATATATTTTAATAGTTTCACTAAAATTTAAGTTTTACTTAGGCATCTTTTATTACATGTGGCAACCTCACTATAGAACTATATTACCTCACTTTGAAGCTTTTTTGTGAGCTTTTTTCTGAGACTCATTTGCTGAGTGAAAATGAGAAGATTCTTAAACTCCTTGTTTTTAAAAAGATATATGTAGAAAGAATACTAACAGCATCAAGTTCAAAAGACTTGAAAGTGAGAAATGTGGATATATTTGCAACACAGTCTTAAGGTTTGGATATAGAATGCCCCCCTCATGCATTGGCAAGGCAAAAAAAGGTTAGAATGTGAAATGATTGAATCATTAGTGTTCTAATCACATCAGCAGATAAATCTATTGGTGGATTAATCATTCAAATGAATTTATTGTGTGGTAACTCGCATTGGCAGGGTGAGTGAGTGGAAGTAAATTACCCAGGTTGTTGTCTTGGGGTCTATATATGTGCCCTCTCTGCTTCCCACCTCCATGATATGAGAGCAGCCTTCCCCTCCACATGAACCCTGTTGCCACCACCACCTTTAATGCTTCAAATCCAGCCCTAAGACTGACAAGTCTGAAACCATGGACCCAAATGAACCTTTCCTCCTCTTGTTTTCTGGTTGGGTATTTTAATCACAGCAAAGGCAGAGTTGACTAAAACCTATGGCTAGGACAGTGCCTGACTCATGGTATGCATGTAGTAAATTATCCTCCCAGTGGTTGTTGATGCATTAATTGGCTGAAACTAGATCAAGGACAAAAGGATTTAAACTGCATTTCTCCCTATAATCTCTGAACAGAATTTCTTTTGAATATCAAGGGTACAACTTCAACATATAACATTTGAGTGACAAATATAAGGCCCAAATAGTTTATTATGTGACTGGCATACTGATCTTATCATTTAAGAATACTTTCAAATAGAAAGTTGAAAGATATAAGAAATGGCACTTTCAAAGGGAAGGATCTCACTATACCATGTTAGGTGAATTTAAGGCAGTTCAAGGAAAGATTAGCTAAATGGCACGTTGACCTCTTTCCCATGACTATATTCCACTGGAGTAAAGTAAGCCCAGTGTTTCTGGCTGGAGTAAGCAGGTCAGCCTCCCCCCTGGAGGATTAATTCAACTCCTACAGCATTACGACAGCCACCTCTCATTTCCACAGAAAGACTCCATCAGCACACTGATTTCAATTAGAGAAGTGAAGCTCTATTGACTTATCCTAGACACAAGGAGACTCGGCAGACAGATAACAAACTAGATTACACAGCATTAATCCTATAGTCATGGCATCAGAAAGACATTTAACTGCATTACCTCTCTCCCATAGGAATATCAGAGGAGGTTTCTTCCTATTACAATAGTTTTAATCTTCATAAAAAGTGATGGGTTGATACATAAATTAAGAGTGAAGTTAAGATCTCCTCACATCCAGAAAGGCATTATCTCTCTGAGTGGAGTTTGACTAGAGTTGTGCATACCACTTGAGCTGCGAGAGACCACACCTTCAAATCTTGATTCTGACCAAATCTCTAGAGACCTCAGATAAATTTTCTGGATGTACATCCAGCAAGCACCAGTAAGATGAAAGAGTGACAATTTGATTATGTAGACAAGGTAGAAAGAGCTTTATGTTAGGAAGTAGCCAATAGTATTATTGAATATGAGAAAGGGATAATCAAAAGGATTGTCTGCTCTCAGTCTAGGTGCTTCTGCTTCTAATCTTCCGATGCTTTTGCCTTCCTTCCTTGTCTCTGGTTAATGATGTGAATTACACTTTCTATTATTCTCTATGTGGGTTAAATGAGCTGACATTATTTACTTTCCATGAATGATGCCAAAACCCATAGTATTCTGTATTTAAGATATTCTCAGGATACTATGACCCAAATCCCAGACACTGGGTTGGATCTCAATGTCTGCCTGGGCCCATAATACCACCATCTGGGTTTCAGTGTCCTAGTTCACAGATGAAGAAGTAGAACAAGCATTCCAAAGGCCATGGAAAAACTAAACACCAAGTGTATTTTTAGAAACAAAAACCCAAAAAAACACAGTCCACAAAGTGAAAAGAAAACTTAAAGAATAGAAAGGAATATTTACAAATCGCATATCTGACATGGGAAATTTGACCAGAGAATATAAATAATTCTTATAATTAAACTACAAATAACCACATAATCTGATAAAAAATGGGTAATATACCTGTGTAGACATTCCTTCAAAGAAGATATTTAAATACCCAGTAGGCACACAAAAAGACATTCAATATCACCAGGTATCTTAGCACATGTCTGCAATTCTAGTACTTGAGAGGCTGAGATGGGGGGCAGGATTTCAGGTTCAAAAGCATCCTCAGCAACTTAGCAAGACTCTCAGCAACCTATTGAGATCATGTTTCAAAATAAGAATTTTTAAAAGGGCCGGGTGTGTAGCTCAGAATGCCCCTGGCTTCAATGCATAGTACCATCAAAAATAACTCAATATCACCAATTATAAAAAATCCAAATCAAAACTATAATGAGAGACCATTCTATTTTTATTAGGATAACTATGATGAAAGAAAAAAACAAGTAAATAAAATAAGTGTTGGCAAGGATTGTGGAGAAATTGGGATGCTTATTATTGTTGGTAATAATATGAAATGGTACAGGCACTGTATAAAACAGAATGGAAATCCCAAAGATATTAAAAATAACATTACAAAAATAAATTTTATATTTATATTCATAAACTCCAAGTTATTGAAAGTAAGATTCTCAAATAGATATTTGTACGCTCAAGTTCAGAGAAATATTACTGACAACATCCAAAAGGTGGATGCAACCCAGAGTCCATCAATGGATGCAGAGAATTTTTAAAAATGTGCTATAGACACACAATGGATATTACTCAGCCTTAAAAAGGAAGGAAATGCTAACATATATTACAATTAATGAAGGAAGGAAACCTAAAGACATTGTACCAAGTGAAATAAGCTAGTCAAAAAAATGACAGGTATCATATGATTTAACTTATTTGAAGTACCTTGAGTAACTTTGGACTCAGAGAAAGAAAATAAAGTACTGGTTGCTAATGTCAGAATCAGGGGAAAGAGGGAACTGGTGTTTAATGGCTACAGAGTTTTAGTTTTGCAAGGTGAAAAGAATTTATTAAATTAGTTGCACAACAGCCAGGAATGCTGGTGCCTGCTTGTAATCCCCGCACTTGGGAGGCTGAGACAGGAGGATTGCACAGGTTCAAAACCAGCCTCAGCTACTTAGTGAGGCTCTCAGCAATTTAGTGAGACCCTGTTTCCAAATAAAGTATAAAATAGGTCTGTGAGTATAGCCTGGAGGTAGAAAGCCACTGGGTTCCACTTCCAGTACCACCAAAAAAAAAAAAAAATTAATTGCACAACAACATGAACAAATCACACACATAAAAATGTATACATTATATTTATGATAAGTATTTTTATCACAATTAATTTTTTTAATGTCTCTAACCTATGCATTCTCAATGGAGATCACATAACTTCTCAGGGGAGAAAGTTGATCTTAAGGAAAATAATTTGATCATTTTATGCATAAAGTACAAATAAACTTCATAGATAAAATACAGTATGGTGTGAGAATAAAAAATACAATCTGATTGTGGCATTACAATTCTGTGGATACTATTATAAATATAAAATCTCAGACAGGCATGGTGGTGCATGCCTGCATCCCCTGTGCTTGGGAGACTGAGACAGAAGGATCCCATTCAAGAAAAAACTCAGCAATAGTGAGACCCATCAAACTAGCAAAATCCTGTTTCCAAACAAGAAATAAAATTGTGCTGGGCATACAGCTCAATGGTAGACTAGCTCTGGGTTGAATCCCTAGTACCACAAAAAAAATTATCTATACAAAATTTTTAAAAATATTGATAATTATGTTCTAAAGCTGCACTTTACTTTCCAATTCCCAAAGTCCATAAAGATATCTCAGTCCTCCTGTCCACAACCTGCCCATGAGGAAATGCAAAATCCTCTTCTACCATCATCATTTGCTGAGCAAGTCTTTCAAAAGTATGTTCCACACCCTGGTTGTGCTTAGGAGAAATCTCATATTAACTCTTAAGAAAGGGGTCATATAATTTCCCTACTAAATCAGACAATTAGTGAGTTCCTACTGCAATGTAAAACTATAATATCCAAGCACTGTGGAACCTCAGACAAGTTCATATATCTAATGAGACTAATTTCTCAGCAGTTATAATGTCATAATATAGAAACCCTTCTACACTCAGGGTGGGATGGCAAATTAGTGCAGCTGCTAAGGAGATCAGTGTGGAGATTCTTCAAAAAATTGGGAACGGACCCACCATAGGATCAAGCTACACTTGGATATCTTCCTTAGATATCTTGGATATCAACATTTAGATATCTTACCAAAGGTACTGAAATCAGAAAATTATAGTAATACATGCATATCCATGTTTATTTACTTATATTTTGTGGCACCGGGGATTGAACCCAGAGGCATTATACCTCTGCACTAAACCCTCAGGCCAATTTTATTTCTTATTTGGAAACATAAACCTCACTAGGTTGTGGAGGGCCTCGCTAAATTGTTGAGACTGTCTTTGAATCTGCAATCCTCCTGTCTCAGTCTCCCAAGTACTGGGATTACAAGTATGCACCACTAGGCCTGGCTCTTATCCATGTTTATAACAGCACAGTCCATAAGTAGCCAAATTATGGAATCAACCTAGGTGTCAATCAGTTGATGAATGAATTACAAAAGTATAGGATATCCATACAATGGAATCTTGCTCAGCAATAAAGAACAGTTATATCATTTGCAGGAAAATGGATGGACTTGGAGAACATTATATTGAGATTAGCCAGTCACCAAAAGTGAAAGGTCTTATGTTTTCTCTCATATATGGAAGCAAGGGAGTAATAGGGATATAAGAGATACTTTAGATAATTAAAGAGAAATTCCAATGGAGGAAGGAAGGTTGTCTAGGAGAAGGAGTGGGGGATTAATGAAAGAGTCACTCCCACTGACTTTATGTACCTTTGTGAGAATGCCAATGTCAATCTCAATATCCTATATGGGAAAGGGGAGTAGGGAAAAAGTCGAGGGAGACTCCACCAAGTGCTATGTGCGTGTATATCTTTCTCACTGTGCACTACAATATGTTGTGAAAGTAGAAGGCACCAATAAAAGTATGAAAAATAATCTACCTTCCATTCTGTTAGAAGCCTATCAGGAATTTCTTTTTTCCTGTTACCTCTGATTACAAATTCCTATCTCCCTCTGTTTCTTTAAAAGGCAAATACCATTGACTTGTATCAGTCAACTTAAAAATGATACTTCTTCAGGAAAGCTAAGTAATCATTTCTTTCTCTGTGGTCTCAAACCACTGCACAAGTAAGTTCATTGAATTTTGTGCATTTTTTTATAATCACTCTATTAATTATATACTTACTATATACTTAGATGTCCCATAATATCTCTGTCTTTGGGGCAGAGAATATGTTATGTTGCCTATTTCAAGCATAGAGTAAAACACAAGGGACTGCTGGAGGAACATATTAATAAATGAATAATAGTATACAAGAAGGTAGTTATTTTAAATTTAGAATATCTAGAGAGATTTTATGAGGAGATAGTATTGCGATTTGGGTGTGAAACTGTCTTCACTTCCAAAATACTCTATTAAAATTATTTTAATATTCCCTCTGGGTTAGCAAACTAATACTTAGAGGAAAATATCCAGAAATTACAGGAATTCTCAGCAAAGCAGGGAAGAAAATCACCTCTGCTCTACACCCAGAAGCAACCATCATTAATATTTCAGACATGTTTTCTTTCAGCCTTGTACTAAGCACTTCTCTCTACATAATTGAGATAATATAATTTTATAATCTACCTTCCTTACTTAATGCTATATCATAAGCATTTTCATTATCCTTAACAAACATAAATATAATTGTTAATGATTGCATCCTCTTCCTTCACATGAATATATATATATCACAATTTACATAATTGTTTTCATCGTACTGGATTTTAGGTGGTTTCCAGTTTCTTGCTCTCATAAATAATGCACATATTTGTTCATAAATATTTATTCCCACTTCTGATTATTTCCTTGGGATGCATTCCTAGAAATAGAAATAATGGGTCAAATGATATTAGAATCTGAATGCTTTTGAGAAATAGTGTTCAAGGACTTTATAGAAAGTTCAGAACAATTTATATTCCTATCAGTCATGTGAAAGTCTGTGTTTGGGGACATCTAAGCAAGAACTCATATACAGGTATTGTTATTAATTATTTCTGATTATTTTTCCTTTTTCACTAAAATGAATGTCATAAAGTCCAGTGATTTCTTATTGTAAAGTGCTACTATATTTCTCCTGTTTCTTTTTATTGCTGAGTTGCTGCCACAAACCACTTTCTCAGTTATTTCTCACCTCTCAAATATGCTAAAATATTTCACTCAAGTCCACACCTCTCCTATACATACCATCACTAATGTCAACCTAAACCTCCATCTCCCCTAAGTCCCATTGCCCTCTGGGTATTAACACATACTCAAGGCCAGCCATTCTTAGACTGATCCAAATGAATTGCATTTGTCTTTTGAACTTCTTTCTAACCTCTTACATGCAGTAATCATTCATGTAACAATTCATTCAGCCAAGGTCTAACCATTACCTACTATGTGCCAAGCACTTATAATAAACACCAGAGATATATGAGAAACTAGGCATATGGGCTGAGTCCCCAACCTCAAAGATAACTGAAGGTTAATGGAGAGGAAGAAGAGGAGGTCAGTGGGCAATAATAAAGCAGACTGAAAGATGCTCTGATAGTAATGATCACAATAACAAAAGACAGGGGAAATTATTAAGGCCTACAGAGGCCTATACGTGCTTTATGAAAATAAACATGACATCTAAGAAAAATTTCTACAGTTTCAAGTAAGAATTTAGTGAGATGAAGAGGAAAAAACATGCTATATAGAGGTACAAGCAGATGTAAAGACACAGACATGTGAGAAGTGGGGAAATCAATTTAGCATATAGCAGTAGTTTAGAAGGAAGGACAGTAGGGAGAGAGATAAAACTAAAAATGCATTGTACTGGCAACTGTGGCTCCTGTGAGACATGTGTGAAATTTCATATTCATCCCCAGAAAATAAGACATTCATTGAAGACGGTTGAGTTTAGTAATGAATCTTATTTTATTTCTTAGAAAAATCATTTTGCTAGCAGAGTGTACCTGAAAATTAGCTCACAATGTTAAAAAAAATACAAGATATTCAAGAAAGAAGCTCTGAAAGAGGATCAGCTATACCAAGAAATATAGTAATTCACAAAAAATAGTCATTTGAAATAGGCTTTGAAGTTAGCATATTTCCAAGGTTCTAAATATAAAGGACAAATAGGCATATTTGACACAAACTAAATGGAAAGGCTAGGATCACGCTACAAAATCTTTGAAAATAGCACAGCCCATGGACTCAAGCCCACAACAGGCTGAGTTGTAATCACAAAATTATAGAAAGCTTCTACACTTCCATCCATGAGCATAACAACACAGCTCCTTGTGCAGCAATGGAGGGTCAAAAATGCCACACAGCATCCACACAGATGCCATAAAGAGGTAGAGGGTGTTGAGGCTGCACTGTATGAAAGAGAATTTGTCAAAATCCATGGAACCTTAAAGGACTTCGTAGCTCAAAATGAGCCTCTGAATTTGAAAATTAAAAAAATATATATTTGAGATATCAGTGTAGACTCTAATAGAATGCATACTGGACAAAAGATGCTAACTTCACTACAGCTTTATGAAACAACATCATTTAAGTGATAACTTCAGAAATAAAAATATCAGAGAAAACTAGAGGCAAAATGAATCATACTTAAGAAATGTATTTAGCAGAAACAGTTGCTCCCTGCAAGGATGCAGGTTAACAATTCTTTTATTAAACCATGTGCCCTGCAATTGAACAATTAGGTAAATATATCTCAGAGGTGAGAGTTGGGTTTCTTATTGCTGATCTGGGAATTTAGAGATAAGCAAGAGGAGGCTAGAATGTGCCACAATGGTGAAGAATGAAAAATAAAGAATTTCATAAAGAACAAAATAGAATGACAAAAGAAAAATATTTGTAACAGCACATATGCAGTTTAATGCCACATTTATATATTTTAATACACAGAATATCTCATGCTATTTATAAATACGCATGTGCACAGTTAGTATTTTAAAAAGCATATATGGTGAGAATGTGCAATCCCTGTGTGGCTTCTTGCCTCTAGCAAGGGAGGGAAGAGAAGAAAGGAAATTGAGATTCTAAATGGAATTTCAACTCTAGCTATGCTTTACTTTTATTTTTTATTTTATTTTTTTGTAGAAGCATCCTACCTCAGAGCTACATCAGCCCTAGTTTTAATTCTTTATTTTGAAATGGGGTCTTCCTAAATTGCAGAAGACCTCACTAAATTGGATCCTCCAGTCTCAGCCTCCCAAGTACTGGGATTATAAGTGTGCACCACCATGCCCAGCTATGCTTTACTTTTTTTTTATTTAAACAATTTTTAATTGAATGTAAATAGTATACATTTACACTATATTTGATGCCCTCCCCCCCCGCCCCCGTTTTCCTTTTCCCCCTCCCACCAATGGCTGTCCAGGTTAACCATGACTTATTCATAATTTTACACATGTTCAGGTGTAGACCCTCGTTAATCAAGACCGACCTTCCTCCTCTCCTATCTTACCATCCAAACTTAGCTTAGTATTTCCCCTTCAATAACTGGAGTCCCACTGGTATTCTTTGTGTTTCCTAGTTTGGGCATATTAGAGGAAACATATGTATCTTCTTCTTTTGTGCTTGGCTGATCTCACTTAACATAATGTTCTCCAGGGTTTTCCATCTCCTTGCAAATGACATAATTTTGTTCTTCTTTATGGCTGAATAGAATTCCATTGTGTGTATTTCCCACAGTTTTGCTATCCATTCATCAGTTGATGGTGATCTGGGTTGGTTTCATATTTTGGCTATTACATATTGTGCTGCTATGAACATAGGTATGCATATGTTGCTATATTTCTCTGAATTCAACCCCTTTGGAAAGATACCCAGGAGTGGTATAGCTGGATCATATGGTGGATCTATTCCCACCTTTCTTAGGAATCTCCACACAGATCTCTATAGTGGTTGAACTAGTTTGCATTCCCACCAACAGTGTAAAAGAGTTCCTCTTTCCCCACATCCTCTCCAGCATTTGGTGTTGTTTGATTTCTTTATGCTTGCTACTCTGACTGGGGTTAGATGGAATCTCAGTGTAGTTTTGATTTGCATCTCCCTGATGGCCAGTGATGAAGAACATCTTTTCATGTATCTATTAGCCCTTTGTATCTCTTCTTTTGTGAAGTGTCTATTTAGTTCATTTGCCCATTTCTTGATTGGGTTGTTTGTTTTGCCAGTGTAGAGTCTTTTGAGCTCTTTGTATACTCTGGATATTAGCCCCCTATCAGAATGGTGGCTGGTAAAGATCCTTTCCCATTCTGTGGGCTTCCTCTTAAGGTTATTGATAGTATCCTTTGATGAGAAGAAACTTTTTAGTTTGATGTTATCCCACTTGTTTATTCTTGCTTTAATTTCCTGAGCTTTGGGGGTTTTGTTGAGAAAGTTACTGCCTGTGCCAATATGTTGGAGTGTTGAACCTATGCTCTCCTCTATTAACTTCACAGTCTTAGGTCTAATTTCTAAGTCTTTGATCCATCTTGAGTTGATTCCTGTGTTTGGTGAGATATAGGGGTTTAGATTCATCTTTTTACAAATGGTTAGCCAGTTCTCCCAGCGCCACTTGTTGAAAAGGCTGTCTTTTCTCCAGCGTATGTGTTTGGCCCCTTTGTCAAAGATTAATTGACTAAAGATGTGTGGGTTTGTTTCTGTATCTTCTATTCTAATCCACTGGTCAGTATATCTGTTTTTGTGCCAGTACCATGCTGTTTTTACTACTATTGCTCTATAGTATAGTTTGAAGTCTGGGATTGTAATGCCTCCTGCGTGTTTCTTGTTATTGAGAATTGCTTTGGCTATTCTAGGTCTTTTCTTTCTCCATATGAAGTTCATGATTGATTTTTATAGGTCTCTGAAGAATGTCACTGGTATTTTAATGGGAATTGCATTGAACCTATAGATCAGTTTTGGCAGAATGGCCATTTTGATGATACTTATTCTGCCTATCCATGAGCACAGGAGATCTTTCCATCTTCCAAGGTCTTCTTCAATTTCTTTCTTTAATGTTTTATAGTTTTTGTTGTAGAGGTCTTTTACATCTTTGGTTAGGTTTATTCCTAGGTATTTTATTGGTTTTGAGGTTATAGTGAATGGGATTGCTGTTTTTATTTCTTTCATTGTGGATTCGTTGTTGGCATAAAGAAAAGCCACTGATTTCTTTAGGTTGATTTTGTAACCTGCGACTTTGCTGAATTTGTCAATCAGGTCCAGAAGTCTTTTGGTTGAGTTCTTTGGGTCTTCCAGATTAAGGAACATGTCATCTGTGAATAAGGATAATTTTAATTCCTCTCTTCCTATGTGAATTCCTTTGATTTCCTTCTCTTGTCTGATTGCTGCAGCAAGAGTCTCAAGGACTATATTGAAAAGGAGTGGTGATAGTGGGCATCCTTGTCTTGTTCCTGACTGTAGCGGAAATTCTTGCAGTTTTTCCCCATTCAATATAATGTTGGCTTTGGGTTTGCAGTATATTGCCTTGATAATGTTGAGGTACTTTCCATCTATCCCAATTTTTTGCAGTGTTTTTAACATAAATGGGTGTTGGATTTTGTCAAATGCTTTTTCAGCATCTATTGCTATGATGATGTGGTTTTTGTTCTTGGTTCTATTTATGTGGTGAATAACATGTATTGATTTGCGTATGTTGAACCAGCCTTGTTTTTCTGGGATGAAACCGACTTGGTCATGATGTATTATTCTCTTGATATAGTTTTGAATGCGTATAGCTAGTATTTTGTTTAGAATTTTTGCATCTATGTTCATTAAGGATATTGGTCTGTAGTTTTCCTTTCTTGAGGTATCTTTATTTGGTTTGGGGATTAATGTGATACTGGCCTCATAGAAGGAATTTGGAAGAGTTCCATCTCTTTCAATTTCCCAGAACATGTTATGCAGTATTGGTGTTAGTTGTTCACTGAAGGTTTTGTAGAATTCAGCTGGGAACCCATCTGGGCCTGGGCTTTTCTTTGGTGGAAGAATTTTTGTTGCCATTTCTATTTCTTTGGTTGTTATTGGTTGGTTTAGGCTTGCTATGTCCTCTTGGTTGAGTGTAGAAAGGTTAACTGTGCTTAGAAATCTATCAATTTCTTCCACATTTTCAAGTCTATTGGAGTATAAATTTTTAAAGTAGTTTCTGATAATCTTTTGAATTTCTTCTCTATCTGTGGTGATATCTCCTTTTTCATTTCTAATTTTGTTAATTTGAGTTGATTCTCTTTTTCTTTTGGTTAGGTTGGCCAGAGGTTTATCAATTCTATTAATCTTTTCAAAGAACCAACTTTTTGTTTTATTGATTCTTTGAATTGTTTTTTTGTTCTCTATTTTGTTTATTTCTGCTCTAATTTTGATGATTTCTTGCCTTCTGCTGGCTTTGGGAATGGACTGTTGCAGAATTTCTAGATCCTTGAGTTGTGTCATTAGGTTCTTTACTTGTTGGTTCTCCGTCCTTTTTATGTGGGCACTCAATGCAATAAACTTTCCTCTTAGAACTGCCTTCATGGTGTCCCATAGGTTTTGGTAGGTTGTGTCTCTGTTTTCGTTTGTTTCCATAAATTTCTTTATTTCTTCCCTAATTTCTGCTCTTACCCATTCGTTGTTCAATAGTGTATCATTCATTCTCCATGAATTTGAATACTTTCTTTCGAGTTTCCTGTTGTTGATTTCTACTTTTATTCCGTTGTGGTCTAAAAAGATGCAAGGAATTATATTACATTTTTTGAATTTGCTGGTATTTTCTTTGTGTCCCAGGATGTGATCAATTTTGGAGAAGGTTCCATGAGCTGCTGAGAAGAAAGTGTATTCTGTAGTTCCTGGTTGAAATACTCTGAAAATGTCTATTAGGTCCATTTGGTTTATGGTTTCCATTAGTTCTAGAGCGTCTTTACTCATCTTTTGCCTTGAAGATCGATCCAGTGATGTGAGAGGTGTATTAAAGTCTCCCAGAATTATTGTATTTGGGTCTACTTGGGATCTTATGTCCAGAAGGATTTGTTTTACAAATGTGGTTGCACCCATATTTGGGGCATAAATATTTACTATCATTATATCTTCTTGGTATATTGTTCCTTTTAATAAAAGGAAGTGCCCTGATTTATCTCTTTTGATGTGTTTTAGTTTAAAGTCTGTTTTGTTGGATATTAGGACTGCTACCCCTGCTCTTTTTTGGTCACTGGTGGCATGGTATATCTTTTTCCATCCTTTCACCTTCAGCCTGTGAGTGTCTTTGGCTGTGAGGTGAGTTTCTTGCAGACAGCATATATTTGGATTATGTTTCCTAATCCACATTGCCAGTCTATGTCTTTTGATTGGTGAGTTAAGTCCTTTGACATTAAGAGATATTATTGAAATATGATTTTTGTTTTCTGCCATTTTGTGTTCTGTCTACTCTTGGGTGGTGTGATCTTTCTTCTTTACTTAAATGGCCCACTTATTAACTTCCTCTTTCTCTGGTTCTGAAGTCTGCTTCTTTTTTCTTCCTTATGGTTTATTTCTTTAAGAATTTTCTCTAGTGTTGGCTTTGAATTCATGAATTTTTTGAGATTCTGTTTATCGTGAAAGACTTTGGTTTCACCATTGATCCTGAATAGTAGTTTTGCTGGATAGATTAGTTTGGGCTGGAAGTTATTTTCTTCTAGGGTCTTAATCACGTCGTACCAGTCTCTCCTAGCATTCCTAACCTGGGTTGTATAGTCTGGGGTGATTCTTATTGTTTTGCCTCTATATGTCACCCGTCCTTTTGTTCTCACTGCTTTTAAGATTCCTTCCTTAGCCTCTATATTGGTCATTTTGGTTATTATGTGACATGGAGTGGTCTTTTTTGGTCTTGTCTCAGTGGAGTTCTGTATGCCTCCTGGACTTGAAGATTGAAGTCTCTTTCCATATTTGGAAAATTCTCTGAGATTATTTCCTTGAAGATGTTGCAGATGCCCTTGGTCTGTACCTCTAACCCTTCCTCAATGCCTATTATCCGTAAATTAGGGCGCTTCATATTATCCCATAATTGCTGGATGTTTAGGTTTTGTTGCTGTAAAGATTTCTGTATATCGCTGACTGTGTTTTCGGTTTGGGATGTGCTGTCTTCTAATATTGATATTCTGTTTTCCATTTCATCTAATCTTCCAGAATTTCTTTCTATTGCTGTCTTCATTTCACTTATTGCCTCATTCATTTCATTCCAGACCTCTTTCTGATTCTTTTTTAGTGTTTCTAGTTCACCTTTAACCTCCTCTATACTTGTTTTAAATCCTTTCATCATATTGAACATCAAGATTCTGAACTCCCCTTCTTGCATTTCTAGTTGGTCAGTATTTGTGATTTCTGCTGTCTCTTCATAATTCCTGGTTCTCATATTAATAGCATTCTCTGTCCTGTTTTTCTGGTTTCTACCCATCGTTCGTGAGTATTATGCTTAGTCAAATCTTAATATTGGGAGTTTAGGAGTATCGGCTAGTCAGTAGAGCCTTTCCAGTGTTGAGGGTGGGTGATGTGGGAGGAGCTGGGGTGATTGGTAAAGGAGCCGGATTAGGTAGAGGATATGTTTAGGTTGAGAAAGACTTTAAGTATGATAAGGTAATATGTTGCTAGGAATGAGAGAGAGTTAACTACTAGGACTCTTGTTGTTAGTAGAGTAATTACAGATATAAGAAATACTTTGAGTATTAGACCAGGAGGTATATTATGGGGAAAAGTTTTGGGGGAGAAAAGTATGTAGGGTTAGTGTGGGAAGGTTTGTAAATAGGGGTGATGGAAGGAGCAGACAGACATAAAAAAAGAAAAAAGAAAAAAAAGAAAAAAATCCACACAAGATACCAAGACTATTATGTAATCCAAGAAAAATGGAGGAAAACCAATCAAAGGAGGAGGATGAAAATAAGGGAAGGAAAGAGGAAGAAAGAGGAAAAAAGAACAAGGATAAAATAACAGGAACTAGCAGCTGTGTGAAATAAAAAGATAAGGCAAACTATCCAATATATATAAAAAAAAACAAGTTAAAGTAAGAGAAGTGTGGGTTAAAAGAAAAAAAAAACAGCAATAACCATACTAAAACAAAAGTACTGTAAAAGCAAAATAAAACAAAACATCCACATTAAAATTAAAACAAACAGTCCTCCTTATTTACGCATATGGGGTCAGGTCCATATAATATGTGCATATGATTGCTTTGGTAACTTTCAGAATACCATCCAATGTCTCTTAGTATTCTTTATACTCTATTTTTTTCTTCTTAGATCACTCTGGGTGTTTGGACACCTTTCTCTCCTGTAGCTGCTTTAGGTTTATGTGTCCAGATGTCTGGTTTCACTTTTATTTGATTCTGTACAATTCACAGGTTCTGCAAAATTCTAACCTGTGGTCAGCACCTCTGCACTCACCACCCTAGTCTCCAGCCTGTGCTTCCCTACAACAATGGTGGAGAATGACCAAGGTATAATTAGAACCTCCCCCTGAGGTCCTGTGCAGATATTGTGGCCCGATGGATTTTCCTGTGTCTCTGGAAATTCCAGCTGGGTTAGCCGGTGTGGTCCCAAGATGTACCCTGGGCAAATGGATGCTGGTTCCTGGATGCCCACAGTTACTGCGAGAGCTCTGCCTATTCTGAGAGTGCAGGCTGGGTGTGCTGCTAGTACTGGACCCAAGTGAGAGTAGATGCAGCTGTCTATTGCTGCTGGTATGCTCTTCCAAGGTGTACTGAGCTGTGTTCTCACTTAGGACTAAGCATCTGGCTACCAGGAGGGTGGGAACACCCAGTGGTGGGCCAGAGATGTAGGATAGGTGCTCAAGGATCCAGTGCGTGGTGTCCAGCAATGGTCCCTGCCTCCCGCGGGATGTAGAAACTGGGGGTGCCCCAAGGAGGTTTCCAGGTCACACAAGGCTTTCGCAACCTGGAAGGCAGGCTCTGGCAAGGTGGCGGGGGCTAGACACACAGGCAGTCTCCAATTTAGAGGTGGCAGTGGCAGTGGCACAGGCACTGACTGCTAGCAGGGGACCGGGGCGCAGACATGGTGCGCCGAAGGGAGTGCTCGGTTCTGAGGCTGGGGCGTGCTGGGGGGTTGGGGTGCAGCGCACGCTAGGGTCCGCACTTCCCTGGGCACCCGCAGTTACCTGCCTTCCTTGGTTCAGGATTCCATGGGAGTCTGTCTCTATGCTGTTGTGATCCAGTAGCTGGTGACCACACAGAATTCTGACGTGGGTGCTGTTTGTTGCTTAAGATGAGAAACTAAGTCCGTTTTCAGTCCCGGATTATCTTGCCGCGTAATATCGGGCAGGCAGATCCACGGACAGCCACGAAAGCGGCGCGCCGATCAGCATTCCGATCCGATTGTATCTGTAGCAGGTCCAGTGTCCGATCCTTGTTCTTCTTCTTCTTCACGTTCAGAGTTCCCCCGAGGTACCAGGATTTGTTTGGGTTCCTGGTATGTATGTATTTTGTTGATTAAGACACAGCTTTCTACGTATTTGAACTTTATTTGCTTCAGCTACTGAGAAGTGCTGTGTCCCTCAGTCGCCATTTTGGAAAATAAAAACTATGCTTTACTTTTTAATAAGTCTGAAACCTGTGTGAAAGATAGTAACTTCTGGTAATAACAGAGTGGGATTATAAAGATGTTTATTATATTATATCATAATTTTATTTATGCTCAAAACTTTTATAATTAAAAAGAAATAATTTTAGTAATCCATGTGATTGCTTAATGTACCTACACAAGGGTAGTTTAGTGTTAATCAATAAATCAGTAAACAGGTATGGAAGTCAGATAATCAATAATACTAACCTGAGCACAGAAGGTAGATGAGAAGGAGAGATAAAGGGTGGGTCTGAGATTTATGCTTGAGGCAACTGTGTAAGAGATGGTACCATCTACCGAGAGAGGCTTGGACAAGGTATATCAGTCTGAGGTGGGAGAGTATCTTCCATTGTACTGTGCATAGCAAAAGCTCATGGCAAATAACCAGTAAGCGTTTCTTGACTGATTTTAAATGAAATGGTTGATGTGCTGGCACAAAGACCTTATATTTCCAAAATTTCATTTTCTTTCTTTCAAGGTATTTGGAGTATATTAGGTCCTATTTACTCATCACAAGCCAGGTAAACAAGGTAATTGAAGATAGGGGAACCATTCTCACATAACCAAATTACAGATATTATTAGATGAAGGATTCCAAGTGAATCTTATTCTGAACTTGAACAACATTAAGGAGAAAATAGCTATTACAATGAAAGTCACAGAATATGGTTCTCTTTAAGAAAAAAAAATCAATAAATTCTGTGTAGAAAAGCAGTAAATAACTTCTTCTTTCACATTTCTCCACTAGCATTCTCTTCCACAACACATTTCATAAAATCATAGCCAAAAAATGATCTAATCAGAAGAATGCAACAATTATACAGACCAACATTGTATCTTATACTTAAAATTCCTGAGACACTTACTATTCACTGTGAGACATCCTCTAAATCCTAGTCCAGCTCCTACAAATACAAACTCCTGGTACCACTAGACTCCTATTTGATTTCACCTTGTTGTATCTGTGTGTGTGTGTGTGTGTGTGTGTGTGTGTGTGTGTGTGTGTGTATGGTACTGGAAGTGGAACCCAGGGGCTTTTCTACCTCCGAGCTATACACCCAGGCCTATTTTATGCTTTATTTGGAAACAGGGTCTCACTAAGTTGCTGAGAGCCTCACTAAGTAGCTGAGGCTGGCTTCAAACCTGTGCAACCCTCCTGTCTCAGCCTCCCAAGTGCTGGGATTACAAACATGTGCCACCACGCCCAGCCACCTTGTTGTATCTTCACAATTACCACCATAATATTGATCACACTCATGATTATTTGTTTTTATGACTTGATGAATACTGACTCTACTTGAGAACAAGACAAGAGGCTAAAAAGGATTGAAGAGAGCATCATCAGGAAGCATCTCAGAATCTGAAATCTATAAGAGTAAAATAAAACTACAGAAATCTGGAAATATATCACCCACTGTTCACACCAATTTTAAACAACTAGCAAAATGGAAACTTAGAAGGATAGGGCATACCTGGATTATAGTTTATAACATCCTTCACTGCTTAATCAGTCAGACTCATATTCTCATTCTCTCTCTCTCTCTCTCTCTCTCTCTCTCTCTCTCTCTCTCTCTCTCACCTTCTTCACAGTTTTTTTTACTATCAAATTGCAGTTTGCAGCTCTAGCTTTACCATTAATGGATTAACCAACCAACTGAGCACTATTTGGTATCAGTCAAATCAGCCACAGTCTCCAAATCAAATAGTTCATAAATTACATCTATTGACCAAGATTTGTGTTTATCACAGTATCTAACATTTAACTCTTCAATATGGCCACAATAAAGTAGTCTAACTCAAGAAATTATAATTTTAAAACTTACATGAGACCAAGTATACAATTCCAAATGTTACTCCTAACACTAAGAAGTGACTGGTATCTAATAGGTAAAAAGGTACTTGATTAACTAGTTAAACAACCAATACAAAGTGTCAGCTGATAAATATTATAAAATCCACTGTTTTCTGTGATAGTTCATTTTATTGTAGCATCATCTCATTATTAGAAAATATTTTTATCTAAATGCCAATTGGTATTTATGGCTCTCCCATTGGCTAGACATATGTTTGTGTCATACTGACCTAATTTTATAGGCATACATCTATATAGATAAAGAATGCAACTGAATCATGAGTCCTAATTCATGAGAGTCTCAAAGATTCTACCTGACAACATTTGAATCATGAGCACTAACTGCAAAGTTTTTATTGAAGTTCTTTATTGCCTTGATCTTTGCACACAAAAACTTTTGGTGGTGAAAGAGGAGAATCAGCAGGTCTTTTTCAGATATTCTATTTTAAAAAATGAAGACTTTCTAAAAATACAGTAGTGAAAGAACACTAAATCTAAGTTCCTTTTACTAAAAAATAAAGTAGGGAAGAGAAAGGATGTGAATATTCATGGAACAAACACCTGATACCTGCAGTCTTACCAACATCGTCTTATTGAATCCTGACACCTACTCTCTCTCTCCAAGTCATGTACTATTGACCCCATTTTGTAGGTGAGTTACTAATATTCAGAACAATTATTTTGTTTAAAGTCACACAAAGAGAGAGTGGGGTGCCCAGCATGTATCTCCAGTCCTGCCTGGTCTGTCTTCAGTATAATGAGGATTCATGTATTCTTCAACCTTATCCCAACCCAATCAGCTGCCCCCACACCCTGAGAAGAACGGGGAAGGGCAACTTTAAAAAGTATTTCCATGATGATATCTTGAAGTCAGAAGAAGTAGAAAGAAATTTATCAATGGACTTAATAGTTATTGTCAGACATCATAAATCTGTGCCAGGTTATTAAGGCTAGTTGTGGTTTGGGATCTCAACATGTCCATAAGATAAGACATAATAATATCATATTGAAAGGTGCTCACTGCAGTAGTGATCCCTAGGAGAAGAGAACACCCACATATTGCATTGGACTTAATTTTTAAAATACTGATGATTTAGATATGCCTCCCTAGGAACCATGTCTCTTTAGAGTCTTTGAGAATCATTACAAGAGAAATAAAACGTTTGATGTTGTTCTTTGCTGTTGCTGTTGCTATGAAGTAGGAAAGATCAACTAGGCTAAATTATGTCTCAGAAGTCTTTTGAACTCATTGGTATTTGGTGTGCTATTACAATGTGAGTATCACTGGCCAGCAGCATCAGCAATAGCTGGCAGATGGCTAGAAATGCAGAACTCTAGGCCCCACTTCAGTCCTATTGGTTCAGAACTTGCATTTTAACAAGATCTATAGGTGATTTTTATGCATTTCATATTTTGAAAAGCACTTATCTACACATGACTAGACATTCTTCCCCTCCTCCAAGTATGAGGTAACCACCCTTCACCTGGATTCCCAACGCAATTTCTAACCCCTTATCATAGCACTTAAATTATTTGTTTGGCCAGGTATAGTGGCACACACCTATAATCCCAGTACTTGGAAGGGTGAGACAGGAGGATCTGGGTTCACGGACAGCCTCAGCTACTTAATGAGGCCCTTTGCAACTCAGAGACCCTGTTTCAAAATAAAGAATAAAAAATAGGGCTGGGGCATAGCTTGGACATAGAATGCCCCTGGGGCCAGGCACGGTGGTGCAAGCTTGTAATCTCTGTGCTTGGGAGGCAGAGACAGGAGGATCATGCAGGTTCAAACCAGCCTCACTGGCTTAAGAGACCCTGTTTTCAAATAAAAATATAAAATAGGTCTGGGAGTATAGCCCAGAGGTATAAAGGTTTCCAGGAACCCCAGTACCACTAAAAAAAAATAAAAAATGCAGAGCCCAGGGTGGGTAAACAGAGAACCCTGAGCTTACACTGAACTTATTTAAAAACCAATGCCCTAACACCTGAGCACAAAGGTGCCAGAGGTGAGAGAGGGGTTCAGACACTCATAAAGTACATTCAAAAGCTGATATATGGTTACAGAGCAAATGAGAGATATTGGAATATAACTCCAGAATCTACCAGAATGAGAAGACTTAGAGATATTCTAAGGGCCTGGATAGATAGATAGATAGATAGATAGATAGATAGATAGATAAATAGATAGATAGATAGATGATAGATAGATTTAGCAGGTAGATTTAGCAGGACTGCTGTTTTGTTTTGCTTTTCACACTGTTGCTAGATTTTTTTTCTTTCTTTTTCTTTTGGTTAGTTTTTTGTGTCTTTGATTTAAAATTGTTAGTTTTTGTAACTTGTTTTGTTACTTAATGCATGTTTCTTTGCTCCCTCCCCCATTCCTTTTACAAACTCCCTCTCTCTAGCCTATCTACTCTCTTCTCTCAAAATATTTTTCCTTACTGTATCTCCCTGTTTTATATTCAAGCTGTTTCTGATCTCCATACTTAAATACTCTGTGCTAACTACAAGAATCCTACTCTCTAACCTTCTCTCATTCTCAATGAGATACTACTTTTTAAACTTAAATTCTTACTTAACTTAGTCATATCTTCTACTTTACCCAACTTCTGGACCCATCACTCCAGCTTCTCACCCCTGACACAACCTTCATCATGGAAAAAAAGCAGTGCTTACTCATACACAAACCTTTTGACACCTGTAAATTCCTACTGCTAAAATTGGATCAGATAGATTATCCAGAGAGTTACACAAAAAAGACGATGCTGAGACATAAAAACAAGCCCATGAACCCTGAAAATATGAGAATTAGGAACAGTGAGGAAATAAGGAAAATCACAAATACTGACCTACAAGAAATGCGAGAAGAATTCTGAATCCTAATCTACAATATGATGAAAGGCCTCACAGTAAGTGTATGAGAAATGAAAGAGGAAATGGAGACATTCAAAAAGAATAAGAGAGAGGGTGGAGAAAATGGCGATAGAAAGACGTAGCATATCTCACTAGCTGAAGCAAATTAAGTTCAACTCCTGTGAAGGCAGCATCTTAACAAACAAAATTAAATTCAGCTTACAACCCAAAACAGACTCAGGGACAATGGCAGGAGAAATCCAGTAACTCTGACCTGCGAAATTCACTGCAAAACTAAACAAAACACAAGCGAGCTGCAGATGCAGGTGGCTGCTGGCACCAAACAACCCAAACAGCCCAAACAGCTGAGAATTTCATGGGGGAAAAAAAACCAAGAGTCTGAACGTGGCCATAGAGCTCCAATATCTTAAGCTGCAAGCTCACCAGAGCACCTGAGCAGCACCATTTGCTCACTAGAGGTGGCACCCGCAGAGGCTCATGGAGACCTTCATGGACCTGGAACCTGAGCTGCCATGAACACAGAAAATCAGCAGGATACAGAAGAGCTGGTAGCCCTTCAGAGCCCCAGACTGGGCTGCCAGGTAACAGCGTGAGCTCAGATAAGCCACAGGACCCAGCAGGCACATAGTGAGTGCCACCAGACACAGTGATAGCTGTGGGCACCAGTGGGCTCCGAGGAGGGTAAGTTCAACTCTAGTGACACAGGAAGGGTGCTTAAGACATGATGCTTGCACAAGGCCACAAGCGGTCACTCCACACAAATACAAGACATTGGAATATACTTCAGAATCTATCCCAGTGATCAGACATTCAGAAATTACACCGGCCCTGCCTATATTCTTAAGTTCTTTTTTTCTTGTTTGTTTTTCTTTCTTTCTTTTTTTTTTTTTTTTTGCTATATTGTTTTGGTTTGGTTTGGTTTTTGTTTGGGGTTTTTTTTTTGTTTGGGGGGTTTAATTTTTTTCTCTTTTTACTTTTATTTGGGTTTCTTGTTTGGTTCTTTCACATCATCTTACATGGTTGCTAGTTTGATTTATTTTATTTTATTTTCATCCTGTTTATTCTCTTAACCCTTTATGTTCTCTCGGTGGTCTATTTCTGTTTTTGTTGATGGTGTTGTTTATATTTGATGTATGATATTTAGCCTTTGTACCTTATTTTTTTTACTTTATTCATTTGTGTTTGCTCCTTCCTCCCACTTCTTCTACAAAAGTATTCAATTTAGACTATCTACTATCTTCCCTCAAAACTTCCTCTCTGTCCCCTATCTGTATCTCCTTGTTTAATACACAAAGTTTCTCACATTTCCATACTTAAATATCCCAATAAATACAAGAGTTCTACTCTCCAAACTTCTCCCATTCTCAACCTGATATAACCTTATGATACTTAAATTCTTCCACAACCTAATTATAACCTCTACCTTACCTGACTCCTCCACCCATCACCCTAGTTACTCTACCATAACCCAACCCTCACCACTCAAAAAAGTACTACTTACCTGTTGACTCTTCTAAATTCCTACTACTAAGCCTGGACTAAACATAATACCCACAAACTATGGGAAGACATCAGAAAAACAGGCCTTAAAACCTTGAAAATATGAGAAATATGAATATTGAAGAGATAACAGAAATCACGAATACTGACCTACAAGAAATGCAAGAAGGGGAGCTCCAAATCTTGATCTACAACATGATGAAAGGATTTAAAACAAGTCTACAGGAGATGAAAGATGAATTAGAAACATAAGAAAGAATCAGAAAGAGGTCTGGAATGAAATAAAAGAATCAATAAATGAAATGAAGCCAGCAATAGAAAGAAATTCTGGAAGATTAAATGAGATGGAAAGTAGAATATCACTGTGAGAAGACAGTTCATCCAAAACCAAAAACACAGTCAACATTATACAGAAGCCTTAGAGCAACAAAACCTAAACATCCAACAACTATGGAACAACATGAATGGTCCTAACTTACAGATAAAAAAGCATTGAAGAAGGGATAGAAGTACAGAACAAGGGCTTCTGTCATCTCTTCAGAAAAATAATTTCAGAGAATTTTCCAAACATTGAAAGATTCTTGGATCTTCATGTCCAGGAGACATACAAAACACCATTAAGAAAAGATCAAAGAAGGACCTCCCCACACCACAAAATAGTCAAAATGACCAAAATAGAGGCCAAGGAAAAAATCTTAAAAACAGTGAGAACAAAAGGAAGAGTGACATACACAGGCAAAACAAGAAGAATCACCCCAGACTATACAACCCAAGGCATGAATGCTAGGAGAGACTGGTACAATGTTATGCATACCCTGGAAGAAACAACATCCAAGCAAAACTACTATATTCAGCAAAACTACCATTCAAAATTGATGGAGAAACAAAAGTCTTTTGAGATAAACAGAATCTAAAAAAATTCATGAATTCAAAACCAACACTACAGAAAATACTTAAAGAAATAAAACATTAAAAAAGAAAAAAAAAGGAGACTTCAGAACCAGAGAAAAGAGGAAGTTGATCCGTGGGGCATCTAACTAAAGAAGAAAGAACAAGCTACCAAACAGAAGACACAACACAAAATGACAGAAAACAAAAATCATATTTCAATAACTCTCAGCATCAAAGGACTTAACTCACCAATCAAAAGACATAGACCGGCAATGTGGATTAAAAAACATAATCTAAATATATGCTGATTGCAAGAAACTCACCTTACAGCCAAAGACATTCACAGACTGAAATTGAAAGAATGGAAAAAGATATACCATGCTATTAGAGACCAAAACAGGGCAGAGGTAGCAACCCTGATATCCAACAAAACAGACTAAACTAAAACACATCCAAAGAGACAAAATAGGGCACTTCCTTTTATTAAAAGGAACAATCCACCAAGAAGATATAATGATAGCAAACGTTTATGCCCCAAATATTGTTGCGACCACATTTGTAAAACAAACCATTCTGGACATCAGATCTCAAATAGACCCAAATACAATAATTCTGGGAGACTTTAACACACCTCTCACACCACTGAATTGATCTTCAAGGCAAAAGAAAAAATTAAAACAAAAAAAATATATAAACCAAATGGACCTAATAGACATATACAGAATATTTCAACCAGGAACTAGAGAATACACATTTTTTTCAGCAGCCCATGGAACCTTCTCCAATATAGATCACATCCTGGTACACAAAGAAAGCACCAGGAAATTCAAAAGATGTAACATAATTTGTTGCATCTTTTCAGACCATAATGGAATGAAAGTAGAATTCAACAACAGGAAACTCAAAAGAAACTATTCAAATACATGGAGATTGAATAATACACTATTGAATGATGAATGGGTAAGAGCAGAAATTAGGGAAGAAATAAATAAATTTATGTAAATAAATAAAAACAGAGACACAACTTATCAAAATTTATGGGACACTATGAAGGAAGTATTAAGAGGAAAGTTTATAGCATTCAGTGCCCACATAACAAGGACAGACAATCACCAAGTAAAGAACCTAATGACACAAATCAAGGACCTAGAAAGACTGCAACAGTCTAATCCCAAAGCCAGCAGAAGGCAGGAAATTATTAATATCAGAACAGAAATAAATGAAATAAAGACCAAAAAGAAAACAATTCAAAGAATCAACAAAACAAAAAGCTGGTTCTTTGAAAACATTAATAGATTTCTAACACCCATTTATGTTGCAAACACTGCACAAAATTGGAATAAAAGGAACATATTTCAACATCATTAAGTCAATACAACAAACCCAAAGCCAACATTATATTGAATGGGGAAAACTGCAAGAATTTTCTCTAAAATCAGAAACAAGACAAGGATGCCCACTATTACCACTCCCTTTCAATATAGTCCTTGAGACTCTTGCCACAGCAATAAGATGAGAAGGAAATCAAAGGAATTCAAATAGGCAAGATGAATTAAAATTATCCTTATTTGCAGATGACATGATCCTTTATCTAGAAAACCCAAAGAACTCACCCAAAAGACTTCTGGAGCTGATAAAAAATTCAGCAAAGTTGCAGGATACAAAAATCAACCAAAAGAAATCAGTGGCTTTTCTTTATGCCAACAATGAATCCACAATGAAAGAAATAAAACAATTCCATTTCCTATACTCTCTAAACCAATAAAATACCTAGGAATTAACCTAACCAAAGATGTAAAAGACCTCTACAATAAAAACTATAAAACATTAAAGAAACAAATTGAAGAGGACCTTGGAAGATGGAAAGATCTCCCATGCTCATCGATAGGCAGAGTAAATATCATCAAAATGGCCATTCTGTCAAAAGTGATCTGCATATTCAATGCAATTCCTATCAAAATTCCAATGACATTCTTCATAGACTAATAAAAATCAGTCATAAATTTTATATGGAGAAAGAAAAGAACCAGAATAACCTAAGCAACTCTCAGCAATAAAAACCATACAGCAGGCATCACAATCCCTTACTTCAAATTATACTACAAAGAAATAGTAGTTAAAACAGCAGGGTATTGGCACAACAACAGATATACAGGCCAATTGAACAGAATAGAAGATACAGAAACAAACCCATACATTTAAAGTCAATTTATCTTTGACAAAGGGACCAAACTCATATGCTGGAGAAAAAACAACCTTTTCAATAACTGGTGTTGGGTGAACTGGCTATCCATTTGTAGAAAGATGGATCTAAAACCTTTCCTCTCACCATGCACAGGAATCAACTCAAGATGGATCAAAGACATGAAAATTAGACCAAAGACTGAAGCTATTAAAGGAGGGCATAGGCTCAACACTCCAACATATAAGTACAGGTAGTAACTTTCTCAACAAGATCTCCAAAGCACAAGAAATTAAAGCAATAATTAACAAGTGGGATGGCATCAAAGTAAAAATGTTCTGCTCATCAAAGGAAATCTTTAAGAACTTAAGAAAAAAGCCTTCAGAATGGAAGAAAATTTTTACCTGCCACCACTCTGATATAGGGCTAATATCCAGAATATACAAAGAGCTTAAAAGTCTCTACACTAGCTAAGTGCTGTGAGAATGTATGCCATTGTCAATATGATTCACATTATGATGTGAAACTATAATATACCACAAAAAAGAAAATTTAATATATAATAAAAAAGGGGTGAGAGTATAGCTTAGAAATCAAATATCCCTGGGTTCATTCATCATTACAAAAAGGAATAAGAAGGAGGAGGAGGAGGAGGAGGAGGAGGAGGAGGAGGAGGAGGAGGAGGAGGAGAAGAAGAAGAAGAAGAAGAAGAAGAAGAAGAAGAAGAAGAAGGAGGAGGAGGAGGAGGAGGAGGAGGAGGAGGAGGAGGAGGAGGAGGAGGAGAAGAGGGGGAGGAGGAGGAGAAAATAGGGAAAGAAAGAGGGAAGAAAGAAGAGGAAGCAGGAAACACCACATTCTAGCTTCATGATCTTGGACCTTTAAACTTCCAAACTGAATAAATCTCTATTTTTTATAAATTACTCAGTCTGTGGTATTCATTAATAGCAACAAAAAACAGCCTAAAACAAGTGCCTTCTGTGTCCTGTCTATATTGTTGGCCTTTAACAGTGCCTGGCACAGAGATTTCAGTAAATATTTAGGAACCTTACAGGATTATGATATTTCAAGGTCAAGAGCCCCACATAATATTAATACATCTTTAAAATATAGCAAGGTTCTTGCATATAATAAATGCTCAATTTGTGTTAAGCTCCTGAATTTGTTTCCAATTTATACCAAAAATTGGAATAGACTGAAAACATGGCTACTGTGCCACATGTTATTTCTGCCGATTCTTTTCTGATGTCTGCCAGTCTTGATTAAGTACTAACTCTCCTGTGTTTTCCCATTATTTTGCCTATTAGCAATAAGATTTTCTTCACAATCTTATTAGTTTCTAGAATGACACCAAGAAATATGAATGGTGTCCTTAGTAATTAAACTATCCAATCCACTAAGTCTTTGAGAGGTAAAGCATCAGATTCAAAAGGGGTGATTGTGATTCTCCCCATGTCACAGAGCAGGTATGTGACAGGGTCAAGGTGTACTGTTAAATCTAATGACCCAGGGCTCCTGCCCACTGTGCCACATTGATTATCCTGGTAAACAGCATCTAATTTTAGAAAAATTACACAGACGTTTTCTGGCATGTGATTTTAGTACATGTTTTCAGTTTAAGTATTTAATTAAGCAAAGTATCTTCACTGTCTTTTGGAAGAAGTTTTCTTTCTGATTTTACTGTAGCTACTTTCTTCTACACATTCGTTTATGTATTCATTGATTTATTAAACATCTTCTTATCGACTTCATTGAACAGTGTCAACCCAGTAGTAGTCACTCACTATCTGTTTCATTGACCCAATCGCCTTCATTTGATAAATACTGATAATGCAGGTCCCCAAGATCCAGTGGTAAAATTATCACATTGCCAGGATAAAATTATAAAGTCATTGAACATTAGAGCTGACAGATTCCTTTAGAGGTTTTCTCCTACAGCCAACATGTTTGCCAGATGACAAGTCTGAAAGCCAAAGAGGGAGGGTGGCATGCCCAGTTCACATTACAAAATGTTTTATGTTGCTTTTTCTGTAGGGACCTGAATTTTCTGTCTTATATGCCTCTACTGATCACAAGAAAGGTAGTTTTCAGGTCCTTATTTAGCTTGGGCATAGAAGCAAATAATTACAAAATACCCCAAAGCCCTATTTAATAGTTCTAAGCTCTCTAAAACTTTCAGCTGACAATGTACTCCTACTGCTGATTCTAAAAGAAATTTGGAATAACTGGAAGGGACTGACTCATGTAAATATTCATGACACAAGCCCATCAAGCCTTGAATGAGAACATATGTGAATAATTAACAAGATAGTGCTTTGTAGCGTTATGGTAATAGATAACCTGGCTCTTAATGAAAGATTAACTGAAGTTGTTTTTTCCATTTACAAGGCAAACAATAACTCAAGAGAATAATTTAGCATGCTTGTTAGCACCTTTGTTTTGGAAGCTAAAGTTTCAAGAAATAGGTTTTCCTTGAAAGAAAACATTCATTTTTACTAGACACTAAATGTAGCTTATACACATTCTAAGCTTTTGGAGAATGTGACACATAGGTATGATTATGCAGTTTATTTACTAATCCCTACTGCTATTCTTATTCTTGTTCCTTCTTTCTTACAGCATATCTAAGAAAAGGTATCACCAAATCTTTTTGTAGTTTGACTCAGTAAGGAAAATCAGGGTTATTTACAGTGTAGCCCTGTGATTGCAGTTGATATCTTCATTTTTTTTCCCTTTTGTAGGTTGTGATGTGTATACTTACCAAGAGGCAGTAAACAAGGAGAAGCAAAAATAAAAGGGGAGACTCGGTGTCCTCCCCCAGGTACTTTTTTCTAAAACATATCCTATGCCTGCTCCACCCCCTTCATGCTTTTGCCACAAATGCAAATTTGAGGAACAGCCTTCTGTTTTCATATATAAGGAACAATGATAATGTTTAATTTCTCAACCCCAACCCTATGAAGAAGGGAAAAAAATCACATTTTTTCTCTTTTGAAATGCCTTTGACACTATTTTCAAAGTTAAACATGTGTCTATTCTCTAATTTTTAATTTAATTCCTCAGTATAGAAAAATAAGTATATTTGTCTACAAAACTCTTAATTTGGGTTCTCCAGCTGTATCCATACACACAGATGCACATACACAGATGATTTATTATGAGTAATTTATTTACAAGCTTATGGAAACTTAGAATTCACAAAATCTGTAGTTGACAAACTGGAAACCCAGGAGAGTCGATGGTGTAAATTCTAGTCTGTCTGAATGTGAGTAAAGACAAATGTCACAGCTCAAAGTCATGCACAAGAGATAATTCTCCCTTAGCATTTTTTGTTCAATTTACATCTCCATCTGATTATATAAGGTTCACCATATTTTGGAGGGTGATTCATTTTATTTGAGTTAGCAATCTAAGTGCTAATATCACTCAGAAATGCCCTCAGAAACATACCCAGAATAATGTCTAACCAAATATCTGGGCACCTCACTTCAAGTAAAGGTCTCAGTATTAGTCTCTGATGTTGGCAGATTGGTAGTTATCATTGGCCACTGGCCAGTTCTCCTGAGTAAGTGTAAGTTCTTGTTGCAAACCCCATGATGGGGAAGAGGCTACCTAGTTTCAAAAAATTGGTTTCTTCATTCATTTAATCATTAAAATCCTCCTCTGCCCAATTCACCCTTTGGTAAACAGTCACATGAGACTCAAATCTTAATTGACAATCAGAGACATCTATCCACATGCCTCTTCTCCAAAATTCATTGCCACCATATTTCCAACCATTTTTCTTCTAAGTCTCTGACCATCCAGCTAAAACATTGGCCACAGCCCGTGACTACATATATAATTGTATATATGGCTCTTTATCCTTTTAAGAGAGTAAAAAACAAGGTGTAGTACCTTAAATTTGGTATGCAGAGAGGACTAACCTTGATTACTCTTCTTCAAGGATATCCCAGCTCTTCTTCAAGGATGTCCCAGAAAGTGGCTACAGGACTACACCTGTCTAACTTTGGGTGGCACCTAGATAGCATGCAAAACTACCCATAAAACAAGCCTCATTCTTCCCTTCCCCTTCAAACTGATCATAGGAAACCTTTGGGAGGCCATAGCTGCAAGCAGGATCCTAGATACTTAGAGCTGCTTCTTCATGTAACGTACATGTGCTCTTAGGGTCTGACCTGGTCTGATCATGTATATTCTACCTCTGTCTGATAATATAGATGCTCGTGTGCAGGTCCAATTATGGTCTAATGTGTTAGATAATACATCCTGTTCTTGATGGTAGCTCAGGTGTTCTGATGACTTGGCAGCCCAAGGTCAAGTGTTCAGAAGGTCAAGTGTTCAAGTTCAGACTCTACTAAGGCCAAGCAGTGGGACAAGAACTACTTCTATAGAAGATGACAAGGTTTTGCTCCAAAATTTAAAGGACCTGAAAGTCAAGTCATATGGGCATGTAAAGCTTCTGAAGATCATAGATATCTAATACTGACACTTCAAGGATTGCTGTGACTGATGGATTGTGTGGCCCAAGTGGAAGAGCCTCTTGTACAACTGCCTGGAACCACTACTGAGCCCTCTATTATTGTGGCTCCTGCTCAAAATGCAAGAAATTTAAAAATAGGTTTATTCATAATAGCTAAAATCTAGAAAATTCCCAAGGTCTATCTACAGTGAATAAATTGCAGAACATTCATAAAATGAAAGCTGCATAAAAGAGTATCTGCTAAGAGCAGTATTAGAGTTGAGTCTCCTAGACAAAGAAAGGGATAAATGAAAGAAGCAAGCCACAAAAGACTATACATTTTATAACTGAATTACATAAAATTCAAGGCCAGAAAACACTGAACTGTGGTGATAAAAATCAGAGTACTGGTTACTGATTTGTTGGGAGGAAGAGCAGTCTGAGTATGGATTTAGGAAGGAACAGGAAGTATCCTCTCTGGGGTAAGAAACTATCACATATGAAAAATCAATTGATTTTTGCACTTAAGATTTAAAAATGGAATTTATGTTTCCATGAACATTTTGTTTAAATGATAATCAACCTTTTCCTCCTGATAGCTGGAAATTGCTACAATTATATATACAGTGGTGTTTCTAATCTGTTGCTCTTTCCTTTAGGCGCCACCCACTGTGGGTTCTCCACATTTTTTTTTTAATAAAGGAGTTCCTCTTAGAAAAGTGTGTATCCTGACCACAACAGAACGTCCTGAAATAAAAATTTAAACACAACTTAACAAACACATTTTAAGAAAGAATCATTTTCATTTTACATGCAAATTCAGGGCAGATGTGTTCTGAGGAATAACACAAGTCCACCCACCACTAGAAGAAAAGTAAAACTGAATAAGCATTTCTGAAATATTGTAATGATTTCCCACTGGCTCCTAGTCAAGACTGGCTAGAGGAATACAGAAACAATCTGAGAAATGCCTCTCTAGGTCCATGTGACTAGAATTCTCAGATATTTCTAGGTGGCTGGGAGAATTTGGCTTAGCTTCCAGCACTCAGCTTTGAAATCTAAGAGCACTCCTTCTAGGGAGAAAATGAAACTCACTTTGGAATGATCTATCATATCCTTAATTATTATGTATGTGTTATATCATTGAACATCTTTCAGATTAGTAGTATTATAGAGTAAGGCTTAGAGACATTAAACAACCTCTCCTCCAGGATTTTAGAACTGTTTAATTGCCTTTGGATTCCACATTGTCAAACTCCCAGCTTCTGGGAAATGCCACTTCTAATCTGACCTGTTAGATTTATTAGTATTGTTTTTAATTTGAAATATTTGAGAAGGGCTCCTAGATTACCTACACAAGTCATAGTAGGTTTCTCCCTGAAAACTCTTCTTTTCTTATCATTTCTTAATGGAAAAAAATTTGCCCTCCAATTTCTTACTCACCAGTAATTTTGGACTTTTTTTTTTTCACACAGAGCCTTCCAGGTATCAGGTTTGGAAAATCAGTGCTGGGTACTAAAAGACTTATATTAAAAACAATGCCTCAATTAATTTAAAAATGCTGACCATGCCAGGCTTTTCTGAGCTCTACATAAGTCTTCTCAAATCAGTTGTGGTAGGGTGGTTACCCAGACAGACCTGGGGCAGTCTAATCAGTCCTATTGTTTCCCAAGCTGTTTGCAATTGTACATATGATTCAGGGTGGCGGTCCAAGTGGAGCCTCATAAGTTTCTGGGTTGTGAAAGGCTGCCCATCATGGGCACTCAAAAAGTATTTGCTGCCTTTATCTTTCCAAATAAGGAATCCCGGAACTTTCTAGAAGGTTGATTATATTAATCGATGCCATAAATTATGTAGTAGAATAGTAATGGATAACTTGATATTAACAAAACTTTTTTAAAACAAATGGCATAAGTAGAAATTGAGGGCTCTTGGGAAAGTAAAGAATAGGCCATATAACAGAAACTTCTTCCCTCTCAGAAATATTAAGAAAGCTGGTCATGGTGTCCTGTAATCCTAGTACTTGAGAGGCAGTGACAGGAGGATCACAGGTTGAAGGACAGCCTCAGCAAGTAGGAAGACTCTCAACAACCTAGGGAGACTTCAAAAAAAATTTTCAAAAAAAATAAAATGAGGCTGGGGTATAATTCAAAGGTAGAATGCCCTTAAGTTTGATCTTCAGTACCAAAAAATGAAAAATGAAAAATGAAAAAATGGAGGGATGGAGTGAGAGAGAAGGAAGAAGGAAGGAAGGAATGAAGTGAGGAAGAAGGGAAGAAGGAAGGAAGGAAGAAAGAAGGAAGGAAGGAAGTTGATGGGTTCTGAATTTTTTTCCATCTCTCATTTATACTTCTGTTGCATAGGGAAATTTGATGAATGGAACAGGATCAAGTAGATGAGCTCTGTGACTCATCACAGGGGACATGAATCGGCCTCTTTTCTCTGTTCCTGCCGCCCTGTGAAAAGACCCTGCAGGAATTCTCTACCCTGTGACAGGTGCAATAGGTCAGTTTAGAAGAGAGCCCATTTTGGTCTTGGAATGAAGCCATATGCCCTGATGCACATTTACCAGAAATAAAGCTGTATGTAGATGGCACGAATATTTCAGGCATCCCCCAAATTCAAATAATACTGTAGAATATCTCAAAGAAAAATACCCCTACTAAAAACTAAATAGCTAAAACACTATCAACACAATTGATATTTTTGTATATACGTATTTCAATTCTTCTCCCACACACTTCCTATCCCAGAAAGTCACCACTGAACTTTGTGCCTATCATTCCCCTGAATGTTTTCATATTTATACTATGCAAGTATTCTTTAACAATATCAGATATATTTTGCATATTTATAAGCTTCACACATGAATAGAATCATTTTAATGTATTTTTATAAATAGTTGCTATATGTACTCAATGTTATACTGTTATGGTTTAGTCGTGTTAAAAGTTGTACTGTAGTATGTTTATTTTTATTGATTACAGTATTACTATAGATTAATATACTACATGCCTACAATAATTAATATTTATTCACCATAATCATTTTTACTATTACAGATAATTTTATTATAAATAGTCTGTGACATGTTTCCATAGACACATATGTGAGAGTTTCTCTAGAACATATATCTCACTGCACCTTGGTAAGTTCATTTTCATATATATATATATATATATATATATATATATATTACTAAAGCTGATATCTTTATCCCTGATTCTTTATTCTTTTCCTAGTTATTACCAAGCCCGTGGGAAAAAGGAGACAATCAATTCTTCCTTTTTACTTAAGGTAATCTTTCATCCTCACCAGTTTCATGAGTGCTTAATTATTTCTAGGACTCAGCTAAGTTGCTGTCTCTTCTGAAAGATATCTTGGACTGGAACCCCCAGTAGTGATCACCCCTCATTTGTTCTTTCATAGATGGCTCTTCTGTGTATGATTCATTGATGACTTGATGCTATAGAACACACTTTGTTCACTTGCACAAATATCATGGCACTATACATGAGCTGCAGAAAAAAACAAGCCGACTTCCAAAACCCCCACTATAATGACATATTCTTTCATGAATTTCTAATCACACAATTCCAACAATTAAAAAACTCACCCAATGATACCTTCTTTGGCATTGCCTTTAATCCATCATAACCTCTCCTCTCCTAAACATTTTTTGTTTGTTTGTTTAATTTTGGAACGTGGAAGCAGTTCTATTATCTCTAACAAGTACAAACACACAAGCAAAACGGTACCAATCCACACTCCCCTTGTATCTACTTAACCAGAAAAGGCAAATATGTGAAACTACTAAAAGAAGAAAATTCATTTTGTAGAATTAGAAAATTATAGGGTATTTAAAGCCAACAGAAGCTCAGAGGTGATATCAACAATATCTTTGTTTGATAACTGAGACATTGTCTTTTGATGTGATGTCCTGTCTGATGTCACACAGCCAACTAGCAAAGTCAAAGTGCATGACCACTCATCTTCTTTAATTCAGTGTATATTTATAAAACAGTCGACCATACCACATCTCTTTGTATATCTTAATTAGGACAAACCTGAGGAGTTAAATTCAATTAATACTTTTTAAATAGATCTAATATCTTATTATTGCTATAACAGGTATATCATAAACTATTCAAAAGACATTATTATCACTACCATTTCTAGTAAACTTACATTTCCTAAAATGGGGGAAATTGTGGTTCTCTGTATGTAACAGTATGTAAACTTGGAAGTTTTAAATGAAGCAGCAAGATAAAATTCATGAGAAATTCCAAGGTGGGGTGGATGCTGCTTCCAGGAATTTCAAAAAATATCTGAGAATCATGTGGGTCTAAATCCCACAAAGATAAAAAAAAGAAGTGTCAAAAGAATAGACTATCTTTCTGGTAACTATTTATTTACTAAAAGTTAGCCTGTGACCCTACCCTTTCTTCCTACACACTTATTTTTACCTTAATCTTAACGAGAAACTCCCAGACTGAAAAGAATTTTGGGGGACACAGGCTTCATGGGCTTGAAAGATATGATTTTAGGTGCTAAAATGGTCTGACATTACAGGGTGGGGTGGGAATCTGGAAGAACTTTGCACTTCTCTCTCCTGAATGGTAGCCTTTTTAAAATTGGCATTACAGTCTCACATCATAATATAAGTCATGTTGACAATGGCATATATTCACACAGTACTTGGTTCAGCTTTTTAATGTACAATCTCATTGAGAGAGATTCAAATGGGGTTCTGCCAAAGGGGGCTTCTGCCAGAGAGCAAAGTGATCCATGCAATATTTGTTGAACGAACTGATATAAATATAAGTTGAAAATGGATCAGGACTATGTGAACCAAAACTCAAGGTTCTGTGCATATTCATGGTGTCCTCCTTAAGAGAGATCCAGCAGGGGAGCCTTCAAAGATCCCGAGACATAGTTAGCTGAACTCATCAGCGAGGCTCAAATAACCAGAAACAAACTTACAATAAACACCCAAGAATTTTCTCACTTATGGTCACACTAATCCCCTGTGTTAACCCAGAATGGATGGCAATTGAAGCTTCAGAAAATAGAGGAGTAGGAAGTAGAGAAGGAAAAAAGAGAGGTAGCGGAAGAGGATGGGTGGGCTAATCATACCTCATTCTCTAAACATATACTGGCCTAGACTGCCCCACTTAGTGAGTGGGCTGGAAGAAATATTTAAATGAAGACTAAATGTCAATTAGTAAGTTATGTTGAATTGAACATTCACTGGACATTTCTAACTCATCTTTTTTATTTATTTATTTTTGTACTGGGGATTGAAACCAAGAACATTCTACCTCTGAGCTACAATCCCAGAACTTCTTATTGATTTATTTTAATTTTGAACTTTGAAATAGGGTCTAAGTTGCTGAGGCTGGCCTCAAGCCTGAGATTCTCCTATCTCAGCTTCCCAGATGTGCACTGCCACACCCAGGTGACATTTTCTTTTCATATACAAAATGACCGGACAATTTTCTATTACCTAGGGGAGCCTAGAATATGATGCAGTCTGAGACCATCTTCAACTGATCTCAGGAACTAAGTAATAAATGTAGAGTTGACAATCAAGACGAAGCTGTGTTTGATTACATTTCATGAGTCATGGTTGTTGAACACACTGGTTATAGATTTTACAATAATGGGCACTTGACATGACCTCAGTTAATTCTTATCAAGGCTCTGCATGCTACGTATCACTGTGCTCAGTTTTCAGAAATGATACAGAGGACGTAAGCAACCAATGTATTTATATGCATTATTCTGTAATTAGAACTTCCCTCCCTCCAAGCCCCCCCCCCAAAAGCCCACTAGAACATCTATGTAGTTACAAAGGCCATCTGCCTTCTTTTGTAACCTGGTGTCAGATTATATTAAACAATGAACAGCAGGATAAAATAAAATAATAAAATTTTATAGGTGTATACTGAGCAGTAAGTCTCATCTTAACATCACATCTCAAAGAAACCACATATTGTCTTCAGAAAAATTATTGAAAAGAAATGTAAGCCTTGACTAAAGTCACTTGAAAAGGCACCAGAGAAAAATTATGTTCATAACACAAGGAAGTTTCTTAAAATTCTCTTCCCCATTTTCCTTCTAATATTTTATTCAGTCAGCTGCCCTCAGTTTCTAATCTGTACTCAGAAAGCATCTAAGACTCTCTTTCCAAATACAGGGAGTATACTGACTTTTTTCTCTAAATTCCCCTGTTCCCATATGTATCAGATCTATGATTTCTCCCAAGGAGTTCTTTATTCTTCATAATGACAATAAAGAAAAATTTTTTCTCTTCTTAGATCCTGTCTATTCTTACCCTTGTCATCATAATCAAAGTGCTAAGAAGGGTAAAACACAAAAGCAGAAAGGAAAGGCCTTGAATATTACAAGTTAGTACTTTTATCACTGCTACATGAGTTACTGGAATATGTGCACTTGAATAAAGGATGCCCCTCAATTGTATCAGGTCCTGAACCACGGATTGAGCTAGGTGTTTATAATATTAACATATCAACATTATATGTATTCTTCTATTTCAAATACTAAGAAGTCAAAAGAATGGTCAAGCCAAATCTGTGCGCCCTCGATCATCATTTTCTCCCACCTTGATAGCTCCCGAGGAAAGCAGCCATTCCTATGTGTAAGCTCTATGAAACCTATAATCAGTTTCTCTCTCTAATTGAGCACTTTCTTTCCCCTAGATTTTAGAAGAAGCATGAAAATGATTTACTGATTTAGGAACTGGGTGGAGTAGACCACAAAAAGACAAATCAAAAACATCTGGAATGAACTAGTTGCAAGAGAAAGGGGGGGAGAAAAAGTAGGGCTTTCAAATGAAACAAAGTACAGATGATTTGGCCAAATTTAAGCCAAGCCAAACACTCACATTAAACATTGCACTTGGGTCTGGTTCAATAGCAGGAGCCGGCAAGAGGGAGCCTCCGCCAACCCTGCGTCAGATGCACATTGTGCGGGGAGGAAATGAGTTTAGTCAAGCCAGCTGTGACTTCAAAGGGTCTGTTCTCCCAGAGAACAGTGGGAAAGGGCTCCCCCTTCCGCGAAGATCCCAAAGTTCAGCCAAAGCCTGTCCAAAGGGAATGGGCTCCAGGAAGAGGCAAATTACATTCAGTGCACAAGGAAGAATGCCCCCCCCCCACAAAGTGGCTGAGACAATCTGAAGAAGAAGGGGAAAGACAAGGAAGAAAGGTGAGAAAAAAAGCAATCTGATGCTTATTTGAGGACAAATGTTCTAAGTGCATAATTATAAAATGGGGCGTGTGTATATGAGGTTGCTTCCCAGCTTAGGCACCTCCTCCCATGGATTATGTTTCCAAACATGTGGGAGACAAGAACATAGGATTCTTCCCCTGACTGATCCCATAGTTCCTTTCCCCCTTTGTGCTTCTAGAAAACCACACATTTGTTTCAAATTATTTACTCAACACAAATTTACTGACGGAAAAAACACCCAGGAGGTTAGACCTTGAGAATATAAAGACAAACAAGATGGTCCTCCTGTTTCAGTTCAGAAGAAGCAAGACACATAAACAGAGGACTGTGTTATAGGATGATGTGCCTTCTAACAGGGATCATTTAAATGTTATCACCTGAATAGAAGCAGCAGCATCTGGGTACCCGTGTAAATGTGTGAGCTACAACACAAACATGGTGGAGGAGAAAGTTGAGGTGAATTTACTGAGCTCTCCAGGGGAGAAAGGGCACCCAACAGTAGCTTTTCCCTTGAACCATCTCAGCCTTTCTCCAAGACACCTCAGTAAAAAGTGTTAAAACTGGAGAACCACTTTAATAGTGTCAGGACAAGAGGACACTGGAACTGAGAGACCACAGTCCTGACCCAGCTTTGAGACGGTAAGCAGACTCCTTACATTCAAATTCTTGTCCTGTCACTTACTAACTGTGTGACCCCGAGAGAGATATTTAGTATCTCTATATCATTATTTATCTATACCCTCTGCCTTCTAGAAATTCCTTCTCGGTCTCTTCCAGATTAGAATCTAAATAGGTGGCTCTCTGGTCATTCATAAGGATAACACACATTGTCTCCTCTTTGTACATAAATTATAAGATCTTCAAGGGCCAGGACTAATTTTTTTCTTTGTGTTTTCCCTTTCTCCTCCTTTCAGGATTCCTTCTTAGAAGATACAAGCCTTGGAACCACCAGTTAATTTAAACCACCAGTTCAGAAATCCAAAGGGTTTCAAGTTCGCCAGGAGAAATTAGCAAATGTGTATTTACACATTTTATTGACTCTTGTATATTAGAGGGGAACGTAAGTATTACCTCTTCCAAGCACTTATTTGGTGCTTGAGTATTCTCAATAACATCCTTCCTAAGGGTTTGTTCTTGTGCTCAGGTCGTATACTGATGAGGATCTATCTCAGGATGTGGTTTACTTCCTTTCAGAAGGCTTTATTAGGAAGAGCCCCCTTCTTCTGGGCTGAACACTATCATTTAAATTCCATTTGTTAGTTATAGTCCTATCCCTCGGGAAGCCATAGCAAAGATACTTACATATTAATGTGACATTTTTCAAGTATTTGAAGTCCATAATTATGTAGCTCATGACATAGGTTAAATTCATAGTCTCTGGAAACAGACTCCTTACATTCAAATTCTTGTTCTGTCACTTACTAACTGTGTGACCTCAAGAGAGTTATTTACTATCTCTATACCATTATTTCTTTGACTATATTAAAAGATATAATAATGGCATTACATCAAAGGGCTTTTATAAGGAGTGCATGAATTAATATATGTATAAGTGCCTGGAACAGAGAAAGTACTCTAAAAGTTTTAGCTATTATTAATCATCATCATTATCATAAAGACCTGTCAGATATCTAACCTAGGCCATCTTTATAATTCTACATGAGCCCATTCAATCCCATGGTTTTAATCACCATATAAATGTTGGTGAAAAATCTTATTTTCCCCAGCAGCATATAAGTGGCTAGTTGGGGCTACATGAATTGTTCTGACCACTGTAATTTGCTTAGAAATAGTTCACCCCATTCCTAGTCATGGCGCCTACAGACACCCTGAAAAATCCTCTTCTCTCTTCCTATTAGCTCCTGACCTAGCTAAATGAGAAGAGACCAGAATAGGACAAGAAGATGTTCCCACACAGTTGTGGTGCCATGAGTTAAAATAAGCCTATATCCCTGAGTTGAAGCTTAGATGAGAGTTGAAAGAGAACAGACAGACTGAGACGTCCACACTGGGCTTCTAGACTTCAAGGGAGCAAGAAATAAGCAGTGATTGTGTTAAATCATTGAAATTTTATAACTACTTATGGATAAAAAGAACTACTCTTGCTAAGATTATGCTTTTTTAAACTATATAACCTGACTAATCTCACTTAGTATCACTTTTTCGAAATGAAACCTTCAATAGGGTAGTAAGTGAGCACAGGGCTTCAAGGATAAAAACATCTATGTGGAAATACTGTTCCTTCCAGGTGCCAGCTATATGTCTATGGGGAGTTACATAGACTATTTCAAACTCTATCTACTTCAGAGCCATTAATTAATTAAATGAGCAGGTATATAAGTGTATTCATCTCATTAACTATGAACTACAATAAAAGTAAAAAATAATATATAATAAATACTTAGGATAGTCACTTGTCCATAAGAAATGCTCAGTCAATATCAGGTAGTATGGCTATTATGATCATCCCACCAAGCTTTGTTCTTTTTTCTGATTTTCTCAAATTGATAAATGGTACACCATTCAACAGTAAAGTTAAAAACTTGCAAACTAATCTCTAATCACTGTTCTTTATCTTCTAAAACCATCAGTAACATATTAATTATACTCCCTAGGTAATTCTCAAATATGTCTGCTTGTCTCTTACCTCTTGTTATATTATCTTTACACTAGTCAAACTCACCAGCATATCTGGCTCAACTAAGCTTTGCTCTTGCTAGTTTTGTCAGTCCATTCTTGTGCCCTTCAAATTCATGCTTCACATGGAAATGTAGGCTTTCTAAACATATATTATAACCAGGCTAGGTTTGTTGTTATATTGTAATATTAGATCAATATTATAATATACATTAATCAAGATATCAAGACTTATTAATATTTTCTATCACACTATAAGATTAGTAGAAAAATATCAATATTTCCATATATGAAAAAATTAATAAAATTCAGCAAGTGTTCCTTAAAAGTTAGGGTAGAAACAGAAGAAAACTCATTACCTAATACATAAGCCTAAAATAAACTTATGGTGAAACAGTATGCCTTGTATAATCAAAATCAAAATAAGAATTCCTAGTATCAAAATTTCTTATTCAGAATTTTACTGCAAGTCCTAGCTAGTGTATTAAGCATTAAAAGTTAAATTAATTTAAAAGTCACAGTCAGGCATGGTGGCCCACACCTCGCTGTACTTGGGAGGCTGAGATGAGAGAATCTCGGGTTCAAGAACAGCCCCAGCAAGTAGTGAGACTCTCATCAACCTAGCGAGACCCTGTTTCCAAGTAAGAAATAGAGGCTGGGTGTAGCTTGAAGGTAGAATGCCTCTGAGGTCAATCTCCAGTACTACAAAACAAATAAGTAAAAGTATAGAGCATGAAAGCCAAGAAATAAAACTGTCGTTATTTTTGTATGCAATCATTCTCTATAAACTTTAAGTCTGATCTTATTGCTTCAGTATTGAAAGAGTTTTTTTTTTCCACTGTTCCTTGGTATGACAGATTCCTAACTTATCACTTAAGCATCCCCTCATACAATATCTCCAAGACTTCATTTTTAGAATTCAGCCAAGCTGAACTTTGTTGACTTCATAAAGTGTTTCATCTTTGAGGTTTTTGTGTATTACTTACTTTGAATGAATGTTCTTCCTCCTCAGTTTACCTGATTCCTGGCCATTCTTTACATGTCAGCTCAAATGCTATCCTTTGCAGAAGACTTTTCCAATCTCTGTCCACACTAAAGATAGGTTCACAAAACACCTACTTAACTCCTCATTAAGCTCAGTACATTCACCACTATTTACATAATCACATTTTCACAGAGAGCTAGAAAGTGCTCTGAGGCAGAGACCACACATGAATGAGTCTCTGCCTAGTACATTGGCTTGTATGAGGGAGAAATTTATCAACTATGTCTTTAAGGTGTAAGTGTGAGTCTGGTTAGGTGGCTTTGTGTGTATGTATCTCAGGTGCACTTTTATTTGCTTGGGTCTGGAGAAAATAGACCTATAATCAGTTCATATGCTTCATTATGCTTACTAATTTAAAAAATACGGCATCTGGGTTCTAAATCTAGGTGATTTAAAAAACACACACACACACAAAGTAAAAACTATATTTCAGGATCATGCATGCTGTCATAACAAAATTATTCTAAGACCTCCATCAATGTGTGTTGTTGTGGGTCATAAATTAGTATGTTTCTAGAAAGAGTATTATGAGCGCTCTCTTAATTTGAATATCAAAACATTCCTCCTTCCCATAGTGCATTTGTGATATTAGACCAGTTCAAGAAGTACAGGAGAGGTGTTCACAAGCAAATCGAAGTGCAAAATTATACTAGGTTGGTTTTATTTCAAAAAAGGATTTTTTTTTTGGTTCAAATTTTTTTTAATTTTTTTAATTTTTTATTGGTGCATTATATTCATACATCATATTGGGGTAAAAAAAAACTTGTGTGGACATACATGTACACATCACTGATTTAACTTCTACCCAATTCCCACCCCATTCCCTCCCCATGCCTCCTTCCCTTGCTTGGCTTAGTGGTTGAATTTGATATGTTTAAGTACGTTGCATGTTTTAGAGAATTTCCTTCTTCCTCCCTCCCATCCTCTCATTTAGGTTGTCTTGTTTGCTCCTCTATACGATTTCCTTTTTCATCTAGAGTTCCTCCTATGACCTATTTCTCCTTAGCTTTCACATATTAGGGAAAGCTTACAATTTCTTATTTTTTGTGACTGACTAATCTCGCTTAGCATAATGTCCTCCAGTTCCATTAGCTCGAGAAGGAAGAGTAGATGGATGGCCTATGATTAGTGTGACCTAAAGAAAATATTTTCTAGGGAAGGGAACACTGTGAAGTTGACAGAGCTGCGTCACTGAACTTCTGTGATGAAGTTTGAGTTGAGTGACATTCATGCAAAATGTGTGGAAGATCTCTTTGTAACATTCTCATCTATGAAACAAAAATGATGAGCTCCAAGTCATTGGATTGCTCATGATTATAATCATCACCCCAGAAATCACTGAGGGCCAAAGAAGTTAGATTAACATCCCAATAATTGATAAAAAGCTAGGTCTGGGACTCTCAATCTAGACTTTTTTCATTCATTTAGAAGAGACTCTTATCCCTTTAAAAAGAATAAAATAAGTGGATAATTACAAGAATGAGACCAGCTAAGCCAAGGATAAGTCCTACTAAGTCTCCATAAAGATCTTGAGTTATCTTAAAGGATGTGTGTCAAATTGAAACTAATAGAAGACTCTCTGCTTAGAAACACCTGCGATCATGTTCTCCATAAAAGTCGTAAAAGAAAAAAAAATTGTAGCCCCAAATTCAACAATACTGGTGTCTTCTGCCCTCAATGTGAAAAATAAATAAGTAAATCAATTATAAATTGGTCTGAGGCTTTGTCTTCAACAAAAAATTTGCACCAGTCTCCAACGTGTGTGGGTTTTCTTTAACTTCTTTGGAGTTGAGACCAGTAGTTCTGTCACCTTCCTTGGTTCCAATAAAATTCTGCAATGGGTTTTGGATTACACTTAATCCATTAGAACTCCATGTCAGTCATCAACTGGTCTTTGTAGTCCACAGATGCTTACAATGAATTTGGGGGCAAAGGTCTCTGGTTACATCCACCAGTGAAATCAGATTCAGCTACAAGAGGAACATATTATAGGGTAGCATCCAGCATTTTACCCCATAGATGAAATAAACAGCCTTGCAGTTTTTCCCATGTCTACTTTGGT
The DNA here is from genome assembly GCF_963383645.1 of Muscardinus avellanarius. Lineage (NCBI taxonomy): Eukaryota > Metazoa > Chordata > Mammalia > Rodentia > Gliridae > Muscardinus > Muscardinus avellanarius. Next base: position 13,041,916 of record NC_137789.1, on the reverse strand, counting down.
AGATCCTATAACCCATTGCTTCTTATCTTAGAGGCAGTATTTCTTAGCAATGCTGATCTGAACAGAAAATAAAATAGCATGTATCAACAGAGTCAAATCTAGTCATGGGAATGTCATCTCCAAAAGAAGTTGATCGAGTTTAAACATAAAGACTTTTTAAATATCTGCAAGTAGTTTTCCTTCTTTAATAGTTCCAGCCAGTACCTTATTATTATTCACCCAGTGTTCAAATAATGGAATGCTTAGATCACTGTATTCACTAAAGGAAGGAAACACAGTATGTTCTATAAAGCACTCTCAATAGAGAGCTCTCTCCCTCTTTGAGGCCATACTTCACTGAGCTTTCCTAATTTTGAATGCTCTGCTCTGGCTTAAAATTTAAGTATTTGAAGAATGCACACAGCACAGTGATATCAGGCCACATCACATTCCAGGGCTTTTATTATCCAAGTGAACTATTCTGGACCTAAATTATTACAAACTATCAAATTATTGTATCTATATACATACATACTAGGTCATTGCAAATAGTGTTGATTTTATATTTTTATAACACAGACACATACTTAGAGGCATAGATACCTGTGTATGAATCAGAAGAGATAAGCTCTGGGTTATGCTCATCAGGCACTCTTCTCTACCCTTAAAATGAGTTTGGAAATGCTCTGAGCCTCAGTTCTCTCATCCATTAAATGCAAAGAATGAATTTGTCTTATGCAAGAGTCAAGTCATTTTGAAGCCCTGTTAAAATAATTCAGGTCCTAGGTATTGATACTGAATATATTCAATAACTGTTGGAGGAAAGAAATTTTCTTAGTTCATGTGTACTATCTATCTTTTTTTTTTTTATGTGTGTGGTACTGGAGTTCCTGGGAGCCCTTCTACCTCCGGGCTACACTCCCAGACCTATTTTTTTATATTTTTATTTGGAAACAGGGTCTCTTAAGCCAGCACGGCTGGCTTCGAACCTGTGCCATCCTCCTGTCTCCGCCTCCCAAGCACAGGGATTACAAGTATGCGCCACCACGCCTGGCACTATCTATCTTGAAATAAAAAAAAATCAGGGTTATTTGTTCACTAATAAAGCCACAGCATATCTTATACCCTCCACCAGAGCTTATAACAGAGCTCTTTGGAAGGCAGAGAGCCCTACTCTGAGCAAACCAGAGCCTCCCCCCATTTCCTGTCTAGAATCATTCTAAAGAAGTGAAGTCAAGGAGAGACCGTCAGCCCATTGTTTGAAGAAAGCCTAAGTTTCTTTAAAAATCGAATTTTAAGTTTCTTTCCCCTGGGTGAGAAGTAATATTCACTTAATCCAGTGCTTTATGAAAAAAATACAAAATTAGAACTCTGATTGTTCCAGTTGGCTTATATGGTTGTGTATGCAATAACTTTAAGCATGAATGTAAATCATTTAAAAGAACCAAACATCCAAGAACAGCAAAAGCACATTCATTGAATGGATCATTGTATATCTATGAAGTAGTTATGGAAATTTCTTTTGAGTATGAATAAGTACCCATGTTATAATCTTAAATAATAAAGCAAGGTTCAAAACTGTGTGGTATGTATTTTTTTAAATTCTGTGTAAGCATGTTTTGATCAAGATACATTCCAGACTGGATAAGCATAAAGCAATTTTCTCTTTTATTTCAGCTGTTCTTTTAAGTCTACATAATGCCCTTCATGGGAAAGGCCACTAACTTTTTTGGGTTATTTTAAATGGTTTATACACAGATATTTCTGGAAGGATCCTGGATTATGCACATTAAACCCATCATGAGATGAAAATATCCTAAGAAAGATCATGTAATACAACTAAACTGTGACCCTCATATCTCAGCCTAGCCTACCTTAAGCATCGTCAAAATCTTAAACTATCACATAATTGAGAAAAAATCAACCAACACAAAGTATATCTTACAGAAAAGTGTGAAAATCTCATGAAATTTATCTTTATCAACAACAACAACAGCAACAAAAACACTGGCAAGACAGTATACTGTAAATTATTGAGTGTTTCTCCTTATCTTATGACCTCATGGCTACTGGGAGATACAGCTGGCTGCTACCGCCCAACTTCACAAAAGAATATTGCAATACATGAAGCTAACACAGGAAAAGATCAAAATTTAAAACTGAAGGTCAAAATAAAAATTGCTACTGAATGCATAGCATATTCACAGCATAAAGTAGAAAAAGTTAATTCAAGCCACAGTAAGTTGGGAACAAGTGTGTGTGTGTGTGTGTGTGTGTGTGTGTGTGTGTGTGTGTGTGTTCTAGTCACCTTCAGAACTATAAACAGTTCCATATAATAATTAAAATGTTAAGTCTAATAACTTGATAATTTAACCTAATTATTGAAGTGGTGTATCATACTATGTGCCAATGATATTTCAAATTTTCCTTCTCTGCCAACTCAGAATCCTTTTTCATGCATAAGAGCCCACAATGAGGAAGATATCATGATTCTTCTTTGTTTTTTGGTCCTTCCCTTCCATTCTTTCTCTTCTTCAAAAGTTGCCTCGGGCTCTGCCAGTGTTTGGGGCAGGTAGAGAAAGGTGAAGAAGATAGCTGGCTGACACACGAGATTGAGACACCAATCTGCTCCTGGTTCCCAATACGGTGGACAGTTCCCAGTAAGAGTGACTCCTTTCTGAGGAGCGTGCATTGGCTCATCAGGGTGGTCCCTCCAGCAGCTCTAACTACCTGACCCTGTCTCCCAACCCATTTCTCTTCTCCTAGCCCGAGCTCCTGTAGATGACTGTGAATCACATGGCCCCTTCAATCAGTCCTCTTGGGCACAAACACTTTCAAAATAGCCCAGACCTATTCCTCACACTTACAGTTTCTCCATACTCCCCAAATAGAGCTCTACTCTGTGCCTCCTGGATGCTGAGAGTAACAGTCCCTTTAAGGCCTACATGTTCCCTGAGTCTCTTATTCTGAGTACTCCTCTGGAAGCTTCTTCCACTTAGCTAGGGGTGAGTGACAAATGCATGTTCTCTTATGCCAGTGTGAAGTAAGAGCAATGGCACTGCACACCCAGCTTCACAAGTGAACCTTCATTCTGCTGTCTACAACTCCAACTTTTACATCCTCAAGCAAGACTCCTCCAGCTTTCGTTTTTGGTCTCCCCTTGCATTTACCGAGATTCACAATATAAGAACAAAAATATTTTTAAAAAAATACATAATATGAAAACAAAACAGTTTAGCATTATAAGTAATTGTTATAATTTTCTATAGCTCTGCCCCCAAATGCTGAATGATACACATGTTATTTTAATAAAATATTTTTTTAGTTTTTTCAAAATAACGAAAGGTAAAATTATTTCTTTCAAATGTGCCCTGAAAGTCTAGTTAATGATTTGACTAAAGACCTGAATTGTAATTAAATATTTAATTGTATTTAATTTAAATGTAATTAAATATTCTTTAAAAAGTAGTCTTCTTCCTCACTTCTTACTTTTTTGATACTGTCTTAAAGTGAAACATTAAGGTTTCTATAATTTGATATTGCATGCAAATCAGACCTGAAGTGTTTTAAGGACCTACTAAATGAAATACCAAATGTATAACTTTGGCATCCTTAGGAAAGACAACTTGTTTATCTCAATATATATCACCCAGAATGCTTGTTGTCTCTGCCTTTCTTCTCCTCTGACAGGTCAGAACACCATGAAGACTGACCAAAGTCTACTAGCCAGGAGGATCAAGAGGAATTGTTAAAAAAAAAAAGAAAGAAAAAGGAAAAACTGTCCATACATTGTTCCCTCCCTTTGCAGCCTAAACAGGAAAGAAAACTCATTTGCGAAGTAATCATAGATATGCAGTTTGCTCAAACTCTCTATGAGAGTATTGTCTGAGCTGAGGCACTGTAGCCTTGGCTTCACATCCATTGAGCTAGAGGTCTGTAAGGCCCAGGTCCAGAGAAATGGATTTCTGCCAACACAGACTCATTAGAGCTGTGGCTATCACTATGCTAGAAGAAAAACCGTATGTTCAGGTCTGGGCTGCCAACTTTCCAGCTGCCATCCCATCAGCAAATGGCAAGGAGAGCTCTGAATTTGGACTAGAGAAAATACTGCAAAAGCCAAGCTAATCAATGAGCCCAATCATGATAATGCTAATAATAGCAAACCTTTACTGAGCACCGGTGGTGAGCCAGGACTGCTGAGAGCTGCCTGTGTGTGTTACCCTACTGAGTCTATAATGTTGTAATGAAACTCAGGCTATTATGATCACTGTTTTGCAGGTTGAAAAATGAGCTCAGCAAAGTTAAAGAGTTTCCTTACATTCACTCAGCTGTCAAGTAGCACCACTTGGTTTTGCACCAGATCTTTCTAAAGCAGGAGTCTATGACCCCACCACTCTTCCTTTCTGTCTCCAATCCCACAGCAGGACTCTGGTTTTTGGAAGGTAGCTCAGAGGCCACTTCCAGGGTCTCTTCTCTCCATCACCCTACCAGTTCTGTCTCCCATATAAGTACCAACCAGACCAGCCCTGCTTAACTTCAAAGATCAAACAAGATATAACATCTTTGGAGTGCTGTGGTCTTAGACCAGTTCAGCCCCACCACTGAGCACATCTTGCATTTCTATGATTTTTTACTTTTGCACATTTTTTGTGTGCTTTAAAGACACTCTCTCTTTTCTGCCAAGCAAAACTGTCATTCATCCATTCCCTAGGCAAATGTCACTCTCTGAATCCTATTCCAGCCTCTTCCTCTCAGTGCTTGGCCTCCTTACCTCTGCTTCTTAAAATCAAGTCCACATTTTTTTTTTTTTTTTTGGTGGTGGTACTGGGTATGGAACCCTTCTACCTCCGGGCTACACTCCCAGACCTACTTTTTTATATTTTATTTGGAAACAGGGTCTCTTAAGCCAGAGAGGCTGGCTTCGAACCTGCATGATCCTCCAGTCTTTGCCTCCCAAGTCGTGGGGATTACAAGTGTGCACCACCATGCTCAGCTTCAAGTTCACATTTTAATGCAGGGATTAGCATACAATGGTCAGAGAGCCAAGTCTGTCCTGCCATATGGTCCACAAGCCAAGAATAGGTTTTATATTTTTGTTTATTTACTTTTTTGGTACTAAGAATTGAACCAAAAGGTATTATATCACCAAGTTATACCCCCAGCTCTTTTTTATTTTGAAGGAAAGTCTTGCTAAATTGCTGAAGCTGGCCTAAAAGCTGTGATCCTCTTGTCTCAGCCTACAAAGTACTGGGATTAAAGGTGTATATACCACAATACCTAGCTGGTTTTATTTTTTTTTAATGATTGGAGGGAAAAATCAAAGGAAGAAAAATATTTTTGTGATAGGTGAAAATTATACAAAGTTAAAATTTCAGTGAACCTAAAGTTTTGTTAGTACACAATAATGTTCATTTGTTGATACACTGTCTATGATCATCTTTGCACACTGCAGAGGTTAGTATTTACAACAAAGACATATGGCCCAGTATCTAAAATACTTGTTATTTGGCTCTTTGTACAGAAATTATTTGCTTTTCTTTGCATTAGAGGTGTATCATGGTATTTGAAGAGACTGGATACCTATGTGTTACTAATTTTTTATATTTCCAATGCCCAATATAGTGTTTTGTTCTTAGTTGATAATTTAATGATTATATGAATAAAAGTTAATTGAGTATAAAGGAATGCTGGTACAGATACACTAACAACTGGGAGTTTTGGACTCCAGTATTACCTCTGTCTATTGCATTCAAATATCTGCCAGGCATACTCAAAGTAGGACTAGTTGACAATTTTCAGAAAGGGATAGTGTAATAATCTGGATCTATTCACATAAGCAAGCTTCTTACCATCTGTATGCTGGAAAGAATGAAGAGTAGGAGCAATTTCAGGATTCCTGAAAGAGGAAGCCATGTAGACTCAGCCACTCTAAGAGTACCTGTGGTCTCCTGCAGGGAGACATAGCCAGCTGGCAGTAACCACTCAGGAAAAGAGCCAAGAAAACCAATACCCTGCCTTATTCTCCACTCTCTTCCAGTCTTCTGCTGGGTCACCCCATTGATCAAATGCAACCAGAGACTTGAGCCATGTTGATGCCAGGCATGAATATTGGTTCCTGGAAAGGAGAGTGAGATGACAGAAGATAAGCAATCTAGATGACTAATGAGTTATCCTACATATAAATTTAGGGAAAAAACATGTATGTGGTTCTGCCTTTGATTCGTTCTCCTGGAAAGTGGGCAAGTTCAATGATAAGATCTTCACAACAACAACTGAAGCAGTATCAATAATAATAGAAGTTATTTGTCGAGACCCTCTTAACATCCCACACCCTCATTTTGTCATTTAGGTTTCAAAACAATACCGGTAAGGATGTGAAGAGGTGGGAACTAATACATTGTTGGTGGGATTGCAAGTTAGTGCATCCACTTTGGAAAACAGTATGGAGGATTCTCAGAAGGATGATAATGAACTTATATGATCCAGCAATATTATTTCTGGGTATCTACCCAAAAGAATGAAAACCAAACTACCAAATTAATGCATGCATGTCTATGTTCATAGCTGCACAATTTACCATTGCCAAACTATGGAACCAGCCAAGATGTCCATCAACAGATAAATGGATTACAAAATTATTGGATATGTACAAAATGGAATTCTACTCAGCCATAAAGAAAAACAAAATTACATCATTTACAGTGAAAAGGATGGAATTGGAGAACATTATGCTAAGTGAGATTAGTCAGTCACAAAAAATAAGAAATCAGATGCTCTCCCTAGTATGCAGAAGCTAGGGAGAAAATGGGTCATAGGAGGAACTCTAAACGAAGAAGGAGATACTATAGATGAGCAAATAAGGCGAACTTACTTAGGGAATGGGAGGGGGAAGAGGAACATTTTTTAATGTTTGTGATGTATATTAACAAACATCAATGTCAATCACTAAGCCAACATAAGAAGGAGAAAGAGGAAGGTAATGGTGTGAGAATGGGTAAGGGTTAACTGTGTGATGTGTGCATGTATGCTTCCACCATCTTGTACCTCATTAAGATATATGAGTACAATGCACCAATAAAAAATTTTTAAAAACACAAATATTTTACCCTTGTACAGATGAGAAAAACCAAGGCTCAGAAAGATGTTGGGAGTTATTTTGCTCATAGCTAATTGCACCCTTTGAAGCCACAACACACGTTCCTCCTACAGTTTCACTGACCATCACTCTAACCTGCTTTGGACTCGCCATAGACAATAGCTGATCAGAGACTGTTGTTATCTTTCAGATTAAACTCAACACTGACCACTCCACATTAGGTTAGCTGCTCAGCTTTTCTGGATCTACTAGATTCTCATCATCTTCCCTGATTGCACACCTAGTTTCTCATGGTCAACAGTTTCAGGCAGGGTTTCCTCACAGGTGGATCAAGGCATCCTGGACAGCCAGAACTGCCAGGGAAATATTAGTTGTCATCCTAACCATTTCCCTATGATGGCCATAATATAAGACGTGAACAGAAGTCTCAGTAATAAAGGCCTCTGATGACAGATGTACTGATGCTTCTAAGAAACATGTTACAACCTGAAAATTATAGGTCTAAACCCTGCTGTGTTTATTTATTTATTCTGAGCAATTTGCTCAACACTGCAACCTTATATATCATCACATGGATGTGATTTCTTAATTATTCATGACATTAATAATTGACACTATTAATAATACTGTAATACCATTAATAATTGAGCACATAAAATGGAATTCTCTAGAATTAATTTATTATCATTAATTTTCTGTGCCAGCTTACCAGAGCTTATTAGAATGGTGGTCAGGGTCTGTGTATCAAATTATTAAACTAGCCATCTTCAGGCTTAAAAGGCCATGGAATTGTGGAATTCACTACAACCACTTCCTTTTCTAACAATTCATGACACCTCTTTCATCGTTTCTTCCTCCAAAGAAGGGGGGAAAGTTTCTTGGTAACAGACCAAAGAATCTAGCCTATGTTTATTCCTGCTTTGTAAGATGTGGGCTTAAGAATGAGAAGAGGAGGATGGGGAGGCAGCTTGGCAGAGGAGCACTTGCCTTGCATGGGAAGCCTGGGCTTTGATCCCCAATGCAGATCAAGAAGGATGAGGAGAAGAACAGAAGAAGGAGAAGGATGAGGAGAAGAAGAACAGAAGAAGGAGAAGGATGAGAAGAAAAGAAGAAGGAGGAGGAGGAGGAGGAGGAGGAGGGGGAGGAGGAGGAGGAGGAGGAGGAGGAGGAGGAGGAGGAGGAGGAGGAGGAGGAGGAGAAAGAGGAGGAGGAGAAAGAGGAGGAGAAGAGCTGCCTATGGAACCAGAATGACTTTCAACAAACAAACATACCCTCAGTTCTTTCAAACCAAATACAGCTCAGTCCTTTCTGAAATAGACCCCCATGGCCTGGGATGACTCCCCTTTATTCCTTAAAACTCTTGCCTTCTACTTGCTCCCAGGATCTTTCTTCCTTAATCTTGAAAAAGAAAAATGTTCCTGGCTCCCCCAGACTCTCTTTGATGCTGTCCTTGAAGACAAGTTTTTGAAAAATTTCAGAGCTAATTACAAAAGGGAAACTGAAAGAAAAGCACAAGGATTGCCAGAAAGGTTTAATATTTTGATTCTACCCAGTTGCAATGCTCATGCAAAGCATTGAAATTTAGTAAGACTAATTTTTTCAGTTACAAATAGGTGTGATATCTATGGCAAAGGTGAAAGTGGTAGCCATGGGGAAGCCCAGACTGCCATTAGAGGAAGGTCCTGAAGTTCAGATTAAGGTGAGGATGGAAGAAAGCCTCCAGCTGTCAGCTTCTACACAATTTCCTCAGGTCCACACAGATGCTCAGCCCAAGGTCTCATTTTCCCCAGGAGAATGATTAACTTATTAAATTTTCCTGGGACTTTCCTGGCACCAAGTCCTCCATCCCAGGATGGGTCTTTGGACTGGAGCCTGACTCCCTGGGTGCATTATTAAAAGCAGAGACATTTACTGTCAGGCTCTGATAAGGCCAAAATTTGGAAAGTTCTGGGCCCATTGTCTATAGTAATAGATGACTATTATTCTGTCCACCCCCATTTCATGCCCCACACCAGTGAGCTGAGTATAGCGCAGAAATCAGTAAATGGATAGCTCACTGTAACCTACATGTCTTTCTCTTATGTGTCCATTAAAGCTAAAGAGACCTCTCAAAATCTAGGACTTAAATATCTGTAAAAACTTGTAACAGCAGGGCGTGGTGGCACATGCTTGTAATCCCTGTGCTTGGGAGGCAGAGACAGGAGGATCGCGCAGGTTTGAAGCCAGCCTCGCTAGCTTAAGAGTCCCTGTTTCCAAATTTAAAAAAATATATAAAATAGGCCTGGGAGTGTAGCCCGGAGGTAGAAGAGTTTCCAGGAACCTCAGTACCACACACACACACAAAAAAAAAAAAAAAAAACTTGTGACAATTACCTAGGTTCTCCTACTGGCACAAGAAATCCTACGACTTGTTTTGCTTAACTCTTAGATTTGTTCACCCATGAACAAACCTATTAAATAATAGATGCAAAAATCCAAATTTGTGTAAAAATATAAATATAGCATGGTTAACCTGGACATTAATTGTTGGGAGGGGAAAAGGGGAAGTAGGGGGATGGAACCAAGCATAGTCTGAATGTATGCCATTTTCAATACCTTCCACATAAAAATAAATATTTAATTTAAAAAAATCACTTTAGAAATTATATCTGTAAAAGAATGAACCTAAAATAATTCTTGTGTCTCTATTTAAACATAGTCTAATCTTATCTTTGAAACAGGCCAAAATATATTAAAATTGCTATTCTAAGTTTGCTAAGGTTTTCTGATAAAAAGATATAAATAAACCAATATTATTCAATTGCAAATACTTCTTTCTAATCTCTTCTTTGAGGTTTGAGTGGTTCCATTTATTGTTTTAGATCTCTAAAAATTGTATCCATGCATAAAAGAAGCCTTTTCCCCCTAGTCCCTAGAGGTATATATAAATAGATATAATCATGTGCTCTAGAATGCAGATTGTGGCGATTTTTCCATCTCTCTGACCTTGTTTAACCCTCTTCCTCAATTTAGTCTTCATGATTAATCAAAGGGGAAATTTTTACAGCATCACCTGGACACTTTGATGAAGAATACTGAACTCCAGTGGTAGAAATCATTGGGTCCCTGATGAAACTTATCAACTATTAATTAGTTCACTCAACTGACCAGGGATCCATCTGCATCCAATGTTACTAAATGATATAGGGGAAAAAAAAGCCTCTGAGATACAGAGGTCCTTGAATTTGAAACTTTCTGCCTTCCTGCCATTAAAATTTGAAATTGGGCATTGCTCTAAATTAAGCTTAAATCATAACTCCAACTAAAATATGAGGTCTTCTATCAGTAAATATTACTTGGTATACTAAACATTGATTTATATTTGTTTATTGCCTCCATTATAAATAATTTCTAAAAGGTTTGTTAGGAATGTTGTGAATAATACCTAAGATACCAACTGTTCATTTGTTGAATGAGGAATTTCTAATTTTTTTTGGGGGGGTGCTCTGGGGATGGAACCCAGGGGCATTTTACCTCTGAGCTATACCTCCTGCCCTGTTTTTTATTCTTTTATTTGCAACAGAGTCTCACTAAGTTGCAGAGGGCCTCAATAAGTAACTGAGGCTGTCCATGAACCCAAATCTTCCAGTCTCAGCCTCCCTAATGCTGGAATTACAAGCATGTGCCACCATGCCCAGCTAAATTTCTGAATTTTTAAACTCAAAATCTCAAGTGGAAGGGACTTCCAAAGCCATCAAGTTCACCTGCACTCTGCAAGTCTCTGAGCTGTCATCACCTTGAACATAAAACAGCCCAGGAAAACCATCTTATGATCTACCAGAATCTCACTCTATATGCTTTTATTGTAGTATCTAATCAGTTTACTCACTAGAAACTATTTGCATAATGTCACACTTATTTTTTTTACTTGTTAGAATGGAAAGAGCCTTATAATTACCTCCAAATGATTAATAGTTTCTATAAAATCAAATGAAATTGTTTGTAGATAACATTTTTCTATCACATATGATTCCCACTATGTTCTAGATTTTTATTACAAAAATTCTCATTATAATGCAGGGAAATCAAAAGTTGTGTACTCATTTTCTAGACAAACCAAATAATCTTCAGAGAGGATCTTACTAAGTCACTCAGCAAAAAGTGGCAGAAAATTCAGTTAATTCAATCTCCCTAATTTTTCCATGCTCATTGTTTAAAGTAATACTTACAGAACACTAATACAGCTAATAAAATATTCATAAATCTATCTCACTTGAATGTGTGTGTGTGTGTGTGTGTGTGTGTGTGTGCGTGTAAATGTACCTGTGCTTTAATGGGATTTGAAACCTGAGGCAGGCCACCACCAAGCTATACCTCCAACCCTTTAGTTTCTATTTTAAAATCTTGCCAAGTTACTGAGAACTGACCTTGAACATGTGATCCTCCTGTCTCTGTTTCCCAAGTCCTGGGATTGTAGGCATATACTCTCAGTTCATATCACTTGAAATTTATTAGCAGTATCCATCCATCTTGAAGCCAGAGCTTGATAGACACATTCAATAAAACAATCATTGGGGTTGGGTTGAAATGTGTTAACTCCAACACCACATGCTTCCAAAACCAAAACTGTTTCATTTTATCAAGTCAACACCTGCCAAAAGATTGACAACTTTTATGTCAATCACTGAATTAATAAATAAATCACTGAATTAATAATTAATCACTGAATTAATTAATATATAATAAATAACTGAATCGTTATTTATTCCTCTCATAAGCTATTATTGCAAGTGAATGGGTAAAGATACAGAAGATATTAATCTCACACACTATGAGTTCATAACTTTTTTTAAAAAAAGAGAGACATTCACAGAGTCCAGGAACACCATCGAAGCAGTAAGAGTTAGTTATGTGTTGGTTAGCTCTGGAACAGGAGGGAAAGGCAGATGCTTCATCCAGCTAGCCTTTGTCATTAGTAGCAAACTGATCTCTTTCCTCCATAAGATCTTATCTTGAGGACAAGAATGGGATCTTGGACATTTTGATATGCTTATGGCATGTGGCAGAGAAATTTACACAAAGAAGGTGGCAAAACCAATGTTGTGGGTGAGACAAAATGATATTTCACATAATGGCATAGACACTTATCTACTCAAATAAATCAATAACCCTACATGGATTTATCTTTTGTTAGAGAAATTTATATTTACCTGCCAATGAGAATAAATAGGTTTGTTAAAACAAAGACCAAAAGTCAAGAAATGAACTTATCAAGATAGGAATAACAATACTTCACTTGTGTTAAAGCAAATTAATGGATTAAAAATAGCATTCAACATTTATGGAATTGAATGAAAGCATTTCATTTCCTAGTGCCAATCAAAGAAACCTTCTTAGAGGAGGCAACTTCAGAAATGAGCTCTACATGGTAATTAGGTAGTAAGAGACTATGAGGAGGGGAGGCCTTGATATTATTCCTTATGGTTTCCCAGTTTCTGGCACAACACATTCTATGGCAGGGTCAATGTGACAATTATGAAAATAGCATTTATAACACCCTTCTGTAAGAAAATCTAGCATGGGATCTTAATAATGTATAGTTACTCAGCAGAAGTCTCTGGCCCACATTAAAAGCAAAATCAAAAGTTGTTCCATGTACAGGTATTTACTGTAAAAAGTATGAAGAAAATGGTTAGAACCAGATCTAGAATGTAAGAAGTATCCAAATTTTGACCAAATGATCAGGTGGTATTTACTAAGGTCTAGTATTTAAAACATAAAGAATAGAATCATATTCTTCTTATCTAGGCATGATTTAGCTATTCCTGCATTTTTCCAGTTCAAGTTTTCTTGCTTCTGAAGGAAAATTGTATAACCACCAATACCTAACAATAATAAAATTTGAAGGAAACTTTGTCAAAACTTTTGTTAAAGTAGATCATGTGCATTAGAGAATCTCCCTCTTCCCTCTCTCATTCCCTCAGTTAGGTTGCCTTTTTGCTCATCTAAAGTATCTCCTTCTTTATCTAGAGTTTCTCCTATGCTGAGAGAAATCTATCAAAAGCAACAGATACAAATTTCTGAAATCATGAGGAGGAATAACACAAAAGCAATGAGCTCCCACAACACAATAACAGACTCTGACAACACAGAATTGCAGAGATCTCTAGAAGGTCAAATCAGGAATGTAACTGTAGAAATAATACAAGCATAGAATTTAGAGAAGTTCTGAAGAAAATAAAGGATGCAATCAAAGTGAAGTCATCATTTCAAACAATAAATAATTGATAAGACTACATAGAAAATAGAATCCTGCTCCTAGAAGATGATGACTCCAAAAACAAACACATAATATTTAACTTAGAAAAAACAATTTTACCGCATGAATTGGACATTGAAGAAATATGGGCCCATTTTAAAAGAGCTAACCTAAGCCAGGCATGGTGGTGCACACTTGTAATCCCCGTGCTTGGGAGGCGGAGACAGGAGGATCGTGCAGGCTTGAAGCCAGCCATGCTGGCTTAAGAGATGCTGTTTCCAAATTAAAAAAAAAAAGTATAAAATAGGTCTGGGAGTGTATCCCAGAGGAAGAAGGGCTTCCAGAAAACTCAGTATCACAAAGAGAGAGAGAGAGAGAGAGAGAGAGAGAGAGAGAGAGAGAGAAGAGAGAGAGAGAGAGGGTGCTAACCTAAGAATAATTGACATAGAAGAGGGAAAAGAAGGTGAAACCAAATGAATCAACAATCTTTTCAAAGAAATAATATCAGAAAATTTTTCAAACATAGAGCAAGAGGTGGGTACACAGGTATAGAAAACTTATAGAACCCTCTTTAGACAAGATCATAGAAAAGATACACCACACCACATGATAGTCAAACTGCCTAATGTGGAAGCCAAGGAGAGAATCTTAAAGGTAACAAAAACAAAAGACTGAATGACATTCAAAGGCAAATCAATTAGAATCACTCCAGACTTTCCAAACCAAGTCACGAAAGCCAGAAGGACCTGTAGTAGTATACTCCAAACTCTGAAAGAAAACAACTTGCAGCCAAAAATTTCCTACCCACCAAAACTATCTCTCAAATTAGACAGGGAAATAAAATATTCCATGACCAAAAAAAAAAAAAAACTAAAGGAATTTCTGTCTTCCAAACTAGCACTAAAGAAAATACTCAAAGAGATTAACTGCAGGCCAGGCGTGGTGGCGCACGCTCGTAATCCCCGCGCTTGGGAGGCAGAGACAGGAGGATCGTGCAGGTTCGAAGCCAGCCGCGCGCGCTGGCTTAGGAGACCCTGTTTTCAAATATAAAAATGTAAAAAGAGGTCTGGGAGTGTAGTCCGGAGGTAGAAGGGCTTCCAGGAACCCCTACCACCAAAAAAAAAAAAAAAAAAGATTAACTGCAAAGAAGAAATAAGTAATATATGCCCAAACCAGAGAAAGAAGAATTTTTATCCAGCAATTAAACAAAGAAGAATAAACACTACCTTAAACAAAAGTTAAATCTCAATGTGTTTTTTAGCTTTGTATCTTTCAAACAATCAGTTTCTTTCTTCTAGGTTGTACAATTTTTGAGCATATGCTTTTTAATATTATTCCCTTATTATGTTTTTTGTGTCCATGAAGTATGTGATAACTTGCTGTTCTCAATTTCTTTTTTTTTAATTTTTTATTGGTGCACTGTATTCATACATCATAGTGGGATACAAACTTTTGTAGACATACATGCACACATCGCCCAGTCAGCCCCCACCTGATCCCCACCCCATTCTCTCCCCATCCCTCCCTCCCATGCTTGGCTTAGTGGTTGACATCTAGTATTATAGCAATTTATCCAAAATTAAAAATGATAATCTCACATAACAGTTTCATTTGTCTGATACCAAGCTTTTGATGACTTAAAGATAACATTTCAATATTTCTTTTTACTTTCTTTCTTACCAGAGAATATTTTTTTCTATTTTTTTAGGTGAAACTATCATATATTTATATATTTATTTTTCAGAAAAAAACTCTATCCTAATATGGAATATGGACTCTAGATACCCAAAACGATCTTGAAAAAGAACAAAGCTAGAAGATATATATTTTCTGATTTCAAACCATATAAAGCTACAATAATTGAAACAGTGTAGTACTATTCTAAAGGCAGATACATAAACCATTGGAGTTGAATAAAAGCCTAGAGCTAAATTCTTCCCTATATTGTCAAGTTATTTTTGACAAGGTTTCCATGAACATTTGGTGGTAGAAATAATAATATTTTAACTAAATATTGTTGAAACATAATAATTACATGGAAAAGAATAAAGTTGGACCCTTACCTAATCCCATATACAAATATTAACTCAAAATAGATAAAAGACCTAAATATAAATCTTAAGACTATAAACTTTTAGGAGAAAATCTGGGTCATAAAACCTCACAACACTGAAATTGGCAATGATTTCTTGGATGTGATTTCAATGGCACAGGCAACAGAACAGTATACAAACTCCCTAAAAAAAAATATATATATATATATTGTATATCCAAAGACAATGTAAACAGAGTTAACAGTTACTAATAGAATGGGATAAAATATTTCCAAATGCTATATCTGAAGGTATATTAATATTCCAACTAGAAATCCTAAAAATTAACAACAATAAAGGCAAACAATACCATTTAGAGATAGGTAAAAGACTAACATAAGTAATGAATCTCCACAGATAACCAATCTTAGTTGACTGTTGGATGGAAACTCTTGTTTCTCTGGTTCTGGTGTGTGTTACCTATTTCTTCTTTGTAGTTAATCTCTTTGAGTATTTTCTCTAGGGCTGGTTTTGAAGACAAAAATTCCTTCAGTTTCTGTTTGTCATGGAAGCTTCTTATTTCTCCATCTAATTTGATAGAAAGTTTTGCTGGGTAGGAAATTTTTGGCTGGAAGTTGTTGTCTTTCAGAGTTTGGAATATGTTACTCCAAGCCCTTCTGGCTCTCATGACTTGGTTTGGGAAGTCAGGAGTGATTCTAATTGGTTTGCCTCTGAATGTCACTTGGCCCTTTGTTTTTGTTGCCTTTAAGATTCTCTGCTTGGCTTCCACAGTGGTCATTTTAACAATTATGTGGCGTGGGGATCCTCTTCTCCGATCCTGTCTAAAGGGAGTTCTATAAGTTTCCTGGACCTGTGTATCAACCTCTTACTCTATGTTTGGAAAAGTTTCTGCTATTACTTCCTTGAAGAGATTGTTGATCCCTTTGGTTTCACTTTCTTTTCCCTCCTCTATTCCAATTATTCTTAGGTTAGCTCTCTTAAAATGGGCCCATATTTCTTCAATATCAGATTCCTGCTGTCGGATATTTTTTCCTAGATTAGAAACTATGCATTCATTTTTGGAATGATCATCTTCTAAGAGCGAGATTCTGTTCTCCATGTGGTCTAATCGGTTGTTTGTGCTTTGAATTGAGGCCTTTACTTCATTAATTGCATCCTTTATCTCTTTTTGGCTCTCTCTGAGTTCTTTTCGAAGCACCTCTATAATTTCTACAGTGATTTTCCTGATTTGATCTTCTAGAAATCTCTGATTTTCAGTTTTATCGGGTTCTGATGTTGTGGGGTTGTGGGCATTCATTGCTTCAGTATTATTCCTATTTCCCTTGATTTCGGAAGTTTGTGCCTTCTCTGGGTTCTTCCCTTGGGTCACTATGACTTCACTTAAGGTGTTCTGGATCTCAGGTCAGACCCCACTACTCCTTTACTGGGTTGTATCACAGAGTCTCCGACCCAGAGAGTCGATAGAGGCTGCTTTAGACTGTGGGGGGTGCCAGGTTGCACATTCTCCTATGGTGTGATATCTCTGCCACCGCCCCTCCCCCACTGGGTCAAGTCCCAGGGAGTACAGTACTGGGATTTCTCCTCTGTGGCCCGCAATTTGACTCACTGTTCTTGAGTACGCAGATGTAGCTGTACTGGATTCGGTGAATTCTCTGCTACTGCCGCTGGTGGCAATATGGCGCCGCTGCCACGCCCTCGGCCATGAGGCTGGCGTATTTCTTCTTGGTTTTGATTTCCACTCTGAATCCCTGCGGCGTGTGCTGAGCTCAGCCACTGGGAGCTTTAGATTTTACCTGCGGCGAGAAATCCCGCCTGGCTGTTCTGCATTGGCTCACCTCAGCTTGCTGTAGCCGTCCAGTGAATTTGCCACTGCCGCCAGCAGTATGGCACTGCTGCCGCGTCCTCAGGCGTGAGGCCGTTGTATCTTCTCTGTGGCTCTGAGCTCTGTTTTCAGTCCGCTTTCTCTCTGGAGCCTGGTGATTTTTTTTGTTTCTCTGGTGATGGTGTTTTCTGGCTATGAAAGGCGCTGATTTTGAGGTAATGGAGATTGGTTGTTAGCGGGGCTCTTAAGCCCCACTTTTCTCTGTCGCCATCTTCCCGGAAGTCCTCAATTTCTGATATTAGTCATATGTGTTCTCTTATTTTACTTATATAACTTGGCTAGAAAATTATGTATTTTATTAACAATATCAAATAACTAGTTTTCGATTTTGTTATTATTTATTGATTTCATTTTTTCAATTTCATTTATTTTTGTTCAATTTTTTTTACTTGTCCTTACACTGAACTTAATCTACTCATAAATTTTTTTCTGATTTTTCTAAGGTTGGACCTTTGATGATTTATTTTAGAACTTTCTTATTTCCAGGGCTATATATTTTCTTCTTAACATCTCAAAATTGTGTATCCTACTACATTTAACAAACTTCAGTAAGTTGTGTTTTCATTTTATTTTAATTAGTTATTTGACTCAAATAAATATAGCTTCTTTTGATACTTTTTCTTTGACCCATGTATTATTAGAAGTGTATGGTTTAATCTCCACATTTGGGGGATTTTTCCCATTATTTGTCTGTTGTTTCTAGTTTAATTCAAAAGTCTGAAAGCAGACACCTAGTAATTTAATCACTTTAAACTTGCTAAGATGTATTTTGTGGTCAGAGCATGGTCTATTTTGGTGAATGTTTCATGTGAATTGCTGTTGTTAGATGAAGTAGCCCATGGATGTCAATTATATACAGTTGATTGATAGTACTGTATAGTTCAATGATGACCTTCCTGATTTTCTACCTGCTAGAGCTGTTCATTTCTGATAAAAGAGTGTTGAAGTCTCCAACTATACTCCTAGATTAACATTTCTCTTTCTCTCCGATCTCTCTTTGCAGCCTCTCATCCTCAGCCTCCACCTCCTTTGTCTTGCTCCAAAGGCAACACCCTCATTAGCAGTGCTTTTCCTTGCTATGACCTTTCAGGACAATAAGGTAGTGCCAACCAAGCAAAACTTCAGTGGATTTAGTGGACCTGGTAAGGAGTTCTTGTATAAGTATTGCCTATTAGAGTGTCCTACATTGGTTCAAAATAAGTGAATCCTTGTGCTCCTATTTTTATGTTGTCATAAAAGGATGAGACCTCAGGTTATGTGGCTTCCTATGGCTGAGGCAGATCCTAAAGGAGTTGAGGGCTGTCTGCCAATTCCAGTTCCCAATGGTCATCAGCCAGTCCTCTTTAAGGAATAACTAGGGCATTTTGTCTCCCACATCCCTTCTATGTAGTCAGTTTTCCATTGCTGTGTCAAAGTACCTGAGGAAATCAACTCGAGGGAGGAAAGATTTATTTCTGGCCCATGGTTTCAGAGGTTCAGCCATGGTCAGCTGCCGCCATTGCTTTTGGGCCTGTGGTAAGGCAGGAAGTCAGAGTGGCAAGGTGTGGCCAAGCAAAGCTATGTACCCCATGGCAGCAAGGAAGCAGAGGAAGAGCAAGGAAGGGGCTGGGAATGAGACATACCCTTCCAGGGCATGCCCCTGTTGACCTGCCCCTCCCAAGTAGCCCCTCCCACACTTTCTACCACCTCCCAATAGACATTTAATTGTGAACCCATCAAAGAACTAATTGATGAGATCAGAGCCCTCCTGATCCAATCACTTCCCTAAAGGACCACCTCTAAATGTTGCTGCCTTGGGGACCAAGCATAAGCCTTTAAGGAACATTCCAGGTCCAATTTGTAACCTCTTCCTTAATACAGCATCTAGAAGATGGTATATTTTGAATTTATAGCTCTTTTATAGCAAACAGAAAGCCTAGCCATATTGACTTCTTATATTTATTTTATACAGCAAGATGTCTATATGTAAGCATTAATAATGCCTATAGCTTTCTTGCCATTATTTCTTTTTCATGGTACTAGGGATGGAACTCAGGGCATTTTACCTCTGAGCTACACCCCCAGCCCTATTTTATATTTTTTATTTTGAAAAAGGGTCTTACTAAGTTGCAAAGGGCCTCACTAAGTAGCTGAGGCTGACCAAAACACCATCCTCCTGTCTCAGCCTCCCAAATGCAAGATGCCAGTTTTCAAGGCAAGAATGAAAAGTGATTCTGCAGAGTGTTGTCCTTTTTCTTTAGAAAAATCAAAACCTCTTTAAGAATTTTACTGGAAAACTTAACTTTTCTAAGAAAGGTCTCTTTGAACAGAACAAGGAACACAAAGACTTCCAATAATGCTGACCAAGTGAGAATAAGATTGTTATGATAGAATTATACCACTAAAAATTTATTACTTGGTTATGGACCTAATGCTCCTCCCTTTAAAAATCTCATAAGAGTGTTGCTAGCATGGAAAACTGAAGGAACACCAGGTTGAATACTATCTGCTCTTCTAAGAAAACATTTATTTAATAGAGAACGTGTGTGTGTGTGTGTGTGTGTGTGTGTGTGTGTGTGCGTGTGTGTGTGTTATACTAATACTTCCTTGAGTAGGCAGAAGCTTGACTAAACCATTTCTGAGGTCATTTAAATCCCAGGCTTTCAACTGCAGAGAACATTCAAGGACATCCATAATTAATCAAAGAAATCCTTTAACAATGAGAAACCATCCAGAGAGCTAGCAAAATGTTCAGCATCATAGCCAGACTTATTCAGTGTCCCTGGGGAATGCTCAGGCAGCCTCTGGCTGTCAGAATAGTGCAGTTGAGGCAAAGGTAAGCCAAAGAAGAAGAATAACCACTTTGTCCCTCTACTGGATCAAGGAAAGAATGACCAGCTGTAGGTCCCATGAAAAGCCTCACTCTTACCACCTTTAACGACTTGCCTCCGCCTTCCTCTTCACCCCTGATGGATTCCCCTGCTCAAAATCTGATGTAAATTGTTTTCTTACTGTGGCAAGCTGCCCAAGATTTCTGGGAAGTCTGTTTAAACAGGAGTCATGCCAGGGCTGGGATCAGCAGTGCTTCTGTGCAGCCTGCAGCATAAACTGTAATCAGACTATTGAGCCCACTGAGGTTGGAAGCCAAGGGTGTTGTCCCTGTGGGGGGGCAGAAGAAGACACACACACACACACACACACACACACACACACACACTTTCATATGTATCATAAAAATGCTCACCAATTTCTGTTCTCATAGCAATAGGTTCCTCTTTCTAACACATAATTATATATATATATGTATGTATAATTTTCATATGTATATGAAATTTTTTCTATTTGTTTATTAACTTTCAAATAACCACGCACTGTAAGAATCTTCTAGTCTGATGGAGTATGGTAGTCATCCTAAGTCTGTTTTCTTTTTCCTGTCTTTTTGTTCATTCACTCATTCTTTCAACTAAGTAACTTTTCTTAGTTTAAAAGTAGCCAGCAAGATAGACACAGAACATGTCTTTACAGAGATTATGGTGAAGGGCAGAATTTAAATCAACATGTATGTGTGTGTGTGTGTGTGTGTGTGTGTGTGTGTGTGAGAGAGAGAGAGAGAGAGAGAGAGAGAGAGAGAGAGAGAGAGAGAGAGTAATTGTAATTGAGAAAGAGAGAGATCTGCCTTTCTACCTCCCTTTTCCTGGTCTTCACTGTGTCAAGATTGAAGTGAAATGTTGCCTGCTGAGATGAAATAGTCTGAGGAGCATGAGCCATGGAATAAAGGGACTTTTAGAATTCCAGCCCAACCACCCTCAAACTGTTGGCCCTTCAGCAATTTACTGAGGCCACATCATGCTTTTTTTCTGAGAAAGTGTACAGCAGCCTAGTTACATATCAATATTTCTCCTTTCTATTCTTAATTTCCTTCTCTATACCTCCTTAGGCAAGTGCCCCCAAAACTTAATGGTCAAATTTCATGAAGCCATCGCTCTTTTGAGCACACAGAGATATTAATTGAGTCTTAATAGCTATAGTTCTGTTTCTTGGATTTTATAAATTTTTACTGAGGAATAATATCTATAGAGAAATATATGCAAATCACATATGTATCAGTAAATGGATTTTCACAAACTGAACAAACCTACGTCACCAAAACTTATATCCTAAAATTGAACATTATCAGCATCCCAAACTCCTTTGAATACTCTTCTAATCCCCAAGCACCAGAAGTAATACCATTCTGATTTGTAACACCAAAGTACTCTCAACTATTTCTAAACCTTATTGTATTAGAACTATACTACAAGAACTCTAATATGCTATTTCACTTAAGGCATCTTTCTTTAGATTTTCATGTTTATATGATACATTAATGTTCTTTATCATAATTTCATTGCTCATCCTCACTGATGTATACTATTCCATTGTATAAAACCCCATAATTTATTTCTTGATATAAAATCTCATAATATGTCTATCCTTTTGAAACAATATTTAGATTCTGCCAGTTTATCACTATGATAAATAGTGCTTCTGCTAATATTCTAATACAGAGCATTTTCAAATCTCTATCTATATATTATTTTCTTTTTTCTCGTGTGTACCTAGAACTGGAATACTGGGCCATAGGGTGTGAAAATGGTTAACTTTAGTCACATTTGATGGCTACCAACTTAAGATGGTTTGACTTGGAATATTTTTACTTTATATTGGCCTGAAAGTGATATGCAGTCAGTAGAAACAATACTTCAACTTTTGAAATTTGATCCTTTTTTTGGCTAGTGATACGTGTGGTGTAATACTCTCCTACATTGCTGGGTAGCAGTAACCCCCAGGCCACCACGCAATCACAGGATAAATAACTGATAGTCTACAGTGAACTGTGCTACAATAATTTTGTAGGTATTCAATAGATTATATGAAGGTGTTTAATAGATTATATGAGGTCTTCATACTTTGTTATAAAATAAACTTTCCATTAAATGATTTTGCTTAATTAAAGTTTAAGTGTTCTGAACAAGTTTAAGGTAGGCTAGACTGGGCTCTGATTTTCAATTGGCTAGATGTATTAAATGCATTTTCAACAAAATAGTTTCAGTTTGCAATAGGATGATCAGAATATAACCTACCATAAGTCAAGGAATATCTGTATTTCCAACTAGTGTTCCCAAGTGGTTGCCTCAACATCCACCCAACCCATTAAATTAAGTTGCCTCAATTTAAACACCTCAAGTGTTTAAGTATTCAGTCACTTTCTTTTCTTGTGGTTATTTAATGTTTATTAGGTGAAATATATTTCAATTTTCACAAGTTAGAATAACCACTCAAAGGAAATTGCTGATCATTGAGGAAAAATTATTCAAGCATTAGACATGAAAATTAAAATATCCTGTGTTAAGTCCACATCACTTTAGAGTCAGCTCCTGGCCTATAACCTCACACGTTCTCTGATTATTTATTTGTTTATTTATCATGGCTGCATTGTGGTATATATATTAATAGGGAACAAGATGGTAGAGGCATACATGTATACATCACTCATTTATCCCTTCCCTAATTCCAGCAACATTTCCTCTCCTCTCCCTCCACATATTTGGCTTAGTGATTGACTTTGATATGATTCTGAGTGTACACTTGTGCATTAGAGAATTTCCCTCATGTTCTGTCCTTTTCATTCACACTGCCCTGGTTAACCTAGAGTGATACTTTATTGTCCCTTTAATTATTTATATTTCCCTGATTATAATGCAGTTGGATAACTTTTTGTGCAGTTATTGGTGATTTGGATACACTTTCATGAAATTCTTACTAAGGCTTTTCACCCACATTTTGCTACAGAATTATCTGTCATTTACCTAGTGACTTAGAGCAGTAATTCATACATTTTGGATAGGAATCTCTTGTTAGCATATACATTGTACTTTTATTCTCTTGCTATGTAGCTTCCCCTTAGTTTTGAGTCCTTTTATTCTTTTTCTGGATGGTGGAAAACTAGAGCATACTTATTTTTCTGCAACATCTTCTCTGTGAGTATTTCTGCAAGCCAGTTAACCTGCCTGAACTTCAGCTTCCTATCTATAAAATGGGAATAATAATCTCTGCCTAATATTGTTGTTGGAACAAATGAGATACTCCATATCCAAGTCAAGAATTTTAGCTATGACTTGTCATCATTGTGGATTACTTGTATTATTTTCGGTACTTAAATTGTCTCTGAAGAAAGAAATAATCAAGTCTCATGCTGGGTAGAAAAATAGGCTAGGTATAAATCACCCGAGAGTTATATCCTTGATTTATATCTGTGAGACAAAGAACTTTCAGTTATACATCTAATGCAGGGGAAAAAATTCTCATAAGGCTGATATAATGCTCTCACATGTGAACCTCAGCACTTTTATGTGTATTTTTAGAACTTGACATACCTTATTTCTCATTTCCTCTAAGCTCCCTTACTTTCTAAAGGATACATTCCAGTCTGGCAAAGTCGTCTTTCCTAAGAATGTGGTGCCACTTCTCAGGAACCTACACCTATAACAGGGTTAGTTTTGCACCTGATTTATTTCTTCAACCAAGTAACAACCCAGCTTTTTGTGTATGAGAATTTAAAGATGTAAGGACTGTGAGGAATATTAGAAAAATATGAAAAAATGGCAGGTCAGATGCTGACATATAACCTCCTAATTTCATATCCATGGAAACTGAGTTTGAGAGAGATGTTACTTACCTAATGATGTATATAAAGTGAGTTAAGGACAAGACTAGAGTTTTTCACTACAGACCATAGGTTCTGGTCTATAGTGAGAGACAGTGTTTGTTGTACACATGGCTGTAGCTCTGGCACACCAACTGTTCTGCCCTCCAAACCACCTTTATGATGCTTCTTAAGGACAGAAAGCTCACCCCATTGTTAAAAATCTCTAGCTGGAGAATGAAGTAGACAATGAACACTTCAAATTATAGGATAACATAAGAAAGTAGTGGATGGTTTAGAAAGTGCACACAGCTGGGAAACCTTGAGTAAATGATCAGTTGCAGAATCTTTCTCCATTTCCTCAGAGAATTCTCTCACAAACACCACTCCTTATGGCAAAATTTATCTCTGCTCTCATAGCAACATATCCTTGCTTCTGTTATTTCTCATATTATAGATACCAATTTCTAGGTTGAAATTCACTGGACTGTTGTTACCTAGTGGTTAATCCATAACTAGTTGTTGAGGAAGTGGCTCAATCAACCAGCAAATAGCTAATGATTGATTTGTACATTACTCTAGTATACCTACCTATATTCCCAGTATTCCTCAACCAAGAATGCTTTTGCTTCCCCAGCAGAAATTTAGCAATGTCTATATACATTTTCAGTTTCACAGCTTGGCAGAAGGCATGGCTACTCATACTTAGTGTGTAGAGATCAAAGATGCTGCCAACTATCCTACAATGCACAGGACAGCCCTCACACCAAAGACTCGTCTTGCAATCAGTTGATCAACTATGCTATGTATCTATTGTGGTGAAACTGTCAATTAGCCTGTATAATCTGTAATCAAGAGAGAGCATTGGTTTCATTTATGGGCAAGAAGTATCCAATTGTGAGGATCTTCTTTAAATCTTGTAGAGAATGAGCCAGTCAGCTTTGTCCATTTGTGGAGAATCAATAATGGGTATTATGATGTAGATGAGAAGTTATCTTTGAAATTTGAATCATTCAAGTCATTCAGCAATCACTGACTGTATGTTGTATTATTGCCTGGCTAATATTATGCTAAGGTAAAAGAAAAATAATTCCCATGGAGTTACTGCTTTCCAATTTTCAAAACATCTTTAGTATATGACCTCATTACTTCCCTTTAAGAAAAGAAGGGCATATATTATTGGACCAATCTTATGAAGCTAAGACACAGTAGTACAGATAAGTAGAGCCTTTACCCTCAAAGATTAGTTCTCTCAGTAAGGTAAATGAAAAATCATTGCCTACATAAAATTGCAACAAGCCAAGCAGTGAAATCCACAAAAATGACATGGGCATTTTTCATAGTTGCCTATCTGGAGTCAAGAATATGGTAGAACATAGCAGATCTAACTGTTATTCATTTGCTTTTGTTAAACTACCCATCACAACTAATACCAAGGAGTCCAGCTATGTTTATAAATTTTAGGTTGTTCTTTCTATCTGGATAGATTTGATGGTCCCATGAAGATAAGCACATATCAGACATTTGGCTTCATTTCTGTGTGAGCTGTCTTATAAAACTTTACCATTTCAAATATATATAAAAAAAATTGCACATTTGCCATGAATAGGCTATGCCATTAACCTAAACTGGACACATTTGTGTCTTTCTACAATGTTCAAATTTGTTTAGTAACAATAAATTCACAAGCTATATCACTTTTATCTGTTGTCATTCATCAAGTACTCATGATAGCCAAGCAAGTTTTTTATTTCAATCTTAATTATTAATAACTATAATACTCAAGTTACACATCACACTTTACACATATTATTAGGATCATATATAATAGTAGTGTGTACTACTACTATTTAATTCAATAAGATCTCAGGTGTTCATTCTTTATTCGCACAATCAATTCACTGATCAACTTCTACCTTATGGTTATGGGAAGCTATTCTCCTTTCTCCAAACTGGGTGATAGTCTCACAAGTCTAAATTAAAACAATAACCAAACCAAGTGCTATTCAGACAGTGCACAAACAATAGCTTTGGTCAAAGAATAGCATTCTGAAATTTAGTCTTTTGACTCTTGGAAATTTTTAATCATATACATATGAAATATGATATATGCACATACACATATATATGTACATATTTTAATATATTAAATATATATATATATATATATATATATATATATATATATATATATATCCCTATAGGAAGGCTAAGAAATGGTTTGGGAGCCATAGGATTTTAGGAGACTGCACTAAGAATAAAGGCAGAGAGCAGATACAAAGGCAAAAGTGGCACTGCAAATGGCCAGATTAGACTAAACTAGCCAGTGCCCACAGGGCTATCAGGGCACAGAATTTATATTCAAGGCCAGAATCTGAAGGCAGGAAGTTTGAAGAAGAGCTGTATCAACCAGGGTGACATCTGAGCTGAAGGCCCAGAACAGAGACAGGAGATGGTTGCCCATGGACCTCGTGACAACCCCAGCATAGCTTGACTACTGTCTTAGGTATGCTTCTTATATGTGTTTTGGGTGAGAGGGATGCTTTATTCTGCAGACTGGTGTGTGTGCATGTATGTGTGTGTGCACATGTGTGCGCGCGTGTGTGTGCACATGTGTGTGCGCGTGTGCGTGTGTGTGTGTGTGTGTGTGTGTGTGTGTGTGTGTGTGTGTGTGAGATAAGCTCATGGGCCTGGTCTCTTTGATATGGGTTGGTATGTCCAGGCATCTATGTGCTTCTGACTTAATTCAGTAAGTTCACAGGTGGTCATTCTTTACTAGCACAATTAACTCACTAGTCAGTTTTGCCTTATAATTGTGCTGGGCAATTGACTTGTACAGACAAGGTATAGAATCATTCTACCTTGACACTTACACACCCAAAAAAATAGAGAAACTCGTGGCAAACTACTGCTTTATAAAATGCAAAACCTCAGGACTAGGCACTGCCTGAAAACTGCTCTTTGGCACAACATGGAGTAATTCAGCATAGGACACAACCTGCTGTCCACAGCATTTTATTAAACTATATTTTTATTTCTAATTCTGGACTTTTGGAGAAAAAATATATGCCTTATTTTTCTGAAGTTAGTGTCGAAGGGACTAAGGCTCATAGCAGCCAGATAACTTGCCCAAGGCCACACCATTGCATAACCCTTATGACTGCATGACTAGGGCTTATTCCGCAGATGTCGTGTCCCAGGGTGCTCTCTTCTCTTTAAACTGTCACTAGTATTCCTCCATTCTCTACCCTCATTTTCTCCAGAAAAAAAAAATGGTAGAGGGAAGCTCAAAACTCAGAAAAGTATGATACCTCCAGGGATTGTTCATGACTCACTGGAGTAACTGGACACATCCTCTGGGAAAGAGGATCAGAGACAAAGAAGAATGTGGGAAGATATTCTCATTCCTCTGAACTGACTGGGTGTGACGTTCTCTGATTGACATTCTCAGATTCCCATGGGAAGAATAAAGCTCTGTGTCTCTTAAATATGAAATTCTGAACTGACAGGCATCTTTATGTTCTCAAAAAAAATGGGCTCCAAATGACCAAATACAAATGATCATTACTTGACTGAAAAACACAGTCAAGAGAATGTCCCTATAAAGAAAACCAACACCCACAGATTTCAGAACTGGCTATCGGCAAGTGGACCAAACACACTGAAGTCTGATCTATGCATCTGCTAGAGTACATAGTCCTTGACTTAACTTCAAACCATTTTTATCAGACTCAAAAAGAAGTTGATATATAAGACACATACAATTTCACACACAAAAATGCTTTTTTGCATTGAACCATTCTTAATACTAATATATTCCTCCATGAGGTTTTGAGAATACAGAATGCTGACAAGTCCAACCATGAACATTGCTCCCAGACTCATCTCCAGTACAAAAACAACTCTCATTGTTTGGGGGATAATGTTATCAGTAAGACTATTATATAATTAGAGCAAGGTAAGTTCATTATTTCATATAATAATGCTGATATAACAGATAATTATAGGATACTAATCATAAAAGGAGAAGAATCAGACATGATTTCACTCACAACTATTGGAGTCCATTAAAGTTATCAATTTAACTACTGATTGTGCACAGGATTCTGTGCTATATACAATTGCTATAAAGGGGAATTTGAGGAGCAATTCTTATGATCAAAAGAGACAGATATGTTGCTCAATAACTGCTTACCATTGGGGATGACAAATGTAGGAATAGTCAATTCTTCATGAGAAGCAAAGTTGCAAAAGAATCCCAATGAGTGTCTGAGGCTGCCAGGGTAGCCAAAAAGATGAATCAATTTCAGTTATTTAAGACAACCATCCAAACCCCAACTCAATGACCAGTGGTTGATTCAGAGACCGCAGACACAGTCTTATTTAACCACCAGCCCAGTTGGGCATAAGATTGGCTTCATTGGGTAAGCATCTTCTAGAGCTATTGAATTCAGTTCTCTCCTTCCATTTTATAAGCTGAGATCAGGAAGTCAGTTTGCAATGTGACTTAATCAGCTCTGAAGTCTCATAAAATTCCACAAAAAGGAAAGGTAATTGCATGTGTGAGTAGGGTCTGATTCCAGGGAGACGGTAGTCTCACTGGTCTCAACAGAGACAAAGAGAAAAAGGTCCACCACTCAAAATCAGCACAGACAAACAAAACCATCCTGACATTTAGTTTACAAATTCTGAATGGGCCTTTTTTATCCAATTGATCAATAAGCATATAAAATTATGTGGTTTTTACATGTTAAACCTTTAGTCTCTGGCATCTTAGGACTAGTTATGCCTTACTAGTATCCCATTTTATCAATAAAACATCAGTCCCACATCTTAACCTATAACACACAATGGATCATCAATAATAAGTGAGCTTCAATTCCTGATTCTGGCATCCTACAGTCTGGTGAATAAACTTGTATCTAAGTTGGAAACTAAAAGTGTGATTCCAGGATGCTATGTGAACTGAGAAAGTGTTCCAATTGCAGGTACTAGAAAAGAAGGAATTGAAGGGAAGGTGTCATAGAAGAAGTAGCATCTGAACCAACTCCTCAAATACATACAGTTGTCATCTAGGTGAAGAAGGGGGAAAGGAAAGAAACATTTTAGGCAAATGAAGCAGTAGAAATAAAGATCTAATAAGGTGCGAAAGCTGGAGACAGTCAGGACCTGCAAGGAGCTCAGAATAGATGGAACATGTTAAAGAAGGCATAGTAGATTGAGAGTGGAGAAGAATACTTCTAGAAGTATATGCTACTCAGCTTACATAAATTCATATCTGTTTTGAGGGCAATAAAAACTGTGTGTGTGTGTGTGTGTGTGTGTGTGTGTGTGTGTGTGTGTGTGTGTGTGTTCAAAGGCCTTTTTAAAAGTGGATTAAGGGGATCAGAATTGAAACTAGAAGATAAAGTAGGAAGCTGATGCAGAAAGAAAATGGAATGATGAAATAAGAAAACAATGGTAATATTTTTTTTAAAAAAGTGTATTAGAGTTTTTCTTTAAAGATTTAGAAAGGAGAATTGGTAGTTGACTGGATATTAGAAAAAAAAATGAACACTACACTGTTAAATGGGGAATGGGTCATAGAAGAAGTAAGGAGTAAAATTAAGAAATTTCTAAAAACAAATGAAAATAGAGACACAACATACCAAAACCTCTGGAACATCTTGAAGGAATAGTAAGAGGAAAATTCATAGCACTGAGTTCCCACATAAGAAGAACAGAAAATTACCAAATAAATAACTTAATGGCATACCTTAAGCCAGAAGAAGACAGGACATTATTAAAATAGAGCATAAATCAATAGAGAATTAGAAAATACAGAAAATCAATAAAACCAAAAGCTGGTTTCTAAAAAAAAAAATAAGCAAGATAGATAAACCACTAGCCAACCTAACCAAAATAAAGAATCAATCCAAATTAGTAAAATAAAGGATGAAAAAGGAGGTATTACCACTGACAGCATGGAAATCCAGAGGACTATCAGAAATTATTTTGAAAAACTATACTTCAACAAAATGGAAAACCAAGGATTTTATTAATGGTTTTAAACTTAGAATTGGGTAGATAATTGTTCCTATTAATGAAAACAGCAATATTTTATTTTAATATTTTTTACTCAAAATCATGTTGTTATCTGAATGATTTAGCAAATATCTACTCATCTAAACTGACTTATTTTTCTACAAAATTGATTTTGTTAAATGCTGGTTTTTTTATACTACTAGTTAGTTGTATTAGAATGTGGCTACTTAGGAGAGAAAAGTGGGGTATGAAATTATGCATAATTTGTGCATTTTTGCAAAGACTAATAAAACTGCAGAAAATATTATGGGTATTAAATGGGGAAATGCCATTAATTGACATAAAATAGTCAACATGTCTTCCACACATATATGTTTAATCCAGAGCGATATAAAATGTTTGTAGAAAAATCAGTCCATTCAAATATTTCTATTGTCAATGCTTTTATGGTCCTACCCAGGAAATCATTCCCAGACAAATATTGTGGAGCATTCCCCCTGTTTTCTTCTGGTATTTTTACAATTCCAGGTCTTACAACTAAGTCTTTAATCCACTTTCAGTTGAATTTTGTGAATCAAAAACCTTCCATGCTTCTGTAGATGCAGTTTTCTGAACACCATTTGTTGAAAGACTGTCCTTTCTGGTCTCTCTCAACCATTTTAGGAAATCATCATTTCCTTTATGAAACAAATTGATATTATGATTAGAGAAATAATTGAACCTTAAGAAGAGAGTTATGTTAACATTTTCTTTTTCACCTCTAGTCTTCATGTCAGGGGATCCCCTTGACACTCCAGTGATTTCGGAGGGGAGGAGCAGCCATGGATCTGTTGATGCTCCTGACTGTCTGCAAGTTTTGTTTTCTTTCTCCTGCAGTCAGTTCTTGTCATTGGCTTGCAGGTCTTGTAGCCTAAGCTACAGCAGTTGTGGGGACCACCTTATGGCCTCCGCTCCCACAGTAAACTGTCACGGCAGCTCTCTGAGGGCTTGATGCGTTTACAGCGTATCCATTTCAAAGATTGGCTAATTGCTTCACAGGCTGCAAAAAGTGCACTCTCAAATCATAAAAGGGAAACACTCTGGTTTTTCCCAGGCCACAAAGCATGACCAAGTTGATTAGGACTCATAATTCACACTCCCGATACCTGAGCTTGATCCTCCAAGAAACAGCTGCCCTATAAAAGAGGAGACAGAAAACGTATATCACACAGTGCAGGCAGCCGTAGTCAGAGCTTTGCATCCACGATAAATGGCCTCTGCCAGGCCTGGCCAGGGCTGCGCTGGAAATGAAACAATAAGAGCGGAAAATAGCCTTTATTTATGGTGTTCGCGTACCTTTAACATCAAATCAAGTCCCAGCCTGTGCAGTTCACAGAATCCAAAGGGCTAAAAAAGAAAAACATTTCAGTGGACAAGTGGCCTGTCCCAGGAGCTGGCATAGGACATTCTCTCCTAAGGATACACATCAGTGTCCAGTTGTCTCATACTCAGAGTGATGGAGCAGAGACACACACCATCAGGATAAAGGGCCACACCAGCACCCATTACTGCTTCAGTGGCTCCCAAAGGAACTTCTGCTTATAAGCAAGAAGTAACAGGAAGAAGTATCATGGGATATGTCACACAAAACTTTTACGATCATTCCTGTCAATCTGAGAAAAAGCATGTGAGGATCTTGGCAGTTTCCTTTGCTAAACAGAAGCTCTTCAGTTTCATGCAGTCCCACGTAATGATTCACCTTTCAGTTTCTTGTGCCTTTGGGGTCTTGTTGAGAAAGTTTATCTGTGCCCTATGGGTTGCAGTGTTGGACCTATGCCCTCTTCAAGGAGCCTCAAGGTCTCTGGTTTAATTTCCAAATCTTTGATCCATCTTGAATTGACTCTTGTGCAGGGTGAAGAGGTGGGATTTAATTCCATTTTTCTGCATATGGATAATCAGTTTTGCCAACACCACTTGTTGAACAGACTGTCTTTCTCCCATTGTATGTTTTTGGCCCCTTTGTCAAATATCAGTTGGCTGTGAGTGTGTGGATAGAACAAGAAAGCAAGTATCCTAAAAAAGCTGGAAGATGCTTTGATGAGATTGATGTGCTTTCGGACTGTGAAAGGAAGAAATCAACATGGGCCAGGACTCCTGGAGTCAGGGCCATCTAAGCTAAGGCCTGAAAGCCAAGGAGAAATTAGCAAATTGAAATTCCTATGTACATACAGAGAGGTCAGAGAAGGAATCAAACGTGTGTACAAAAAGACCCAGAATATGAGACCATGAGGGGCTCAAGGAACATCAAAATGGACTCAGAGAGGTAGCATCATTAGAGAAAGTTCTTCTGGCAGAAGGCCAAGGGGGGAAAAAAAACAAGATTTTTACAAAGAGAAGGAAAATAAGCACATGAATTGTAGGAAGATTTCACTAATTATATCATTTTGGACAAATGAATTAATCCCTATGAGCCTCAGATTGTAATGTATATAAATCTACCTACCCTCCAACAAAAATAAGTAAATCATAAAATAAAATATAACTATATTGCTCAGCTATGCAAGGGAAATTATAATGTATAGAAAATGTGCATGAAACCTAATTGCTAATTATTCCATAGTAATCGTAACAAAAATATCTATCCCCTCAAATCTGAAATAACCTTTTTTATGGTACTGCATACTGAACCGAGAGTCATTCTGCTGCTAAGCCCAGCCCCTTTTCATTTTTTATTTTAAAACAGAGTCTCACTAAGTTACCACACACTGACTGAGAACCTGCTATTCTCCTGCCTCAGGCTCCCAAGTACTGGGATCATTGGAGTGTGCCACCACGCCCTGCTCATTCTGAAGTAACTTTTGACCATCTCATTCTGTATAAATTCCAATATTTTGTGAAATATTTTCTGTAAATTCAGATGCAGACTGGTTAGTTTAATATTTCCAATTTTTAAGAGTGTGAGAAGTTAACTAGCTCAATCAATTATCCAACAGACATTTCCTGAGCATTTCTTCTCTGCCATGCACTGGGCTTACCATTGGGAGTGCAAGAATGGGAACGTTGATTGAGTGTCAAGCCGATTGGAAGAAGAAACAGTTGCTTAAACTAAGTGCTCAGCAAATTGCTGTGGCTCAGTGTGGTTTGGGGTTTGTGGCAGAGGCTACCAGCTGTCATCAAGTATCTGTTCCCTTCTTTTTCTGTATGAAAATCATTCACATTTTTGGTGCTGCTAATGTTCTGCTTCATGGTCTAGGTGTTGTTTACAAAGATGCCATTGGCAAAAACTCTTTTTAAAAGGATATGAAAGTGATCTTCTCTAATTCTGTTTTCGACCCTGAAACCTGGAAACACTTAGGATACACAGGTTATCTTGGACTAGTAGAGCAAGAACATAGCCTGGGCCATTTCAGAAGTGAGCTAGAGGAAGCAAGCACCTGACAGACAACTTTCCAAACTGATAACCCTCCAGATCTAGTTTCCAGGAGAGTGGGGAAAATAATCATTTCCAAAACACTATTATTTTGGGGGTTTTTTTCTGTTAATGCAGTTACACAACAATATTAACTTATACAAGGTTCAAAGTTAAATTCTATTTCAATTGTCATTTTCAAAGTTAGAAAAACACAAATGATCTTTAAAATGAAGAGTTACCTAAAAGAGCAAATAAATAGAACTCAGAGTCTTAAAGGTCTGGCTTCACATTGTCCTGATTAACCTCAGCGCAGCATTCTCAAATGTAAAATGAGGATATATCTACTCTGCTTTCTCCATTGTGAGAGCGCTTTCTTGGCAACAACCCAGTCTAAATCTAGTTAACATACACAAAAATGGAATGTATTGGAATGCTGTCAAAGATCTCACAAAATAAATTGATGGATTCGTGTCCAGAACTAGAAACAAAGCAAAGTTTAGAATTAAGAAAAAACGTAAGAATAGGATCCAGACAACAAAGCTATTCTATCCTCTCATAAGAATACCACACCTGGAATAAAGGGTTCCCGCCTTTTCTCTCAGCTGTGAGTCACTTAACACACAAAGTTCTGGGAGAAGGAGTCGGTTTGACTAAATGTAGATCGCAAATGCCATGGCTTCTTTGAAGCAATGAGAGAAAGAATCTGTAGGGAGGAGAATGTGCCAGGCTCCAGGAACCTCCAGCTCTCTATTAGGAGCACAGTGGACATTGATTTATAGTACCCTTGAGAATGTACAAAGTGCGGGCTAGTTAGGTCTCTCAAATTAATGGATGCTGGACATCATAAATCACTAAATGTCCACTCCTTCCACTTCACATGGTTGTTGAGAGTAAATTAGACACAAAAACCTTTAGAAACTGAAACTCTCATACACACTGCTGTGTTGTTATTACTATGATCGTCATTATTATCAGGATTTAGAAAAAATAAAGTATCTTTCAAATCACAGTCATTTCAAATTTAGGGGGAATTCCTTCCTTTAATAAAGAAATCATTTTATTATTATCATCACTAAATTAATAGTATATCTTTCACATTGATAGTAGAGAATATGTGTAACTGTTGAAAATCAGCAATAAAAAATAAATCTCTTGTTTACATAGGTATGAAAGGTAACATAAAAAATGAAGGAAGCTTCAAAGATTGTCATGGAGATTGGGTCAATGTAAATTCTAGAAAGAAGTCATCACTTAGAATGGGATTTTTAGCAATGGTTCTTGAGTGTACCAATAGCTTCAGAGACTTACAAAACCCTAAAATTGCACATACACATTTGTTTCGCTGCATATAAAAGTGTGTGTGTGCGTGTGTGCATGTGTGTGTGTGTGTGTGTGTGTGTGTGTGTGTGTGTGTGATCACTTTGGTGATATGGCCAGTACATTTTATCACTTGTTGAAAGAAACATACCCTAAAAACACCACAAGTCATTTTTTAATGGAAATTCTGATTATGGAATGAAAACTATATAGATTCACTTAATTCACTTGCCCATTTTTATTGGGACATATGGTTTACTTTAGCAATAGGTTTTTGATTTCTCTTTATATTTTAGGTATTAGTCCTCTATCAGGGGAATGGCTGTCAAATATCTTCTCCCATTCTGTTGGCTCTCTGTTGTGGTTCTTGATAGTTTCCTTTCCTGTACAGCTCTTCAGTTTAATGCAATCCCATGTCTGATCCTGCTTTTCATTTCTTGTGCCTTTGGGTTCTTGTTGAGAAAGATTTTACCTGTGTCTATATGTTAAAGTGTTGGACCTAGCCCTCTTCAAGTAGCTAAGATCTCTGGTCTTATTTTCAAGTATTTGGTCCATCTCGAATTGACCAAAAGAAGAAATACAAATGGCCAATAAAAGTATGAAAAAACATTTAACATCATTAGCCATCAGAGAGATATGTAAATCAAAACCATCCTGAGATTTCACCTAACCCAATTAGAATGGCAATCATTAAAAATATCAACAACAACAAATACTGGTGAGGATGTGGAGAAGTACAAGCTCTAATACATCGTTGGTGGAATTACAAATTCATGCAACCACTTTGGAAAATAGTATGGAGGATCCTCATAAGAATGCGAATGAACTTACCAAATGAGCCACCAATACCACTTCTGGGTATCTACCGAAAATAATGGAAACCAAACTACCAGAGTAATGCATGTGTATCTATGTTTATAATGGCACAATTCACAATTACCAAACTATGGAAACAACCAAGATGTCCATCAACAGATGAATGAATTAAAAACCTATAGGATATGTGTACAATGGAATTTCACTCACCCATAAACAAAATTGTGTCATTTACAATGATAAGGATAGAATTGGAGAATATCATGCTAAATGAGATTATTAAATCACATAAAGTGAAAAGTTAGAGGCTTTCCCTAAAATGCAGAAGCTAGGGAGAAAATGGGACATAAGAGGGACTCCAAACAACAAAGGAGAAACCTTAGATGAGTAAAGAAGGCAGCCTATCGGAGGGAGATGGGAGGGGAAAGACAGAAACACCTCATGTACATGATGCAAAGTCAATCACTATGCAATGAGGTGGGAATTGGGGAAGGGCTAAATGTGTGATATGTGCATTTATGCCTCTACCGACCTGTGCATTATCAAGATGTATTACTACAATGCATCAATAATTTTTTTAAAAATTTGGATTCAAATGATAGGGAGCCACTATAGTTTCTAAACTGTGAACATCAATATAGGAACTCAAACTACTTTCCATACTTCAGGAACTTAGACTCTCTTAGGAGATAAAGCTAGTTCAATAAATTAACTGAAAATAATAGCCCAAATAGCCAAAGTGAAATTAGCTTACATAATAAGGAAATAGTTTATGGATCTCATGGGAACCGATATCCAGTGGTAAAGCATATGTCAGAGTTGGTATAATACAAAGCCTTCAACTACATTTCTCTGAAGTTCTCTGGGCTCAACCTCCCACTATATTTTGGCATCTTCTTTAGGATAACATCTGCTGTGGTTGCAAAATGACTGCAGATGTTCTAATCTGGGTGGGCAAAATAATATCCATACAAATAGGTATCATTCCTAGTTCATCCTTATTTTCCTCTCTCAGAGTACCCTGCACAATTGAAAATACGGTAACATCTCCTATATAGCATATAGATGCACAAAACACTTAAGTAATAACCCATGACAGGCATGACTAAATGAACATTTTGGATCCCAGAGATCAGAGGAATAAATTATAAACGTAGAGGCCTTAACAACTTTCTAAATGATGGCATGCTTCAAATAGACAGAGGAGACCAGAAACAGCTTTCTAGGCATATGGTTGGCACTTTAAAAGAAAGAAATTCATAAATAAAAAGAAGGAACTTTGTATCCATTCCAAATAGTTTCATATTTTAAGTTGCAGCACTGGGAAGTTTTTAGGACAATTGAATTTACCTTGGGACCTTGGATTCTACAGATTCTCAAATTAACTCATGCAATAATGATTCTGACCAACTGAAGTGGCAAGATTAATACATATGATAATACTGATGCCTAAATTTTTCATGCAATAAAAACATATTTAACTCCTTATCATTCTATGAGATCGTTTCCCATGTCATGTCCTGTGCTTGGTATTTTCAAATGATCTTTTGGGGAAAAATAACTTTCAAAATAAAGTTAACATCATGATTTTGACTTTTATAATGTATCTAAGTCACCTAAGCTCAGTGGGTAGGGCTAAGATTACCAACTATTTAAGTGTCAGCATTGGAATTATAACATAGTTGTCTGTGAGTTAATTTTAACTATTAACAATTTAAAAATTAAACTACTTTTTAACACTTCTGTTAGTACATTGCAGATATACAGCATAGTAAGGTTCAGCCTGGTACAAACATCCATGTGCACAGCACCTGTGTGTCTCTCTGTCTGGATTTCACCCAGCTTCCCATCCTTTCCCTGTATATATTAGTGATATTGGTAGTGATATGTTCATATTTGGACATAACATTATCCAACTATTTCTTTCATCAGTTCTTCTTTTCTCCCTCCTCCCCTAGAAGTTTCCGTTGTTCTACTGGTCTCTCTCCTTATTTATTTAAGGTTCCTTTTGTTTTCTATTTTCTAACTTCCACAAATGAGAGGAAACATATGAATGACCTTTATCTTTCTAACACTGGCTGGTCCTTCTTAGCATAATATTTTCTAGTTCTGCAGCTACTTTATTATTATTATTTTTTTTAGGTAGTGAGGATTGAACACAGAGACTCCTGCATGCTAGGTGAGTCCTCTACCAGTGATCTATCTCCCCAGCTCTCTTAACTTTATTTAACTAACTTGAACTCGCAATCCTCCTGCATCAGCCTCCTGAGTAGGTGGAATTAAAGGCATGCACCACTGTGCCCAGCTGAAAGTATTTTTAAATATACAGAGTAACAATTTAAACATGACAAAAGGATTAAAAATAACTTCAGACAGTTTTGCAGGCAAATCCACTAGACTCTTCCCAGTCCTCCAGTCCAGTCTCTTGATAATATACTAACAGTAAAAGAATATACTTATACTAAAAGAATATAATTATAATATACTAACACTAAAAGAAAAAACTATAATTATTTTTTCTAGGTGGCTATTGGTCCTTTAGATTTTCCCCTCTTAAATGAAACAGCATGTTATACCACAAAGCATCTTGGTTATGGTGCAAGGAAAAACTCAAGTTAAATCTTGTATTTTGAGAAAATTACATAATTTGTGTAAAGCATAGTTTTTATACCTATAAAACGGGTTTTAAACACTACTAGAGAAGATTATTGCAGCAATAAAATGAGATGGGATGAAAATGTCTTTTATGCCTAAGAATTAATACCTTGTCTTCTTTTTTTTTTCAAAGTTACAATTTCCCAAATAATTTAAATTATAGAGCAGGCAAAATAAAAATGAAATAAGTATTAAGTGCTGACTTTTTGTCAGGCTCATGATTATTAATTTATCTTACTGAATATTCACATTACAAGTTTAGAATAGTTTTGTAATGTGTTATAAATTATAGAATACAAGCATTGTATAGGTAGTTTATTTGATAAAATTTCTAAACTGATATTTATTTGCCTGTGTTTTGTGCTTTAGCTTTTTTTTGTAGAAGTAGATATGATTCTTTTTGTTTCACAGAGGAAACCCAAGTCAAACTGACTTAAGGAAATTTTATTTGCTTCACATAGTTAAAAGTACACTAATAAGATAGATTCAAGATTATTGTTTTAATACTCATTAATTTAGCTTTATTTTAAAATATTTAATGAACAAATAAAAACTGCATATATTCAATGTGTACAACATGATGATTTCCTACATCTACACATTATGCCCTGATTACCGCAGTCAGTTTAATCAACACATTCATCACCATTTATAGTTGCTTCTGTGTGAGTGACTTTGTGTGTGTGTGTGTAATGAAGATATCTAAAATCTGCTCTTGTATTGAATTTCAAGTAAAAAATACAATATTATCTATCATCCCCAGGCTAGATATTCAAAATTTATTCATCCTGTAATTTAAAGTTTTTACCCTTGGCCAACATCTACCCATTTTCTCTCTATCCTTCCCTTGTAACAACCCTTCTCTCTGCCTCTATGAACTGAACTCTTCTTTAAATTCCACATATAAGTGATATACAGCATTTATATTTCTGTTTCTCTCACTGCACTTAGTGTAATACCCTTCAGGTTCATCCATATCATTACAAATGGCAGGCTTTTCTTATTTTTATGACTGAATAATATTCTTCTCTCTGTATGTATATGTGTGTGTATGTAACACATTTTCTTTATGTATTCATCCATTAATAGTTGATGGACACTATGGCTGTGTCCATGTATTGGCTATTGCCAACAATACGGCAATGAACATGAGGGTGCAGAAATCTCTTCAAAACATCGATTATATATATATATATATATATATATATATATATATATATATATCCCAAAGTGAGGTGACTGGATCATAAGGCAGTTCTATTCTTAGTTATTTTGAGGGACTGCTATACTCTTTTCTACAATGTCTATACAAATTTACATGACCACCAATGGCCTACAAGGGTTCCCTTTGTTCCATACTTTCTATTCATGGTTGGAAGGAGAGTTTAGGAATAACACCAAAGTCTTGTAAGCATATGTATGCATGTGGGTGTGCGTGCATATGTGTGTCTGTGTGTGTCCTCTCCTCTCTCCTCATCTCTCAGGGTTTAGCTTCATTCAAAGGCAGGTCAACTCTATGATGAAGGGCCTATAGAAGTCCAGTGTCCACACCACATCTTTCAGAAAAAGAAGCTTTTCTTAAAGTACCTGCCTGAGAATAATAAATACAGTCCTGTCTCGGGTGCCCTTAGTAATCCTCTGTGCTCATCTAACTGGCTTAGAAAGAGTCATATGTACTCAGTCATGATCCAAGCTCCATGCATGATGATCTCAAAAGCTGTTTCACTTTGGTCTGTATTACCCAAACCAATCATTCTACAAGGCTGAGGGAACTATCCTGATTGCTCAGACCAATTAGGACTTCTCCAGGGAGCTTGGGTGGGTTTAATTTCCCATATAGCAAATGAACTAATTGATAAATGCATAGATTAAAGAAAAATTAAGGAGGAAAAATGGAAAACTATTTCCAGAGAAACATTTTTTCCTTCAACAATCTTATAGTTCATTGAGTAGATACAAATATAGATATGAACATGAATATGAATATAGATATAGACATCCACATAGATGTAGATAAATCTTTTTATCTAATTACATAAACATCTGAAAGATTGGTAACTTCAAAAAACAATAAAAATGACCCAGAATTCTATCATTCAGATACAGCTACTCTTAATATTTTTTGTATTCAAGTATTTTCACATATTATGTATAATACATGCAATTATTTTTTAAAATTGAAACCATACTGTAGATTTTTGTCTGAATCCTGCTTTTTTCACTTATCAACCATCAGAAGAATTTTCATATGCTTGACATTATTGGTTCCTGGAATATATTCTTCTTATTATCACTGTGAAATCCAAGTTGTAATAGCTGCATAGAAATACATACTATGGGTATACCCAACTCATTTAAACTCTGATTTGTTATTATACATTTTTGTTGCTTTCTAATCTCTGTTTTAAGCTCCTCTTCCATAGACAGTAACTTCATTAACTGAATTATCACCCATAGTTTGAGAATTTAAAGTCAGACAAACCTGGGCTAACCTCATGACTTCACCACTTACTATCTGTGTGAGCACTGGCAAGTTGTTTACCTTCTCTGACCTCAGTTCCCTGGTGATAATAACCATACATTCCACACAGACCTGTGGTGGTGACTCAATGAGGTAATGCCTGTAAAGGGTCTGACACATAAAAAGAACACAATAGTTACCATCATTAGCTTTATCATTAATCAGAATAAAAAGTTCTTATGTGACCAGAAGAAAAAGTTCCTCCCCTAAGCCAATCTCATTTCTCAGAGATTGCAGGAAAAACTGGTATGTTAGCTTTTTCATATTAGGTATGGTCTCTTGTTTCCTGAGAAAATCTTTATGTCAATAAAATATAGGTAACTTACCAAGTAGCATATTTGCAAAATCAAGACTACTGACAATCTCACCTCTAAAGATTGCCTTTTAAAATAATGCAAACTGTGCCGATTGTGGTGGCTTGTAATCCGCACACTTGGGAGGTGGAGACAGAAGGATGGCGCTGGTTTGAAGCCAGCTGTGCTGGCTTAAGAGACCCTGTTTCAAAAAAATAGGTCTGGGAGAGGTAGAAGGGCTTCTAGGAACCCCAGTACCACCACCACAATAATAATAATAATAATAATAATAATAATAATAATAATAATACAAACCTATTTTAAAAAAATAATGGTGATATTATTTTATTTTTAATAATGTAATTGAAGACAACATTACTTCTGATACTAAAATTTACTGGCTTCAAGAACTAAATGGAACCTTGAGATTAACTAGCACCATGCCCATAGACAGTAGAACTCATGCCCATGGTGGTCAATGCCACATGGGTTTGTGTCTTTCTCATTGGTCTCTACAAAGGACATTAAGATCAAACACTAAAAGACTTCAATGGCCAGAAGATACTAAGTAAGGGAGGCATTTGAAATTCTTGTTTCTGATAAACAGAGACAAGTACCTTGATCAGAAGTTTTTTCAATATTGCTACTGTAGACTTTTTGGGCCAGATAATTCTGTGCTCTGAGATGCTGTACTATGTTGAATATTACACAGAATTCCTGGCCTATACCCACGAGTTTCAATCATTCCTTAGTGTGACAGTCAAAATTGCTCCATCCATAGTCAAAGTTCTCCCAAAGGATAAAAATCAACCCTGGTTGAAAATCACTGATATAGTACTGAGTCTCTTCCTCAGATCTTCTGTACAGATAGACAATATAAAGTTATGAAATATTTCAAGAAATATTGTCCCCCTGCCCAAACTAAAATTGCAGAATGAAACTATGCAAATCAAGACAGAGAAAAAAGGGAGGTGCTTTTTTATATTAATTCACTGAAATTTTTCTGGTAAGTCAAGACTGCCAATAAGATGTCCTCTAGTCTACCTAGAATAACTCTTCACTCCCTTACATCTCCACTTACATCCATTACCCACTGCCCCTTCTAGTCAGAAAAAAACTGCAATGAATTAATATGAAGAACCCAAAGGCAATGAGAAGAAATGAAACCAGGAGAGGGGAAAAATGGACCCCAACAATGTCAGCAGAAGATGGAATTAAGAGACAATCTGAAAAAAATTGGCTTCTCTTCCAACAGAGAAGGGTGGTGTTATGAGTTTAATTGTGACCCCCTAAGAATTCATGCACTAAAATCCTAAGCTTTAGTACCACATAATCCAACCTTATTTGGTACTAGGGTAATTGTGTATATAATTAATTAAAACGAGTTCCTACTGGACTAGGCAGGGCCTCTAATCCAATTTGACTAGTGTCCCTCTTTTAAAACAGAAAATCTGGACACAGATATACACCCAGGATGGGAAAATGCCATATAAAGATAGGAATATTCTGCCTCAGACCAGGGAACCTAAAGAAACTAGAAGAGGGGACTACAGAAGAACCTTCCTAGTGCCTCCCAAGGAAGCATGGCCTTCCTGATGCCTTTCACAGATACCTAGCCTTCACACTGAAAGGCAAAGAAAATCATTATTTAAGGCACTCAAGTTGTGGTACTTTGTTATGGAAGCCTCAGCAAATACAGGTGTCATGCAAAAAAGAAAAGTAGTAATATCAGGTGATGATTTGAGGAGAGGAGTTACATAACACAAAAGTGTCAACCCCAGGTCCTCACTATCTGTGACTTGTTATGAATTTAATTTAAAGATCAAACAAAAAATGAATACTGATTTCCACAGTCTTCTGGAATAAGTATCTTGTAGAGAGTAAAATTTG
The DNA here is from genome assembly GCF_963383645.1 of Muscardinus avellanarius. NCBI lineage: Eukaryota > Metazoa > Chordata > Mammalia > Rodentia > Gliridae > Muscardinus > Muscardinus avellanarius. Next base: position 12,999,096 of record NC_137789.1, on the reverse strand, counting down.
TTTGCTATTAAATGTTTCCTATAAAATTTCTTTCCTTTCTACTAATGGTTAATTTTGAGTAGCTGCTATAACTTTAGAGATATAGCATCATGTCTGAGTATTCCGGGTTCCAGAATTCTGCAACTCCTTCTTCAGAAACCAAGTCGGGATTAATTTGTCAACTCTAGGAGAGAAGCCAGTTAGATCTAGAAATACAATGAATAAAATTTAGGACAAGGATATTATATTCTTTGAGTTTCTAATTATGACAAAGCCCTCCAATAGTTCTCGCCTTTCACAATCTGAAAACCGATTTCACGTGTAAAGACAATGGTTTTACTCAACAACACAGAGAAGTAAAAATGAAGGCTGCTACTATCTCAAATAGGGGTAAACTGAGGCTTGGTGAAATTACATAACTTTCCCAAGAAGACTAGCAAATCTAGTGAAGACCAACTGGTTTCCTTCTCACAACATCAGAATATTTTTATCATGAAAGAAATATTCCAGGACACATAGATAAAGGATTCACTGTGTCCATTCTCTTTAAGAGAAGGATATTTGACTTACCTTTGTATGTTTAAAAGACCTGTGCCAGCTTTAGGTTTGGTCCAGACTTAAGATCTTGATTCCCCACCCTCGTCTTTTGGCTTCTTGTTCATCGTATTCACTTACCAGACTTGAGTCATAGTTCTGGATGATCTTGCCTGGGATGTCTGAGTCAGGAGAGCCTCATAAAAGCTCTTCTGGGAAACTGGGCACTAATTCCAGTGTTTCACACAATTGAGGCATCTTTACAGAGTCCCAGATCAATACTACCAAAACGTTACTTCCCAAGGCCTGAAGTTATTTCCACATCTCCATTTGTCTTTGCCAAACATGCTTAGGAAACCAGCCCAGAATGTAAGGTTATGGTTTATTTTCTTAGACTCATAAACTGTTAGTGCTGGAAATGATCTGAGAGGTAATTTGGTTCGACATCATTTTGCCAAGAACACTGGACCCATGGTTTAGAATTTGTTTGGTCAGTGACACATAAGAGGTTAATAGCAAGAGTGATATTGAAAATCTAAGGTTCTTAGTTCCTAATTCAGTGTTCTTCCCAATATGCTATCTAGTATCTAATGACCCCAAATTTTCCATTACATCATTTTCAAGGATCAAAGCAACAACTATTGGGAGGTACGATTTCCCAAGCATGGTTGAAAACTTCAAACTGACCCCAGGTCCCACTCCCTATTGAGTGTCATGGTACCTGCTTCTTCAATATAAATTAAGTCATTGATTTGTTTATTCAACACTCATTTAGAAATACCTTAGACCTTATTTGTCTTGGTCACCTCTGATAATATGAAGTCAGAATACAGTAGAGGAAGAAAATATCTACTGAATCAAAGAAAATTTGGTAGAAAATATATAAGATTTGGAGCATGAATAAAACAGTAACTCACTATTCTCAGGTGTAAGTAAGTTATAGGGACACAGCAGAGACTTTGGGACAGGCGTGATATCAGAGCTGGGCCTTGAAGGCTAGGAAGGGCTGTGTTATATGTAGAAGGCAAACAGAAAAAATAGTAGAATTAAAAATATCCCAGTGGGGGATCACCTGGAACAGAGTTTATGGAGCCCATGGAAGGGGATAAGACAGGATACCAGCTAAAAAGTTGAGGTAGGCTAACCATCCAGAAACCTTAAGGCTGTAATAAATCAGAAGGGTTTCAGCTTTGCTTTAAAGACATTATAAAGCCATTTCAAGCATAGTATCAACAGGTTACTTAGGTGCTTTAGAAAAGGCACTGAGATACTACTGAAAGCCATGCCTTTGAGGACATAAGAGCAGAGACATAAAGATCATTTTATACTTTTTGCTATTGGCAATAGATGCTAGAAGCCTAAACTAGAAAAGTAAGTTTGGAACAATGTTGGTTTAGGAGCTATAAGAAGGACTTAATGATGTATTGGCTACTGGTGAGAAAGGACAGGGGAAAGCTGAAAGTTGCTTGATATTCATGAAATTGTAAACTATTAAAATAAATGTTTAATTATTCAAAGTCACTAGGCCTTCTAAGAATATGACAAAAGTTCTAGAGCCTTCACCCAGAAAAATGCATAAATGTACACAATGGGAAACTTTCCATACAACTTTAGATGGCTTATGAGCTTCCTGAAGCCCATAAAATGAATAGGACTGTGTAATGGGAAAAATCTAAATGCAAAAACACTGTAAAACTCAGATTGCCAGTAACTAATTTCAGAATGAGTCTGTCACTTTCTGACACTGCTAGTTGGATTCTTTAATGTATCAACTGGGAATAAGACTGAAAGCCCCTGCCATGCGGTAGCCACCCAGAGGTTAAGACCCACAGAGTAGAAAAAAAGCTAGCAGGTGGGGTGAGAGATGTTCATCACCATCCCCCTAGGCTGTTCTCAGGCAGTGCAGAGTCCTGGTTCTAATGAATCAAGCGAATCCATCCCATGGCTTACTACCCTTCTCTTCTATATCTTTCCTTTTATTGTATGTATGTGGTACTGGGGATTGAACCCAGGGACATTTTATATCTGAGCTACACCCCATTTTTCTCTCCTGTTTTTCTCTTGTTATTTATTTCTTTTTTCTTTGTCCCCTTCTTTCTTTCTTTCTTTCTTTCTTTCTTTCTTTCTTTCTTTCTTTCTTTCTTTCTATTTTTTCTTCGTTTTAAAAGAGAGTCGCACTAAGTTGCTGAGGGCCTCACTAAGTTGTTGAGGCTGGCCTTAAACATGCAGTCCTATGGTCTCAGCCTCCTAAGTACTGGGAGCACAAAGCCACCAAATGCCACCAAGCCCAGCCATCTCAGACTCCATTTAGTTCACAATGTATTGTGGCATTAGCAGAAGACTAGCAACTCCATGTTCTAGAATAAAGCAATCAAAAATCAGAGAAAGGGGAGGAGGAATGAATGAATAAGAGAGATTTCTCTACCCATCTGGCATACAATTAGCAGTAGAGATGGAACTGGTTCTGCTTCTTTCCTCTTCAACACTGATTCCCTTGACTCAGTTTTCTGGTTCCATCAAGAAGACATCATGACCAAAGGCCTGCTTCTAGTCTGGATGCTGACCCAGGCCTCCCAGCTGACAGTGGTGGTGCCATCAAGAAAGGTTGCTATCAAGGATGCTGCTGAGGGCACAGCATCCAAAAGGTGATGGAAGCCTTCACTGTAGGCATCAAAGACATTGTCTTCAGTCTTAGACTTAGGATCTAATGGCAACTCTGCCACCTACAACCCCAAGCTTGGCCAAATTACATAACATCACTGTCTTTGATTTCCATCATGTTTAAAATGGGGGAATATGCATTTAGGAGGCTGAGACGGGAGGATCACAGTTTGCAGACAGCCTCAGCCTCTTAGTGAGGTCCTCTGCAACCCAGTGAGACCCTGTTTCAAAAGTAAAGAATAAAAAATAGGGCTGAGGGTATATCTCAGAAGTAGAATGACCCTGGGTTCCACCCCCAGTAATGCAAAAAAATAAAAATAAAAATAAAAATAAAAATAAAAATGAAAGGGGGGGGGTCTGTTCATCTCCATTTGCCAGGCTCAGTTGAGACACATTCAGATGCCCTCTGCAAGTGCTGACTTCTCTTCTAAGGGCTTCAGTGAGCGCACTAATCTCTGAGATCATGAATTCCATCTCAACACTTCTACCATCAATTCCCTTCTTTTACATCACTCACTGGGGCAAGCTGACTGCCAGACTGGTCTGCTAGCTGACCTGCCTGGAACACCCAGCTGACTTGTCTCTACCTTCAATACAGCATGCATCAGGACCAGCCAAGACCCTAACACTTGAAGATTAAGTTTTTACAGATTTAATGATGTTCTGTTTTTAAACATACATCACCTGAAATACAGAACAATAAGACAATAAATGTATCACATTCCTGATGGAGAATATGTGTTTAAGTACAGATCATAATTAAATCTATAAATATTGTTCTGCAATTTATGTTTCTGATACTTTTGTCTACTTTTGATATCTAGATAATACTGGCCTCATCAGAGAGGAGGAGGAACATAATTACACAACCCTGGGCAAAATGTTAGTACAATTATTTCAGGTGTTTGCATTTTATACAAAGTTCATAAATCTAAAGCATGCAGGTAAATGAGTTGTGATAAATTTATACATTCATGCAACCATCCCCCAACACAAAATATTTAACATTTTTATCACTCCTCAAGGTTTCCACATGTCCTTAAATAAAACTAATTTCTTTATAGTAAACACGCCACTTCAATAGAAGGAAGCAGTGTTCTGATTACTATTATTATAGCACAGTTTTTCTTGTCATTGGACAATATAAATATTATATATCGTATGCATGTCTTTCTGACTTTGTTCACTAAATATGCTGCTGAGATTCATTGATGTTGTTGCATATGTAGGTGGACCATTACTTTTCATTGTTGTGTATTCTATTGTATTCTATTGTCTGTACATGGCACCTCTAGGCAGATAGATTATTTCTAATATGTGTCTATTAGTAATATAACTGCTATAAAATTTCAAGTACAAATCTTTTGGTAGGCATAAATTTTCCTTTCTCTTATGTAAATACCATGAGATGAAATTTGAATTTTTAATTTTATTTATTCTAATGCATATGCAGTGGCATTTCATCATGCTTGTAATTTGCATTTCCCAGAAAACTAATAGCGTTGAGCTCCTTTGCAAGTGTTGACAGATATTTTTGTCCATTCAAGTCTTTTATCCATTTTAACTGGGTTGTTTTTCTATCATTATTGTGTGCATGAAATGTTTAGAATTATTAGATTCTCTTCACTAATTAACTTCTTTATCATTATGAAATGATCATTTTATTCCTGATAATATGCTGTGCCACAGAATCTTTGTGTGTGTCTAATATAGCCATCCCAGCACTCTTTTGATTAATCTCAGCCTAATATTCATAATGTATCTTTTTCTTTTCCCCATTTTAACCTATCTCTAATTCTATATTTAAAGTTTTCTTTCTTTAGGAAGAATGTAATTAGGTTTTGCATTTTTATCCAATCTGATAATCTGACATTTAATTGAAGTATTTAAATCATTAAATCCAGTGTCAATATTAACACATTTTGATTTATATTTATCATCCTACTTATTTTCTTACTGCCCTATGTGATTTTACTATTTCTCATTTCTAATAGGGAAATACTGCAACCCTTTGCACAGAGAAGGGACAGATGACTAAAAAGAAAACCAGAAGCATACAACAACAAAAAAAATGGAATTGGTACTTCTGTCTTTTAGTACAGTGAATGTCACTGTTAATGTTAAATATTATCAGTGTTGAGTTTTATTTTTATACTCTGTCTACACTTACTTTCTGCTAGATAAACTATCCTACGCTAAAAATTTCTTCTTTAAATCAGGTATTCGTTCTAATCAGACCTTACACTGAAGCAAAAGAGAATTTGGGTTACATAATAGCTGTCTGATTTTAGAGCCCCAAGTATGGGGCACCATACTTTGGGTTTTTTTTTTTTAATGTGAAACATATTAAAAATGTCATACATTCAGACTGTGCTTGGTGCCCTCTCCCCACCCCTCTTCCCCTTTCCCTTTCCCAACAAAGAGTGTCCAGGTTGGCCATGCTACATTCATACTTTTACACATATTCAGATGTAGCTTCTCCAATAGATACATGAAAAGATGTTCTACATCATTAGCCATCGGGGAGATGCAAATCAAAACTACACTGAGATTCCATCTAACCCCAATCAGAGTGGCAAGCATAAAAAAATCAAATAACAACAAATGCTGGCAATGATGTGGGGAAAGAGGAACTCTTCTACACTGTTGGTGGGAATGCAAACTAGTTCAGCCACTATGGAGATTGGTGTGGAGATTTCTTAGAAAACTAGGAATAGATCCACCATATGATTCAGCTCTACCACTCCTGGGTATTTTTCCAAAAGGGTTGAATCCAGAGAACTATAGCAACATATGCATACCTATGTTCATAGCAGCACAATTTGTAATAGCCAAAATATGGAACCAACCTAGGTCTCCATCAACAGATGAATGGATTGCAAAATTATGGGAAATACACACAATGGAATTCTACTCAGCAATAAAGAAGAAGAAAATCATGCCATTCGCAAGAAGATGGAAAGACCTGGAGAACATTATGTTAAGTGAGATCAGCCAGTCATGGCATTATTTCTACTGTGCATTCATTATACTTTGTCTCTCTCCCTTCCCTAATATCCCTAAGTCACTTCTTTCTGAATAGCTCTCTAGCTTCCACATATAAGAAAAAATATACATATACTCATTCTTTGGGACTGAGTGTGCTCACTTAGTATAATATTCTTGAGTTTTCTCCATTTTCCTTCAAATGGTGTGATTTTGTTTTTCTTTATGGCTGAGTAATATTCCATTTCTACAAATATATTTTTATTATCCTTGTTCTCTTTCTTGACAATTCAGAGTGACTTCTCTTCTTGACACATTTTCTTCTCTCCATTTATTTTCTTATTTGTAAATTAAATAATGTTCTCAAATTGTTACTTTTACCAATTATTTTATTTCTGCTTCATATCAAATAGTTTCAACTCTATGCCTGGAACTTTACTAATCTTATTCTTCAGCATCTATACTTTGTTATTCTGACTAGTATAAATTTTCATTTTACATATAGTAGATTTTATCTTCAGAGATTTAATTTGGATCTTCTAGATGTCTTCATATGCCCAATGAACTTTTTAATACATAGAACTGTTACAGTAACTGTTTTAATATCTTTGCATGATAAGTCTAACATCTGTGTTATTTGGGGGATGGTTTCAATTGGTTGCCTTTTCTCCACATTATGGATCATATTTTTTGTTTCCTTACATTCCCATTTTTTAAATATTGGAGTCCAATAATTGTGAATTTTACCTTGTTCAATTCTAGGTAGATTTGTTTTCAATGAATCCCCTTACGCTTTGCTCTGGAATGCAGTTAAGCTACTTGGAAATAGTTTTATCTTTTAGAGTCTTACCATTAAGTTTTGTTTGGTGAAACCAAAGCAGTTCTAATTCTAGGAGCTACCTGGAGACAAGGCCATTCTGCACATGTTATCCAACACTGTGAGTCATGGGGTTTTCTAGTGTTATTGCTGGGAGAGACATTAATTATATTCCAAGGGTGGGCAAGATGCTCTTATCCTTATCTTTTGGAGTGGTAGTTTCCCAGCCTCACCCCCAGGAGCAGGTCAGCACTCAGCTGAAAGCTGCAAGCAGGATCTCTGCACAGTTCCTGAGTTACATCTCTGGGCAGCCCTTGCCTTTCTAGTTCTGCATCTCACAAACTCTAGCAACCTCTGTGTCTCCAGGCGCTCAGAGTCATTGCTTCAACACAAGGAGTTTGCCAGCCTCTCTCTGGGGTTTTCCTCCATCTGCTAGCTGGACTGTCAATCAAAGAAGTCAAGCCATGGAAATAAAGGATACAGTTTGTCTCACATATTTCCCCGTTTCATGGGACACCTTTGTTCACTCATATCTTCTTTTTTTATTTCTTTTTTTTTTTTTTTTTGGTGGTACTGGTGGTAGAACCCTTCTCCTTGCTACACTCCAAGACTTATTTTATATATTTTTTTGGAAACAGAGTATCTTAATCCAGCAAGGCTGGCTGAGAACCTGTGTGATCCTCCTGTCTCCACCTCCCAAGCGCGGGAATTACAAGCCTGCGCCACCACGCCCGGCTGTTCACTCATATCTTGATCTTCAAAACCTTTTCACTTCTGTTGTATTTTTTCTTTTCTTTTTTCAGAAAAGAGGATAAGTCTTATTCCTGATATCTCATCTTAGAAAGTAAGTTTATCTTTATTGATTAGAATAATAATTTATTATTGATATAATTTTCTCTCATATATGTATATGTAGCATATATATGTATATACATACATGTGTATATACATAACATATATATGGTGAATATATTCTCCCAAATATGGACTGCCTTTTTATTTTTCTAGCAGTTGTCTTTGGCAAATTTCTAGCAGAAGTTTTAAACTTTATTGAAGTCAATTTATCACTTTTAAAAATTATTTCAATTGACAAATGATAATTGTATACATTTATGGGGTACGATGTGACGATTTGGTACATGTTTCCAATATGGAATTAAGTTAGGCTAGTCAAAAAATCACATACATATCAATTTTTATAGTGAAAATATTTAAAATCCATAAGAATTTTGGGTCAATATTGCTAAATATCAATAACAAATAATTGCTAAAAATAGCAATTTTGAAATATGCAGTGCATTGTTATTTATTATACTCACCATTCTGTACAATAGATATTGAAGTTTCTTCCATCTAACTGAAACTATGTACACTTTGAGCAGCATCTCCCCTTTTCCCAAAAACCTTCCAATTTTCAGCCTCTGGTAATTATTCTACTCTCTACTATTATGGTTTTAACTTTTTCAGATTCCACATATAAATGAGATAATTCAATATTTGTCTATCTACATCTGACTTATTTCACTTAGTATTGAGTTCTCCAGATTTATTCATGTTCATTTATGTTGTCACAAATGACAGGATTCCTCCCTTTTAAGGCTAGATAGTATTCCAGTGTGTATATATACCACCTTTTTATTTATCTATTAATCTAATGATGTACATCTTTGCTGTTTCTATGTTTTAGGTACCCTAGTGTTGAAGTAAACTTAAGAATGTATATATATCTTTGTCCTACCCATTGATGTTCCTTTAGACATATATGCAGTAGTAAAATTGCTAGATCATATGGTAATTCTACTTTAATTTTTGAGAAAACCTTCTACTGTTTCCATAATCCCCATATTAATTATTATTCTCACCAACAGTGTACAAATCTTTTTTCTCCACACCTTTACCCAACTTGTTATGTATCCCAAACAAGTGTGAGATATTATCTTATTTTGGTTTTAATTTGTATTTTTCTAATGATTAGTGATGAGTACTCTTTTTCATATATCACTTGGCTATTTCTGTGTCTTATTTAAGAAGTGCCCATATAGGTCCTTTACCAACTTTTTGACTGGGTTGTTTGCTTGCTGTTGAGTTGATTGAGTTTATCTTTGTTATGGTTTGGATTTAAAATGGCTCCAGATCTCTTGTTGCAGACAGAGCACCCATGATGAAAATGGGACAAGGATGCTGAGGCGGTGTCCCTCGGGTGTGGACTTCAGGACTATATATGTCCCATGATCCCTCCCTGAACTCTCTCTGCTCCCCACCAGGATGCTCTAGGAGGTGCAGCTGTGGTGCAAGCCAGCCCTCAAATGGACTTTGACCTCTGAACCTCTCCAGAACTATGAGCAAAAAAATCTTCCTTTCATAACATTGTGCATGTCAGGTGTTTGGGTCATAGCTGAAAGGATGCTAACTGAAAACTTCGTACATTTTGGATATTATCCCCTCATCAGATTATGGTTTGTCAATAAATTCTCCAAATCTCTGGGTTGTATCTATACCCTATTGTATACTCTATTGTACAGGAGCTTTTTAGTATTGGAAAACGTGACTTATTTATTTTTAAATCTGCAGTTTGTCCTTTTGGGTCATATTTAAGAAATATTTGTGTATATACCATTATTGTGAGGTTATTTCCCATTTTTTCCTTCTTTTTAGTAGTTCTGTAGTTTCAGGTCTTATGTTTAAGTCTAATACAGTTCAGATTTATTTTTGCCGATGGTATGTGATGTGGGTCCAATTCCATTCTTCTCATATGGATGTCCAGGTTTCCCACCACCATGTATTGAAAGTCTGTCCTTTCATCTTTGTCTGTGCTGGAACCTTTCTCAAAAAGTAATTTGCCAGCTGTGCGTGGTGGCACAAGCTGGTAATCCCAGCATTTGGGAGGCTGAGACCGGAGGATTGCAGTTCATGGACGGCCTCAGCTACCTAGTGAGGCCCTCTGCCAACTCAGTGAGACCCAGTTTCAAAATAAAGAATAAAAAATAGGGCGGAGGGTATAGCTCAGAGGTTAAATGCCCCTGGGTTCCACCCCCAGATCCACAAAAAAAAAGTAATGGCCATCAGTCTACTTTTGGGCTCTGAACCTTATTTCACTGGTCAGTCTGTGTTTATGCCAGTACCATGTTGCTTTGATTACAATTGTTTTATAATAGATTTTGAAATCAGGTAGTATTATGCCTCCAGCTTTGTTTTTGTTGTTTGTTTGTTTGTTTTCTTAATATTGCCTCATCTATTTATTCTTCTATAGTCCCATAGTAAACTTAGGATCACATCTCTATGTCCATGAAAATTGACATTAAAATTATCATAGGCGATGCCGAGGGGTGAGGATGGAGCTAGGGCCAGTAAGGCCAGGATCAGAGCCAGCCATGAGGCAAGGCCAGTGCTGGGGCCTCCAAGGCCAGGATCAGAGCCTGCTGAGGGGTGAGGCTGGTGTTGGACCCTCTGAGGCCGGGATCGAAGCCTGCCGAGGGGTGAGGCCAGTGCTGGGGCCAGCGAGGCCAGGATCAGGGCCTACCATGAGGCAAGGCCAATGCTGGGGCCTCTAAGGCCAGGACCGAGCCTGCCAAGGGGTGAGTCTGGCGCCGAGGCCAGCGAGGCCGGGGTCGGAGCCTGCCATGAGGCAAGGATAGTACTGGGGCCTCCGAGGCTGGGATTGGAGCCTGCCGAGGGGTGAGGGAGGTGCTGGGGCAAGCGAGGCCAGGATTGGAGCCAGCCATGAGGCAGGGTTGGTGCTGGGGCCTCTGAGGCCGAGATCAGAGCCTGCCATGCTGTGAGGCCATAGCTAGAGCCAGCAAGGCCAGGATAGGAGCTTGCCTTAAGGCAAGACAGTGCTGGAGCCAGCAAGGCCAGGGTCAGAGTCTGCTGGGTGGCCAGGCTGGTGCCGGGGCCTTTAAGAGTGGGATCAGAACTTGCAATGCAACATACACAGAGAAATATAATGGAAAATAAAAAATCAGATGCTTTCCTTAACATGCAGAAACTAGGAAGAAATGGGTAATAGGAGGAAATCTAGTTGAAGAAAGGGTCCTATGGAGAAGCAATTAAGGAGACGAATTAGAGGGGATGGGATGGGGGAAGATGGAATCTCTTTAAGACACATGATGTACGTAAACAAATATATCGAAGTTAATCACTAAATCAAGCTTGGGATTGAGGGAGGGGGAGAAAATAGGATGGAGATTGGACAAAGGCTAATTGGATGATGTATACTTGGATATCCTCACAAGTCTTATATTCCATTGTGATGCCTGACTACAATGCACCAATAAAAATATATTTAAAAAAATTCTCATAGGCAAAATCATGCCAGAGGCTCCCTGGTTATCTCCACAAAAGAGACTGCTTTCACAAAAAGTTGTTTGCTTGTATATGTGACTCGAGAATTCTAATTCAAAGGTGAAATATCAAAAGTTACTTGCCAATGCACATAAATTAATATTCTATTGTAATAAAAGCAATAGTCAACTTTCCAAATCCTAACTTCTGGTCTACTTCTCAGCTGACTCCAAAGTCAAATAAATACTTAGGTTAAGTAATGGCCTCTTTAATTAGACATCATCTTATAGAGCCAACAAAGAAAGTTGAATTCTTACTTCTTTCATTAAAACTAGCTTTGTTCCAATTTGGATTTAGATTACACATAGCTAATGGAATTGAAGAAGTGGTAACTCTTATATTTAGCATTATTTCACTTATCTTTATAAAATATTTTTAAAGACACATAGTGATTAATGACTAATACTTAATCCACTTTGTAGATTTTTTTTTAATATCATTGTCATTAAACAGAGGGGAAACCACATTTGAATGACTAAGTGCCCAGAGGCTTGAATTTAGCTAATAAAAGCAATAAAAAAGACATATGAGCTTTTTACACTAAGTATTTATAACATCTAAATAGTTTCACATAGAGTATCCTATATAATGTTTAAAATAACACTATATAGAAAACAGGAAGCTATCCCTAGTTTATAGTTAGCAGAAGTGAGCTTAGGGGCTTAAGAGACCTGCTCATGGTCACCAACAAACCAACCAATAAAAGTCAGCAATGGGTCTTGGGACTCATAGGGAGGAAAGCTACCATAACATCATACTTCTACCTAAAATCTGTTATCAAAAACTGCTATTACTTTTAGCATAAGATTCCTGAACACCTACTTTATCTTATTTTGGGAAGAAATAAAAACTTGAGGAGAATAAATATAAGTGTTTCTTTCATAGCTCAAAGGAAAAAAAACTGTCATGGTATTGATCTCCTTTGATCAAAGTAATAGATGTTTTAGGATTGCATAGGTGTAAATCTATAACAATTTGTCTGGCTGTTTTGGTGATTATGACTAGTAGAAAATACTCTATTTGAGTAAGCATTTCCTTTCAATCACTCTAAAGCAACTGGCAGTGTTGTAACTTTCTCTAGAATGCATAGTCAGTGTGATTTTTTTTCTCACCATTTGGTCTATGTAAATAAACCAAAACTAAATATGGTATAATTATAAATCAAAGATATCAACTCAAGATAAAAGAGCAAGTAGATTTATCTAGTCTGATTGTTCTATTGTCAGCTAGTCCTTAATCATCTTGTCTGAGCCCTTTATCCTCAGTCATTCACAAAATGATATCATCATTCCAGATACAAAGAGCTGATAGGAAAAGAGAAGACTATGTCAGTAGTAATGGGGTGAAGGATCACAGTCCCTAATACATGTCGGTGTTTCAGTAAATAATTGTGGGAAGAATAAATGTTCACATTCAAGGAACATCGGTGTAATTGCACCGAGAGGCCATTATGAGAGGAAAGATGAGGAAAAGAGATGAGTTGAAGATGACTTCCATGTTTCTTCTCTGGTTATCACAGAAATAGGAAATTCAGAAATATAAAAAGATTCCAGGCTTCTGGGAAGATGGCGACTGAGAAAAGCGGGGCTTAAGAGCCCCGCTAACAACCAATCTCCATTACCACAAAATCAGCACCTTTCATAGCCAGAAAACACCATCAGCAGAGAAACAAAAAAATCACCAGGCTCCAGAGAGGAAGGGGACTCAGAACAGAGCTCAGAGCCACAGAGGAGATACACCGGTCTCACGCCCGTGGACGCGGCAGCAGCGCCTTACTGCCGGCGGCAGCAGTGAAATCTCCAGACAGCTACAGCGAGCCGAGGTGAGCCTCTGCGGAACAACCAGGCGGGATTTTTCGGCGCAGGGAGCATCTAAAGCTCCTAGTGGCTGAGCTCAGGACACGCTGCAGGGACTCAGAGCGGAGCTCAAAACCAGAAAAGAAATACGCCAGCCTCACAGCCGAGGGCATGGCAGTGGTGCCATATTGCCACCAGCGACAGCAGCAGCGAATTCACCAAGTCCACTACAGCTCCATCTGTATACTCAACAACAGTGAGTCAAATTACGGCTCCAGAGAAGAAATCCCAGTACTGCAATCCCAGGGACTTGACACAGTGGGGGAGTTGTGGTGGCAGAGATATCACACCATAGGAAAATGCCCAACCTGGCACCTCCCATAGTCTAAACCAGCCTCTATTGACTCCCTGGGTCTGAGACTCTGTGATACAACCCAGTAAAGGAGTAGTCGGGTCTGAGATACCACAGACTCGAGATCCAGAGAACCTTAAGTGAAGTCATAGTGACCCAAGGGAAGAACCCAGAGAAGGCACAAACTTCCGAAATTATGGGAAAGAGGAATAACAATGGAGCAATAAATGCCCACAACCCCACAACATCAAAACCCGATAAAACAGAAATTCAGAGATTCTAGAAGATCAAATCAGGAAAATAACTGTAGAAATAATAGAGGTGTTTCAAAAAGAATTCAGAGAGCCAAAAAGAGATAAAGAATGCAATTAAGGAAGTAAAGGCCTTAATTCAAAGTACTAACAACCGATTAGACTACAGAATAGAATCTCGCTCTTAGATGATCAATCCAAAAATGAACGCATAGTTTCTAATCTAAAAAAATATCTGACAGCAGGAATCTGACATTGAAGAAATATGGGCCCATTTTAAGAGAGCTAAGCTAAGAATAATTGGAATAGAGGAGGGAAAAGAAGGTGAATCCAAAGGGATCAACAATCTCTTCAAGGCAGTAATAGCAGAAAATTTTCCAAACACAGAGCAAGAGGTCAATACACAGGTCCAGGAAACTTATAGAACTTCCTTTAGACAGGATCGGAGAAGAGGATCCCCACACCACGTAATTGTCAAAATGACCAATGTGGAAGCCAAGCAGAGAATCTTAAAGGCAACAAGAACAAAGGACCAAGTGACATTCAGAGGCAAACCAATTAGAATCATTCCAGAATTCCCAAACCAAGTCATGAGAGCCAGAAGGGCTTAGAGTAACATATTCCAAACTCTGAAAGACAACAACTTCCAGCCAAAAATTTCCTACCCAGCAAAACTTTCTATCAAATTAGATGGAGAAATAAGAAGCTTTCATGACAAACAGAAACTGAAGGAATTTATGTCTGCAAAACCAGCGCTAGAGAAAATACTCAAAGAGATTAACTACAAAGAAGAAATAGGTAACACACACCAGTACCAGATAAACAAGATTTTCCATCCAACAGACAACTAAGATTAGTTATCTGTAGAGACGCATTATTTATTTTAGTCTTTTACCTATCTCTAAATTGTATTGTTTGCTTTGATTGTTGTTAATTTTTAGAATTTCTAGTTGGAATATTAATATACCTTCAGATATAGCATTTGGAAATATTTTATCCCATTCTATCAGTAACTTTTAACTCTGTTTACATTGTCTTTGGATATATAATATTTTATTTTTTAGGGAGTTTGTATACCCTTCTGTTGCCTGTGCCATTGAAATCATATCCAAGAAATCACTGCCAATTTCAATGTTGTAAGGTTTTATGACCCAGATTTTCTTCTAAAAGTTTATAATCTTAAGATTTATATTTAGGTCTTTTATCTATTTTGAGTTAATATTTGTATATAGGATTAGGTAAGGGTCCAATTTTATTCTTTTTCATGTAATTATTATTTTCAACAATGTTTAGTTGAAAGATTATTATTTCCCTCACCAAATGTTCGTGGAAACCTTGTCAAAAATAACTTGACAATATATGGAAGAATTTAGCTCTAGGCTTTTATTTAACTCCAATGTTGTATATATCTGCCTTTAGAACAGTACTACACTGTTTCATTTATTGTAGCTTTATATGGTTTGACATCAGAAAATATATGTCTTCTAGCTTTGTTCTTTTTTGAGATCGTTTTCTGTATCTAGAGTCCATATTCCATATTAGGATAGATTTTTTTCTTAAAAATAAATAAATAAATATATGATAGTTTCACCTAAAAAAATATTCTTTTGTAGAAAGAAAGCAAAAAGAAATATTGAAATGTTATCTTTAATTTATCAAAAGCTTGGTATCACACAAATGAAACTGTTATGTGAGATTATCATTTTTAATTTTGGATAAATTGCTATAATACTAGATGTCAACCACAAGCCAAGCATGGGAAGGAGGGATGGGGAGGGAATGGGGTGGGGATTGGGTGGGGGCTGACTGGGTGATGTGTGCATGTATGTCTACAAAAGTTTGTATCCCACTATGGTATATGAATACAGTGCACCAATAAAAAATTAAAAAAAAATTTTTAAAAAGATTCCAGGAAAGTGATGAACAGCTTACTTTTAAAATTAATCAACTTAAAAGGTCTATTGGACCTCAATATGCAGATGTAGTAGCTCACTGAAAGACAAATGGGTCTGGAGCACAAGAAAGCTCTCTGGACTGTATATTGATGCTACAATACCATCTGTTTACATACAGGAGAAAAAAGATAAAAGGGTGAGTAAGAATCATTCATCATTCATAGAATATATTCATAGAATATGCATCAAGGCACTAGACTACTTGTTGGAAATGAAGGACAAGAAGTCACAATTCTTGAGGGAAAATCAATATTTAATGGATAAATGTAGAGGAAATTAAGTTTTAACAATGTCAAAATTTTCTTCTATTATTGAGAAAGTTGGATATAGTATATGGACTCAACTTGTCTTTTATACTTATATGACTTCTCAATCACAATTTAAAGAACATCTGATCCCATATAACCTACAGAGAATTTTTCATTTGTTATCCTATTTTCCAATTATCTGAACAATATGGTAGAATTTTTTTCTTTTTTTTTTCCTTTTTTTTTTTTTTTGGTGGTACTGGGGTTCCTGGAAGCCCTTCTACCTCTGGGATACACTCCCATGGGCTACACTTTTTTTTTTTTTACTTTTTATGTGGAAACAGGGTCTCTTAAGCCAGCAGCAAGGCTGGCTCTGAACCAGCATGATCCTCCTGTCTCCGCCTCCCAATCACAGGGATTATAAGCACATGCCACCACACCTGGCTAGAATTTAGATTATTTTAAAAATACCACTGAGCCAGGTGTGGTGGTAGCCACCTATAATCCCAGCACATGGGAGGCTAACACAGGAGGATTACAATTTTGAAGCCAGCCTGAGAAACTTAGAAAGATTCTTAACAATTTAGTGAGATTCTGTTTCCAAATAAAATATTTAAAAAATGGCTAGGGGAATAGCTTGGAGGTAAAAGATGAGTATATTCAATCCCCTGCATCACACATACAAAATGGTACACCACTGTTACCAGGCCAACATCTGTTCATACTTTCTGCTAGAGGAAATCTGACTGTTGAGATTTTCAACACTCCTTACTAAGCCAGCCTTAACCCCATCCACCCCCAAGGGTGTCAACTCCTGAGTAAGATAAATGAGTGGCCATGTGTAAAGACATTTCTGATTGTTAAAACTCAGGAGTGGAGGAGTGGCTTGAATCTAGTAAGTAAAAGCCAGATATGCTCCTAAACATCCTGTAAGGCATAAATAATTCATGATAATAAACAGTTATCCATCCCAAAATATCAATATGCAAACTCTTTATGACCTCCTATAAAAAAGCATGAAAAAACATTTGAGTTAGACCAGAAGTTATGTTATGATATAAAAGTTCAGTTGTGAATGCAGCCCAGGGTCAGCATAGTTGGCAGACTCCAAGATGGACATGAATGGGCTCTACTTCCTGGTAGAATAAATTATCTTCCCTTATTCAAAGGGGAGACAATCAAAGGCTCCCTGAGGATATCTGAAACCATGAATAGTACCAAAAACTAAATATACTGCTGCTTTTTCTATGCATGCATAGCTTTACTACAGTTTGACTTATAAATTAGGCACAGTAAGAAATTAACAACGATAGCTAATAATAAATGTAAGCAATAAACAACCAAAAATGATGTGAATGTGGCCTGTCTTAAAATATCTTGCACTGTACTCATCCTTGTGATGTGAGATGCTGCAATGGCTAAGAGGTGGAGTGAGGTGAGTGATGTAGGCATTGTGGCTCAGCCCTGGGCTGCTGTGTCCCTGAAAAGATTAATACAAGATGGTACAAGATTTCCATCATGCTACTCAGGATGATATAATTTCAAACTTATGAGTTGTTTATTTCTGGAATTTTTCTCTGTGTGTATGTGGTAGTAGGGGTGGAACTCAGGGGCATTCTATCTCCCAACTACACACTCAGCTCTTTATATTTTTTTGTTGTTGTTGTTTGGCTACAGGGGTCACACTAGGTTGCTCAGAATCTTTCTATGTTCCTGAAACTAATCTTGAACCTGTGATCCTCCTGTTTCAACCTCCCAAATACTGAGAATACAGGTGTATGCCACCATGCCCACTATTTCTGGAATTTTTTATATATTACTTTCAGATTGCAAGTAAGGAGAGTCTACTCTACTTGTGCCTTTATATAATTTCTTCTCATTGGGTGTGGGTTGAGCCTATTGTCTCACATTTATAATACATTTATTGGTGCACTATAATCTCACATCATAATGCAACTCAAGTGCTGATACATGTGTGTCACTATTATCTCACTTTTAAGTGAATGAAACATTAGAATGTCACGATGTCATGCTTCAGATTAAGTTATGGAAAGATGGTGAGTTTGGTGGTAGAACTCTTCTTCACCCTCTCACACCACTTGCCTTTTGGAATGCAGCTGCCAGGAGGTGAGGTTGCCCTGTGAAGGGAACCACATCAGAAAGAGACGAGGCCTGATGACAACTGTGAAACTGAGCTCAGAACCAGAGTTTTCCTCAAGTGAAGACTTCACCTAAAACCACTGCTTTGGTGGACAACTAGACTGCGGCCTCATGAAAAATGCTGGGACCAAGGCACCAAATAATCCACATCCAGTTTTCCAATCCATGGAACTGGGAGAAAATACATGTTTGTTCTTTAAAAGTCTCTAGGTGTGTAAGTGATTTGTTATGGAACAGTAGATGACTTACCAACAAAATCCTTTTGCTGCTACCACTTTTACTATTTCCTTAGCCATGATTATACATTTACTGGACAATTTCAATGCCTTGTTTTATGAAACCTATATACTATACTGCAATGGCTCCACTTGCCACCACTGTTATTGTACTCATTAATTCATCAGAACCAACCTTTAATAGAAAGAAAGCAGCATTGGATTCAGACAGATTTTAATTCAAAGCCTAACTGCTCTACTTCCTAGTATGACCTTGGACAAATCAAATAATCCTGTTGAACCTCGATTTCATCATTTGCAAAGTGCTGAACATACTAGAACAAGAAAAGTACACGATGCCATTGGACCATAGACACAGAGTAAGGAGCCTAGCTGAGAAACTTCAGCAGAAACAATGTTGAAGTATATTTAAGAAGGACAAACAGAGGTTATCAAGCACAAATGAAAAGGAACAATATTTCAGCAACAGCAATAGCTTATAAAAAATGTCTGGCACCTTTGACAGGCTAAAAGATTACATGGTGGAAGAGGAAGGTAGCAAAGGGTAGGTGTTCAGAGAATGACAGGACTCAGAAAATCACAAAAATATCTTACACGTCTTATAAAGAAAGAGAATCAGGAGCAATTGGGGGCTTTAAGTTGGGATAATGAAATAAGTAGATTTGTATATTTTAAGTATTCTATCTACAGTAAAGGGTTGGCAAACATTTTTGCAGAGGGCTAAAGAGTCAAAGCTTTGTGTTTTGCAACACATATCTTAGTCACACCTCTTCAATTACGTTGTTCTAGTACAAAAGCCAACATGGGCATCATTTCATGGATGGACAAAAATGCATTTCTAGTTTACAGAAAGAAATAGAAGACAGTGAGAGCCCATAGGCCTTAGTTTGCCAATCACTGGGAGCAAGCCATGCATGGAAACTACAAAATATTTGGGAAAACATTTAGTTAATTACTCAAACATTCAGAAAATCTGTAGGAAGTTCTTTCCACACTCTAGAGACTCTTAAGATACTTGAGACACAGGGATGACAAGACAAACTCAGTCCCTTTTCTAGAAGATTTTACAGCACAGTGAACCAAAATAATTAAGTGAGAATGGCCTTAAAAATTTTTGTTAACTGAAATTTATGATATGTGCATAAGTCATCATCATTGTAATGATTTAATATACTTTTAAAAAAGACTTTTTTTTATTTAAGTAATATTTATTTCTAAAAGTTTCCTAATATTCTAGGATAGCAAAAACAGGCTCACTGTTCACATTACAGAGAGTTCTATATGTCTTTTATTCTAAAAACAGAAAACCAGCTCCTTGATGGTCAAGAAAAAAAGGCCAATCCAAACTTTCGAGGACCTGGATTGGGCATGTTTCCAATCCAGGCACTAATAGGAGCACCTACTACCCTATCAGTGAATCAAGATCAACAAACTCTCTCCCAGAATTCTAGCATACCAGGATATGTGCTTTCTTAGGGCATGGCTCTTTTCTAAAAAAAAAAAAAAGGCATTTAAAAAAAAAAGTCAACCACATGTTAGCTGATGACTGAATAGGAAGACTTAAAGAAATTACAGAAAGTTCTAGGTAAGTATGTCTAGTATAGATTTTAAGAGACATGCTAAGTACTGCAATAGGTACCCTATACATTTGCTCTTATCTGACATCTACATTCCCTTTCCAAAGTGGCCATTATTGGTCTGATTATACCCATGTGGAAGTCTGGCTTAAAGATGTTTAATTACTTCTTAGGTCCTAGAGAGCTGGGATTTAGACTTTGAAGATGGTTCTCTTCCCCTTGCATCATATGCATGTTGGGGAATAACACCAACAAAGCAGCAAGGGTTGAAGGCTGGATGTTATAGGGGAGAAGTAGGCAAAGAGATTGAGGTAAGCCCTTGAGAGTCCTACAAAAGACCCAGGATGGCCCTGGGAACTGGGATCAGTAATCTCAATGGCCACGTCCTGCTTCTAATCATTCTCCCAAGAGATCTACCCCAGCTGTTCCTGAGTGGAAGGGAGACTGAGAGAATCTTTTAAAACCCAAGCCCTTGTCATAAATTTAGTCTTCAGCGGAGGAAGAGAAGAAGAATAAAAAAGAAATTGTTGGCTTAAGAAAGTAATATTTCCCTTTCATCAGATCAAGGGCAGCAGACATAGGAAAAGAAAGTAAATTCAGTCGCTTTGACTGCTAGCCCCCAGGCAATGAAGCCCCGATTTGCCCTGGGAGCTCACTCACCCCACTTTGAGGGAATTCCGTCATGCCCAGAGTAACGTGGCTGTACAAGGAAGGCTTCTGTTTCCCCCTAATGAGTTGATTATATCCTGTCAGAAGAATCGTAAGGCCATCAAATGTCAAGTCAATTTTCTCAAACATATTATTTTCATAGCAGCTGGGTCTGACTAAGCCTGGAAACACAGCTTCCCATTGTTACATTTACTGAGAATGTCAGAGTGAAACTCAATTAAAAGAGAAGGGAAAAAAAGTTGCCCAGGACACATGATCCTGATTCATGCAAGTTTACAATTTGCTATTTAGAGGCCAATTTTATTAAGATGATTTGGTCGCTTAGTTCACAATTAACTCATAATGTCAGAGGAAATCGATGTGGAATATGCCTCTTGCCTGCAGGCGCCAGCTTCTCAGAAGGTGGGCCAGGCCTCCCTGTTAAGTTCCGGACCAGAGCTGATGGATGAACTTGAAAGTGTGAGGAACCAAGTTCAAATCCTTATCTCCATATCTTTCCAGCACCTGCTCCTAGAAGGATAGCTCTTATCACATTCTCAAAACACATAGGAACCATACTGAGATGAAACACAAAGACAATAGGACCAGACCAGCAGAGCCTCGGCTAATTCTAAACTCAAGGGTCTTGAGTGTAGTCATGAGCCTGGTCACTAATAACTAGATGAGAGATATGGCAGAAATTAGGTGGCATAAGTTATCTATTACAATGGCACAGAATAAGTGCTCAATAAATAGTAATGCTAAAAACTGTAGGAAAATGAGAATAGCAATAAAAAGAAAGATGAGGACATTGGTAAAGCTTGAGTCAAGTCCCAGTTAAAGGGTGTGAAAGAGGTTATAAAATCTGAGGCAGGAACAGGAGCCCCAGTTTACATTTATTAATGTAGCATTGGACAAGTTTCACAGCACGTAACAAAGCATGACATTCTTTTCAAAATTTAGAGTGTCTTCCTCCCCAAACCCAATTCTCACCAACAGATTTTGTTGTTGATAGTTGGCAAAGCTTTAAAAGAACTATCATAATTCCTGATCCCTGGTGTACACATACCTCCCATTTTATTCAACCAAACACCAAACACCAACGTAGATACTCCTGTGAAGGAATTTCATGGGTGCCATTAAGGTTCCACATCAGTCAACTATAAGATAAAGAGACTATGAAGATGGGCTTGGACTAAATACATCAGCTATTTACAAGCAGAGAATCTTATCAAGCTGGCAGTAGAAAAGTCAGAGCTTCAAAGCACGTGAATGATTAGCAAGGAATGCAAGAGACCACTAGAAGCTGAGAGCTGACAGCCAGCAGGGAAAGAGGAGCTAAGTTCTCCAAACATTAGGAATTGAATTCGCTCATCAAAAAGAATGGGCTTGAAAAAAGATTTATTTTTAATGACTCCTAGCAATGAGAATTCATCTGAATGTCAGTCTTGGAGCACCCTGGGCAGAGAAGCCAGATATCTACTGCCATTCTGACCTACAAATCTGCAAACCAATTAACAGGTTTTGTTTTAAGTTTTGCCACATAGCAATAGACTTCTAATACAGGGAGCGTGAGAACTGCAAACACCAAAAGCATCATTAAATGCTCTGGCCTCTGAATGAGCCTGATTGGTCTATTCAACCAGGAAAGAAGTAATGATAACCCTACTCACTCACATCTCATGTTAAGCACTTGTGTGTGTGTGTGTGTGTGTGTGTGTGTGTGTGTGTGTGTATCCAAACATACAATTCTCATATCCACCAGATTTATTTCAAAATATTAGGATATTCAAGACATCATACCCAAAGTACCTCTGCAAACAATCATAACTTTCTTCTTCCCATTGCCATGTAATTTCTTAAATAAGTTTGTGTTGAGCAACTATTGTGTGCTAAGCTACAAAAATGTTATCTGATTAACAGGTCCACAGTCCTTCTAAGAGGTAATAGGATTATGTGTGTGAGTAAGCTTTATGAGATGGGGAAGACCAGCTGAAGGAAAATGAACCCAGTCGTAGAAATCAAGGAAAGGTTTTCTGGAGCAAGAAAATGCCACATTGGGACCTGAAGAAATACTCATTAAGAATAATTATCAGAAGAGGAAGATAATTTCAGGCAGCAAGAATATCAGGGGAAAAACACTGAATGTGATAGAGGTCAGAACCTTCTAAAAGAATGATGTAGCATTCACCCAAGCTAGAGCATGCCTCAGGAGAGAGTACAAGTTGAAAAGGTAAGCAAAGAAGAAGTTCTCTCTAGGGTGGAATCCTTGCTAGGGAATTTGGGATTTTTCTGAAGTCAAGGAAATCTCTGAAGATTGACAAGAAGATCAACAATAGCATGAGGCTTGTCTAAACCAACAATATTTTCTGGAGCTTGAGAATAGTGTGAGAAGTGCCACTTGCCACTGGAGACAAGAGGCCATTCCAGTAATTCAAGTGAAGTTAATAAAGTCCAATGGTCTGAACTAAGTGCCATGTGAATGGCAGAAACAGCAACTTGAGAACTGTCAATTGTACTTGGTTAGATGTTGGAGGTGGAAGAGCTTCCCAATCCCTGACATGAGAAATGCAATAAAAAAGGAATTCCAATCAGTGAAAAGTACATCCTGGAGAGAGAGCCCATTAGTTTGAGGGGTAGGAGGGAAAGGTTATGGATGTGGTTTGAGACATGTTTGATTTTAGGTGTTCATGGGCAAACTTCATGGAACTGTGAAGCAAGGACATGTCTGAATGGTGAACTGGACAGAGCCAGACATGACTCTACCATCTGTTATTTCTACATATTATAAACACCAAAAGTATGGGTTCCATAACATTATCACGAGCCCTGTAACATTTTCTCTTCCTTCAATGAGTAGAATTTGGTGAGCTCCTGTTGCCATCCTAATTAACCCTCTCTTCTCTTTTCAGGTGAATGAATGTGTAGCACAAAGGCTGAATGTTTTAAGCGAGGTGCCCATAGGATCTCTACAGAATCATAAAGTTCCCCGAGAGAGCTGAACAAAATCCAGGGCATGTTTTTTCTGGTTCTACACCTATTTGTTTTATTTTGTTCCATATTGTTTTATAATTTTTTTTGCAGTAAGGGGGATGGAACCCAGGGGCATTCTATCTCTGAGCTATACCCCCAGCCCTATTTTTTATTCTTTATTTTTAAACAGGGTCTCACTGTGCTGTCTGTGAACCACAATCTTCCTGCCTCAGCCTCACAAATGCTGGGATTACAAGTGTACAAGTGTGTGCCACTACACTCGGCTTTGTTATATAATTAATGAGAGCATATGTTGCCTATATTTTGAAATTACAACAGAAAAAGACAACCTGAAAAATCAAGCTTGCCTTAGAAAATAGATGACCTCATTAGAGATGTACTCATCTGTATTTTCCCTTGAGTATTAAAAAAAAACCATGATGGTCCCAAAGCTTTAGTAAAATAGTGAACAGTAGGGAGCATCTTCCATTAGCAACTCTCCACCTATTCTTTATTTTGTGAATCCATTTATTGAGCAAACATTAATACATGAAGTAATTTGTAAAGCATGGCAAGTAGAAACAGAATCACACTAGAGATCAGCATTGGAAGTTAGGGTGGCATAGACCTGGCTTTAACTTCTTGTTACAGTACATAATAGGTTTTAAACTCTGGCAATTAAGTACTCTCTCTCTAAATAGTGGTTTTCTTGCTTCTAAAATGGGAATATTATATAACTTGTATGGTGAACATCAGCATCCAGTGAATTAAGCACGTAAAGAATGCCACACAGTACTGGCACATTCACTTGATAAATTTAGTTATTTTTAGTATCATCTTATTATTATTTTTGCTTGGCCATGGGCTAGGCAGTTTGGCAAATATTTGATATGCATTTAGTCTTCAACGCCACTTCTTGAATTGAACATTCTTACTGCTCTCATTTTACAACAGCAAAACTGAGATTCAAGAAGGCTGACTTGAAATCGCTCTTGCCGCAAGAGACAAGGAGTGAGCCAGGGATCAAAAGTGATTTTACTACTGACTTCAAAGTTCCTGCTGTTAATGTCACTTATTTTCTGAATTCTGCTCTCACTTGTAAATTTATATAATTTTAAAAGTAATTAATTCAGTCTTAATGTGGCTTGAATAGAACTTTAAAATGCACTGAGAAATTTACTGGCAGGTCAAATAAACAAGAGCAAGAAGGAGAAGGAAAGACAGAAAACCAATGAGATTAGAGAAGAGACTCGAAGGCTGTTTTAGCCGACACAACTATACACCAGTCAGTCCAAGAACAACTTCCTCCTGCCAATGAACCTGGACTCTGTTATGAATGATGATATAGTCCCTCCTAAGAGAATAAGCATTGTTGGCCTAACTTATTATCTTATTTTCTATTTTCCTTGCCACTAGGTGAGCCAAGTTTTAGCCTGTGAAATATATGAAGATGTCTTCTGGGGCTTATAGAAAAGCTTCTGTCTTCCTGATAAAAGGTTAGTTATGGCTATCTTTTCTACAATTTTAGCATGAATATAGAAATGATGTTTGGAGCTGTAGTATCTACCTGAGCCTGAGTAAATCATAGTTAAAAGTAAACATAATTATACCACTGAACTAGTACCATCTCCATGCTTTTTGTACAAGTCCCACTATTAGTCATTTCTGTTGCTTGATGTTTTGGTCAGCTTTTTGTAGCTATGACCAAAACACTGCACATGCACAACTTAGAGGAAGAAATTTATTAGCTCACAGTTTTAAAGTTTTCTAAGGTTGGTTGCCAGATTCAACATAGAAACTGCTTAGCAGTAGGGCTGTGCTTTAATTCATAGTGGGAAGGAAAATCTGCCTTTATCTTATGGTGGTCAAGAAAAAGAGAGAGGGAGGGAGGGAGAAGAAGAGGGAGGACAGAAAAGAAGAAAGAAGAAGGAGGAAGAGGAGGT
The DNA here is from genome assembly GCF_963383645.1 of Muscardinus avellanarius. Classification (NCBI taxonomy): domain Eukaryota; kingdom Metazoa; phylum Chordata; class Mammalia; order Rodentia; family Gliridae; genus Muscardinus; species Muscardinus avellanarius. The sequence continues at coordinate 12,973,640 of NC_137789.1, read as the reverse complement.
GGTTGTAGGGGAGGAGAGAGAGGAGAGGAGAAGAGAGGAGAAGAGAAGAGAGGAGAGGAGAGGATAAACTATCCCAGGGACAGGTAAAGTCCCCAAGAACAACCCCCACCCTCAGGGATCCACCTCCCTCTAGCCATTTCCCACCTCTGAATCTGGCTACATTGTATAACATATGAGCTTTTGGGGAACATTTTATATCTATACCATAACACTTGGGTCCAAATACATGACTTATCTAGTAAAATTACACAAGCAATAGATAAATACAAAGACGGAATTGTTGGGAACATCATAACTAAACAAAAGCAAAAGATTATATTGGTTATATAACAAATATATGAAAATGTTATTATTTTAAATATATGATTATATTTTAGTTTTTAATGCATTTTTTTCTTGAAACAATATCTCACTAAGTTGCAGAAGGCCTCAATAAGTTGCCTAGCTTACCTCGAACCTGTGATCCTCCTATCTTAGCCTCCCAAGTACTGAGATAACAAGTATACACCACCATGCCCAGCTTTTTAATGCATTTTTTATTTTGCCATATATATAGGGCTTGAACTCTTTAAATGATAATATGTTCTTTAAGAGGTAAAAATTGGTTCTACAAGTGATCCGGTATATTCAGCTTCATATTTAGAAGAGGAATCCATACTGCAATAAGCTACAACCTAGTAGCTCAGAGTACTTAATGATGGCAGAATCAACCAAAGGATTTGTGGATAACTGACTCTGACCCTGCCTTTTGGGACCTCAGCATATAATTGACACAATAAATTTCAGTGCAATAGACATAGCTCAAGAAGTTTCCATTTCTATTAAAACTTTGCCTAATGCAAAACTCGACACCCCACTAATGCATTTGCTCCCTACAAGTGTTAAAAGTCTGATTAAAACTACATTAACAGCATTCCTCAATGTTTGTGTGGTAATCTGGATTAAATAGCAATGTGTGGATTTTATAGACAGCAATTGTTCCTTTGAGTGGTTAGTTTTTCACTGGATGTGCCCAAGAACCATCTGACAAAATAAATGTGTGACAATGTGAATGAACACAGGGAGCAGCGATTGCCCCTAACACGTGCAAAACCAAGTTCTACAGGAACTAGGAAGGCTACCAGAAAAGTCTCCAGACCCCAGGGCTGTGACCAAAGGACCACAAAATTACATGTGCATTTTCTTGTGTATTGATTCTGCTTTCTGAGTTCATTTTACAAAGCGTCTACCACACCACACCATTTTGCTCCAAGAATCCCTTTAGATCATACTAAAACATTTTAGAAGGTACATATTGAGTAATAAGAGACTTGTCATGTTAAAAAAAAATCATTGTTGTGTTGTATGCATTGATTCCCAAGAACAAAACATTAACCTCTGACTGATATATGACCTATTTTTTCATGGGATGATGGCGTATTTTTAGAGATCCATTTGTAATTCTAGTGCTGGGAATCAAAGTGAGTGTAATTGTCCAAAACTGTATCCCAGAGACAATTTATAGACCTTGAAAGATGAAACAATTCACCAGGGGGATGAAAAAGGATGAGCAAAGTTACCAAATACTGCACATAGATTATATCTTAGGCAACAACTAGTAGAGGTAGAGATATATATGTATGGGTGAAAAATCCAATACTCTACCAAAGACACTGCTCTGATATAAATACTATACTCTTTTGCCCTTTTTATAAATACTATGCCCTTTTGCAAGACAAAAGAAAATGTCTCAAAATGTACTAATGAGTTGATCAGCAAATACTCATTTGAGCATTTAATAACTACACTAGAATTTGTGCAAAGACAGGTAGAAAAATATCCCTATCATTATTTTTGACCTGTGAATCTTCTAATTCAATTGGTAAGTCCAGCTTCAACCTAATTGAGAGCTACCTAACATTATAAGAATTAAATTATGTCAGGCACAGTGCCATACACCTGTAATCCCAGCAACTCTGGAGGCTGAAGACAATGGCAAGTTTGAGGTCAGCCTGGGTAACTTAGAGAGACCTTGTCTCAAAAAAAGAAAGAGAAAAAAGGGAATCAGCTCAGTGGTAAAGAGCCCCTGATTTCCATTGCCAAACTGTACAAATTAATAAAAAACAGAAAAAAAATAAGAAAGGGGAGGGGAGGAGGAAGAGGCTGTGGCACCATATAAAAAAATGAATCAACAGCTATTTCTTTGGAGCATGGGATTAAAAAGCAAAAAATGCTAATGTATTATTAAATTCTAAGTGTTACAAATTAATAATTGTCAAGTTTTATTTAATAAATTCGGATAATATTTAGTTATGGAGTAGCAATGAAGACTAATACACAACTAAAGGGGAGACACAGTGCTCAATGGAGCTGACTCAGGGCATTTGGATGGCAGTCTTTATAGGTCTAATCCCAGTCTCAGAGCCACTTGCTCATGATTTTAAGGTTTCAGCTTTCTCATAATATTTGCTTGACCTGTTCTCTCATAATTCTGACTCCATTCACTCCTTGTTCTCCTGCCCAGTATATCCCAAACCTGATTATACTTCATGACTTTTATCTATATATCACTGTAAAAATTCCAGTTTTCCTGCTAGTTATCTGATCTCCTCCATGTTATTTACTTTAAATTACAAAGAGATAACAACCGAATGGGAATGGCTATGTTTTCAGAGTGGGATGTATCATGAAACGCATGTATCTTCTGGGTTAACTCCTTCTAGACAAGTGCCCTTCCTCCTCCCATGCTTTGAATGGGTCCATAATCATGATTGATGTGGTTTATATAGATGCAGAATTTAAGGAACCATAGGATATCCAGGTAGTATTGCCTTGCTCAGAGATTAGCAAACTATCTATAAAAACCAGATAGTAAATACTTAAGGCTTTATGGACCAGGAGTTAACATTCAGGATGCTCATATGACTCATATATATGTTATGTATACATAGCAACTTACATAATTTGTATGACAATTTATATAGCTTAGCATACTTATATAACAACTCTTTTTAAAAAAATGTAAAAAACATTCTTAGATTGCAGGTTTCAGACCATAAAAACAAACAGGCAGAAGATCAGATTTTCCCATTGGGTGTCATTTGCCAAACTGTCATCTATCTTGAGATGTGGTACTAGAAAAGACATATTTCAATTCTCAATATATAAACCAGGAGTCATCCTTATACAGGTGAGAGGCAGTTTTATTGAGCTCTCCTGCTCACGGGCTTGAAGCTCATCTCCTGTACTTGACTTATTAGACCTCTCTCACTCTGAGTGAAAAAAAACTAGGGTAGCCATCTACCATCTCCCATCAGTCATTGGATAGGGAGTGCTCAACATCATTACTTCTCTAATGCTTCTAGCATGCCTTAGGTGTGATGAGACAAAAGAGGCTTTAGCTGCCCGGGGTAAAAATGTTCTCCAAGAAGTTGGAAATTAATACAGTCAGAATCAAAAACTTCAATTACATAGATTTACAATATCTACTTAGGAGTAACATAAAAATGATAAAATGATGTGTGTAAACGAGCCTAATTTTCAGCAAAACATCTCTTCATTTTCAACCTATTCACTCTACCCCATATTCAGTCTTGATTTTACAAAGCATCACCTGGGCCTTGCATAGAGAATCACGCTTCTGAACAACTTTCTCAGCAGTAGGAGGGTTCTGTCATTTTACTTGCAGGTAACCTTGTTTTTGTTCCAAGTTTGCCTTAATCAGGTATCTTCAGAGAAGTAGAACCAATGGGAAAGATGGATGGATGGATGGATGGATGGATGGATTTATTATGGAAACTGGCTTACACAATTAAAGCTGAGAAGTTCTACCACATGCTATCTGAAAGTTAGAGAATCAAGGAAGCCAGCAGTATAATTCAGTCTGAGTCAAAAGACTTAAATACCTGAGGAGCCGATGGTAAAACCCTCAGTCTGAGCAGAAGACCTGAGAATCTGGGGCTCCTGGTGTTATCTTCCTGAATCCAGAGGCCCAAGAAGAGGGGGTTTGAATGTCCAAATACAGGGGGGGGAAATGGATGCCCGAGCTCCAAAGATGGGAACAAATTTACTTTTTTCTGCTTTTTTTTGTCTCTTTTTTATTAGGCCCTGAGTAGAGTGGCTGCCTGTCCACATTGGTAAGTGCAGATCTTCCTTATTTGGTCCACTGATTCAAATACCAGTCTCTTCTGGAAATGTCTTCATGTACATACCAGAAATAATGCTTTGCCAACTATCTAGATATCCCGTAATCCAGTCAAGTCATCACATAAAATTAACAATCACAAAGTCTTTGCATTCCTTTAAAGTTTCTTGGCTTGTATGATAGCACCTGAGAAATCACAAGACTTTTGAGAATGTAATGTGATATTAAAAATTGTGGATGTAGATCTGATGCATTGTAGTCAGTCATAAAATACTACTCCAATTTATACTTCACCACCCACTTATCCTAAAGCACTTCTATTATTTTCCCTTCCATGTATGATTAGGCCTCCTTTTGTGAACCAGAAACTAGAAATTTTGCATTGATTGGAATATGGCAGCCATTCAAAATTTCCCGTCTGCTCTCCAATGGGAATGGAGAATCTCAGACATAAAACCAGCTGCTTCATGGGTCACTCTGGAAAATTCCAAATTGAAGCTTTTTTGAGAAAGGAGACATTACCTCAGAGCTTCCACATGTAGCTCTTATGGAGTTTCTGTTTATGTGAATGAATATTTTTGCCAGATATTGGAAAATGCTAAAGCTGGACTCCAGTGCAATAGAGACAATTCAGCTAGATACCAACTCATGGTATAATGAGCAGGAAAGTTGAATTGGACAAATGTTCCACCCAGGGATTGTAGCCAGAATAAATTATCACCTTTAAAATAAAAATGAAGGTAAAAAGCAATAGATTGCTGCCATTCTCCTTGCTAATACCTCTGAAAAATAGACTTGAGTTTCAAATGAGCACCTTAAATTCCAAATGATCATTGAGGGACTAGGGAATCCTAGTCTCTTTGTTCATTGGATGGATGGATGGATGGATGGATGGATGGATGGATGGATGGATGGATAAATGAGTAGTCAAGATTTATTTTATCTCCTATTATAAATTAATAGAATAGTACTAGACGAGGGCTTTAGACTTCTTGGACGAGAGCTTTGGAGAATTCAATGAAGTTGAGAAATGACAGGTGAAGTGTGAGGAAAGGGTAGTTTTGATTGAAGAAAAAGGATAGAGAAAGCCACAGAGAAAACTAAAGTAAATGCAGCTTCATTTCCCATACAAAGTAAAATAACCACTTTCCTCACTCTCACATTCACAGGAAGAAGCAAGATCGTTTTTCCAAATCTCTATGAAAATAGTTTGTTTCTAACCAATAACATTCTACTATGAATTTATTGTTTCATTTCTTTTTAAAGATATATTTAAATTAGATAAAAATAATAAGCATTTCATTGGTTTTCAATTAGCATAATTTTATTCTATCTAGTAACTTTCATTTTATATATATAATATATATATAACATATATATATTATATATATATATACTATTCCTGTCTATAAAATTTCACATTCATATGAGTATTATCATGTGATACAAGTATTATATCATTAAGTAAATATTACTTAATATTATTTTTAACATTATTTGTAAATAAATTTCACTGCTATTCTTATAACTATTATATAAAAGTATTCATAACATTCCATCACATGGACAAACCATTATTTAGTTGAACCAATCAAACGTTGCAATTAAGAAATATATAATTCTGCAAAAAATATCTTCAACAATGTGGCTTTTATTTCAGTTGATTTTTCCTTCAGGTTAATATCTTCTATAAGTAATATTACTGGGTCAAAAATATGACCTGTCATATGGTTCTTAACAAGTGTTGCCAATTACAACCACAAAACAATTACCAGTTATACCAACCAGTCATATATTAATATATTAACTTTTTGTTTGTTTTTGTTTTTATTTTTTCAGGGGGTTTGTTGTTGTTTCTGGTTCTGGTACTAATGATTGAGCTCAGTGGCATTACACATTTGAGATACTCTCCAGCTCTTTTTGTGTTGTTTATTATTGTTGTTGTTGTTGTTGTTGTTATTGTTTATTGTTGTTGTTGTTGTTGTTGTTATTTTATCATTATTATTATTTGGTGGTACTGAAATGGAACTCAGGGGCTTTCTACCTCCAGGATATTCTCCCAGACCTATTTTATATTTTATTTGGAAACAGGGTCTCATTAAGTTGCTGAGAGCCTCACTAAGTAGCTGAGGCTAGATTCAAACCTGCGTGATCCTCCTGTCTCAGCCTCCCAAGTACTGGGATTACAAACATGTGCCACCACGTCTGGCCTTGTGTTATTATTTTTAATTTGAAACTAGGCATGGCTAAGTTGCTGAGAGCATCACTAAGTTGCTAAGGCTGGCCTTGAGCCTGCCATCCTTTTGTCTCAGTCGCCCATGTACTAGGATTATAGGCATGTACCACTATGCTTGGCTTGTATTAAATTTTTAAAACCCTGCCTGCATTGAGTGCAGCTCTATAAAAAAATAAGTTGAACTTTAATAAAAACATTCCATCACTACTAACTAAGCCCAGATATGTACTGCACCGATAAGTTATTTCACAAATAACTTCTTTTTTGTGGTACTGGAGATGGAACCCAGGAGCATTCAACCACCAAGCTACACCCCCCATCAGCCCTATTTTTTTAATCTTTATTTTGAAACAGGGTCTGACTGAGCTGCAAAGGACCTCATTAAGTAGTAGCTGAGGGTACATATGAACTGTGATCCTCCTTGTCTCAGCCTCCCAAATGCTGGGATTACAAGCATGTACCACCATGCCCAGCTCTAACTAATACTTCTTGAAAATTATCTTTGTTCTCCCCTCATAATTCAAGAACAATTGACAAAGAGAAGCAGGAGAGGAGAGAGGTTTAAAGGATACTATACCCCTAAAGTCTTTGAGACTCTGGTTAGAATTTTGGCTTTAATTTTCAGTGCTGTTGGAACCACTAGAAAGGAAATAAACATCATTTGAACCTTGTCCTTTGCAGACTTTTTCAAAATCCTTATGAAGCAATTAAAATCAGGGCAAATCCCCCCAAATCTCATCCTAGCCCCATGTCCGGCACTATGCAGAGCAGAGACAGAAGACTTTGAACATTCTTTGGAGATACTGCTATTCATCTCTCAATAGGAAAAGAAAAGAAAGTTCCTGAAATGTCCCCTTCTGCCAGAAACAGGCCTAGGTTCTAAATGAATTTGATCTCATTTTATCCTAGCAATAATCCTTCAAGGCAGCTCCTCTTTCTGTGCACCCTTTGGAAGATCTGTTTATACAAAAAGAAAAAATTAGAGCATACTCAAGAAGCTTTGACATTAGAAATTAGAGCCATTTTCCTGCTATCTTTCATGCTTAAATTCCCAATATCCCTTTGCTCTTTGGTTTGTTTGTTTTTGTTTTTGGTGGTACTGGGGTTCCTGGAAGCCCTTCTACCTCCGGGCTACACTCCCTGACCTAATTTTATATTTTTTTTATTTGGAAACAGGGTCTCTTAAGCCAGCGAGGCTGGCTTTGAACCAGCACGATCTTCCTGTCTCCGCCTCCCAAGCACGGGGATTACAAGCGTGCGCCACCGCGCCCGGCATCCCTTTGCTGTTTTTAATCCTGCGAAAATTGGGACATCTTATGCTTCGCAATGTTGTACCAACAGGTAAGCAAACTACCACATAGTCTCTCACCCTACATTTTGTACTTTATTTCCAAAGGAGGTTGGTTGGATTCCAGAATATTTCATCCACTGAACAAGGAATACAAACTTGGAAATCCTAATCTACAATGTGTCCTATGATTTTGAACTTGTCTCTTTGCTCCCTGGGTCTCAATTTCTCAAATGTGCAGTGTGAGGACAGCTTCCTGTCCCAGAGGACTCTCAGAGATCACTCCTGCTTTAATGGCCTATAACAAGACTTCCCCAGTGGACTGCACAACCAGAAAGGCTGAGGGCACTTTCTCCCCTGAAATGTTATTCTACAGTCTCAGTTTCCTGGAACAAGTGATGAGTGTAGTAATAGAATCCATGGAGAGAAACTTTATGTGGCTAATATTCCAAAGCTTTCTAAGTGCAGTAATAAACAGAGCACATCTTGGTGACACCGAAATTATGAGGCAAAGACCATAATCATAACTCATGTCTGCTTCTGGTCACTACTGACAAGAGATGCTTCTCCTCCCAAGACACCAGGGCAACAGAAAAAGAAGCAATTTCATTAGCCACCACTACATCTATTTCATGCTACTATTTTTTCTTTTATTTTTTTTTACCACCCACAAAAGTGAAACCCAATCATCTGCAGAAGCTGCCCTATGTCTAGGAATAAGTGGTGGTTAATTAACTGTATCATATGAGGCTGGGTATTGGGCTTGTTTCACACTAGAAAGCAGACTCCTCTCTATTAGGTATCTTTGGTTATAATAATAAACATTCAATAATTGGATAGGATTTCTGAAGACATTACATTTGCAAATTATTTCCCAGACTGAAATTTTCAAGGAGGTAGGGTAATTATAACCCTCTCTTACAGCCTTATTGACCCCCATCTGGCCATTCTGCCTAACCTTGAGATAATTCCTGAGAGATTCTTTCCTAACTTCTACTGAATCCAGCAACAGACATAGAACTTTACTACCTTATTATTTTAGGACTCATCTTATACTACTTTCAAAAGCTTCAGTTATTAGAATGAAGTATGCCACTTTCGTCCTGTTAGAACGAGGCAGGAAGCATTTCTTCTGTGACTCTGTGACATTTCCTCAATTACATACAGTGAGCCTCACACATCTTGCCAGTATTCTTTTTCTCATACTAAGCATGCATGATTCCTTCACCCCTTTTGATTGGTCATAAGTCTCAGGCCCTGGCCCATCTTGCTTATGCTTCTGAAAGTGGTGCCATTTGACTAATGAATACTTTATTTTTTTTATTGGTGCATTATATTCATACATCATATTGGGGTAAAAAACTTGTGTGTACATATATGTACACATCACTGATTTAACCCCTACCCAATTCCCACCCCATCCCTCCCAATCCCTCCTTTCCTTGCTTGGCTTAGTGGTTGACTTTGATATGTTTAAGTACATTGTGTGTTTTAGAGATTTTCCTCTTTCCCCCTCCTTTCTCCTCCTTTAGGTTGCCTTGTTTGCTCCTCTATAGGATTTCCTTTTTCATCTAGAGTTCCTCCTATGACCCATTTCTCCCTAGCTCTCACATATTAGGGAAAGCATCTGATTTCTTATTTTTTGTGACTGACTAGTCTCACTTAGCATAATGTCCTCCAGTTCCATCCATTTCCCTGAAAATGATGTAATTGAGGTTTTTTAATGGCTGAGTAAAATTCCATTGTGTACATATCCCACAGTTTTATAACCAATAATGCATACTTTAAGACACCCTACATGAACACCTCCAATGTAGGTTGTCCTGGAGAAGATGACTGAAATGATAATTTCCTTTCCTTATATATTCTTTTTGATGCATTGTAATTATACGTCATAGTGAGGTTCAAAGTGATACAAATACACGTGTGCACAGCGCTTGATGTGTTTCTCTCTGGACCCTACCCCACTCCCCATCCCATACATGTTACTGAGATTATTCGTGATGCCTTCAAATATAACCATGACATTATTTGAACTGTTTCTTTCACCCACTCTCCTTTTCTCCCCAATCCTCTCCAGGCTTCTACTGGTCTCCGTGCTTATATTTCCAAGGTCTCTTTTATTCCCTATTTTCTTCTAGTTTTCACATATAAGAAATAATATAAGTCCCCTGGCTTTTTGAGATGACTGGCTGATCTCACTTAGCCTAATATTCTCTGGTTCTACCCATGTTACTGCAAGTGACACCATTTTATTCTTCTTTATGGCTAATAAAATTGCAATATGCCACATATGTATAGCATTTCTCTGTTGAAGGATATCTAGGTTGGTTCCATAACTTGGCTATTGTGAACTGTGCTGCTATGAATATGAATATTCATCTACCACTATAATAGTCTAACTTTAATTCTTTTAGAAAGATACCAAGGAGTGGTATAGCTGGATCATACTCTGGCTCTATTCATAGTCTTTTGAAGAAACTCCATACTTATCCCCATAGTAGTTGTCCCAATTTTCAATCCTACCAACAGTGTGTAAGAGTTTCTATTTTCTCACATCACTGCAAGTATTTATTACTATTTGTATTCTTGATGGTTGTCATCCTACCTGGAGATGGATAAAATCTCAGTGAATTTTTTATTTGCATTTCCCTAACTGCTAATTAGGTTAAACTTTTCTTTTTTGTTTTTGTGGGTCTGGGGATGGAACCCAGGGGCATTCAACCTCCGAGCTACACCCCCTGCCCTATTTTTTATTCTTTATTTTGAAATAGGGTCTCACTGTGTTGCAAAGGGCCTCGCTAAGGAGCTGGTGCTGTCCACGAACCACAATCCTCTGGTCTCGGCCTCCCAAATGCTGGGATTACAAGTGTGAACCAGCTAAATATTTTTAATATAATATTTGGCCATTTGTCATTTTTTCTCTGATAAATATCTGTTCAGTTCTATTGCCCATTTTCTAACTGTGTATTTTTAGTGTTAAATTTTTTAAGTCCTTTTTCTATCCTAGATACTTTTTCTCAATCAGAGTAGTAGCTGGCAAAGATTTTCTTTCATTCTATAAGCTCTCTCTTCAGACTTGATTGTTTTCTGTGCCAATTTTTTTTTATTTGATATCATCCTACTTATTGATTCTTAGTTTTATTTCCTAAGTTTGGGGGCATTATTAAGGAAGTTTCTACCTGTGCCTATATATTGAAGCAATTAACACCTCTCTTAATCTGAACATTCTACCTCCATTAATGTTACCTAAGCATGCTTCAGGGTTTTTTGTTTGTTTGTTCATTTGTTTCTTTTTGCATCTATGGCATGAATTTGTCTTGTGTTTATTCTTGTGATCAATTTTTTAGCTTTTGCTCCTCTCTAAGACAATAAGCAAAGATATACTAAGAATCAAAATGATCGTGGTCACTGGAACATGTGGACAGATCAAGATGACTTTAGAAAATTCTTAAGTCAGTCCCAATTGTCTCTTGGACGCTCCTTTCTTTCTTCTTGTTCTCATAACTTGTATGGTCTTCTCTACCTCCAACACATCATCCTTCTACTCAGCTTCCTTCTAACTGTCCTGTTTGAAATCCTGGTGTAGGGAAGCAGCCCACCCAAGGCCCAAGGTTCAACTCTGACATTGCCAATTCTGTTTCTTTTAAGAACTCAATGTGTTTATTTTTCATGTATGTATCAAGATAGTTTGTGAGAGTTTAATGATTTAATATATCAGAAGCACTGAGGACAATGTAAGGCAGACACTGGTTGATATTGTAACCTCAAACAATATTAGGGACAATCATCTCTAAGGATCAGGGGATATAGTTATTATCCAGGATATAGTAACAACCCAAGTCCAGTAATATATGTCATCTTAGATCTGCCATATTCTCTTTTAAACCTTCCATTCCTCTATCTATAAAATGGGGAATCTAACAATAAGATACCAAAGTGCATTTGAGCTCTCTCATACTTCAAACCATGATTGCCTGCAAGTCTTCAATCCTCTGAGCCTAGCATGGGTGGAGCAAGCATCCTCAGCTTGAATGGTAGTGAAATGAGCTGACAATATTACTACTCACATGATGTTGTTACTATCATCCAAATTAAAATGTAATGGGAAAATGTTTGGTATTAGGAGAGGCAAATTTGGAAAAAGTATGAGGACAGTGGTAGCTTCTCAGAGACCTGTACATTACAGCACACAGGGAGACTTCCTCTTCCACATGTTGCTGCAATTAGTAACACGGTGAAAGTAATATTAAGAAAAGTTTGGGCAGTCAGAAATGGAAGATTGTGTCATTTTGAGGGTTGAAATAGAGAAAGGAATCAATTTTTCATGGAAATACTTGGCTCTGCATGGGCCTTTGAAAACCCACACAGTAAATGTGGAGGAAAAGGCAATGTACCACCATGGCAGAGAGCCAGAGGTCTGGGGCTGCCTCAACTACAAAACCAGCACACAGCATTTAATTGTGGCCATGTGTCTGAACCAGCCAGAGATGCCGTCTCTTCATTGGTCCAATGAAATATTAATGCTCTCCCTTGACTTACCAAGGCGAGAGATCACAGATGCGAAGGCATTTTGCAAGCAGGAAAGTTCACTTCAATCGCAATGTGGTTAGTGGCACTAGGGCTCCTGACACTCCAAGGCCAGAATCTCTGTGCTGTGTAATCACTCCATCATTGGTTCCTGGAGCTATGTATAAAAATTCAACCACTATAAAAGATGAAAGTGAAACATTTCCTTCCCCTATGCAATGCCCTCAAATGGTGTCCTTGATATCTATAGCTACTTGTGGTAGTATTCACTAAGTATGTGGCTAATAGTACCTTGTATGATCTGAGCATTTTATGTCCCCAGCCTTATCTCTCATATTTTATGTCCCCAGCCTTATCTCTCATATTTAAACTCAATGATTCAAGGCACAGATAAAAACTTTCCCAACAAGACCCCAAAGGCACAAAAAACTAAAAGGCAAATCAATATGTGGGATTGCATGAAACTGAAGAACTTCTACAAAGCAAAGGAAACTACCAAGAAACTCAACTGAGAGCCAACAGATTAGGAAAATATTTTTGCCAACTATTCCTCTGACAGTGGACTAATATCTAGAATATACAGAGAACTCAAGAAACTCACCTCTAAGAAAACAAATAACCCAATAAAAATTGGCAAGCGAATTAAATAGACACTTCATGAATGAAGAAATTCAAATGGCCAATAAATGCATGAAAAAATGCTCAACATGATTAGCAATCAGAGAGATGAAAATCAAAACTACCCTGAGATTCCACCTAACTCCAACTAGAATGCCAATCATTCAAAACACAAACAACAACAAATGCTGGTGAGGATGTGGATAAGTGGGAACTTTAAAACAATGTTAGTGGGATTGCAAATTAGTGCAACCACTTTGGAAAACAATATGGGGGATCTTCAGAAGAATGGGAATTAACCTACCATTTAATCCAGCAATACCACTTCTGGGCATCTACCCAAAAGAAAGGAAACCAAATTACCAAACTAATGCATGTGTATCTATGTTCATAGCTGTACAATTCACCATAGCCAAACTATGGAACCAGCCAAGATGTCCATCAACAGATGAATGGATTAAAAAACTGTGTAATATGTACACAATGGAATTTTACTCAGCCATAAAGAAAAACACAATTACATCAGTTACAGGGAAATGGATGGAGCTGGAGGACATTATGCTAAGTGAGATTAGTCAGTCACACAAAAAATAAGAAATCAGATGCTCTCCCTAATATATGAAAGCTAGAGAAAAAATGGGTCATAGGAAGAACTGTAGATGAAGAAGGAGATTCTATAAATGAGCAAATAAGGTGACCTGAGGGAATGAGTGGGGGAGAGGAAATTTTTCTAATGCACATGATGTACTTTAACAATAACATCAAAGTCAATCACTAAGCCAAGCATGAGAAGGAGGGAGAGGGAGGGAATGGGGTGGGAATTTGGTAAGGGCTGATTGGGTGGTGTATGCATGTATGTCTCCATCACCTTGTATCCCATTAAAATGTATGACCACAATACACCAATAAAAAAACTTTAAAAACTCAATGATCCAGTCCACTGAATAGTTTCTTGCACATTCACATATGTTCTTACTTTATGCTGTCCCTTATGCCCAGCTGAGTCTTACACACACTTCAAGACTCAATGTTTTGCATTTTTAGTGCCAATCTCCAAGCAAATGAGGTAGATTCTTTGGGCTATGTGTTCTCAAAGCCCCTTGAGCTTTTCCGTGTCTCTTGACATGGTCAATTGGAATTATGTGTTTAATTTACTTTTCTGTACTCTAGACTAAAAGATTATTGAGGAGAGCAGAATCCAGACACATTGCTTTAATTTCCAGTATCCTGGTGCTTGGTAGAATGCCTTGCAAATATTAGTATTCAATAAACATAAATGAGTTGCATGTTAGAGATAGGTGACATCATTTATGGACAAGAAAAAGCTCTTCTCCCTCCAGGTCAAACCCTTTCTTCTTTCCTTTTTGCTTCCTTTCCCTCTCTCACGATTCTCCTTATTTCAAGTGCCTATTACTGGCTGGAAGAACCTTTGCTCTTCATCTCCTTCTACAAGAGTTAACTCAAATATCACTTCCTCCAGGAAGGTTTTTGGACCTGGTACTTAGGCAGTGAAGCATCTTCTCTACTTTGCAACTTGTTTATGTGTCTGGCATAACGATGACTGTGTTGGACTCCTTGCTCATTTACATGTTCATCTTCATAACTAAATTCTAAACCTATGGCCAGGGATCAATTCTGTTTTCTTTATATCCTAGGGTGTCTGTTAGTTGCAATATTGATAATGAATATTGAACAAATATTAATTGACTCCTTTTTCTGTGTGAAAGCACCACATAACTACACAGGTAATGAAATCAGACTGACCCAGGAAAAGAACTTGGAGTATTTACCCTCACAGTCTTATTCATTGAACAAGTTTACTTACTGAGTTTGTTCACCCTAGGTGATTAAGCCTCCGTGTAAGTTATTCTATAATAACTTCTGAACAGATAGCCTCTATTAATTAACCTCTAGTGATATTTCTACTCGGCTATCCTCTTAAACTTAACAATCACTATTATTCCAAATGGCCTTATAGAAAATGCCCTCTTTTATATTGTTTCCAAAGAGTCATTTAAATTTCACAAAGCAGAGGTGCTCCAACAGGGGGGGAAAACAACATTGTACCTAAAATTAGTGACAACAATGATATTAATTAACTTTTGCTGTTATTTTCCTGGTTGTACATTGGATCTGGCAAAATACTGCATTTTTTAAAAAGAAACTACTGTCACCGAGAAAAGCCAATTGGAAATCACTTAGAGAACTGAAATTATAATGTGGAAAAGCCCTAGAATCATAAGGCTCTCTGTTTCCTTCTCAGGGAAGAGCTGTCAATGTGTTTGTTATACTTTGGAGTTAAAATGTCCCCTAGATCTCATGCACTGGAGGTAGCCATGTTGGAGGTGGGACTTAGTTTCTGAGGAATGGTTCCTATAAACATGGCTTGTTACAGCCTGAGTTTCTGGCCCTGCCCAGTGGCAGCAGGAATATCTTTGACCCCTTTGCTCTCTCTGTTCCCTACCATGATGCCCTGAAGACCTGAAGCCTCAGATCCTGCTTGGAAGCCAGTATAACATGGGCTGAAATCTCCAGAAACATGAGAAATCAATCTCCCTTCTTTTAAGTTTTGTTTTTCAGAAGTTTGAGTTTTCGCAGTAAGAATGCTAACAGAAATAGTATTATTCCAATCCTCTATTGCTCAGGCTGTCCATGAAGACTCTTTATGCATTCTTTCTACTTGAACATCCAATGATTAATTATTCCTAAGGCCATGAGTGAATTAGAAAATAATGTAGCATTGAATTGGAAAATTCATTACTCCCCTTCCAGGAATAAAACCCACAATATGAGTGATCAGGTTGCACAGAAGTGGTTTTCAGATTAGTCACAATCTTGCTTAAATTAGCCAAACTCAGATTACAGGTTAATGTTCTATAAAAAGTGTGTGTGTGTGTGTGTGTGTGTGTGTGTGTGTGTGTGTGTGTGTGAGAGAGAGAGAGAAAGAGAGAGAGAGAGAGAGAGAGAGAGAGAGAGAGAAATTGATTTTAAAAAGCATTTCTGTACTTCTCTTAGACAAAATAGCTCATAATTAAGTCAGTGCACCCAAAATGAAATATATGTGGGTCACTGGGTTGTAGACACAGGAGGAAGAAACAACAGAACTGCTTACTGAAACTAAACAGCATGAGGCCAGAGTCTGAAATCCTCTCTCTGGAACTTACCAAGCGCATGACTTTGGCAACTTATTTCATTTCTCTGGGCCTCAAGCTCCACATTTGTTACAGCCCCCTAACAGAACTGTTATGAAGGCAAACTTATGTTATGGCCCTATTATTGCATAGTGTCAACTGACATTAGTTCCCTAGCGTTCTCCATAATGATTCCCTTCTCAATTACAGGTTTGCACAAGATAATCTAAGTTGAAAAGCAGGCCTGCATAGTTTGAAACACTCTGATAAATGATGTGCATTAAATCAATGCTGATTCTAGGCACCCTTCACCCCTTTCCATTCAATGACCACTTCTCAAGGCTCAATTCACATTCTCTTATTTGCAAAACAGAGGCAACAATTGTAAGCAGTCCAAAGAATTATTGTGAAGGGTCCAGGAAATAACACATAGGGAAGGTATGGTACTGACTGATACATAAGCACTAAATAATATTAGTTGTTATGATAATAGAAAACATTATCACTGATGCTTCTGATTCTTAGCAGTTTCACTTCTTTTAAAATATAAACATGAGTGTCAATGTGGATGTAAAGAAGTTTTTGATGATCTCAAGGGACTCTCCCAGTTTCAATATACAAAGAGCCCATACATACATCACCATTTAAATGGCTGTTTATGGCTTTTGCCTGGGCTGGTGCTTAAAAACCAAGCTACCAAAATTCACCTTACTAAGAATTTTTATGTTCTAAAACTCTATGTTGAACTGGAAGTAAAGAGAAGTGGAAATAAGGCGCTGGCCCCCAAGGAACTTGCCTTGTAGAAAGAAAGAAACACATCAAAATCCAATCAAAGCATTCTCTTCTCTTCTTGTTGCTTAGGGAAAAAGCAACGTTAGACCCCTACTGAAAATTGTAAACGTTCACACAGTCTGAGATTTTTCTGTAGCCATGGTAACAGGTAAGTGCCAGAACTGCTTTTAAACCTGTTCAACTGACCAACAATTCCTTTTGGTGATGTCCTACTTTTACAAGACAACCAATCAGTAATAATCCCTTGCTTTGAAAATATATCTTATCTGGAACTGAGTTTAAGAAACACACCTCTAAATGTCAATCAGCAGCAGCTACCCCAAGTAACTTTTCTTCTGCAGATGCCAGAATACTGACACCACTAAAACTCCACAAGCAGCTGACCTACAAACATCCTCAGCATCCTAGGTAAGATCTTTTGGCTGCTCCACATGGGGACACTCACAGCACATGGCATGTTTGCCTTGGATCCCACCCCACTACCTACCCTTCCCCATATACATTAGTGAGATTGTTATTGATACCTTTTTGTATGTACATAGCATTATTTGAATTGTTTCCTTTATCAAACTTCCTTTTTACTCTCCCAATATTGCTCCCCACCCTCCTTTCACCATTCTACTGGTCTCTGTCCTCATTTATCTGAAGTCACTTTTTCTTTCTAATGGACTTTTATTCAGCCATAAAAAATAACAAAATTATGTCACTTGTAGGTAAACAAATGAAACTAGAGAATATAACACTGAGACCTGCCAAGCTCAAAAAGTCAAGGGTTCTATATTTTCATTATATTTGGAATCTAGAGAGAAAATGGGAGAAAAAAGTGACTTTACTAATATGTATGGGGAAGGCTGGGCAGTGAGGTGGGATCCAGAGACAAACATGCCAAGTGCTGTGTGCATCACTTTGAACCTCATGTGATGTATAATTACAATGCACCAATAAAAGTCTATGTATCTATGTATAGAATTATATATATTATATGTAAATTTTTTTAAATTTTAAGTAATCAGGTAGACATTCTACTAAGACAAAACTTATGAAAGTATTAAAATAGCTAAAATTTGGTATAGAAAGATACATATATGGATAGATAGATGATAGAAAGGTAAATGATAGAAGGTAGACAGATAGATGAAAACACTATGCTAATCCTTTGACAGTAACACCTGTCTCATTGGGATATTCTTTTTAGGGAAAACATGTCCCAGTCTTTATAGCTCAATCCAACTACTAGGGTTCTTTAATTCCTTTTTCCAGCTTTCCTTGGTCACTGAAGCCTCTAATATCAAGGGAGTGGAGAATGATTTCAGCAAAGGGGACAGTGGGTAAGGGGCCTACCTTTCCTTGGAAAGACTGTTCCCTGGAACATAAGTGTTTCTTTTGTATGGGAGAGATTTAGCCCTCATGATCCACTTTTAAGTAAGCTTATTTCTATCTTATAGGGGAACAGCAGAACATGGAACTCCCAAGCATCCCATGTGTCCCATAGTTTGGATGCTGTAGCCAGTAATGGCCAACGAGCTGTGGTAGATCAGGAGTCAGTCATCTTCAAAACAATGTATGGAAAAGCTGGTGGTGCTCAGCTGAGATGGAAACTTAGAGGTGGAGTCTACTTGTTTCAGATTCCAAGAGGACATGATAAAACCTTGACTAGTCTAAATTACCACATGACCCTGTCTAGAAAATGTCTCTATTGAATTGTATAGACAGATAAATACTGGTTTTGTTAAGCTACTGAGATTTGGGAGTTGTTACTTGAGCTATTGCAAGTATGCTTCCCTGCAAACAGTGTCTTTGACTGAGATTAGCATGTAGAATATTCATGGGGAATGTTCTCAAAATGATTTGTATAGAGAAAAGAAAGAAGGAGAAATGAGCAAGGAGAGAAGCAGTAGCACCTTTCTTCACAGGAGATCACTGACTCCAGGGAAGCCCTGAGGCTGCTCAGGCCCTTAGAGTTGTGCCAAACTAGAGACAGGAAACCAGGCCATTATACCACTAAATCAACTCGTCATTGGATGAAGGCTGCCCTTCATCCAGGAAGGAGCAGTGACTTTAGATGAAGAGACCTCCTTCTGTCAAAGGCAATTCCTGGAAAGGATGGGCAGCTGAGGGCCATTGACACTCCCAGAAGCTGGAAAAAGTAAGTTCTTTCTTGAAAATGCTTCACTGTTTCCACTATGGAAGCATAACTCAGCCAATCTTGATTCATTCAGAGAGGTTTAAAAAGCCCTATCTTTGAACATAATCACACTAGCTAGGTACCATGGGCTTTAACGTATGAATCTGAAGAGTGGACACAAGTTTTCCCACGTGGCATCTCCCACTCTTCCCAGAACTTCTCATCAACCCAACTTGAAGAGTCACATTAATGTGACCCACACAGGACAACATCCTGGGTACAGAGCAAGTAAAAAGAAATAATAAAGAATAGATCTAAATTAGCCAGAAGCTATCCATCATAGCAGGCAAAAATAAAACTAATGAAATAAATTACTGCATATAATAAATGAAGTTGTAAATATTATGGAGAGTTGGGAGGGATGACTATTTCAGCAATGAAGCTGAAGCCATCAGGAGTTAGAAGCTGAAGAATTGTATATTAGGATAAGGATTCTGAACTTAACCTGAAAGGCATTATAGAAAACACAGTAAGAGGAGATATAATTAAGAAAAAATGATTAGTGTCATTCTGGACATAATTAAGATTGAGGCATCTGGACATAGTCAAGTGGAAATTCCCAGTTTGAAATTCAAGAAAGACACAAAAATGGAGATAAAATGTTTATAATTCACCCATTGTGAGCATGGGCTTGGATAAGATTTCACATATAGAGAGTAAAATCAGGTATTAAGTATCTAAAATTTAAATAGCTATTCTTCAGTTTTAGGACAAATTGGGTTAGCAAAAACATCTGCAGATTTATATGAAGTTACAGACAGCTCTCACTATCCACTGGGTCCACATTCATGGATTCATGCAACCATACATAGATTAAAAAATATTAAAAACTATTGAAGAGATATATACTGTTTATATAATTATTCCCCAAACAATGCATAAAAACAACTATTTACAAACGACTTGCATTATATTAACTATTATAAATAATTTTAAAATCAAAATATGGAGGAAGTTATTCATAGGTTATATAAAAATATAAGGGAATTTTGTTCTCGGGAGTTCAGAAACCAATTCCCCACAGAAACCAAAGGATCAATGCTATTATAAATATTTACACTTTATACAATTCATAAAGTAAAAATATAAAGGGAGATGATGAGATAACTTGAATTACTTTGATATCTACCTCTTCCTAATACAGCATACTAAAATATTTTAAGGATATTTTTGTTTATTCAACTAATTGTAATCAGAAAACATACCATGTGTTAAGTTCTATGTACTAAATAAAAAGAATTTTATGGTTTGACTTTTGATCCAAAAATTGCAGTTGAGCAGAGATGAGAAGCAGGCAAAATATTTTAATATGAGCTAGTGTCAAGAGGGTGTTTGGGATAGGAACATTGTTTTACATATTTCAACCACTATCTATAAAATGCATAGGTGTAAGTGCAAATAACAGAAGAACTTGAATATAAATAATTTTGAATAAAACCAGTAATAATTCAATTGGAAAATGTCCAAAGACTTGATCTAAAAATTAACTAAATGAGGATATTTTAAAGGCATTATAAAGCCCTTGTAGGGTATGAAATTCAAGCTCTTGCAGAGAGTTCGCAGAGATAGAAAGTCCTTAACCATTAACTTGCTCTCTCATTTCAATTTCTAAGTGAATTGCTTGATTTTGATAATGCCATCAACTCTTTTAAAGAGGAACACATCAAGATGATGGCTAGGACAAAACCTATGCCCCTGTCTTTATTGACTAGAAAACAAAAATAAATAAATGAAACAAATATTTTATAGCAACTTACAATAAGCAACACTGGACTTTGATCCCTACAGGGAGTAAAATAAATATATAAGCCATCATATTTCCCCAAATTTCTAGCTGGATTTACTCTCTAGTCTGCAGTGTAAGGAAGAATAGCCAAAGAAAATGGCATTCTCATTAAGTTGAAGAGAGTGATGTTAGAATTCAAAGGTTTAGAGTTGAAATTAGTAAAGCAGATAGAAGAGTGTTGGGGATTTTTTAAAGTACCACACAGGTATACAAATGCTACCTTCATTTAATGGTTAAGTAAAAGGATATATGGGTAGTCAGTAGGAATACAGGCAATGACAGAAACTAAAAGCTAAATAGTACTACACAAGGCCAGGATATATTTACATTCTAACTAGTCATAGGGGAGGGTCCTTAAGAAAAAAACAAGATATTTGTAAATGATCGTAGAAGTATAATTACTTAGTAGGAGCATTAAATAACCAGAATAAATCTATTTTAATGTAAAGATTTAACATCAGTCATAAAGGTATCCAGTTGATCTACAAGTAACTTAACTGCCTAGGAAAATGAATTCAGGGATCTTTTGAAAGGCGGCCAAAAAGAAAAACAAAATTCAGCACTCAACATCACAAAATATTCAGTCTCCATTCAAATGTAGCCAGACATGCCAAGAAGCAGAAAACTGAACCCATAATCAAGAGAAAAATCAATCAGTGACAACCGACTCAGAAAGATCTTGATGATTGAAATAGCAGACAAGGGCTTTAAGCAGTTATTGCAAATACAATTGATATGCTCAAGAATTTAAAGGAAAACAAAAACACAATAAAGAAATAAAGGATGTCAAATGAATCCAAGTATAATTTTGAAACTAGAAAGCTCCACATTTGAAATGGAAATTTTATTGAGATTATCAGCAGATTAGATACAGAAGAATAAACTATTCCCTGACTTGAGGATATAGCCACAAATACCACTTACAAGGAAGTACGGGGAGAAAAATAATTGGGAAAAATTAAAAGGGCTTCATTGATTCATGAGCAATACAAGAAAATCAGAATATAACATTATTCCTTTTGGGGACTCTAATAAATAGATTGATTGAAGGAGCAGATAAAATATTTAAGAAACGAAATGGCTCAAAATAAATTAAATTATTGAAATGTATTAAACCACAGATTTAATAAGGCTTATAATTCCCAAAATAAATAAACAATGAAAATAATACCAGGACAAACCATACTCCCGTTGCTCAAAACCATTTTAAAAACTCAAAATATTCCACAGAAGAAAAGATATGTTGTATACAGAGAAACACAGATAAAAAAATAAGTGAAGACTTTTCATCTAAACTCTAATCCAGAAAAAAATGGTTTATAGTCTCTGCAGTGTTAAAAAGAAGAGCACATGAAAACAATAATTCTATATACAAAAAATAAATGCTTTTGAAAACTTAAGATATTAAAAATAAAATCAATTTTCAAAGACTGAGGAAAATGTATTGCCAGCAGATATGGCATGCAAAAAAAAAAATTTAAGGAATTTTTTCAGGAAGAATCACCATTCCTTATAAACATAGACATTGAGACTCTTGCCAGAGAAATAAGGCAAGAGAAGGAAATCAAAGGAATAGAAATAAAGGACTGAAATTATCTCTATTTGCAGATGACATCATTCTATATTTAGAAGACCCAAAAAATGCAACCAGAAGACTTCTAGAGCTTATTAACAAATTCAACAAAGTAGCAGTTTACAAAATTTAAAAAAATGACTAGCTTTTCTATATGTCAACCATGAATCTACTGAAAAAGAAATCCAGAAAACAGTGCCATTCACAATAACCTCAAAACTAATTAAATACCCAGAAATAAATATAACCAAGGAGGTAAAAGGCCTCTACAATGAAAATTATAAAACACTAAAGAAAGAAATTGAAGAAGATCATAGCAGATGGGAAGATTTCCCATGCACTTGGATAGGCAGAATAAATATTACCAAAATGGCCATCCACCAAGAGTTATCTACAGAGTGTAATACCTATCAAAATACCAATCTCATTCTTCACAGACCTAGAAAAAAACAGTCCTAAATTTCATATAGAGAAACCAAAGACCCAGAATAGCCAAAGCAATTCTCAGCAATAAGAATCATGCAGGAGGCTTCACAGTTCTTGATTTCAAATTATACTGCAGAGATATAGGAATAAAACAGCATGGTATTAGAACAAAACTGGCACACAAAACAATGGTACAGAATAGAAGATGCCGGAAAAAATCCATACGCTTATAATCAATTGATTTTCAACAAAGAAGAAAGACGCATACATTGGAGAAAAGACAGGCTTTTCATCAAATTCTGTAGGGAAAACTGGTTATACATTTGTAGAAAAATGAAATTGAGTCCCTACCTCTCAGCCTGCACAAGAGTCAAAGACCTGGAAATTAGACCAAACATTGAAATTACTAAGGGAGTGCATAGGTCCAACACTCCAATATAAGGCACAGGTAGAAACTTTCTCAGTAAGACCCCTAAAGCTTTGAAAATTAAAACAAGAACTAATAAATGGGATATTATTAAAGTATAAGGTTTCTGCTTATTAAAGGAAACCATCAAGAGTCTAAAGAGAGACTCTTTAGACAAAATGGAAGCTCTTTGCCAGCTATTCCTTTGACAGAGGACCAATATCTAGAATATACAAAATATTTAAAAAACAATACTAAAAAATAGCCCTATAAAATGGGCAATGAAACTAAATAGATATTTCACAAAAGAAGAGATACAAATGGCCAATAAAAGCCGGGGGGGTGGTGCATGCTTGTAATCCCCACACTTGGGAGGCGGAGACAGGAGGATCGCGCAGGTTTGAAGCCAGATATGCTGGCTTAAGAGACCCTGTTTCTAAATAAAAAAGTATAAAAAATAGGTCTGAGAGGGTAGCCCGGAGGTAGAAGGGTTTCCAGGAACCCCAGTACCACCAAAAACAACAACAACAAAAAAAATGGCCAATAAATACATGAAAAATACATTTTGAGTTAGTATTTGTATATGGTATTAGGTAAGGGTCCAACTTTATTCTTTTTCATGTAATTATTATTTTTCAGCAATACTTAGTGAAAGGATCATTATTTCCTTCACCAAATATTCTTGGAAACCTTGTCAAAAATAACTTGATCATATATGGAAGAATTTATTTCTAGGCTTTTTATTTTACTCCACTGGTTTATATATCTGCCTTTATAGTAGTACTACACTGTTTCAATTAGTGTAGTTTTATAAGGTTAGAAATCAGAAAATATACAACTTCTAGCTTTGTTCTTTTTTGAGATTGTTTTGGGTATTTAGAGTTCATATTTTATGTTAGGATAGATTTTTTCTGGAAAAAAATATATGATAGTTTCACCTTTAAAAATCCTCTGGTAAGAAAGAAAGCAAAAAGAAATATTGAAATGTTATCTCTAAGTGATCAAAAGTTTGATATCAGACAAATGAATCTGTTATGTGAGATTATCATTGTTAATTTTGGATAAATTGCTATATTAGATGTCAACCACTAAGCCAAGCATGGGAAGGAGAGAGGGGGAGGGAATGGTGTGGGGTAGAGGCTAACTGGGCAATATGTCAAGGTATGTCTACACAAGTTTTTATCCCATTATGATGTATGAATATAGTGCACCAATAAAAAAATAAAAATAAATTAAAAAAATAAATCAATTTAACACAGTATCCACGATTGAATATTGTGGCTTGGATCTAACAAAACGTATGCTTCTCTGTATGTTGAAAACTTCAAAACCTGCTGAACCAAAGATTTAAATAAATGATATGTCTAGTAAAGATATATGTATAGACTGAAAAAAAAAAGAAGTCAAACAACAATAAATGCCAGTGAGGACATGGGGCAATAGAAATTTTCTACACTGCTGGTGGGATTGCAAATCAGTGCAGCCACTATGGAGAACAGTGTGGAGATTCTTCAGATAACTAGGAAAGGATTCACCATTTGATCCAGCTATATCACTCCTGGGTCTCTTTCCAAAAGGACTGATATCAGAAAATTATACTTATATATGCACATCCATGTACATACCAGCACAATTTATAATAGCTAAATTATGGAATCACTCTAGGTGTCCATCAGTGAGTGAATGGATTATAAAATGTAGAATATACACACAATGGAATTCTACTCAGCAGCAAAAAGAACAATATCATGCAAGAAAATGGAAGGACCTTGAGAACATTATGTTAAGTGAGATAAGCCAGTCACAGAAAGTTAAAGGTCATATATTTTCCCTCATATGCAGAAGCTAGGGAGTATTTGGGATACCGGATAGATTTCATAAAATAAAGGAGTCAGGGAGGTGGTCTAGGGGAAGTCAGTGGGAAGTTGGGGATGAGAGGGAGGATCAAAGAAGGGATCTCTTCCATTGACACAATGTACCTATGTGAGAAACCAGTGTCAATCTCAATACCCTATGGAAAAGCGGGAGGGATAGAAAGAAGCCCAAGGAAAGCCCACCAGGTACTGTGTGCATGTATTCACTATCATTATGATATGCACTATGATGTGAGACTATGGGGCACCAATGAAAGCATTTTTTAAAAAAAGGAAATTTCCACTCTGGGCATGGTGGCACACGCTTGTAATCCCAGCATCTGGGAGGCCAAGACAGGAGGACTGCGGTTTATGGCCAGACTCAGCTACTTAGTGAGGCCCTCTGCAATTTAGTGACATCCTGTTTCAAAATAAAGAATAAAAAATAGGGCTGGGGCTGTAGCTCAAAGGTAGAATGCCCTAGGGTTCAATCCCCATTACCACACACAAAAAAAAATTTGTACCAGAAAATTCAACTGAGTTTGTAACTTGAATAGTTCATATTTGACAGTAGTGATTTCTTTTAATATATGAAACATCTGGAAAATACCTTGGAAAGGGTAAAAACTAGATGTCCAATTTTCCAAAAATATTAATGAGAAAAGGATACATCCAACTATAACTAAAACATTTAGTGTTGGTGAATTTATTATTGTTCCTATATTCTCACAGGTCTTTACACTCTGCATAAATTTATTACATGTGAGTTTTAATTACTTTAGTTTATACTTTCTGGTTTTTTCTACTGTTAATTTTTTTAAATCAGAATCGCCTTTTCCTAATATTACTATGAATTAAAATATGTGGTTATATTTTGTATTTTCATTTTTTATAAACTTCATCTGGAATAGATTTAATATTCAATCTGGTTTATGTTGCAAAACCCAAGTTGAAGAAAAATGCTATTCCCATGGCATTTTTATTATTTATTTTGTAAAAACAGCTTAAAATTAATAATTTTAACAGTTGTAATGTATATAGATCTATTGAACAATTAATATAATAATTGATCCACAGAATATATTGAAACTATAAATTATAAATATACTGACTAGAGAATTCTTTTGCCAATGGTTAATAATAAATTAAACAAATGTTTTCTTTTCTTTTTATTCCACCAATCAGTTAAATGTTTTCTCCAAATGTATTCTTCTGTTACCTTGTAATTCTACCCATAATGTTATTGCTCTTTAGCAGGAATAATAAATGCTATGTTTTAAAAATAGAGAAACCATAGATGAGCAAATAAAGTGACCTAACTGGGGAGGGGAGAGAGAGGAAGAGGGAAATTTCCTAATGTACCTGATATATATTCATAAACATATCAAAGTCAATCACTAAGCCAAACATGAGAAAAGGGTGGGAATGGGGTGGTAATTGGGGAAGGGCTAAATGAGTGATGTGTGCATGTTGTATGCCTCTATTATCTTGTACCCCATTAAGATGTATGACTACAAATGCACCAATAAAAATTTTTAAATAACATATATTTAAGGCATTCCAATAAGTATATGTATACTACATAAATAAATAAATAAATAAATAATTTGCCTTAGCATCCAAAGCATTAAATAGTAAAAATAAAACATGGGAGTATCCATACATAATCACATTTTAAGAACTAAACACCTGAGTATATTCCATACTTATAGTTTCATGTTGTTAAAATGTCAATTATCCTGGAAATTGTTCGTAAATACAACACAATTCCAGTCACAATCCAACAGTCCTTTGGGTAGAAATTAAAAATCTGGTTCTAAAAATAAAATTTCAAAGGAACTGGAAAAGACAAAATAATCTTAAAAGAAAAAAAATTAAGTGATTTAGATTGTTTGATTTTTGTTATTATAAAGATGTATTCCACACAGTGTGAAATTATCATAAATAGAGACATATCAAGCAACAGAGTATTAAAATTGACTTACACAAGCCGGGTGTGGTGGCGCACACTTGTAATCCCAGCATTCGGGAGGCTGAGAGCAGAGGATCGCGGTTCACGGACAGCCTTAGCTACTTAGTGAGGCCCTCTGCAACTCAATGAGACCCTGTTTCAAAATAAAGAATAAAAAATTGGGAAGGGGGTGTAGCTCAGAGGTCAAATGCCTCTGGGTTCCATCCCCAGACCCACAAAAAAAAAATTGACTTACACAAATATAGTCAATTGATTTTAACAATGGCACAAAAATAGTTCAATTATTAAAAAATGTATTTTCAGCAAATAATTATAGAACAATTAATTATACATTTAAAAAATAACTACAAATATTACCTCATATCATATAAAAATTAACTATTGTTTATGAACCTACTTGAACAAATAAAAAAATCTAAAATTTCTAGGAGGAACATGGGGAAATTTTTTGTTATCTTGGGGTGAACAAATATTTCATAGTACAATAGAAAAAAGGAATTATTAAAGAAAATTTGGCAAATTTATCTTAAAAAATATATAAATTTTTGTTTTTAAGACATTATCAAGAAAATGAAAAAGTAGACCACACCATGGATTAAAATATTTACATAAATATGACAAAAATCTCATATTCAGACTCATAGAAATGCTTTTAATTCAATTAAAAGGAAAAAATATAAAATTACATTAAAATTTTTTAGATTTTTTATTTGGTACATTATAATTATGCATCATATTGGGGTAAGAGTATAAGAAATATCCATGCACACACCTCTTGGTGCCCTTTCCATCAGGTCCTTCCCCTTTCCTCTTTCTCCTTGCACATGTCTTTGAGATTGTAAGTGGTAGATTTGTATACATTCATAGCAATTTTGTGTGTGTGTGTGGCTCTGGGGATGGAACCCAGGGACATTTGACCTCTGAGCTACACCCCCTGCTCTATTTTTATTCTTTATTTTGAAACCGGGTCTCACTAAGTTGAGGAGGGCCTCCCTAAATAGCTGAGGCTATCCACGAACTGCGATCCTCCAGGTCTCAGCTTCCCAAATGCTGGGATTACAAGCGTGCGTCACCACGCCCGGCTCATAGCAATTATTTTAACAATTGTTTTCTTTCTGACTTTGTTCTCCAACCTTCCTTCTCTAATTTTCCTCAGTCACTACCCTGGAGTCTCTGCTCATCTATCTGATGTTGTTCTTATTTCTGAATATCTCTCTAGTTTTCACATATAACAGAAAACATACATCTACTTGTGGTTTTTTTTTTTTTTGAGACTAGCTACACTTCTATCCATTTTCATTCAAATGCTGTAATTTTGCTCTTCTTCATAGCTTAGCAAAATTATATTGTATCTACCAAAGCTTGAAAATGTTAACAATAATAATAA
Organism: Muscardinus avellanarius; assembly: GCF_963383645.1. Lineage (NCBI taxonomy): Eukaryota > Metazoa > Chordata > Mammalia > Rodentia > Gliridae > Muscardinus > Muscardinus avellanarius. Next base: position 12,945,334 of record NC_137789.1, on the reverse strand, counting down.
TAATAGCCCAACCAAAAATGGACAAGTGAACTAAATTGACTCTTTTCAAAATAAGAAATACAAATGGCCAACAAATATATAAAAAATCATGTAAATCTTTAGCAGTCGGGGAAATGGGAGTTAAAATTATACTGAACCAGTCTAACTCCAGTTAAAATTGAAATCATCAAAAACACAAATAATAATAAATGCTGATGAGGTTGTGGGGAAATAGGAACTCTATTTCACTGGTGCTTGGACCAAACTAGAACAATTACTGTGGAGACAGTGTGGAGGTTTCTCAGAAGATTGGAAATGAAACTACCATATGACCCAGCAATAGTACTCCTGGACATCTTCCCAGAGAAAATGAGATTAGAATATTATAATGATACCTTCATATCCATGTTCATAGCAACACAATTTACAATAGCCAAATTATGGAACCAGCCTATGTGTCTGTCAACAGATGAAAGAATAAATATTTTTATAGACACAGAGTCTTCACAGAATAAGACCTAGAAATGGCTAATTAGGACATGAAAGTGTCCTTTCTATAATTAGAAGATAAATGCAAAACAAAACCAGGAAATACCACTAAGAAATCACGTTTTGAATATTTTGTCATTGTTGTTTAGTGTCAATACCATTTTGTTTTGATGATGATGAACAGGAAGTAGAAATCTCACACATTGCTACTGGTAATGTACAAGTTTACTTGGGGAATGGTTCTGGCAGGGATATGGTTCTCAATAAGTATCACTCAATATGCAACTCCAAAAGCCAGCACTATGTAAAAGTGAAAACATATATTCACCCAAATACTTGTACATGAATAAGTATTGCAGCTTTAGTCACACTGACCCAAATTTGATGGAAAAAACAAGAGTCCATCGATAAGTCAATATATGAACATTTTTGGTATATCCTGATAATGACATACTACATAACTGTGCAAGAATGAATTATAAACTCAATTAGCACCAACATAAAGAGATCTTAAGTACATCATGTAGAAGAATTCAGAAACTAGAGTACATGAGCCCATTAATATGAAATCAAGATCCCATTAATATAAGTTTTAGAAATTGAAAATCTAATCTCCAGTGACAGAAAGCAGATTGGTGGTTGCTTGGGCCAGGAGTTGAGGGTTGACCACAAACAGATAATTGGGAACATTTTAGTGTATGGGAAGTTTTCTATATTTTTATTTTGGTAGTGATTATGTGAATATATAGAAATATCAAAACTCATTTAACACTATATTTGAAATAAGCATTTTATTATGTAAGTTATACCCCATGATATTTTATGTAAACATTTTAACACATGTATTTTCCATTTAGTAAGAATTCTGTTTTAACTAGACAATGGAAGTATAAATTAATGGTGATAGTCCAGATGAGGTCGGTCAGCTATTGTTTTGCAGTTAAAATCCTACTGTCTTCCACACTCTGACATAAGCATATTTTCGCACTATAGTCAAGAAGTGGTGTGGTCGGTACAACCATCCTTATATTGTAGACAAAACACACACACACACACACACACACACACACAGCTTGTGAAGTTTAATTAATTGACCCCAAAGTTATGCAGATATTAGGAGAAGGAACAGAGATTGACATGGTACATGTAGATTGACTGCCCAAAGAAAGTGTGAAGAGAGCACAAATTATCTCTATTGTCCGTTCTTATCCCCCAAACTGTATGTTCTCAACTGATTATTTTAGCTTTCTCGTCTCTTTTTTTTTTTTTTTTAGTATTTTTTAGTGTGTTGTAGTTATATATCTTAATGTGGGTACAAAATGGCAGAGGCACACATGCACACCTCACTCAATTAGCCCTTCCCCAATTCCCACACTATTCCCTCCCTCTCCCTCCTCGTGTTTGGCTCAGTGACTGATTTTGATAAGTTTGTCCATGTACATCGTGTACATTAGGGAATTTCCCTCTTCCCCCCTCCCATCCCCTCAGTTAGGTCACCTTATTTTCGCATCTATGGTTTCTCCTTCTTCATCTAGAGTTTCTCCTATGACCTCTTTCCTCCCTAGCTTCTACTTAACCTTTTGCATTTGATTCATTTCCAGTGAATCTACACTTTGGTGATGAATCACTAGAATGCACTGTGATGCCTTGTACATTTGCTTTTCTTCATCTTTGTTTGTTTGTTTGTTTTGCAGTACTGGGGATTGAATCCAGGGGCATTCTACCTCTGAGCTACACCCCAGCCCTATTTTTTATTCTTTATTTTGAAACAGGGCCTAAGTTTCAAAGGACCTAAGTAGCTGACGCTGGCCAGGAACCTCTGATCCTCCTATCTCAGCCTCCCAAATACTGGATTAAAAGCATGTGCCACCGCGCCTGGATTATATTTGGTTTTCTATCTCTCTCCTCCTCTTTACTTTCATCACGCACCTTTGATACTTATTAATGGGAGATGTGTTCCTTGCCTGGCAGGAACCTCTCAGTGAGAGCCCATGGGAGAGAACTCTTGAAAGTAAAACTTCCTTTTCTTTTCCATCTCTGCTCCCAGCAAGGCAGATACCTTACTGTGGGCAAGGGGCCAGGCTGCACACACACTCTATTTAAAAGATGGAGAAGAAGCAGTTCTCAGAGGCACAGTCTGAGCTTTTTTGCATTTAGAACATATGTGCAGAGAAAAGGTCCCACTAACTGCATCACTGAAGAGCCTGGATGTCTGGGGCAAAGTGAGAAGCTGCTGCAGCGAGTGTGTCAGGCTGGCAGCAGCTACAATGATGCCTTCCCATCTGCAATGAAGGTCCTCCTTAAGTTGACTAATGAGTCATAAGAGACATGCTCAGGCTTGTCATTTTTTATTCTCTTCGTCCTGCAGAAAGATTGGCTCTCACACCTGCAAGTCCATCTTTCCCAAGTGCGATGTGTTTAGAAATTTGTACACTCACATTAAAACTCAAAGCCATGATGGGGATTTGAGCTCTGTGACTTGCTGGTTAAAAGAGTGTGAGTATTCACTTATCTTCTCTCAGCTTTCATTTCTCTCATGGCAAAGGAGGAAAAGAAAGCCAGTGTCACTGCTGGGGATGAGGACCAAGGCAGTGGAATACATTCACAAACCTTTTGCAGCAACTGTGAAGGATTGGAACACGGGGGTAATCACTGCCCCTGGTACATCCCATCGGTTAGACTCTTTCCCTTAATAAATCCCCCTGCTTGCTAACATAGAGTAAAATATCTTGAAGGCCATATCACAAAATCACAGAAGAATATGCTAGAAAGCACTTAGAATCCAAAACTTTCAGTTTTCATATGGGAGACTGAAACCCAGAGAAAGAAATGTTTTGTACATAATTCTGAACTTAGTTACTCTTACCTTCACAAGGAATTGACATTTGTTTGGATTCTAAAGCCTTATGAGATCAATTAATAATACTACCATCAAGACATGTCTACGTGATATTTCCCTATTCTGTGTTTTCCTATCCTATTGTTTAAAAGTTCCCATGAGACACACTTCTTTCTAGACAAAACATCTTGTACATGCAAAGCATAATATCAATATTTTGCAGGTTTCAGATCATTCAAATTCCAGTACTAGAAAAGGAATTATGCTAAGTCAGGGTTCAAGTGGCTTTGAGGGTAACTAAGTCAGTACAGCTGCATTTTATATTTCTCTAATTTCTGGGTTCCTAGAAACCTAGAATTCCTTTTCCTCATTGCCAAAGACCCACACCAAGGGTTGTTTGTGGGATAGCTGTTTGTGGGGTGTATTGGGGTCCACACTTTTCATACAAAGCCCCTTATAATCCAGGACAGAGCTGGGATGGAAAGTGGGGAAGGCTGGTTCTCAATAGTCAATTCTTCCAGAGCCTGTACCTTCTAGCACACAAACCCAAAAGTCTGAGAATTCCAAATACAAACCTGACCCCCCAGGTTATGACACTATACTGGCCAAGATAGGAGCACAGCTTTAATTTGGTTTATTAACTTGATTTTTAATGTTTAAATATTTAGACATACAGTATTTACACTCTTGGCCCAGGCTCTGCAAATATCAAGGTGGGCGTGCTTGGAGGCTGAACTTAAAAATTGATTGTTCAATATAAATAGCAATGTTTTCCAAACCCTAAGAGATGGTAATAGGTGCTTCATGAATAAGAGACTTGTGATAAGTGTATGAACATGGAGCTCCCTGCTACCTCTTACACAGCCAGCCCTCTCTTGCTGCCACTAATTATCACTATTATTACCATTTTAGTGAGCATCGCGGTGAGAGTAGTACAGCATTATCTGCCAGCCTTAGTAGCATGCACAGAGTACTGATTTAGATTGTGTTCCTCTGTCACTCCACTAAAATGTAAGCTCAAGGAGAGGAAGGGCCTTGTCCACCTTAGTCATTTCTACAATGCCTAAAACAGTAGTGGGCCTATAGTGAGCATTAAATAAACATTAATTTTTTTGAAAAAAAATTACCAAATGATGATTTTAGTTTATACTTATCAAAACGGGCTCTGAGAACTTAGGAACACCAATTTGTTTTTAGCCATGATTGAGCAGCATGGAGTTGTAGCCCTGGTATATCATTGCCTACGCCCTGCCTCAGGCACAGCCACGAGAAAAAATTATATAAACTCTCCAGCAGATGTTCAGAAATTCAGGGTTATTGTCCAATGCTAGTGTCTTTCAGGCTGTCTGCAAGAGGCTCATAGGTATTCTCAGGAAAGACAAACAAGGATTCACTCTTGGAATAAGATTTAGAAGTTCTGCATCATCTCCTTTAACCCTTGGTGAGAGGTCCAACTGTTTTTTGCATTTAATAGAGCTATTAAAGGAGACTCTTAGAGGTTAATTGACTTAAAGTCACATGTCTAGTAAAAGATGAGATGGGTTTTGACATCAAACTGTTCAAATTCCAGGGGCCTGAAATTTTAACTTCTAAACTCCCCATGTGCAATATGAACTTGAGAGTGTCCCTTTCATTAACTAAATAGGTCGATAGTTTATAATGTTTCCCAAAGAAGAGCAAGACTTCATAACTCACATTCTGAGAAAATTTGAGCTCCTTGAATTAGAAATTTCTAGAAAGTCTAATGCTACTTGACAACGTTCCCTGACCCCACCCACACATTGCACTAGATTTTCCCAACCAATGCCTTGGTCATATGTCTTAGAGTCAACATGGCCTTCTGATATCCTTTAGAAAATATCTATGTCAAGATTAATCTCTGTGTCCCTAACAGTGTGGCTAGCAGATAGTAAAGACCTAATTCACGTTGAATGAAGGAAGGTAATATGAATCAATGGTCTTAGATCAACTTTTTTTTTTTTTTGCTTTGCTTAGTTGTTTATTCTAGCAATAAATTTTGTAATAAGAAATGTGTGCTGACTTCTTAAGGTACATCTTTTAGTGCTTTTTTTTAATTTATTTTTTTATTGGTGCACTGTATTCATACATCATAGTAGGATACATACTTTTGTAGACATACATGCACACTTTTCCCAGTCAGCCCCCACCCAATTCCCACCCCATTCTCTCCCTATCCCTCCCTCCCATGCTTGGCTTAATAATTGACATCTAGTATTATGGCAATTTATCTAAAATTAAAAATGATAATCTCACATAACAGTTTCATTTGTCTGATACCAAGCTTTTGATGACTTAAAGATAACATTTCAGTGTTTCTTTTTGCTTTCTTTCTTACCAGAGAATATTTTTTTCTATTTTTTAGGTGAAACTATCATATATTTATATATTTATTTTTCAGAAAAAATCTATCCTACTGTGAAATATGGACTCTAGGTACCCAAAACGATCTTGAAAAAGAACAAAGATAGAAGATATATATTTTCTGATTTCAAACCATATAAAGCTACAATACTTGAAACAGTGTAGTACTATTCTGAAGGCAGATATATAAACCATTGGAGGTAAATAAAAGTCTAGAGCTAAATTCTTCCCTATATTGTCAAGTTATTTTTGACAAGGTTTCCACGAACATTTGGTGGTGGAAATATTAATCTTTTAACTAAATATTGTTAAAAAATAATAATTACACCGGGCGTGGTGGCGCACGCTTGTAATCCCCGTGCTTGGGAGGCGGAGACAGGAGGATCGCGCAGGTTCGAAGCCAGCCACGCGCGCTGGCTTAGGAGACCCTGTTTCCAAAAATGAAAATGTAAAAATAGGTCTGGGAGTGTAGCCCGGAGGTAGAAGGGCTTCCAGGAACCCCAGTACCACCACCAAAAAAAAAAATAATAATAATAATAATAATAATAATAATTACATGAAAAAGAATAAAATTGGGCCCTTACCTAATCCCATATACAAATATTAACTCAAAATAGATAATAGACCTAAATATAAATCTTAAGACTATAAACTTTTAGAAGAAAATCTGGGTCATTAAACCTCACAACATTGAAATTGGCAGTGATTTCTTGGTTATGATTTCAATGGCACAGGCAACAGAGGAGTATACAAACTCCCTAAAAAATAAAAAAATATTGTATATCCAAAGACAATGTAAACAGAGTTAACAGTTACTAATAGAATGGGATAAAATATTTCCAATTGCTATATCTGAAGGTATATTAATATTCCAACTAGAAATCCTAAAAATTAACAACAATAAAGGCAAACAATACCCTTTAGAGAAAGGTAAAAGACTAACATAAATAATGAATCTCCACAGATAACCAATCTTAGTTGTCTGTTGGATGGAAAATCTTGTTTCTCTAGTTCTGGAGTGTGTTACCTATTTCTTCTTTGTAGTTAATCTCTTTGAGTATTTTCTCTAGTGCTGGTTTTGAAGACATAAATTCCTTCAGTTTCTGTTTGTCATGGAAGCTTCTTATTTCTCCATCTAATTTGATAGAAAGTTTTGCTGGGTAGGAAATTTTTGGCTGGAAGTTGTTTTCTTTCAGAGTTTGGAATATGTTACTCCAAGCCCTTCTGGCTCTCATAACTTGGTTTGGGAAGTCTGGAGTGATTCTAATTGGTTTGCCTCTGAATGTCACTTGGCCCTTTGCTTTTGTTGCCTTTAAGATTCTCTGCTTGGCTTCCACATTGGTCATTTTGACAATTATGTGGTGTGGGGATCCTCTTCTCCGATCCTGTCTAAAGGGAGTTCTATAAGTTTCCTGGACCTGTGTATCAACCTCTTGCTCTATGTCTGGAAAATTTTCTGCTATTACTTCCTTGAAGAGATTGTTGATCCCTTTGGTTTCACTTTCTTTTCCCTCCTCTATTCCAATTATTCTTAGGTTAGCTCTCTTAAAATGGGCCCATATTTCTTCAGTATCAGATTCCTGCTGTCGGATATTTTTTTCTAGATTAGAAACTATGTGTTCATTTTTGGATTGCTCATCTTCTAAGAGCGAGATTCTGTTCTCCATATGTTCTAATCGGTTGTTTGTGCTTTGAATTGAGGCCTTTACTTCATTAATTGCATCCTTTATCTCTTTTTGGCTCTCTCTGAGTTCTTTTCGAAGCACCTCTATTATTTCTACAGTTATTTTCCTGGTTTCATCTTCTAGAAATCTCTGATTTTCTGTTTTATCGGGTTCTGATGTTGTGGGGTTGTGGGCATTTATTGCTCCAGTATTATTCCTCTTTCCCATGATTTCTGATGTTTGTACCTTCTCTGGATTCTTTCCTTGGGTCACTATGACTTCACTTAAGGTGTTCTGGATCTCGAATCAGTAGTATCTCAGACCCCACTACTCCTTTACTGGGTTGTAGCACAGAGTCTACGACCCAGAGAGTCGATAGAGGCTGCTTTAGACTGTGGGGGGTGCCAGGTTGCACATTCTCCTATGGTGTGATATCTCTACCACCGCCCCTCCCCCACTGGGTCAAGCCCCAGGGAGTACAGTACTGGGATTTCTCCTCTGTGGCCCGCAATTTGACTCACTGTTCTTGAGTACGCAGATGTAGCTGTACTGGCCTCACTGAATTCGGTGCTGCTGCCGCCGGTGGCAATATGACGCCGCTGCTACGCCCTCGGCTGTGGGGCTGGTGTTTTTCTTCTTGGTTTTGATTTCCACTCTGAATCCCTGCAGCGTGTGCTGAGCTCGGCCACTGGGAGCTTTAGATGCTCTCTGCGCAGAGAAATCCCGCCTGGCTGTTCCACAGTGGCTCACCTCGGCTTGCTGTAGCCATCCTGTGAATTTGCAGGTGCCGCCGGCAGTATGGCGCTGCTGCCGCGTCTGCCGCGGCCTCAGGCGTGAGGCCGGTGTATCTCCTCTGTGGCTCTGTTCTCAGTCCGCTTTCTCTCTGGAGCCTGGTGATTTTTTGTTTCACTGGTGATGGTGTTTTCTGGCTATGAAAGGCGCTGATTTTGTGGTAATGGAGATTTGTTGTTAGCAGGGCTCTTAAGCCCCGCTTTTCTTGGTCGCCATCTTCCCGGAAGTTTTTAGATCAACTTCTTAATCACTTCCTACTTTTCAACTTTCCACTTTGCCCGAACAGGTATTTATCTTCTTTGTAGGCCTTTTGTATAGAAGAAATGACATAATAGCAAGCACTTGCATAGCATTTCCTTGGTGGCAAGTGCACGGTAAGTACTTTACATATCTTAAATCCGTATAAAAATGTTACCAGGAAAGTAGCAGTAGTATTTACATCCCAAGAAAAATATATGTAACAAGTGTCTAGTGTAAGTAGCTTGTCCAAGTTTACCCAGATTTTTACTAAAATCAGTTAATTTTAAGCCCAGTTATTTGTCTACAAAGTTCCTGCTTGTTACCCTGTCTCCATGTGTAGTAACAGTTTTGCCAACTATAAAGCACTACACAAAAGAACCTAATTGTTAACCTAAGAAGTGCCATGTTCCCTTGGTTCGGGGCATCCAGTCTTTGCTCTGACTGTTCACAAATCTCCCTGCATTCTTCCCTTTCACAGTCACTAACTAGAATTTTGATTGTGAGAAAAGTGGCAGACATTCCCTTAACCCCAATCCTTTACTAAGCTCTCTGTGGAACCTGTTAGTTGACTTAGGCTTTGTTTGTATTTTCCCCTCCATCCAGCCCAGTTCCAGTTGCACATGTCTAGGTTTTCATGAACAAAAGAATCCAAAGCCTGTCTGGCTGCTTATTATGGGCCCTGCATCCTGAATTCAGCTATCCCCACAACTAGCACTGTAGCCCCAGGAGCAGTGTGTTTAGAGCCTCATTGATTGAAACCAGCCAGATGTTTGGAAATTGAGATGCTCGCCCGTGCTGCCGCAAAGGAGCCTCCATGATGCGAATTCCTGATGGCAGTCAGGAGGGGAGGAGGGAGGCGAAGGCCTCATAAAATGAGCAAACAATAAAGAGATGATTATAGGTGTCTCACTTCGGCACTCAGGTTGGTAGCTGAGCTTACCTGAATTGAGTTTTAAGCACTAGTAATGAATTTAATTCTCCCACTTGGGAAATGATGGTATCGTCTTTCAGTATAAGAGAGATGGATTTACTTTCAAACAAAAATTGAGAAATTGGAGAAACAGAGGTGCTTGGCCATGCAAATGGGACCGTTTGTGATGAAGATGACTTTGAGGGCACAGTACATGATGCAGGAGAGTCTCAGCATCGGGGTTCAGATGCTGTTTCAGTCATGGCCAACTATGTGACCTTGAGAAATCTCTATTCTAGTCTCAATTTTCTCCTAGGCAACATGGGAATTATGCATCTATCTTAAGTGGTTGCTGTGAGTATAACAGTATCTCTCTTTCTTTATTTCTATGGTTATATTTTAAACCAAACATGAAGGCTATGAAGGGGTGAAGGTTAAGAGAAAAATAGACATGGCGAAAGTTAATTATGTTTGCAGTTACTAAAATCAGTCATTTTGCAAACACCTGGTGATTTGATAACTGTGCTAAGATGGCATTATTTTCTTCCCTATATTTTCATAAATATATTGTACATGTTTGTTCAGAGTATCCTGGTTTCTCAATTTTCTTGCTTTCTTAGCATTCCTCATAGTCACCAACTAGAATTTTGATCCTGAGAGCAGATCAACTCAAGTGAGGCAAATTCAAGTCTCAGTTTCATCAATCGTCACCTTTGAGACTATAGTCAATTTTCTTAACCAGTCTAAGGATCAATGGTCTCCTCTATAGAGTAAGAATAATAGTAGTAGGTATCTCACAAAGTTTAAGTAATTATTAAGGGAGATAATATATTACATATGTGTTATATATATTGAAGTATTAATTTTAGTGGCATATGGTAAATGCTCAAAAGATGTTTACTATCCTGGTATTATCATTGTTACTGTCATTTTACATATCTGCATATATCGATAAAACACCTAAATGGTACATTTGGGGCTTTTTTAATATAACATTTGATGACATGAAGCAACATTTAATTAAGAACATTTGTGCATAAAGAACACAAACAGTAGACATGGGCACATATGTAGTTCTAGGGGAGCGAACCCACATAAAGTAGCAGCCTGTGTCACGCCCAGGTAGACTGAGCTCAGAGTGTTTACATGACCCTATGGCACATGAAAAGTGAATCGGAAACAGCCTGTGAACTTGAATTCTGGAAATAGCTCTAGGCATCTCCTAGTCACAGATGTGACTTGAGAGATTTGACATCTACAGCCTGCCTAGTCCAATTCTGCCCTGCTCTCTCTGTTTCTTTTTCTTCTTGCACCCACCACACACATCCTAAGCTCCAGCATGTGGAATCCCTAGAGGTCCCTCAGCCCACTATGCTATTCCATCCCTCCAGCTTTTATACATACAGTTACCTTGTCTAGGATACTTTTCACTATTAGACTCACTACCAGCCAACGCTGTGGAAACTTCAGCTTATCTGAGAACCACACTAACTGCCCAGTCCTGAAGTGACCACCCAACCACACAACCTCCCATGTGTCTCAATCCCTCTGATTGTTTTCCTATTGTGGACTTCCTAGAGAGGACTCTTGCCACCTTGGTGTCTTGAGAACCAGGTCCTCCAGCTCTAGGACCCAGCCTCCTGATCTATGGACCACTATTCAGTCCGATGCTTAGCCTCAGTGTTCAGCCAGCTGTGGTGTGGAGCTGAGAAGTCACATCTTCAGCTGCTCCTGGGGCAGTGTGGTAGACACAACAGGGGCTTTTTATGGATGACATCAGCAGAGCCAGCTACAACCTTATGGAAAGTATTTGTTGGGACTGACCCAGTAGAGTTGTTTCCTTTCTTTCCAAACAGAAGATTTTTACACATGCATGACCTTATTACGGTGCAGGGAGCAGAACAATAGCTTCAAGACCACCTCAGAAATTAAAGAGAAAGCTGAGTGCAGAATCCTGCTGTCTTGGTCCTTTCTTCCCCTGACATACTAGAATCTGAAAAGGATGCTAAGCTATAGGCACCTTGGAAATCGTTGCAGGCCCAGGGCCCCAATTTCTCTTGTGGAGTCCTGTGCCTTTGACGGAGCTGGGGGTCAAAAGAGCTGTTTGCTTCTAATTGTCTCAATAAATTTTAAAAGTGTTATTACATTGTAGTGATTAAGAACTGGTAAGAGTAGATGCAGGAAGATAAGATCAAGGCCATGAAGCTTAATAGTCCTTAGCTGATTGTCACTTTTTTCTTTCCTTTTCAAAGAAAGAATAATTCTGCCCAGGACTCTAAAGCACCCAGATCCAGCAGCACTTTATATTTCCTGCCATAAAATTCCTGGACTGGAGCAGCTGCCAGCTGAAGTGAGGGTTGCACAAATAAACACTGGAGTTCTGATCCTTACAGCACTGAGCCTGGCCAGTGAGCCCAAAAGATAGGCATGACAGATCCCTGTGCAAAGAAATTGTGACCTTTCACACACTGATTTTAGTGTTGTCTAGAAATATCTTTCCTTTTTTTGTCCCTCTCTTCCTTCCTTCCTTTTTTCCTTCCTTTTTTCCTTCTTTTCTTCTTCCTTGGCTTAGGATGGAGTTAAGAGAAAAATATTGGAGAGAAAAACTATTTCCTATAGTCATCAATGGACCTTTGTGAGCCTAAAGTCCTATTATAATGATGCTATATATCTAATGTCTGCTACATAAAATAACTAGACTTGTTATTTTGCTGAAGTTATCTCATTTAATTCTATTTCGCATGATGGCTGCTGCCATTCCTATGATACAGAGGAGAAAACTGAGTCTTCTTAAGTTTTCTAAATTATTTACATTGCATCACATAGTTATGGAATGGTAGGATCTATTTAATAGTAGGAATGAGGATGCATTTAATGGTCCATTGATTGATTTTCAGAGCCCTAAAACCCCCATAAAAGCACATTTTGATGATGGTAAGAAACCACTTAAGTTCAAAGAAATTTCCAAGAAGGACAGATACATGATCTACCCAGATTTCCTCAAGGACTATATTTACTGTGCAACAGCAAAGCTCCCTTCATTAATATGAAACTGAATAAAACATACAGTATGCTCTACAAAAATCCTAGAATCTCTTCATAGCCATGAGTCAACATTTGCCATTCTTTTAAGTCCAGTGCATTTTGATGGTGCTGTCAATTCAAGTACCAATACAGGTGGGAAGAAGGGTTTCTGACATGGTTATGTCCAAGATGCATGTCTCCCTTTAACTTCCAAGGAGTTCCAGAGAAGTCTTTCTGATGAAGAACTTTGATGAAGCAAGCTACTTACATGTTATATGTCAGTGAAACTGCTTTTTATTTGGAGAATATAGCATACATCAGCTGCATTTTCTAACAGAATAAAGCAATGAGTAGCAATAACAAAACAAAACAAAAAAGAATAATCTACTAGAAAAATCCCTGGCCATTCAGTCATTGGACACTATTGCTGTTTGGAATGAATCAAACAAATATTAATAGCAACAAAATAAAAACCACAAAGGAACAATCGATTAGGCAAATGCCTGGTCATTCAGTCCTTTATCACTATTACTCCCTACAATAAATTCTAGATCCAAGAAAACTAGAAGTGAATGTCGGCTGATTTTGCTGGTCTCACTTTATACTAGATTATATATGCCTCTGGTAGCTTCAAGCATTTGTTAGATTAATGTACAAGATCCTCTTCAAGGAAAATCTACAAAGGACAAAGCCAGATACTTAGAGTAAAAGATGAGTCAGCAAAGGGCGAGAGTCTGATGCAGGCCCAAGTAATACTATACTATATCTGAAATGTAAATCCAAGGTGATGATTTGCCAGAATAGAGACAGATGAGACCAGAGAGCGTGGTAGCTTATCTGTGAGGTACTGGACACGTTCCGGGGCAGCAGGGTGGGCCCCAGCTGGGCTTTGAGTGTCCCTAGTGTCTCAGCTCTTCTGTCAGGTCATCATCAGTCTGTATTACTATCTACTTTTCAAAAGCTCATTCCTCTAAGAACTAGTTCTCATTCACCTCTAGGTACCCACACCTACAGAGTACAAGGAACTGCGTGGCTTCTCAAAAATATCGGTAAAGGAATACAGACACTGGGCTCTTCTCCCACACACACTTATCCTTGCTTTATCATATTCTGAAATACATGACACCCAGAGAGGAGACATTATGTCTCTCAGGTTGCTCAGAACCATCTCTTTCATCAACTAACTTTTTCCCCTAAATATAATCACTTTCTCATTCTGACAAATTGACTCTCCTCAAATATATGGTGCTATGCCTTGCACCAAGATCTTATCTTTGAGAAATAAAACCAACATTGGCAGATTGCACTGAGTTTCAAAATTAGCATCTTGGTACCCCCACCAGGACCAAGGCAGGTATTCTTTAGATAGAAGATCTGGGAGGGGGAGGGGGAACATATGGCTAAAATAAAAGTGTCCGGAAACCTTGCTGCAGTTGCACCAAGGAAATATATTTCATATTCTTCTCTCGATTAGCATTCTAATGGATTCTGACTCAGGTCTAACAGCTTGGAGAGAATATTACAGGCAATTGTGTAAATAATACAGGTTTTTTTTTCAGTGTGTCCAAATGTATAATTAAATGGATAATGTTACAGCTCCCCAAACCCACTAAGGCCTGCTGCCTAAATGGAGAGCTTTTGAAATTTCATCCCAATACATGGTTACATGATACATTGCTTTTATGGCCCGCTGGGCAAATGACTAGTGGTTTGGAAAGGGGTTGAATGCATATTTATAGTGGAGAGCACAATGATGTTTGGAAGGCCAGAAAAATTGCACTAGTAAATAGCATGAATTATACAAAAGCACCTCTTAATGTATCTGAACTTTTCTGATGCAGGATGTGTCAACACCAGCGCACTTCATCTCTTTAATGTTTGCAGGTATGCTTTTTCCAAATTGTATGCAATCAGATGTCGGGGTTAACCAAATTTGAAGGAGAAATCCTATTTCTGAAACGCCTCCACTACATTCAGTGTCTTTAAGATGTTGTGAGAATACAATTTCCATTATCAACAAACTGCACCTGGTCTTGAACCCAAGCTTAAGTGTCTGAGTCTGATCTTTTGCTCACATATACAAAAAAAAAAAAAAAAACCTCCAAAACAGAGGACGAAGCAACGAGCCTTCTGAGTCTTCGAAGGTCATAATGAACATGAGGCTGGATGAGAGCCCTGAGGGTGGGTGAACCGCTCTGTAGCTAGAATCCAAAGCCCCACATTTCTCCAACTTCACCAGACTGTTGTAGAACCTTGAGAAAGCCTCATCTCCTCACCGAGCCTCAGATTCATAATGTAATAATCAAAAAACAATCCTATATTCCCTCCCCACCCCACAGTTTTTTTTTGTAATGATTTAAGTAGGTCATATATATGAAAACACATGGCTTATAAAATGTAGTGAGCAATTCATAAAATAAGTGTGTTTTATTTACAACTCTACTTGTTTGGCAAATATTGTGGACATGATCATAGGCCAAGAACCATGCTAGAGACTGCAGATAAGATAATAACAAGGAGGCAGGTGTGTCTGCTCTATAGAAGTGCATGGTTTAATAGAAAATAAAGATAATAAAACAACTCAAATACAGTGAAATGCAAATTGTGATGGGAAAAGTAGGAGAGGGAGTGATGAATTGAGAGGAAGCATTTATTTCAGTCCTAGGTATGGGGGTAGAAGTTGGTATTGGGGCTTGGAAAGAGAAATTTCAGAGAAGATTGTCAACAGCCATCAGCCATTAAGGGGTGGGGAGAAGAACAGAAATAAGGATGTTTTCAAGCTTAGACATATACACATGAGGAGAAATTTATGTAAAGGAAAGCTGAAGACTGGTTGGCCCAGGAAGAGTGGGCCAGATGAGACTGTGTGATAGGAATGACCATAGCAGAAAGACCTACAAGGCTTTTGGAAGGGAATATCCCAGTCTCCCTGGAGTGTTGGCATAGCCTTCAAATCCTGTGCCTCCTGTCCATGGCCTTTCTCCCAGGGAGTTGTGTTCCCAATGCTCTTCCCTCTCCTGAGCCTGGGAATCAGCAGCTGCCTTCGCACAAGCCAGGCAATATGACCTTTCCTAAGTAATACTCCCCCCACGGGCTTTTTGGTGGTTAGAGAAGGTCCTGTTTCAATACACTTGAAGTGTAATATAAGAAGCACCCCCACCTGGGAAAAGGGGAGTCACAAGCCCCATGTATTTCCTAGCTTAATCCTAGGTCTTTTTCAAACAAAATGCCGCCCATTAGTGAGTCTGAAAATCAATGTAGCAGGCTTTGATCAGAATTACATTTAGATTGGATAGAATAGGAATAGAATAGAATAGAATAGAATAGAATAGAATAGAATAGAATAGAATAGAATAGAAAAGAAATAGACTGGATGGCTTCAGGAAATACTTTAATTATATGCATTTGTATTTATGCACACACTAGCTAGCAATGTGAAATTAATTTCTTTCTGTGAATCTCTGTCCAAACGCTTGAAAAACATCACTTTTGCTGAAGCAGGATGTAGGGTTTGGCCAATTCATTTTTGTGAAATATGAGCTTAAGAGATATTTCATAAAATTAATTCTAGTGCACATTTCTTATAAAATATAATTGTCTTTTAAGAATGCAGAAATCTAAATGCATGTATGTAATCAGAGTTATAAGGAATGTTATGCTTTCTCAGAGGATAAAAAGAAATTGCCTATGACTCCCTGCTGTGTGGCACTAGAATTGCTGGAAGGGCCATACAGTCATCAGAGACTGCCAGATGTATCTTTTCAACACATTTGAACATATATTAGAGTTTATTATTCATTAAACATTTTTATCCTCAAGAATGACTATTGGTTCTACTAGCATTTGATAATTTACTTTACAGTTTCTGTAGCTAAATAAGTTTGGGATTTATCACAGTTGTTTTAGACTTAGAAAACACTGAATTGCCTCATTTTAGGGGAGGTTATTAGGAACTTAGGCTGTGATGTATCTTCCCTAAAGATTGATAAAATCAGTGATCATGTGTCAAGAACTTACCATATGCCTGCTACTTAACTAAGCACTCAATATGCATAACCTTAGTGAATTCTCAAAGGAACCCTACAAGATAGGAAATATTTCCTTCAAGTTACAGATGTGGGGAACAAACTGACCTTGGGAAGTAAAATAATTAAAATAATACAAAGAATTCTAGACCATTAGACTTGAGTAAATGGTGCAGCAGAGACTGAAGCCCAGGTCTGTCAAGCACTACCACTGCAGGTAGGGGGGCTCTCCTACCCCCTTTTCCCATGAAACAGCACTTCTCTGCTTCTCCTACTCTTTACCACTGTGCTATATTCATTATTCTTTACAAGAACAACAGCCAACTTATGTAAGGAAAGCCAAAAAATTCACTGAATCTTTTGTTTTTTTTTTTTTTTTTTACAAACAGGAGGCAGGGCCACTTTATCAAATAGACCAAGCAGTTCTTTCTCTTGTATACTCTACGAAAAACTGAGAGGATGAGTCATGCCCATGAATCCTTCCTACAACTAGAAAATACAACTCTCCTTTGAAGAGCCAAAAAATAGGAAATATAGCTTTGGGTTAAACATCAGCCACAAGCTTTACTGGAGAGCCTTGTACATTCAGAGGGATTAGGCAACCTTCATCAATGAGATTGCTTTATCTCTTTGGGGCTTCTTGGGATTATGGTCTACCAATGAGAAGCCAGAAAGAGAGTAGTATGTAAGGATACCTCCAATATCCAGCAAACACTTCTTACCGTTATTCTGTGATTTCATGACTTATCAGTGTCCAGAATTCTGAGGAGTACTCCTCACTCCCTAGTCTTGGTGAATGCGAGGGAAAAAAAATACTATGAGACAAAGTCTTCAGTGATTTAGCATATTCTAGACATAATTTGAGTATGTCTTTATTTTTATTGTTACATTATAATTATAGATAATAATGAGATTTATTGTGCTATGTCCATACATGCACATAGGATAATTTGGTCTATTTTATTTCTTGTGCCTCCTCTTTCTTTCTACTTCTCTGTCTCCCAATCTACTTTTTCTGCTCAACTTGTCTCACTTCTATTTTCATGAGAACCTTTTTCTTTTCTTTTTTATTCTCTATTTTCCACAAATCAGAGAAAACATAAAACCTTTGGTTTGTCCTTTAAGAGACAAAAAACTAAATATATCATAAGTCATAGTTTTTCTGGACCTATCACTGTTGTAAATAAATCTACAAAAGATTGACATGAGGGAGTCCTGACAAAGCCCATAACACGACCTGTTTGTTACAGCTGAGGAAACTTAGATGATGAGTGAAGTATGACTTGAACAGTATCTCAAGGTTTTGACAGTTTGGTTCCTGGTTTCCTCGTTTCCATTGGTGTGGGATCTGGCTTTGCTATAACCTAGTTTGAATCCAATTCATTTCTTGAAATTTCATACAATTCATTTCAGCTCCTGCTTCACAGAAACCATGTAAGTAGTCAAGTAAAACAAGAAGAGAAAGATGCCACCTTTAACACAATAAATTATATCATTCAGACTCCTGAAAGACTAAAAAGAATGACAACATGACTTGAATGTATTTCCTAGAAAAGCAGTTTAAATTGTTTCTAGGAGAATTTTGCATCATTAGTTGCTTCTTTGAAGGGAACCTCAGGCAAAATACAAAGAAAGACCAAGAGGAGCCTCCAGATAGGATGGAAACAGAAAATATTATTTCAGTGAATTGACTTCAATTCTACTAAAATCTCCATAAGACACAAGCCAATTTCTAAGAGAAAAAATGTAGCCTTGTATTATCTAGGAAAGTCCAGGGGTGTTAATTATGGTTTCCAACACTCCCCAGCATTGAAAAGAAAGGACAAAGAATCATGTTGAGAAGCTCAGGAGTGGGTAACACTGGTTTCTCTCCCTAAATATCTCAATAGACCAAACAACTGTCTGTTTCTCCAAGATATAAACTCTCTAACATGTTATAGCTCTATAAAATCCACAATTCTATTGTGTAACACCATACATACCATAATTTTGCAACAAGTTAGTACTTAAAATAAAGCCCATTTGCACTATTTTATGCAGAATTTTCCCAATGGTGTCCAGGTGTTGTGGACTGAAAGCTTGTGCCCCCGGCTTCAAAATTTGTGTGCTGAAATCTTTTTTTTTTTTTAACAATTTTTTATTGAACATAAGTAGTATACATTTACACTATATTTGGTGCCCTCTCCCCCCCCGCCCCCGTTTTCTCTCCCCCCCTCCCACCAATGGTTGTCCAGGTTAACCATGTCTTATTCATAATTTTACACATGTTCAGGTGTAGACCCTCATTAATCAAGATCGGCCTTTCTCCTCTCCTATCTTTCCATTAAAACTTAGCTAGTATTTCCCCTCTTAGCAAAACTGTGGGAAATACACACAATGGAATTCTATTCAGCCATAAAGAAGAACAAAATTATATCACTTGCAAGAAGATGGAAAGCCCTGGAGAGCATCATGTTAAGTGAGATCAGCCAAGCACAGAAGGAGAAGATACACATGTTTCCTCTAATATGCCCAAACTAGAAAACACAAAGGATACCAGTGTGCTGAAATCTTAACCCCCAGTATAATGGTTCTAGGAGGTGAGGACTTTGGAAGGTGATGTCATGAGGGTGCAATCCTCATGAATGGTATCAGTGCTTTTATAAAAGAAACCCCAGAGTGCTCTCTCATCTCTTTGGACATACTAGGATACAGAAAGGTGACAGCTATGAACCAGAAAATAACAAACATCAAATCTTGTGCTGTCTTGACCTTGGACTTCCTGGCCTCCAGACCTCAAGGAATAAATGTTTGTTGTTCACAACCTACTTTATATGTGGTGTTTTAAAATAACAGCCTATACTAAGATTCTCAGTGTTTGTGTCCTAATATCATTTCCTTCAGGCTGTGTTCAAGAATCCATATAAATATCTTCATGAGAGTCCTCTCCTTCTGAAATACCAGAAAACCCTTGGAATTGATTTTTTTTTTTACTGGTTAGCAAACTGAGCCCCAGAAAAGGGAAGAGACTGGATACATCCAGCCACAGACCTGGTAGAGACTACAGATCCTACACTGCTGTGGTCCCTGGAACCACCTACTCAATAATTGGTCACACTTCATCATCCTAACACAGACTTAAGACTTGGCTCTAAATTGTGTCTTTTATTTCTAGTAATTCCTAGTGTTCTCATAATCCAGTGACACTCTGTAAAATTAGTAAAATATATTCTACTTGCAATTGCCATGGTTCTTACAGTGGAATAAACAAATGTAGAAATAATTTTTAAATAGAATGATATGATAAAAACAATTTTCCATCTATTTCTATCTTTTTTTTTAAAAAAAAAAAAAAGGCATTTATCCAGTATATGCTTGACTAAGGGAACCTGTTTTGGTTGGAACACAAGTTTGAAAGATACTGGCTGACTGACCAAATGAAGGAAAGTTACCATAGCAACTGGCAACAATCACTGCGTCCTCATATAAGAAGTCAGAGTCCTTTTTCCTTCATCATTTTCTTCTTAATTTAAATTTAAATTTAGTTGGGCCTGAGCCATGAGATGGTTAGTTCTGATTGAGAAAATTTGAAAATATTTGAAAAGTGAGTAAATATTATTACAAATTTGTGTGTAATTCTTTTTGCCTTTCCATTTGGTTTTTCTTGATGGTCTGGCTCAGTCAACATGACTGTGTCTGTTCTCTTGAGGACTTGCTGAAGCAAAGGAAAACAAAAATGGCATTGATCTCCATGCTCCAGAATTAGGGAAACCTACCTCCTCTATTCACCTTCTATCACAGACCCCAGAGCTACTGATGTATGCAATTGTCACAGGTGTCTTGTGGGCCCAAAATACCCTATTATTCAAGAGTTCAAGAATGGGGATGCAGAGCAGACTCACAGGAGACTCCAGCACATCTCTGTGGCTGAAGAAGTCTATTAACAAGAGACTCCATCTGGTTGTAGTAGACAGTTGCGAGAAGACACACACTTGCATGCCTGTACACACACACTGGCAGAAGGGCTGCAAATTCCATCTGGTTTGGGTTCCACAGCATTGCCATTTCTGTTAATGGTCAAGTGCTCCCTCTAAGAAGTGACGTGAGAGAGGCCAACAAACCCAGAAGGCTCATTTCTTCAGCTTCAAATGCTTTTCATCTCCACCAGCAGAAGACACACTGAGACTGGTATAGTTGAACCAGATAACATCAACTTCATTTTTTGATGAGTGTTTTAGATAAATCTCTAATTTAGTGAGTGTGGGTCTTTCAAAAGAGTCATAAACTCAGAGGTAAGATGCAGGCATTCACTAAGGGACTGCATAGAACAATTAGGAGAAGCATAAGGTATAAATTGGTGACAAATTAGAAATAAACTTATTGAAAACCTCAAATAATATGACAAAATATAACTTTTGACATGAAGCAGAGTGCCTTGCTTTGATGATATGATGCATTGAACTGGGAGCTGAGCACTAGTTATGATGTTAGTTTCATTTGATTAATTTTAGATCTATACTCCCGCCCCAGCACCACTCTCTAAACATACTGTTCTGACCTGTGGAAAAAAATGAGTGAACTCATATAGCCAAACTTTACACTTTCTTTAAGAACTTTTGATTTCAATTAAAAACTTGCCCCAATTTTACTGATTCACAAATTGAGCCCCAGAAAGGAGAAGTGACTGAACACATTCAGGCACAGAGAGCTGGGTAGAGAAAACAGATCTTCAATTGTTGTTGTTCCTGGAACTTGCTACCCAGATGACTGGTCTGATAATAATAGAATGATAATAATAACAACAAAAACCATAAAAGCAACATGTCCCTTCTTGCTTCACATGAACCACAATTTAGCTTAGCTATACACTAGTTTTGACTTGTGAATAAACTGTATTAAATATTGTCTCATGAAAGAAGATCTAAGTCTATTTTTCATTGTGCCGATATACAAATACTACACTCTTAGACATCTAGCTTCCCACTTTATGATGAGTAAACAAACTCATAGAGGTAAATAGTGTGGTATTGCAAAGCATGTTGGTGAAGAAACCGGGAATCTGGCTACCCAGGTTGGTTCTTTCCATCCTAATATTCACAACAGAAAAGAGCATGAGAGGAAGCAGGTTCAGAAGCTCCAAGGAGCTTCCTCCTGGGTAAGATGGCAGGATGCTGAGGCCCAGAGCTCATATAGCTTGAAGAGGTGAATTTGGCAGTGACTCTGAAACACTCATCGTTGGGGCACTTGTATACAAGTCTATTTTGTTTCTATTATCCTTTTTTTCTAAAAGGTGATAGAAAGCCTGTTCAGCACTCTGGACTCCTGAGTACTGATAACTTTTGCTCAGAATTAAGTCAGAAGCAACCCTGGCTCCTGTTTCTAATCTACACAAACTTAAGCAGTAGTTTCTATACTCTATCACCTATCACCACTGGTCACAACCCACAAATTTCTTCATTTTGTCTGTGAAACTTGTTCTTGAAAGATAATAAATTAGCACCAGTCTCCATTTAAAAATATTTATCCAGAGTGATGAATATTAAAAAGTCACATAATTTTGACATATGTAAATCTATCATAAATATAAGATTTAATCAATATTTGTATATCAGTTGATTTAAATTTTCATAAAACAAAAATATAGTGATATTTTTGATATAGTGATGAAACAAATATATAGTGATATATATATGTGTGTGTATATATATATATATATATATATATATATATTCAAAAAACTAAATTTCTTATCTCATTGCCAAGCAGAAAATGGGGAGATGACATATTCTGGATGTTCTAAAATTAGATTGTCATGAGGGTTATAGAACCCTGTGAATATACTAACCAACAGAATGTGAGATAGTTGATGGAGTTTTGCAGAGGTAATTAAGGTCTGTAGTTATTCATTTTTAAGTGAATCAGAAGGATATTTCTCAGGTGGGTCTGCCAGGAAGGAAGATGAGCTCTTTCAGGAAAGTTCCATGCCTTCTCTGGGAGAGCAGAGAAGGTCTCTTGATGGCTTTGAAGTAACCATGCTGTGGTCTCCCTGTGAAGTGGTGTGGCATCTGGGAGCTGAGAACCTCACTTCTATAACCAGGAGGAACTGAATTCTGTCAATTACCGGAATGAGCTTGAAACAGAAACCTAAGGTTCAAATGAAAATATAACCTAGATAGCACCTTGATTGTAACTGTGTGAGACCCTGCCCAGGTGACCCAACTAAGTTATGCCTGGACCCCAATCCATAGAAACTGTAGATGTAAATGGTATTGTTTTAAGTCCATAGATTTGTGGTAGTTCATTACACTGAGGAGGAAATTAATACGACTTGTGTTATTAAACTGCTGAGTCCAAGATTTTTTGCAGTAAAGAGAGTCCTCTTGAGTTAGGAAACGCCAGCCCTGCATACTGTTGGGTGCACATCAAATGAGGTCCAGCCTATGGAATGTTTCCATCCTTTCAGGGTCTTATGGTTCAATTGAGGGGATCAAAAAGTGACATCATGATTACTCCTTTTACCTCTCAGAAGTCCTGTAAGTTTACTAAAACTAGTCAGACTTAAAGGTTCTCAGTTACAACTCCTGAAATGAGTGGTCATTAAGATTTTATGAACAGGTGGTGAAGTAGGCGTGGGCAGGGCACAGACAATGTCCTGGAGTCCCCGCACCATGCACAAGACTTCTGCTACTGAGTAATACAAACTTCACCCCCACCATCACTCACCCAATCCCAATTTTATGCCTTGCAAAGCATACAGACAACCACCACCACCTCGACACACAACCCTATACACATTCCTCTTTCCCTACATGACTTATTCTCTATCACTTCTAGGTTTCAGATGAGAGTCAGTAAGAAAAATATATACAAAGCCTCACATTCCAAAATTGAAATATTTGGATATTGAGATGCTTTTTTACTACTATGTGATTCCAGGGTGCCTTGCATTCTAAGGCTGACATAATAAGGCATGAGAGCATGTCTGCTGATTGTGACTGCATAGTCACATCATAGAGTGAGACCTAGAGCTAAGCCTCCCCCACCACCAAAAGTTAGAGCACCTGGGGCTGAATCTTACATTGACTCTTACCACACAAACTAAGAGTCCTAGTGCTCATATGTGACCTATACTATATGACCTTCAAAATAATTACCTGTTTCAATTTGGTTCTTAATTAGTGTGTTTATTTACTCTAGTGAGAGTCATATTGAAGAAACCAAATTATCCATTATTAAGTGCCAAATTTTCCATTATTAAGTGTTACTGTTAGGTAACATTTTGAAGTTTCTTCCTCTTTATGTTCCAGTGTTGGCAGTAGCTCTTGACAGCTCTAAAATGAACAGATCTATCAGAAACGGTATTACAGCTGGGAAAAAATGAGAAAAAGATTTCCAGGGACCTATTCTGTACTATCTCTTATTAAATTGAGTATAAACTCTATAAAGACCTATTAATGTGTTTGGTTTTATTTAAAGTATACCTGAGGGGATGGTCTTGCTATTCTACATCAAATATGTATGGATAATAACTAATATTTGTATAGCACTTTAGATTTTACAAAGTGTTGCAAACTTTGCTAAAATGATACAAGAGAAAGGAACCCAAAGTTGTTGCATACTTAACTAGTAGATAGTCACCTTTCTGGACAACTTTTATGCATCTTTTCATCTAATCCTGGTATTAACCTTATGAAGGAAGATTTTGCTATGACAGGGTTGCAGTGAGTAAAACAAAAGGAAGTTACACATGCATTCTACAGATAGAAAGTAGTTGGTCCAAAGTTTGAATTCAAGAGTTGTGATTTCAAACTCTGGACTCTGTTTATTGGAGGGAAGAGCTCAGTTTACTTGATGAACTTCAACTCTCTTCTCCTTCTATGAGCTACAATAAGAGAATAAGTCTTTTCAGGAAAATATGCTTTAAAACTTCCCATCATATTACTAAGTATTTTTATTGTTACTGAAGCCATTTGGAAGCCAGTATCTATAGCTTCACTTTACTGTATCCCCTATAACACCCAGATATGGACAAGGACATTCTACCTGAGAGATGCACTCCAAGCATCCCCCCTTTTCTTATATAGAAACAAGTTCTCACTCTGTTTCTGGGGGTCTCACTAAGCTGCTGAAGCTGGCCTGAACCTGTGATCCCCCTGTCTCAGCCCTCTCCCAAGTACTGAGAATACAAGAACATGCCATGACACCAACTCTAATATTACTTTTAAGTGAAGGCCTTTTCGATGTTTTAAAGAATATTTACTGAGATATAACATAGATACACATACACAAACAAATGCCCAAAGACTGAAATTTTAGGGAAAACACATCTTGAAGGATAAAGACATCATTCCCTGGCTGATGGTAATCAAAACCAGCAGTAAGCCAGGCATAGTGGGACACATTTGTAATCACAGCATTCAGGAGGCTGACACCAGAGAATCACATGCGTGGACAGCCTCAGCCACTTAGTGAGGCTATCCACAACTTAGTGAGATCCTGTTTCAAAAGAAGAATAAAAAATATAGCAGGGGTATAGCTCAGAGGTCGAATGCCCCTGAGTTCCATTCCCAGAACTGCAAAAAATAAAATAAAATAAAAGACAGTAGTATCAGGTATTAAGATGACTTCTAAGGTCTTCAGTCAAATGCTTCCATTGTCTTGATTTAATAAAACTGCCTGTATTTTTGCCTTCTATAAAATTATTTTGGTCAGAACAGATTTTGAGAAGCATCAGCTTATGGGATTATAGGCACTGTGAACAAGAGGTTAATTCAGAGCAGTCGTCAAAGATATAAATCAAGTACTACATTCATAGGTATCAAAAAAAAAAACAATGGTTATCAATTTATCTATGCAGGGAACTCTGGAACACAAAGTCAAGTTATCAAATTTCTGTAGAATGAACTGTAGAAAGTCCCTAACAGTTTACTATTTTTAGTACCACAAAAATGGTAATTTTGCATGATTTAATCTTTGTCCAGGAATCCATTCTAATTACAGCTATAGAACACAAAATAAAACTAGTTTTATGCAACCTCTGCTTGATTAGGCTTGCCAGGACGGATTTCAGGTTCCATCCAGATTCAAAAGAAAAGATTTCTATGGTCAACCTACGTAGTGCTGCCTACGTAGTGTCAAGGGAAATGGTACATCTCGTGGCTCACATTTCCATTTCTCTTTTTGGGAAGAGAAGAATATTAGAAAGTGTCCTACCAAATGTTTAGGGTAGATGGAAAATGTGAAGAGGATGGGTTCCATGAGAAGGACAGTGAGATAAGAGAGACTTCAGTTCCTTCCTGTTCTCTTGACTCACTGTTTTATACATGGCATGGACAAATCATTTTGAACAGGAATAGGATTACCCAGACAAATATCCTCTTAACTAACACAAGCCCATGCTGGGCTTCTCCTAACACTCTATAAAATCTCTAGGCTTGCAGTTTCTTTTCAGAAAGTGTTCTTGATCAAAAAGAAGCTTCTCCTGATGGTTCACATAAAACAGGCTGACAGTTTAGAGTCAAGCACAGGAAGAAAATGGCTTTCGATACATCTGCTCAGTTAATTATAAAATTTAGCCGAGTATGATTGTAGTCACCCCCATTTCTCTAGCCCAGCATTAGCAGCTAGAGATCCCTCTCAAAGGCACCCTCCCATGAAGTGTCCCAATTACCAACATATAGGTTCTTTCCTTACAATTTGTTTACACACACACACACACACACACACACACACACACACACACACGGACACTAGCTACTGCTAAAGAATTATGCCCTATGATGAAGTTGGTTACAAATCTGGATATGGCATAGATCCTAACTTCTAAGGTTTGCCATAAAACGAACTATTACTTTGAATTGATGTCAGGGAAGAAGGCTCTATTGAGTACCATACGACTTAAGGAAGTCAGCAGATCTACTTGTAGAATTAGGGATTGAAATGAAGACAGCAATTCATAAAGCCTCATAAGGATAAAGAAAAATTGAGCTCAGGTATCATATAAGGGTAAGAAGTTCACCATGAGATAGTGAATCAGAGAGAGAAGTTCATTCAGATGAAACAAAATAAGTAGAAAACGAAGATGTAAACCAGCCAGGCATACCTTGGAACCCAAACCAAGCTAAGGCAAGATACATTTTAAGGGGGTGGCAGATACTGAAGGCCACATCATTCCTAGCTACTTCCCTTGTTTTCTCTTCTACCAGGTCCCCGCCTCCAGTTCTAGTAACCCACCAATCACTCATATGCTCCCTGTTACCTACAGGATAACATAGACAGTTCTTTAAAAGGACAAATGAGACCCATCATCATCTAGTGCCCAATCTTCCCTGTCTGCATCTCCTATGATTGCCTTCATTCAAACATTTATTTAAAAAAAAAGACTTGGCTCATCACTACTACGTTCAAGGCACAGCATGAGATGGGTATGTAGCAAGGGAGGATGATCCCTGCCCGTGTAACAGTTACTTGTTAACATGAAAAACATTCACCTTTTAATAAAGTGCATGTGGTTTAACAAAGGTTCCTGACAATCCTACATAGAGCCTTTGTATATCCTACCATCTCTTCTCAGAATGTCCTTCCTTCCTTGACAAAGTGAGGGATTCCTGCCCAACCTCTATACTCCTACTCTGCCTCATTTACTCTGGAGACCTGCCAGGAATGAAGCATCCTATTCTCTGCACACAGGATCATACCTGACTGGTAGCTCTTGACCCATGATTAGATACCAATCCTGGCTTATCTGAAGACAGAATACTGAAAATAGCTAGTGTAAAAGGAATTCTATCCAATCTCAACTAACACTGGTCAACACAGTGATGCACACCAATGTGTACCAACAGTGTTTCAAGTCTCCTTCTTGTGATAATATGCTTTTGTCTTGTGCATATGTGTATTCCCAGAGCCCATCTCGTAGTAAGTCCCAATAACTTTCCTGAGTAAATGGAGAACTGATTTTCTCTGATACAGACCCACATTTTCACTCTACTTTTCTTGCCAGGGTGTTACAAGAGGCAGTTATTTAGGCAAGTCCTTTAAAATTGTCTAGTTCTCTCCTGAGAATTTTAGCTCTGGAAAGGATTAGACTAAATTGGAACATTGACCTGTTCTCTTTTACCTCTACTCTCTTCAACCACACGATACATAACTATTTCCCAGAGTAAATGATAGGGTGCATATAGGTATTATGGTTAGATAAAATATTCCCTGACGATCTCATGTATTAATGTCCAGGATTGATATGATTAAGTCACGAGGGATGTTATCATCTCATCAGTATATAAATCCATTGTAATGGATATACTGGGTGATAATCTAGCTCAGTGAGGTACGTCTGGAGAAGGTGGGTTTCTGGGGTATGGCTATAGGAGCTGTCCTCTTGTCTTTGAGTCCACTTGCTGGTTTACTCTCTCTCGTTCTGATATCCACAGTGTGAAAGCAGAGTCTTGCTCTTTTTCCTCTCTCCAGGTCCAGCTGCTGTGCCCTGAGCTCTGCAGACCTGGCCTCACATAGACTGAATCTCTAAATCTCCAAAAACTCTGAGCAAGTAAAACCTTCCTTTAAGTTGTGTGGTTACAGCAATGAGAATGATGACAGAGACAACCAGATACAGAAGCCCGGGATAAATAAAATTGTTAAAATGCCAAATTTTTAGTGGAATATCTATTTTAAAAGAAATACCATCTGCATTTTTGGTGGGTTTTGGCTTTGCTTATTTGTTTTTGGTTATTTTGTTGTTGTTTTGTGTTTTCTAACAGCTTCTAGTTATTGAGGCAGTTCCCAAATTAGCTTTCAGTGCTATATGTCAATGAAGCCAGATCTGGCATCTTGCCTGATGGCAAAAAACATGAGTCTCTGGTGGTGCTATCAGCTGCCTCTGCTCTGTCACTCTGGTTTTGCACTTGCGTGACAATTTGGAGAGGTTTCACCATCCTAGCATAGCATAAATAAAGAGAATCAAAGGAATTGTTGTATCTGAAATGCTTCCCTTCTTTTCCATCAGATTCACAGGGTGCCAGAGCTGTAAGGAATCTTACATAGTATCACCTCAGAAGCCAACTCTGATTGGCTCGTGGTGGTTTCTTGGAAGGATTCTATGGAACAAGACCAACATCCGTTAATGACATTTGCCAAGGAGTGGAGAGCAACGACTGGCGTTAATTCTGATTTAGCCCTGCTCCTTAACTAATAGATGACTGAACTGAGGTCCAAAGAAAGAGGTGGTTGGTGCTTGATCGCAGAACAGACACTAGTATAAATAAGCCTGGTTCTCACATCTCTTGATTTCTAGGCTGTTTTCTCCTCCCATGATACCCACTTTTATCATTTAGATTGAAGAAGAGGCTTGTCATCTAGGGTGAAATCTCTGATAATTCAGTACTCTTCAACAGTACTTTTTGGCAGATGTTTGGGAATAATATACAAGATAATTTTTTGCCTCTTATTTTTTGTCTCTGAAGACAAACTCACATGATAGAAGCCATAGCAGGCACTAATACATTGATGTTTATCTTGACCCTATCATCCCCGTTAGGTCCTGCTTCCACATAACAGCTGTCCCACCAGCTCCACCCATAGCTCTAGCTCTCCTGGAGCTCCTCCTAATTACAGGTCCATGCAGGAAGATTGATAGGCTTCTAGACAAGGGCTGCCATGCAAAGATCAGCTTCATTCTACAAATAAGTGCTTTCCCTATGTTGCAAGGATAGCCAAGCTGTCCAAGAAGACTAGTAAAGACACTCGGTCATTCATGCCTCCACTGATATAAAACATGCATTTTGTGGAATCAGTAGATGCCAACTCTTCTCCAGAATATTTAGGTTACAAGAATGCACAAGAGATAGAACCAATCTGATATCAAGTCCCTTACAGTGGGAGTGTGAGAAGAAACAGGAATTTATGAAACAGCCTGGTGCCCTCTAGGAACCACAAACAGCCCAGGAGTTTGAGAAGTGGCAGACTCTTGAATCTGGAGATGATGAACGAAGAGACAAAAGCTATGTTCTCTGTGTCATGTAATCGGACTTCAGCAGAGACAGTGGCTTCTTCAAGATTGAGCCTCAGATATAAGAAATATCCCTCTAGCTACACTGTAGAGACTGGAGGGGGAGGAACCAAGCAGTTGCCTATTGTAATAGTACAAGTGGGTAGGAATGGAGTCCAATCTGATGCAGAGTCAGGGACAGATTTGTTGAGTATGGACAATCATTTGTTCCAAACCTCCATTTTACAGGAGATAAAAAATACCCACAGCATCCAAGAAATATACCCAAGGGTTCTCCGGCTCAGGTAACCATGTGAGTTTGGTTAACTTTGTGTTTAGATCATGCATAATGACCTCTTATATCACAAGGATCACAGAGATCCCTGAAAAATTCAGCATTTATTGGTTCTTTGGCCAAAGAGTAGACAGTCTGCCAGCAACTCAAAGCAAGGATTTTGCTTCAGTCATTTCTCTTCCTTGTGATTTTATTTCCCCTGCCTGGGCCCCTGGTCTATAGCTCAGAGTGAGTTAGACAGTAAGTGCTCAATAAATTCTTCTTCAGTGCAATTGCATTTGGCTTCAAGGGGATCCTTTCTGTCAGTCTTTGTTCTTGGAGTTGTGGCCCCTGAGGGAAGTGGTCCTTGACCACAGCCTTCACCAGCAGCACCTGGAGAAAGTGTGCGGTGGGCCACGCTGCCACAGAGCAGAACACCTGTCTCCAGACGTTGCTTTGAAGTAGGAGCACAGGCAGCACTCTCTTGACACAGTCCTGGGAAGAGAGCCTTCTGCTCTCTACCCATCACTTCTATGCAGGCGAGAGGGAGCCTTTCTTTTTTTCTTTTTTTTTATTCTCCAAGACATCAAGTTTAATAATTTCACTTCCCAAATGCAACCATTTCTATGAAGTAAGAAAAATCATAACGTTAGCCCTCTGCATTTACCACGTGCCATGCACTTTTAAAACATCTGGAAAGCCTAGATGCATCCAACAAGTACTTATTTCCCTCTATACAAGGTGTAGCAATGAATAAACCACACACACATGCTTAAGAAAGGCTGTCATTTGAAAGTGTCTTCTAAATAGGAATACTCTGGTCTAGAACCCTTCCCCTTCCTATCTCATTGACCCAAGGGTCAGGTATACACATCTGCAGTGCTCAGGACTTTAATAATTTCACTTCCTAAGTGTTGTGTGTGTGTGTGTGTGTGTGTGTGTGTGTGTGTGTGTGAGTGTGTGTGCGTGGTACTGAGAATGGAACCAAAGGGTATTCTACCTCCAAGCTATACCCCCAGTCCTATTTTTTTTTATTTTGTTTATTTTTTGAAACAGGGTCTCACTGAGTTGTGAAGGGCCTCGCTATGTACCTGAGGCTGTCCGTGAACCGCAATCCTCCTGTCTCAGCCTCCTGAATGCCAGGAGTACAAGAGTGTGCCACCACAACATCCCGTCTCTAAGTGGTTATAAGTTTAGTCTTTTCTGTGCACTTTAACACAGAGTGTCATCAATGTATTAGTTTAGTGCTTTCATCATACACTGGCAACCTCTTTACAATCTAGAAAGAGTAGATATTGTAAAATAGAACTCATTTGTCCTTTTATATTGACTATATACACAGCAAAGTAAAACAAAACACAGACATAAGGGACAACAACGGGCAATCTTGCTTCACCAAAAACATATTTGTGTTAAAAATCGTAGAAAGAGTATCTTCTGAAAAGGACTCTGGAAGCAAACAGTATAACATCACATCTAAATGACAATGTGCGGGAGTCTTTCTTGACAGCTGCACAAGCCACCTCCTTAGGGCGGCCCAGCTCTCATCTTACTGCCCCTTGCAGCTCCTCCAGTGGTTTTTGCTCACAATGCATGTCTGTTACAAGGAAGCAGCGGAATGCTGAAGGCCACTGGGGCAGCAGTAACCTTTCCATCTGCTGGGACTGCAGGAGAGCTCAAGCTTGCCAGGACTGAGAATATCCCTCAAAACAACTGTTGAAACCTTTACAACTCCTGCCAAGAAGAGTTTTGTCTTGTCCAGTCACATGAAGAATGTTTAGTCCCTAAAAACCAGTGACTCCACTTCCAGTAATGTATCCAGAAAAACTCTCCTCTGCACAAGGTCCAACAATGTCTCTTCCAATTGTTTTTCATAGTGAAAAATGGAAAAAAAACAAATTTCAGTTTGGGACCCAATGAGAATGTATCCTATATTATTCTGATGGAACACTATGCAGCCAGTAAAAGGACTAAAACAGTATATATATATATATATATATATATATATATATCCATAAGGACTCATTCAAGAAATATAAAACTGGAAGTTAAAGAAAATTTTAAATAATTATAGAATAAAATACCACTGCATAGCTTAAAACCAGTTATATGCCAGTGGTTAAGATTTTCTGAAAAGAAAAAATAGTAAATATTTAGGCCTTGTGGCCCACATATGGTTTCTATCATGTTTGTCTGTCTGTTTGTTTGTTTGATTGATTGATTGATTGGTTGATGGATTGATTTTAAATGACTTAAAGCATGAACAAAAGCCACTGGTAGCTTGTGGTCATTACAGAAACAAACCATGGGCTTGATTTTCCTCACAGGCCAGTTTGCTGACTTTTGCCATGTAGGATTAATGCCTCTATTTATATGTAAAAATACAAGAAAAGATAAAACACATACACAAAAGATTTATAACAGTACTTACCACTGAGGAACAAAGTGGGAAAGAAATGTAGGACAAGATCTACTTGGAATGTTTTATGTCTTTCATTAAAGTTTCGAAGCAGGTATTAACAATGTTCCATCTTAGGTAACAGGTGCAGAATACTTTGTTCTTTATTGTTCTTCATAATTTCCTGCTTTTAAAAACATACTCCAAATAAAAGAACATATAAGAACCTCCAGGCCCTTCACTCAATACCACAGCTACTACCTTATTCACAAAGACATTGCCGTGATCAATATTAACAACCAACCCACCTCGCTGGTCACACCATGTCTCCTGCTCATGCATCCTGAGCGAATTCAGCTTGGGATAAAGGTGTTACTCAGAGAACTCAGTCACTTGGCATTATATCGAATATTTGCTGAATGTCTGATCTGAGTCAAGAGCTCTGGCTGGAGCTGTGAGGAGTGGCAGATCAGTCAGACATGTGAGCACTGACTTGGCCCTCAAGAGGCTTAAAGTCAGGTAACAGAGAACACTTGCACACCCAGCACCACACACGATAAAGAAGAGCATTTGCTGAAAGAGGTACTCAGGCCACGTGCGATGGGTACCCACTGCCCCATCACGAGGGGCCCAGACCTCATGATGCTGGCCCTGATACCCAAGGACAAAGAGAAGCTGCTAAAGACATAGAAACAGAGACATGGAGTGACCACCAAGGCTGTTTGTTAATATTAATTGCAGCAGTATCTTTGTGAGTAAGAAGAAAGACTAGAAGCAAAGGCACAGGCTTCTCATAGATGAAGAGCTTCAAAAAAAAAAGGAAACGTGCCAGCCGTCTTTGGAAGGCAGCAGAACTCTGGACCCTCATCCTCCAAAGTCATTGTCAGTCGATACACCTGAGCTGGGGAACTGAAATAGGGAAAAGGTCACCTAGAGACTAAGAGGCAGGAAGAGGCAGAAGAGGCTTGTTGAGGCCCCCAGCGTGATGTGTGAGCAGCAGGAACAGGGAAGCCTCTGCACAGCCACAGGGGCCAAGCCCTGTCTCTCAGAAGACATTATCAAAGCAAGGCTTTGACCATTGGGGAAAAATTCATCTTCCGAGGACCAATTCCGGGATCCCAGAAAGCACAGCAACCTGCCAGTAACTGGGATGATGTCACTGTGCATCCATAGCCTCCTTGGGGCAGCCCCGTGGCAAAGGTTCTGACCCTACACGCTCTACTCAAGCCAGGAAGGTTGTTTTCAGAGGCTGAAGCGACGTGGTTGGTGCCTGGCCACAAGGCTAGTGTGCTTTCTTCTGTAAATTACACATTTGTTGTTATTGATGAGTGTGTGTGTGTGTGTGTGTGTGTGTGTGTGTGTGCGCGCACGCGTGCGCACACTTCCCGCCTTTCCTCAGGCTCCCTGTCTGGAGATGCCATGTGGCCTCTGTATCAGAAATCAGTTGTTCTGATTTCTGCAGCCACGTCACAAAGGCACAGATGTTAAGGGGAGACACGGAAAATTGCCTAAATGAGGCATTTACTCCTCAGTAACGTCTGCCTTGCAGGGCTGCTGGCAGGCGATGAGGGAATGGGCATGAAAACACTTTATAAACTGCAAGAAAATATCCCCAAAGGTCCTATTCTAATTATGAAATTGGCATAAAGGCAAAGCTACAGCATCCCTCAGCACTGGGATATCACCAAGTAAGATCAGCAGCCAATGAATGAGATCACAGAATTGGACTGTCTCTCAGGGCCCAAGCAAAAAGAACCCAATCTTGATAATATAGTAATAAATGGCCTATTAACTAAATAAAAGCAAGAAAAAATACAGGGTATGAATGCATCTCATTGGGGGGAATGCACTGTAGTTCAGCATGATAAATACATATATGCTCGTGGTGTTTGTGTTGTGGGCTGGTTCTCAGCCCACTCTCCTCCCTCCCCATAGATAGTCTTTATGTTTCTTTATAGAAGCTTAAATAAGATGGTCTTATGTAAGAAGCTTGAGAGAGGGAAGATGATGAGTACTTGGCCTCCTCCAACAAGGTGAAATCAAGTGTGGCCTCTTTTTTGGTCCACTGTAGAAAAACTGGAGCCTCAAAATGTAATGAGGCCAGAAAGGTTGACTAAAATCATGTTCCAAAGACACAGCCCTGTAGAGAATCCAGATGAGAGATGAGAAGTCCCAAAGAAGTTCAAAGACCAACAGCAAGCAAAATATTAACAAACTAAACAGAAAGTGAGAAACCCAAGGGTCTAAAGGCAGGCAGACTCATTGAGGAAAGCAACTCCAGCAGAAACTCAGGATGCTCGTATCCCAACTTCCCTCATCAGGAGCAGTGCGGAGCAAGCACTCGTCCTGAAGGACCCAGGCAATCATTGAGAGTTTCCAGCTCTGTCTGAAGGAAGAGACTTTTGACCAAAAAGTTAAGTATAACCGGGCGTGGTGGCGCACGCTTGTAATCCCCGCACTCGGGAGATTGAGACAGGAGGATCGCACAGGTTCGAAGCCAGTTTCAGCTGGCTTAAGAGACCCTGTTTCAAAATAAAATATAAAATAGGTCTGGGAGTGTAGTCTGGAGGTAGAAGGCCCCTGGGTTCCATCCCTAGTACCACCAAAAAAAAAAAAAAAAGAAGTATTCAGCCCCTTTAGTATGTATCTTCCCATTTCAAAGAGAATTTCACTCAATGTATCTTTATACAAAGAGCTAGTAAAGTTTTTTTTTATAAAAACCCTTTGTGCCTCAGCATTTCCACAATATGTTTTACCAAAGGACTTTAGAATCTGACACCATCCGAACATTTTTTTAATTTAAATTAATACATGAGTGCATCGGTTAGCATGGAGACCTGTCATTAATAAGCCAGATTTCCAGGTGTGAAAACCTGAGAACTAGATGCTGAGACAAAAAAAAGAAAAAACACAGAGGTGCAGACACCTTGGAAACCAGGGTCCTCAGGCAGAAGCCCTACCAGAAATGCACAATAAATCACCAGGAGCGAGATTTGCCTTCGAGTGGAACTATTAAGTCAGTGATTATTCAAGCTTCATACAATAAAGACTAAAAGAAAATTATCATTGAGCTTCAATTTAGGATATCAATCATTCACTGTGAAATCTAGAATTGCTACCTGTGAACAAGAATCTGTGGATTCCAAGGGGAGGACAACTAAGCATCCTTCGAGAAGTCATATACACATATATATATGACTCTTAGTATATATAAATTATATGTATATACATAATACATATTAATACATAATATATATTATATATTGTTATGTATATAACAATATATAATATATAAACATACATTACATATATCTTACATATATTACATATATCTTTATATATACCTATAGATAGATTCTTAATTGATCTTTTAGACATTCCCTGATATGATTTTAGAAGTCACAGAGACTGTAGGTTAATAACAAAGGTAAAAATTTCCAAATTAATTGAAACACAGTAAAAGTGAAAATGAGTTCTCAGGGTTATTCAGGCAGTTGGGATAAAGCGGAGTTTTAACATGAAGAGTTTTAGAGCCAGGCAAAATGCCCATCAACCTATAGTCCACCGGAATAATTGCAGGCTATGCTCTTAGCCTTTCTGCACTACAGTATTTTTTAATGTAAAACTTGCTGATAATGCTATATTTCTTTATTAAATAATCAATAAATATCTTACAATATTATTGATATTTAAAGTGTTCCAATTTTTTTAATTAAAACATCACCAATTGTTTTGATGTCCAGACTGCCAAGGAGAAGCACGATCTCATAAATGCCACTGAATGCCTGGCTGGCCTGGGCTCAGACGGGAAGGTCCCGTCAAATATTCTAATGAAGTATTTATGCAAATTTTGACATAACATAATGTAGCCAAACACTTCTTTCCATTCCATGACATTAATCACTATATCTTAGAGTGATTACAATACTCAATCTGCTAACTAATTAGGGCTAATTAGTCAACTTGTATATTTATGAATGTTTCCAGTTTCTTAACTGCAGGCCTGTGGAGTCCTGGGAAATATTTGTGCCTGTCAAAGAGTTGAAAAATATCAGAACATTAGATTCCAGAGCAGTGGTATTAAACATTGGATAATAATAATCCTTCATGTCTTAATGTCATGCCAAAGCATGCATACAGCCTTCTATTGATATTAACTTATTTGATTTTCACAATATCTTGTGGGAAAAGCATATATCAGGGCTTTTTTTAAAAAAATGGCATTTGGATCTGGCATATGATATGCCTTCAAGAAGTATTGAATGGAAGAATCAGATTAAAGTACTGCAAAAAAAGATAGATGAAAGTATATATAGATGGATGGGTGGGTGGATATAGATGAGTGGGTGGATAAATTTACTTAGGAGGAAAAGAGTATACATTTGAATGCTTTTGGACCATCTATTTCCCCAAATTGATGACTATTCACATATAGGGATTGGTTATAGTCATATATGTCAAAATATCTACCATAGGGTTTTGATCTCTGTAACCTGGTAATCTTCATGTTAGAGCGTTTGTACTCCCATTTCAAAAAATAACATCCAAGCTGGGCATGGTGGTGCATACTTGTAATCCCAGCATTTGGGAGGCTGAGACAGGAGAATAGTGGTTCATAGACAGCCTCAGCTACTTAGTAAGGCCCCTTGCAACACAGTGAGACCCTTATTCAAAAATGAAGAATAAAAAGTAGGACTGTGGTGTAGCTCCAAAGGGTTCCATTCCCAGTACTGAAAAAAAATACAAAACATCCAAAGGAAATTGTCAGGTGAAATATCCACTTATTCCCCTCTCCAACACTTCTGTGACTATTGAAAATACAGCAGGAACTTTAATCCAAACTTATATGGTTAACCTTTAATATACAACAATACTGTTATCGTTTACAGAATGTCCCCTAAAAAAGCTCATGTATTAATGTTCAGAGCTGCTATAATAAAGGTTGTAATCTCATCAGTGGATAAGTCCATTGTAATGGACTTACTGGGTAATAACCTACGCAGGTAAGGTGTTGCTGGAGGAGATAGGTCCCTAAGACTGTGGTCTTGGGTATTATGCTTGTGTCCTTAAACTTCC
This sequence comes from Muscardinus avellanarius, assembly GCF_963383645.1. Taxonomy (NCBI): domain Eukaryota; kingdom Metazoa; phylum Chordata; class Mammalia; order Rodentia; family Gliridae; genus Muscardinus; species Muscardinus avellanarius. The sequence goes on along the minus strand of NC_137789.1, from coordinate 12,908,278 downwards.
CTGCTATCTCTCTTTCTTGCTTTGCTTTGGCCTTTATGGTGTGATATCAGAGCCTCTGTGTTCTCCTTCTCTCTCTCTCTCTCTCTCTCTCTCTCTCTCTCTCTCTCTCTCTCTTCTCTTTCTCTTTCTCTTTCTCTCTCTTTTTTGTCCTTCCCACCACCATTTCCTGAGTCCCTCTGATATAACCTGGCCTGACATGTACTGAACCCCTGAAATCTCCCAAAATGTGAGCAAGTAAATCTTCTATCCTCAAGTGGTCTTTGTTAGGTTTTCTGCGTCCTATCAGTGAGAATACTATAATGGCTGATCTATGAAGTTAGAGAACCTAATATTCTTCTCTGTGCTAATTTCCTATGAATCAACTTTAACTGTGCTACCATGATTCTAACTATGCTACCGTGGTTAAATAAAATACTGTTTCCTGCCTGGCGTGGTGGCACACGCTTGTAATCCCCACGCTTGGGAGGCGGAGATAGGAGAATCCGGCAGGTTTGAAGCCAGCCACGCTGGCTTAAGAGACCCTATTTCCGAATAAAAAAATGAAAAAATAAAAAAGTATAAATTAGGTCTGGGAGTGTAGCCCAGAGTTAGAAGGGCTTCCAGAAACCCCAGTACCACAGAGAGAGAGAGAGAGAGAGAGAGAGAGAGAGAGAGAGAGAGAGAGAGAGAAAACGAACCCTGTTTCAAAAAAAATACTATTTCCTTATTGCTTAAAGTCAGTCACCTTCCTTACTCTATGTCAGATGTCTCAGTGGCTTTTGGACTATCTTCTCATTACAAATGTGGCTGATACATAAGACCCTCTCTGTGTTTTTTTTTTTTCTTTTCCCTGGAAGTACTTTTATTTTTTCTTTCCTATTTGAGCCCCTTTGAGTCAAGTAGATGATGTGTTTCAGTGACTGTTTTTATCTCTGAATAACCCAAAGTTCTTTCTTTCTGGAGCAAAAGTTCTCATGAAAAGATATATTTAAGATACCATTGGCTAGAATTCTAATTCAATTAATTTTTAACGTAGTCTGGTTATCCATATTAAACAAAACACACAAGAGTTCCTTGAGTGCTTCTAAGGAACAGACAGGGTCAAAACCAATATAATAGCATGAAACTTTCTGTGGTGCACTATTAAGTATTCTAAGAGCTATAGTAATAACACATGACTTTTCACTGTCTGAGTAAAAAAAATAAAGTCATAGGTAAAACACCATATCAATGTAGAAGATATGAAACAGCAACAAATAAGGTCAACATATCTCAGTAGCTTTCAAAAATAAAGCTGAGGACCCTTTTATCTGAGAGCAAGAATGAGGGACAAATATGTATTGCATGTTATCCATTTTTAACCTGAACTCTTCCCCCAGGATGTAATTTTCTTTATTTACTTTATAATGTGAAGGACATCATAAATAGAGGTTTTTGCTGCACTATTCAGGTCATATGCCCAAGAAGTAACCTTGCTTCTGAGTCTACAGTATGAAAGTCTTATTTAAGATGGTTTAGATAAACAAGTTGTCTGCTAGAGGTTTATTGAGAGAAAAAATCATTGATACAAGAGAACAAAGAATATAAAGCATATTATAATCATCAAAAACCCCTTTGTATGATCTCCTTCACATTACAAAATAAATAAAGAAAATTACATTCCTGGGGAGGGCTTCAGGTTAAAAATGGACAAAATATAATACACAAACCCATCCAAAATAAAAGCAAAAGAATATCAAAGGATGCAGCACAGATCGATCAAGAGAAAAAAGAATAACAGCAAATGATCAGTTTTAGCTAAATTATAGATAAGTGAAAGGGAGCAGAATAATTAGCATCTGACTCAGCAGATCAGAGAAAGTTATAACCAAATGTCTATAGATGAAAATATCATTCAGAAAGGAGTCAGTTTGGCCTGCACAATTCCAGGCTTCAACATGTAAAACACAGGAATGATGAAAGCTCTAGGCATCTGAAGTCTGTTCTAGAAACCTCAAAACTAGTATAAAGACTGAATATAGAGTGGTGGGACCTACAAGAGTCCCTCTCATGCTCAGGCAGAGCAGAGATTTACTATTGAACCAAAGAAGATCACTTTGGAGTAAAGACCATCAGAAATAGCTAGGGATGGGTACGATTATTTTACGTAGGGAATGAGGCAAAATCTAAATTCTGACATGTCAGACTGTAATAGACTAGAAAGAGATCATATATTAGCCCTTGAACAAAAAACAGTTTCTTAAGCCGGGCGTGGTGGCGCATGCTTGTAATCCCAGCATTCGGGAGGCTGAGACCTGGAGGATCGCAGTTTGCGAACAGCCTCAGCTACTTAGTGAGGCCCTCCACAACTCAGTGAGACCCGGTTTCAAAATAAAGAATAAAAAATAGGGCGGGGGGTGTAGCTCGGAGGTCGAATGCCCCTGGGTTCCATCCCCAGACCTGCAAAAAAAAAAAACAAAAAAAAAAAACAGTTTCTTGTTTCAAGAAACTCAAAAAGAACATTGAAAACAATAAAGAGCTCTTAGAAATTAGTAATATTATAGTCTAAATAATTCAGTAGAAGAGTCATAAACTAAAAGAAATTTATAGGACTATAGAACAAAAAGACAAAGAATTTTTGGAAATGGGGAAATATTTCAGAAGCAAAGGTTTTGTGAGAAAATTCAACACTATGAAAGTGATTTGAAGAAGAGGCAGGCAGGCAGGAAGATGCTATACATTGTGATACATGCCTGTGATTCCCAGAGACAGGAAGAAAGCAGGTTTGAGATCAGCCTCAGTAACTTAATGAGACTCTCAACAACCTAGTGAGACTCTGTTTCCAAAAATACATATAAGTAAAAAGGACTGGGAGTGCATTTTTGGAGATATAATGTCTCTGGATTCAACTCCCAATACCACAAAAAAAGGAAAGAGAGAAAAAAGAGGGATGAAGGGGAAGTTATGGTTAGGAAATTATTTAAAATGTTACTTAAAAGAAATTTTCTGAAACTGAAGGATATGAGAAGACAGACATAAAGACAAATTTAGCAACATCTATACTATAAAAGATGGCTTATAAATGATCAGTGTTCTAAATTTTTAACAAATCTGTAATGTTGTAGGCACTCAAACTCCAAAGCAACTGTGAGTGAGAGAGTAAAATATTTTTAACCATGTAAAATATAAAATATCAAAGATTTTACTCTCCATTTATCTTTTTTTTTTTTTTTTTTTTTTTGGTGGTACTAGGGTTGCTGGAAACCCTTCTATCTCCGGGCTACACTCTCAGACCTATTTTTATACTTTTTTTAATTTGGAAACTGGGTCTTTTAAGCCAACGCAGCTGGCTTTGAACCTGTGCAATCCTCCTATCTCTGCCTCCCAAGCATGGGGATTACAAGCGTGGGCCACTGTGCCTGGCTCCATGTATCTATTTTAAAAAGGGTTCATGAGGCTGTGCCCTTTTAACACTTACATAATAGCAAGGAAAGAGAGGCAAGTGGTTCAGTGTAGAGGATGGTGTTGATGTTGATTGATTGATTGATTGATTGATTACAAATCTCTTATATGAATGACAATGGTGCTAGAATGATTTTAGAGGAAAACTATTATTATTAGAGAAACAAGACAGCAGAGTGGGCTAGAAAGGAAAGAAATCTCTCTCCTATCTGTTCTTCTACCACTGTCTTACTTTTATTGAGAATTTTAAACAAAACATTATAATCACAGGAGATATCAAAAGCAGTCATGGGTGAGTCAGGGAAAAACATCAAGGTAGGCAAGGATGAATCAGGGAAGGAAAAGGTAAAAGAGGAGGTTGTCAAGGTCTTTGCTTATTGATATTCTTTGTTCCTTGAAGATTTGTCTGCATGCAGAAATCTCCACTCAGGTGGGTAGTTTGTGCCCCTCCCAAGCTGGCATGAGCTGACCTTGAATCTAATCCCACATGGACTAGGAGTGAAGAGAACTTTTAGAAAGTAGTTATGTGGCTAGTCTAAACAGAAATCCAACTCCTGCTGCAAGGACAGAGGGTATTTGGGGGGAAAGTCTTGAGAACATATTTTTTAAATTGATGTTTGAGCTTATTCATAGGCTTGTAGCAGAGTTATACTGGCTTTAAGAGAACAAAATATTATATCAGGATCATAGAAAAACCAAGCCAATATGGGGAAATAACATAGGACCAAAGTTATGGGCCAGAAGGGGAAAAAAATGTTGTATAATGAAAGAGGCAAGGTAATCCTGTACTATCTGGCTTAGCAACAAAAATATATGCATAACGATGATGGGAGAAAACACATGTTAGCAGGATATAGAATTGATAGATGGCTGAAAGAATGGAAGAATTGAGTCTTCAACTGCTTAAAGCAATCTGTAGCCGCCAAAAGACTACTGTTAAAAATCTTTAATATTATTTGAACTCTGTTATGCTTATATATTACTTTGATGAGAAATTAAATTGAGACATAAAAATAAAAAAACACAAATGTCATTCAAATACTTGGAACATTCTAACTTCTGTAACCTTCCCAAGTTCTGGTTGCTTTAGCATGGTGAAGATTTCTTTCCTATAAGTCACAGTTGGGCCGTTGTTCTGCAACCCCCACCCAAAACGAACCTAGGATTGTCCCATCTCTTGGCTCCTTGATCTTTAAAACATGTGTCCCAAGATGGCTACGGAATCAAATGGGAACTGAAGAAGATCACCATGGGAACAGGTAGTGACTAGTGGGCTAGAAGCAGTAGGCATCAAGCTTACCCAAATCCCATCAGTTTAAACCCAATACATGGCCATAATGTACTTCAACAAGGCTAACATTTTCAGTCTTTCTCTGTGCTCAGAGTTGGTGATCATTTGTATACTGTATTTTCCTGGGCATCTAAGAAATAAACTCAAATTCTGTTGGGTAATGTCCTAAGGGGGCAATTTTGTCCTTCAGAGGACATTTGACCACATCTGGAGACATCTCTGATTGTCACAACTTGGAAGGTACTTCTGATGTCTAGTAGATAGAAGCTAGGGCTGGTGTTAAACATTCCACCATGCTCAAGACACCACTCTGCTTAGCAACAAAAATATGAAGCAGAGAAGTATTTACCCAAAAGGTAAAAGATGCTAAGGTTAAGGAACTCTGTTCTGAATCGTTTATTCTCAGGATTCCTGATTCGTGGGAAAGAGTATCTTACAATGCAACAAGCTCTAGTCTGAGAGGCAGAAGTCCTAGGCTCTTATCTGAGCTCTTCCATATGGGTTTTTCCAAGCTATCAATGCTTTCTGACACTCATGATATCCCTTAACTAAACAAAGAAGCAAAAGGTATCCAGTCGTCTTTATGAGTTCTATCAGGATCAGAGGCAGAAGTCAGAAATCTATTTAAAAGGTCAAAAATTTAAAGGGTCATACTTAAAATACATGTAGATATAGATGTAAATACAGATAGCTTATATAAAGGTTGTAAAAATGAAGCTTCACTGGTATTGCTGAATATACATTTTGAAAAACAGAGAAAATTAACAGAAGAAGAAATCAGATTTAGCTAATGTATGTGATTACTACAGCCACATTTTCCAGATTTTCTTGGGCTACTTTAGGATACATGGCAATCCTACGTGGCATTTCATGTGTTTTGAAAATTACATGAATCCAATTGACAAGCTAAATCTCCAAATGACTTATTGTACCAGGCACAAAGTAGAAGTTTTTTGTCAGACCCTGAGTCTCTATTTTTAGTTCCAGGCAGGATCAACCACAGATACAACAGCAATATGCCTATCTCAGCTTTTTATTTTGCCTCTATTTCCAAATGAAATATCTGGTTTAGAAGTTTGTGTTTAGTCATTATTTGTTGAGTAGATAGTTGAATAAACATAAAAAGAAATACACACACACAGGCTACCATTGAATTCAGCCAAGTTGGGAGATTTTGGATAAGAGCCTCTTGTCTCTCTGTGTTTCCTCAACGACCAGCACATAAATGATACCCAAAAAATTCCAAACTAACTCACTCTAAATACTAAAGATTAATTCCTTGAATAAAATTTGTGCTGGCCATAACAAGTTTAGGAGCATATTTAGAAGACAATTTTATGAGAAGCACAGGAGAAGTTACACATTTCCCTGAGCTAAAAAAAAAGGTAAAAATTAAACACTTAAATATCAAGTTGACAAATGCAAGCAAATATAAAGTGTATCATAATCATGTCACTATTCAATGATTAGAGACTACCACGGTTTTCCCAAAATAGATCCAATTGAAGCTGACTGCCATTACCCAGTAAGTTCCATGGAAGAGGCAGGACTGGAGATAGGGCTTACTAGATCTGAAGGGGGGACCAACAAAGTAAAACTTGAAGTTAGGCCGGGCATGGTGGCGCACGCTTGTAATCCCCGCGCTTGGGAGGCAGAGACAAGGAGGATCACGCAGGCTCGAAGCCAGCCACGTGCACTGGCTTAGGAGACCCTGTTTCCAAATAAAAATGTAAAAATAGGTCTGGGAGTGTAGCCCGGAGGTAGAAGGGCTTCCAGGAACCCTAGTACCACCAAAAAAAAAAAAAAAAAAAAAACTTGAAGTCAGGGTATACTATTAGCAAGGCCATCAAAATATCTCTACAGTATTAAAAGCCTTCCATTCCCAAAGAGCTGATGGAAAGTGCATCATACTTTTTAAAATAAAATGCATCAAACATATTGAAAAAGCCTAAAGAAAAATAATCAATACATACATATACATATACGTATACATATACATATACATATACATATACATATATATATTTGCAAATCTGCAGATGGAACCCAAGGGCATTGACCTCCAAGATACACCCCCTGCCCTATTTTTTATTCTTTATTTTGAAACAGGGTCTCACTAAGTTGCAGAGGGCCTCACTAAGTAGCTGAGCCTGCCCAGCAAACCGTGATCCTCCTGTCTCAGCCTCCTGAATGCTGGGATTCGTGTGCTACCACGCCCGGCTTCCCGGTACCTATATTCTTATAGCTCAGGTAGAGTACACTTTAATGTCTTTCTATATTTGCTTCAGAAAGTTAATATTTTAAGGAACTACAATATTTTGAATGCCTTAAAAAACCCATGTCTCTCCCAACTCCATTCTGACAGTTCTTTGTTCTCTTTATATTTTGAAGTTAGTCCCTGGAAAAGTTACTTTGACAACATTTGTATAGAAGCTGAGAGTGGTGGCACATGCTTGTCATCTCAGTACTTGGGAAGCTGAGATAGGAGGATGTCAGGTTTGAGGCCAGCCTTAGCAATGTACCTCTGAGACTCAGATGAGACTCAGAAAACTAGCAAGACCCTGTTTCAAAGGAATAAAAATACATAAATAAGGAGGTCTAGGGGTATATCTCCAAGGTAGAAAGCCCTTGAGTTCAATTCCCAGTACCACAAAGAATAAAAGTATAAAACATGTTCAAGCTGAAAAAAAATGATTGCATCATACTGACTGTATCCCTCAGCAACTTATACTTAATGCTCAACATTATGTTTCCCAGGTTTTCTATCCTGATATGTATCATTCTATAGCACCCTTATTTAGAGTTTCTGGTATTCACTACACTAGGATACTACCTTGACCATATTCATTCTCCTGATAATAGGCATTACGTTTGCTTCTAAAGTTTGTGTGTTTCATGTTGTATTATATTACCAGAAGTTCTTGAATATAAGGAACAGATATTAGTGGTTAATTCTGGAAAATATAAATAATGAATTATAGAATATGCATATCCTCAAACTTACAAAATACTGAGCAGTTGTCACCCAAAGTGGTGATACTTATGAAGATTTCGACCAGAGAATATGAGTGTTTAGGTTGTTTCACATTTTTTCAGCAGTAACATTATCATATTTCTTGTGTAGTGTTGGTATGAGAGATTGAACCCAGGAACATTCTGCCTCTGAGCTATACCCCCCAACTCTTTTTTTATTTCTGGTTTTAAACAGGGTCTTACTAGGATGCTGATAGTCTCTCTTCATTGCTGAGGTTATCTTCAAACCTGTGATCCTCTGATCTCAGTTTCCTAAGTACTAGGATTACAGGCATGCACCACCATGCCTGGCTTATCATGTTTTAATTGTGCCCATGGAATAGGCTCAAACCATCATTCCCCTTCGTTTATATCATGACTGTATCTCCTCTTTTTTATTGGTGTTTCTTTTTCTTGTAGCTCCTTATATTGGATACAAATCTATTATTGTGTTTATTATAAATAATTTCATAGAATTCATTACCTGTCTTACATTTTTAATGGGCATGTGTTTATTAAAGACTGTTTTAATTCTCTGTTTTTGTACTGGCAAAATAAATCTAGTACTGAGAAGCACTTTCAGCATTTGACTCATAGTGACACTTTACAAGCTCAGTCAGCTTGCCTAGACACAGAGGCTGGGATGGGATTCAAAGCTATCAATTGATGGAGGAGTTCTGTCAGGTAGGCAAGGGGAAAGCAGACCCAAAAGCCAGCTCAGTGAAGACATAGCCTCAGCACTCTCCCCAACCTAGCTTTGAAGTATGAATAACATCTTGATCTTGCCCTAAAGCAAGAAGTCTGGCAATTTGAACTCCTCCCCTCTAAAATTAAGCATTAGCTCCAGACTACTGCAAACCTTATCCAAGCCCAGAAAGAGAGAATCACATCCCAGGAATTTCCAGTGAAGGTGCCCCCCTCAGCAGAGTGCAAAGCCACATAGCTGTGAACTATTAGCAGTCCAACATCACAGGGACTGCAGAATAGGCAGCTGCCCACCCCATGAAGGGGAACTGGGTAATGGGCACTAAATCCTACTACGACCCGAGGGCATGGGTAATATCTTCTGCACTTCACATGCAAACAAAAGGAGACTCAGATACTCTGACAGGCACATTTGAAGACCACAGCTAATAATAAGAAAAACCCAATGTTCCAACCTACTTTTCTCTGATTCCAGAACCTGTGCTCTATATAATTTGCCTAGTGGCTGCTCTGTGGAAGCTCCTGGTCACCCTTACCAGTGAATAACAAACTGAGCAGGGGAAATGTTCTTTGTTACCAGGGGAAGACTTGGTGAATGACTTACTTGATTCAGGTGGGTGGGAAATGTTCCCTTGGGCTCTCCTCCTTTGAGCACCTCATTAGCACCAGAGAGTATTTTTCTTTGAAAATGACTAAAGATTTCACCTCTCTGCCAACAGATTAAGTGTCCTAAGGAACTCAGAATTGCTTTCAGGAACTTCATTGAGAAGACACAAATCTGTTTTATACCTTGATGTTGCAGAAATACCATGATTTCTTATGTGATTCTTTTTTCTAGTATCAGAAAGACATGGCCGAAGAGAAATGGCAGCAGCCCTCCTTTTAAATTAGATGTCAATGGAGCTGAGGCTTTAACCCCATCACCTTAGTACAAATCAAAATCGCCATGGACTTTGAGTGCGTATTGTTACAGGGAAGGCCTGCCTGGTTGAGTGAGAAATTGTTCATCTTTGTGTTTAATGCTATAAAGACTCAGAGATACCTCCCATTCATCCCAGCACTGATTCCACGCCCTGCCCTGCCAGGCATGTTCCTGAACATTTCCTCGTGAGTTATCTCATCTAATACAGCCAGGGATCTAGGAGCCCTCAGATTTATCGGTTGCTTTTCCTCATGACAATTTTCTCAGGAGCCAGCCTGCCATTTGTAAAAGCAGTAGACAGAAGACTTACTTTGCCAGAGGGCTGGGGGATCTGGGAGAGTAGGGAATGTTTCACACAACATGTTCTTGGGTTACTGAGGCAGCCCTAAAGCAAGAAAACTGAGGTGTGAGTGCTTTCAGGACTAGGATGCATTCCACTTGTTCACTGCAGACAATGTCTCCACACCACTGAGGACCTTGGGAATGAGAGTCCCTCTTCCTTTTCTGGATGCCACTAGAGGATGGCATGGAGGATGCTGCTACGGCTGTGGGGTTTACAAAACTCCATTGTAAGCCCATGTGCTACAGCAATGAGTATTCAAGGCAAAACTAAATGGCAGTAATATTGAAATCGAGCTGCAGAGATAATAGGATCTCAAATCAGGTGTAATTACACTCATTTTTATATCAGTTCCTTAAATTTTAATGCCTTTTTATGGGCCCCTGAGTAAATGAAATATGCAGGGTTCCTAACTCCCTGAGAATGATTTCTACTTCTCCATAATTCCCTCGACTTACTGAGGTAGAAGAGTGGAGATGGAACAGAAGACTGGACTTGAAAAGGACATCCATGATTACTGAACTGTAGAACCCAAAGTTCCCAATGGCTGCAGGTGTAGAAGGTCCATAAAACCCAAGCCAATCAGAAAAGTGATAAATGAAATTTAGCGCATCTGTTTTTATCAACAACTCAGATTTTTGACACCTCTGGAATGGCTCAATTTATGAGATTTCCTATCATAGGTCCCCCTTTCATTCACCTGAGGGCCACAGATACTAGGCAACTCTATCACTGATATTGTTCCAGTTGATTCATAGAGTTTCATCTCCTCAATGAATCAATTCCTTGTGTCACAGAGGAATTTATTAAATTGTTTATTCCATTACATCTTCATTATACCTCAGATTTAGAATCCAGACTCTCCACTGTACACTAACATCAAATTATTTACCCTCTCCAGGCTTTAATTCCTTCATCTATGAAAGGTAATAATCATCTTACTTTATTTGCTTATAAGCTTATTTTAAGGCTTAAATATGATAGTCTCTGTGAATCCCTCAAGTTCAATGTGTGCTATATAATGACCACATGACATAAGCCCTCAGTATCATTCACTCATTCAATGAGTATATGTGAGCATCTGACACATGTCAAATATTTTCCAAGGTGTAGAGCTGTTAGAACAACAAAGGCAGGCTCAACTTGTCCCTTTTCCTGCCTCTAAAAATGACCATGTAACAGAAAAGCAAGGGGTACTATTTTGATGGACAAATTTCATCTTAAGTAAATGTACAGATAAGACAGAGAAAAAGAGAGGATGTTAATATTAGTAGTAGTGTAGTAGTCATAATAATTATAATACTTTCCCCTTAATGAGTACTTATAGAAGAGGCATATATTTTTATTCTTTGCTTAAACTATATCTGTGCTTTGTTCATGATAGTTATTTTTACTACTTGCATATTTTTACTCTTTCTTTTGCAAATTAGATACTCAAGGCTTCAGGCTCATGGAATGGTTCTAGGTTCATGATGTGTCAACATTGACATTGTATCTGTGGTTTTGACAGGAGCAGACATCAATCAGATCAAGACTGCTGGCACAGGGGAGACTCTGAAGCCCTTCTCTTTCATGTGTCATTACAAGAACCATGAGCTCGTGTCTGGGCCATGTGTGCCCAGAGGATAAGGTGATCACATCAGTGCGGGCCATTTACCTCTAGTGCTGTGCATTACATGCTTCACATGTCATCCATCCACCACTTCTCAGTGCATTTTCTCTATTGTTTTCATTGTTACTATTATTGATCTGCTGCTCATGAAAAATAGGGAGAGAAATTCTGTAGCTCCCAATATCCAACCATAGGTGTGGCATAACATTGATATAAATACTACATTTTACCTCTAAAATTAAATACTACATCCCAGCTTCAATTTCCCACTATCTTATAGCAAACATTTTTTTTTTTTTAGTGGTGCTGTGGGTGGAACCCAGAGGCTTTTTACCTCCAGGCTATACTCCCAGACCTATTTTATATTTTACTTGGAAACAGGGTCTCACTAAGTAGCTGAGGGTTACTTTGAACCTGTGCAGTTCTCCTGTCTCAGCCTCCCAAGTGCTGGGATTACAAGCGTGCACCAGCACGCCTGGCTAGCAGACATTTTTTTTTTTTTAAACATGATTGTATTCACACCCTTACAGACAGAATTGGGACAGAGAAAAGCATGGGCTTTGAGAACTTGACTTCAAGCTATGGGACCTGTAGACTCTTACTTGTCCTTTCTTTATCCCTAAGGTAGAAAAATAATAACTAGGTAGTCAAGATGCTTTGAGTCATAAATAGTATTCACAAAATCCCTGGAATATAGGTCCCAGCCAATGGGAGCTATGATTTAAGATCCCCCTGGCCTACATTATGGAAGGTGGCAGTACATTTTTAATGGATCTACTTTAGAATTTAAAGGAGTGTGGAAAGGTATGCAAAACATCCTGAGGGAGAAAATAGATTGGACACAAGAGGAAATGGACTTTATTAAATACCAGCTATGAGCTAAAAGATCAACATATTTATCCCATTGTATCATTCCAACAACTCTGTAGAAGATGACACATTCCACCCTCCCCCAAAAGAGTAAATTGGGACTAAAGAAATTGATCAACTTATTTCAAAATCACCATAAGGTAAATGGTAGAAGTGAGATTTAAATGTAAGTCCCCTGATCCCAAACCGTTGCACTGACACATCCCATGTGCACCTCAATTCATCAGTAAATATTCTCACAGGTGTACGAATGCATGTTCTATCTCTTAAACACCACCAGGGATGCTGGCCGACTAGATTCCAACCCTATTTCTGCCACTAACTAGATATGCAACCACTAAATTGCTCTTGGTCTCAGTTCCCCCATTTCTAAACTGAAGCAGCAGTGAGCCTGCAGGATTTCTGAAGCCCTTTTCAGCTCTAACATTTTATGATGATTTTTTTCCCCCAAAGAACTCTGCTTGGCAAGGCAGAGCGAAGACGGCACATATGTACAAGAGTTTCTCCGTTTATATTAAATCCCACATTCCTGAAGGGATATGTAATGTCTGTTGCCCTTCAGTCGACTCTATACTCCAGTGTTTGTTTACAATCATCGGAGCATGAACAGCTATTTTTAAACCTGGCTTTTCTGTAAGAAGGTTAAAACTCAAACTGAATTTGATTTGTTGGTGAATTCAAATCCTCAGGATTATGGCAGGAAAAAAGAGAAATGTAAGGCTCTTTAATTACCCTTTGACTCTTCTCTCCCCACTCCCAGCCCCATAACTCCACTAACAAAGATCCCATTGGTTGAGCTGACTGTATCCAGGGCAGAAAAACCTTTACATTGGCAGCTGATGACCAAAAGGTCTTGTGTTGTTTATATTTTTGTTCGAAACAACAGGAAGTAATGTTTTAGAAGGCATCTGGCTGGGAGCAGGGGGCAGCAAATCCAGAAATTTGCATAGCTGCTTGAAGTGAAGTATCTGGTAGCATCATTCAACTGAGTTTTTACCTGTCATGTCCTCCTTTAAAGAAGACAGTCTTTGAAGTCAAAGATGTCAATCTCTCTTAGTATATGCCACTTACTAGTAACAAGCCTACTAGTAACAACTTGGCACATACTAGGAATTATCATTTCTCTTCTCCCTTCTATCACTAATGTGGGTTTTCTCTGCCTTGTTTTTAATTTGAGGTCCATCTATAGACTCCAGTATGGAACATAAACTCGCAGAAAGCTGGGATTGCTTGGTTGTCTTGTTGGTTCTCTTCTTATTGCTAAAGTCCAGAAAAATGTTTCACTCATAGTAGTTTCAATAAATATTAGATGGCATAGGGCTTCCTATGCATTTTAGAAAGGAATTTGAGATGTGTTTTATAGAGTTGTTGTATAAGATGGACTATGGTACACGATTAGGTACTCTGCGTATACTAAAAACATTCACTGGTACACTTTAAATAAGCAATTGTAAGGTATGTGAATTGTGTCTCTATAAGACTATTTTTAAAGAAGCTCCTTTGTTCCTTCACACTGGACACATTCATGAACACCCATAGTTAGGCTAAAAATTAACATCATTGATTTAAGTAAATTATAGAGCACCTGGGGACCAAATGAACTGGGAGAAATGGGCTATAAAAGAGGAAAACTATGTCCCGTTCACACAGGAGATCCCCTGATGGGGTGTGTCCATACAGTGCCTAAGGAGATGCAGCCTCCCTTGGCCTGAGTGGCCTGCAGCCTAAGGCAAAACTTTAAGTAAAGTGATTCAGCAGAAAAGGGACTAAGATGGCGCCTGGAGGAAACTACAGAGGAATGGTTTCCCATTCATTATGGGTGGGGAGACTGAGCAGTTTTTCCATTTAAAGGAGGTTCTGCACACATGAATGGCTCATGTACTGGCCTGGGATTGGCCGTGGGCTACGTGCTAGTGATCTTTATCCTGGATAGGCTAGGCTATTTCCCATGGGAATTCCCCTCGTGGTTTGGTGCTATATATATGATTGCTTGGAGAGAAATAAATGAGATCTTGCTTGACATATCTCCTGGCTCCATGTGGTGATCGGGCCATCGGTACTCATCATCTCGACAAGCCCCGCCACTGTTGGACTGGATTCCCAACAACCCCCCCCCACCCTGTTCTCATCTCTAAACTCACTTTTGCTCCCTGTGCTTTGACTTGATTTCAAGGGAGCCTGATAAAGACAGTGAGCATGGGTAGAATCCCCAGCCTTCCCCCTACATCCTTATGCAGTCTATACAACCCCATGACAAGCTGTCAGGTGAAAGACAGCCTCCAACATGGCTTCTGAACTCATGGGTTTTCAGGACTGTCAGAAATTCCTGAGTCCTGATTATCCTATGGACTCTTTCATATCAGAAATCACATGCTTGTTATATGACACAACACACACACACACACACACACACACACACACACACACACATACACTCTCTCTCTCTCTCTCTCTCTCTCTCTCTCTCTCTCTCTGCAAGCATATTTTAAAATAACTCATTTATATGCTCAACAAATATTTACTGTCTAGTATTCACCAGACATTGGGCTAAGTTCAGGAGGTGGAAAGATAAAACCAAAGACTGATGGTTAACTCTTATTAAGCACGCCCTGTGCTTCTAAGTATCAACCTAGTTAAATATCCTACCAACCACGGAAGAAAAGGTGACATTTTCATCAGCATCATTTCACAGATGAAAAAATGGAGGCACAGAAGGGTCAAGTGGCTTGCTTAAGATCAAACCGCCAAGAGGTAAAGGATATGACATTATGCCAAGGCATCTTGGCCCCAAAGCCCAGGGCATTCTGCCTCTAAGTGAATGGTGTGGCTTCTCCACATATGAAGTATTAATCATTACATCAATTACAGTCAGCTCAGAGCTCCATAAAGGCAGTAGGATGGATAAAACAGTCTTTCATACCCTGGCCTACCTGTCTACAAATATGAAATGTCAATGTCATCTTCAAACTTCATTCTCTCCCTCTTCTCTTCTCTTCTCTCTTTCTCTCTCTCTCTCTCTCTCTCTCTCTCTCTCTCTCTCTCTCTCTCCCTCCCTCCCTCCCTCCCTCCCTCCCTCCCTCCCTCCCTGACACACAGCTTTAAAACATTTTCACTAGTTCAGCCAGCTAACATGGAGACTTGAAAGTAGATGACCCAGCTAAGAGATCTTATCATCTTATTTTTAATGAAGGTTTCTTTCCTGAATGCCAAGCATAGGTGAGTCAAGACAGGCCTTTCTGAATGTAAGAGAAAGCCACAGACATCCTAAGGCACTTTGATTTCCCAATAAGCCCCATCTTTGCCCATGCAAAAGGTCGCCCCGAGAAATACCTGATGAGAGGCATTCTTTTCTAGTGGCTCCAGGCTTTTTCAGACTCATATTTTCCTCAACCCCCAAAAAAGACTTTAAGTCAGTGGTCAGTGTGTTTCTCCTTACATCACATACAAACATGGCAGATATATGTTCCCTTTGGATTTTTCTTTTTAAAAAAAATTTTTGCAATACTAAGGATTGAACCCAGGGGCATTCTACTTCCAAGTTATATTACCTAGCCTATTTTTTATTCTTTATTTTGAAATAGGGTCTCACTAGGTTGTGAAGGGCCTCACTAAATAGCTAAGGCTGTCCACAAACCTGTAATCCTTCTGTCTAGGCCTCCCCAATACCAGAATTACAAGCATGCGCCACCATACACAGTTCTCTGAAATTTTGGATCAATAATATTCCTTTTTTTTTTTTTTTTGAAGTACTAGAGATGGAACCCAGGGTCATTTAACCTCTGAGATACACCTCCTGGTTCTATTCATTAGTCTTTTTATTTTTTGAAACAGAGTCTTACTGTGTTGGGAAGGGTCTCGCTAAGTAGCTGAGGCTATCTGCAATCCGCGATCCCCCAGTCTTTGCCTCCTATGCTAGGATTACAAGAATTCACCACCACATCCGGCTTGATCAATAATATTCTGATTAAGAGACTTCCGGGAAGATGGCGACCGAGAAAAGCGGGGCTTAAGAGCCCCGCTAACAACAAATCTCCATTACCACAAAATCAGCGCCTTTCATAGCCAGAAAACACCATTACCAGTGAAACAAAAAAATCACCAGGCTCCAGAGAAAAAGCGGACTGAGAACAGAGCCACAGAGGAGATAACCGGCATCACGCCCGAGGACGCGGCAGACGCGGCAACAGTGCCATACTGCCGGCAGCACCGGCGAATTCACAGGACGGCTACAGCAAGCCGAGGTGAGCCACTGCGGAACAGCCAGGCGGGATTTCTCCGCGCAGAGAGCATCTAAAGTTCCCAGTGGCCGAGCTCAGCACACGCTGCAGGGATTCAGAGTAAAAATCAAAATCAAAAAGAAAAACGCCAGCCCCAAAGCCGAGGGCGTAGCAGCAGTGCCATATTGCCACCGGCAGCAGCAGCACTGAATTCAGCGAGGCCAGTACAGCTACATCTGCGTACCCAAGAACAGTGAGTCAAATTGCGGGCCACAGAGGAGAAATCCCAGTACTGTACTCCCTGGGACTTGACCCAGTGGGGGAGGGGCGGTGACAGAGATATCACACCATAGGAGAACTTGCAACCTGGCACCCCCCACAGTCTAAAGCAGCCTCTATCGACTCTCTGGGTCGGAGACTCTGTACTACAACCCAGTAAAGGAGTAGTGGGGTCCGAGATACTACTGACTCGAGATCCAGAACACCTTAAGGGAAGTCATAGTACCCAAGGGAAGAACCCAGAGAAGGCACAAACATCGGAAATCATGGGAAAGAGGAATAATACTGGAGCAATTAATGCCCACAACCCCACAACATCAGAACCCGATAAAACTGAAAATCAGAGATTTCTAGAAGATCAAATCAGGAAAATAACTGTAGAAATAATAGAGGTGCTTCAAAAAGAACTCAGAGAGAGCCAAAAAGAGATAAAGGATGCAATAAATGAAGTAAAGGCCTCAATTCAAAGCACAAACAACCGATTAGAACACATGGAGAACAGAATCTCGCTCTTAGAAGATGAGCAATCCAAAAATGAACACATAGTTTCTAATCTAGAAAAAAATATCCGACAGCAGGAATCTGATACTGAAGAAATATGGGCCCATTTTAAGAGAGCTAACCTAAGAATAATTGGAATAGAGGAGGAAAAAGAAAGTGAAACCAAAGGGATCAACAATCTCTTCAAAGAAGTAATAGCAGAAAATTTTCCAAACATAGAGCAAGAGGTTGATAAAAAGGTCCAGGAAACTTATAGAACTCCCTTTAGACAGGATAGGAGAAGAGGATCCCCACGCCACATAATTGTCAAAATGACCAATGTGGAAGCCAAGCAGAGAATCTTAAAGGCAAAAAAAAACAAAGGGCCCAGTGACATTCAGAGGCAAACCAATTAGAATCACTCCAGACTTCCCAAACCAAGTCATGAGAGCCAGATGGCTTGGAGTAACATATTCCAAACTCTGAAAGAAAACAATTTCCAGCCCAAAATTTCCTACCCAGCAAAACTTTCTATCAAATTAGATGGAGAAATAAGAAGCTTCCATGACAAACAGAAAATGAAGGAATTTATGTCTTCAAAACCAGCACTAGAGAAAATACTCAAAGAGATTAACTACAAAGAAGAAATAGGTAACACACACCAGAACCGGAGAAACAAGAGTTTCCATCCAACAGACAATTAAGATTGGTTATCTGAGGAGATTCATTATTTATGTTAGTCTTTTACCTATCTCTAAATGGTATTGTTTGCCTTTATTGTTGTTAATTTTTAGGATTTCTAGTTGGAATATTAATATACCTTCAGATATAGCAATTGGAAATATTTTATCCCATTCTATTAGTAACTGTTAACTCTGTTTACATTGTCTTTGGATATACAATTTTTTTTTAGGGAGTCTGTATACTCCTCTGTTGCCTGTGCCATTGAAATCATAACCAAGAAATCACTGCCAATTTCAATGTTGTGAGGTTTTATGACCCAGATTATCTCCTAAAAGTTTATAGTCTTAAGATTTATATTTAGGTCTATTATCTATTTTGAGTTAATATTTGTGTATGGGATTAGGTAAGGGTCCAATTTTATTCTTTTCCATGTAATTATTATTTTTTAACAATATTTAGTTAAAAGATTATCATTTCCACCACCAAATGTTCGTGAAAACCTTGTCAAAAATAACTTGACAATATAGGGAAGAATTTAGCTCTAGGCTTTTATTTAACTCCAATGGTTTATATATCTGCCTTTAGAATAGTACTACACTGTTTCAATTATTGTAGCTTTATATGGTTTGAAATCAGAAAATATATATCTTCTAGCTTTGTTCTTTTTCAAGATCGTTTTGGGTACCTAGACTCCATAATTCACAGTAGGATAGATTTTTTTTCTGAAAAATAAATATATAAATATATGATAGTTTCACCTAAAAATAGAAAAAAAATATTCTCTGGTAAGAAATAAAGCAAAAAGAAATATTGAAATGTTATCTTTAAGTCATCAAAAGCTTGGTATCAGACAAATGAAACTGTTATGTGAGATTATCATTTTTAATTTTAGATAAATTGCCATAATACTAGATGTCAATTACTAAGCCAAGCATGGGAGGGAGGGATAGGGAGAGAATGGGGTGGGGATTGGGTGGGGGCTGACTGGGAAAAGTGTGCATGTATGTCTACAAAAGTATGTATCCTACTATGATGTATGAATACAGTGCACCAATAAAAATAAAAGAAAAAAAAGGAAAAAATAATAATAATAATATTCTGATTAAAACTTGCATTGGATATTTGTTTTGGTTTACTTCTGCTGCTGCTTAACTCAATGGTTCCTTAACTCCTCTGCACAGGGGAATCACTGTCTGTGTTCCATTCCCAAAGATTGCAATTGAAATCATCTGGGGATAGCCCCAGGCTCCAGAATATTTTAAAGAACTTTCCCCCATTTTTTTCTACCATGCAGACAGGTTTTGGAACTCTAGTAAGTCTGAGTCTTATCATTAACTAATTTACCAACTCTAGGGAAAGGGTACTCTAGCCTTTGTTACTCAAGCTAGACTTGCTTCCTTCCTAGCTCCTCAAAGCTTAGAGTAGAAAGGGAGAGAGAAGCAATAAACCATTCCTGAACTGGCCACCATTTGGAGTGAAAGCACAAGCGATTAGTCCATCTTTAGAGACTGTGCGATGGGAAGCTATGTGAACAATTGTATCTTAGCTCAATGCACGCTCAGATCCTCCAGCTTTGCATTCCACGAGAATGCCCGCATAGAAGGCAAAAGACGTTGGGACATGAGATGAACTGCTGCTGGGTAGTGTCATGCGAAGATGGTAGGACCCCACAACAGAATTGCTCGTTGCCCTGATTTGATTAAAATGAATGACCAAATATCCTGAGACAAGCAAAGCAAAGAGGATCCTAAGTGATACATTTAGATGGAGTTGGTGCTGGAAGAAAAGGTTAGCTAATCTAACCTGTGAGGTCAGAGATATTGGTTGCCATGCAACTGTGGTCATGTGGAGAACTATTAAAATTACTGCATGCCTATAACTCCAGTGTTTTGGAGGCTGAAACAGGAAGATCACAGGTTCAAGACCAGCCTTAGCAACTTAGTGAGACCCCCTCTTCAAACTAAAAATGAAAATGGCTAGGAGTCTAGTTCAAGGTAGAATTTTCCTTGGTTTTACCCTCAGGACCCAAAATAGTAATAATAATTACTGTAGCAAGGGTTGTCTTTCTCCTAGGGCAGTGATGGCCATGAATAGTTGCTTAGTTAGTCTACCTTCTCTCTCTCTTCCGCTCATTCCAAGTAGCCAGGTACATATTTGGATTGCAGGA
Organism: Muscardinus avellanarius; assembly: GCF_963383645.1. Lineage (NCBI taxonomy): Eukaryota > Metazoa > Chordata > Mammalia > Rodentia > Gliridae > Muscardinus > Muscardinus avellanarius. Next base: position 12,888,279 of record NC_137789.1, on the reverse strand, counting down.
TTTTCATGGTACCTGACCTTTGTCGTTTCTCTGTAGACACCAATATGTCCTACTTTACATATTTGAATTTAGTATATGAGTGGTAATATGCATGAGATAGTAGAACTAAGAGGTTCCACATCAGTCCTGATTCGAAGTCATCTACTAAATTCCAGCCTTGAGCAGAGGGCCCTACATTGAGAGCACACATGTAACTATTCAGCTATATTCAGTATGATTTTAATTTCTAGCGGTTCCATATGCAGAATCTTGTGGGTGAAATGGTGAATGGTCATCATGATTTTCAGACAGTTGGGTCATTGACCATAATAGAAGTGAAATCTCAACCTTAAAGTTTATTTCAAACATGTGATAACATCTACAATTATTTCCAGAAACTATGCTCGATACCAATGATTTAATGAGAGCCAGGCATAGATCTGGTAAAATTTAAAAGTAATGAAAATGAAAGACATGTACAAGGATAATCAAACTATGGGGTTGACTTGTTCCTTTCACAGAAAATATTTCAGACTCTACCCGGACTTCCGGGAAGATGGCAACCGAGAAAAGCGGGGCTTAAGAGCCCCGCTAACAACAAATCTCCATTACCACAAAATCAGTGCCTTTCATAGCCAGAAAACACCATCACCAGTGAAACAAAAAATCACCAGGCTCCAGAGAGAAAGCAGACTGAGAACAGAGCCACAGAGGAGATACACAGGCCTCACGCCCGAGGACACAGCAGACGCAGCAGCAGCGCCATACTGCCGGCGGCACCGGCGAATTCATGGGACGCCTACAGCAAGCCGAGGTGAGCCACTGTGGAACAGCCAGGCGGGATTTCTCCATGCAGAGAGCATCTAAAGCTCCCAGTGGCCGAGCTCAGCACATGCTGCAGGGATTCAGAATGGAAATCAAAACCAAGAAGAAAAACGCCAGCCCCACAGCCGAGGGTATAGCAGCAGCGCCATATTGCCACCGGTGGCAGCAGCACCAAATTCAGCGAGGCCAGTACAGCTACATCTGCGTACCCAAGAACAGTGAGTCAAATTGCGGGCCACAGAGGAGAAATCCCAGTACTGTACTCCCTGGGACTTGACCCAGTGGGGGAGGGGTGGTGGCAGAGATATCACACCATAGGAGAACGTGCAACCTGGCACCCCCCACAGTCTAAAGCATCCTCTATCGACTCTCTGGGTCGGAGACTCTGTGCTACAACCCAGTAAAGGAGTAGTGGGGTCTGAGATACTACTGACGCGAGATCCAGAACACCTTAAGTGAAGTCATAGTGACCCAAGGAAAGAACCCAAAGAAGGCACAAACATCCGAAATCATGGGAAAGAGGAATAATACTGGAGCAATAAATGCCCACAACCCCACAACATCAGAACCCGATAAAACAGAAAATCAGAGATTTCTAGAAGATCAAATCAGGAAAATAACTGTAGAAATAATAGAGGTGCTTCGAAAAGAACTCAGAGAGAGCCAAAAAGAGATAAAGGATGCAATTAATGAAGTAAAGGCCTCAATTCAAAGCACAAACAACCGATTAGAACACATGGAGAACAGAATCTCGCTCTTAGAAGATGAGCAATCCAAAAATGAACACATAGTTTCTAATCTAGAAAAAAATATCCGACAACAGGAATCTAATATTGAAGAAATATGGGCCCATTTTAAGAGAGCTAACCTAAGAATAATTGGAATAGAGGAGGAAAAAGAAAGTGAAACCAAAGGGATCAACAATCTCTTCAAGGAAGTAATAGCAGAAAATTTTCCAGACATAGAGCAAGAGGTTGATACACAGGTCCAGGAAACTTATAGAACTCCCTTTAGACAGGATCGGAGAAGAGGATCCCCACGCCACATAATTGTCAAAATGACCAATGTGAAAGCCAAGCAGATAATCTTAAAGGCAACAAAAGCAAAGGGCCAAGTGACATTCAGAGGCAAACCAATTAGAATCACTCCAGACTTCCCAAACCAAGTTATGAGAGCCAGAAGGGCTTGGAGTAACATATTCCCAATTCTGAAAGAAAACAACTTCCAGCCCAAAATTTCCTACCCAGCAAAACTTTCTAACAAATTAGATGGAGAAATAAGAAGCTTCCATGACAAACAGAAACTGAAGGAATTTATGTCTTCAAAACCAGCACTAGAGAAAATATTCAAAGAGATTAACTACAAAGAAGAAATAGGTAACACACTCCAGAACTAGAGAAACAAGATTTTCCATCCAACAGACAAGTAAGATTGGTTATTTGTGGAGATTCTTTATTTATGTTAGTCTTTTACCTATCTCTAAAGGGTATTGTTTGCCTTTATTGTTGTTAATCTTTAGGATTTCTAGTTGGAATATTAATATACCTTCAGATATAGCAATTGGAAATATTTTATCCCATTCTATTACTAACTGTTAACTCTGTTTACATTGTCTTTGGATATACAATTTTTTTTTATATTTTAGGGAGTTTGTATACTCTTCTGTTGCCTGTGCCATTGAAATCATAACCAAGAAATCACTTCCAATTTCAATGTTGTGAGGTTTAATGACCCAGATTTTCTCCTAAAAGTTTATAGTCTTAAGATTTATATTTAGGTCTATTATCTATTTTGAGTTAATATTTGTATATGGGATTAGGTAAGGGTCCAATTTTATTCTTTTCCATGTAATTATTATTTTCTAACAATATTTAGTTAAAAGATTAATATTTCCATCACCAAATGTTCGTGGAAACCTTGTCAAAAATAACTTGACAATATAGGGAAGAATTTAGCTCTAGGCTTTTATTTAACTCCAATGGTTTATATATCTGCCTTTAGAATAGTACTACACTGTTTCAATTATTGTAGCTTTATATGGTTTGAAATCAGAAAATATATATCTTGTAGCTTTGTTCTTTTTCAAGATCGTTTTGGGTACCTAGACTCCATATTCCATATTAGGATAGATTTTTTTCTGAAAAATAAATATATAAATATATGATAGTTTCACCTAAAAAATAGAAAAAATAGATTCTCTGGTAAGAAAGAAAGCAAAAAGAAATATTGAAATGTTATCTTTAAGTCATCAAAAGCTTGGTATCAGACAAATGAAACTGTTATGTGAGATTATTATTTTTAATTTTAGATAAATTGCCATAATACTAGATGTCAACTACTAAGCCAAGCATGGGTGGGAGGGAGGGATAGGGAGAGAATGGGGTGGGTATTGGTTGGGGGCTGACTGGGAAAAGTGTGCATGTATGTCTACAAAAGTATGTATCCTACTATGATGTATGAATACAGTGCACCAATAAAAAAAAATACTGACTCATAAAAAAATAAAAATAAAAATAAAAAAATAAAAAAAAGAAAATATTTCAGTTGTCCTGGGACAGTCAGAGATAGTACTGAAGATCCAGCATTTGGACAGAGTACTGAAAGATGAGTTCTAATAATCGCCATATTTGTAGATAATTCTAGAAAATATTAACACCTATCTTCTTAGAATATAAGTTTTATAAAAGCAAGAACTTGTCCATTTTATTCCCTATTGTATCCCCAAAGTACCTTTGCAATACCAAAACCATTGTCAACTTTGATTTTCATAGCCCAAGTTTTAGGGAGAAAGACGGGGAGCATTTCTTTTTGTGTGTGGTGCTGGGTACTGAACTCAGGGGCATTCTACTTCTGAGCTATATACCTAGCCCCGATTGTTTTTTTGAAACAGGGTTTCCCTGAGTTGCAGAGGGCCTCACTAAGTAGCTGAGGCTGTCCGCTAACCCAGATCATACTGTCTCCACCTTCCAAGTACTGGGATTCCAAGCGAGCGCCACCACGCCCAGCTTCAGAAGAGGAGTGTTTCTGAGAGAGAAAGTAAATACAATAATACAAGTCACAGTCCAAGATCTTGCAGGATTTTGATTCACAGATATCCCAAATAAAGAATCTGTAAACTCTGCCCGTAGGCTATGCTGTGCAGTAGGGAGAAGAGGCAATGGTCTGCCCGACATACACCTCAGAGTGTTACATTTAGTACATTAGTAATTCATCATAGTTTAGAGTCCAGTCTACATCTTCATAGGTATATTATAAAAGTAAAAAGAGAATCCATCATTTGGGACCAAATATTAACTCAGCTTCTGAAACTGCTAAAATGACAGTGGATTAACATGTTATTACAAATTATCATTACAGAAACCACAATATTCACTCCTCATGACCAGCCTGTTCTACCTCATCCAAGTTAGTAAATTACAGTTACAAATAATTGTCACAGTGACCAGAAAATTCATGTCTGCACAATAAGACTACTTTCCCCTGTATGAGAGCAAAGATTATAACCAGAAGATAGTTCAGTAGACACAAAACCAGATGTACAAGAGTTAGGGGGTGAAATGCTTAATAAAAGTCAGTCAAGAATGCCCAGTATAGTCTCCTCTCCACTGAGACACCTGCACCAGTGGGATAAGAATAGACAACATAAGTTGTTACTTTACCTATGCTCCAACTGAAGGAACTAGAATAATCAGAGATGATTCACTAAGGCACCATCTCCTGGATAGCTTTTCCTGTTTCCAATTTCTATTCAAACAAATTGCAATCATATCTCATACAACTAAAGGTCATATTATTTCAAGTTGCAGAAGGATAAACTAGATATTAGAGATGTTAAATGACTCATAGCAATTAATAAAGCATCAGATGGCAAAGTGTGGATTCTACCTGAGTCAGTTCAAATCATTTGAGATATCCATTGGAAGTTCATTTCCAATGCTTTCCACCTGGAGACAAAAATCTTGGGAAGCTGTCACTGAATGGGTCAGACAGTACTTGCTGCATGAGTTCTGAGAAGAATGACATCATTGTGGGAAGAAGATATAGAGAAGGAAAATATTTTCTTTCCTCAAATGTTAGAACATAAAAGGCAAATAAGCACATAGTATATGAGCCTCACTTGCCTCTTCGCAAACCATAGCAGAACATCTGTGCAGTAAGCCACAATACAACCCTGGTATTGTTCAAAACACAACAATTCACAATCATTGGTCTTCACATTTAGCATGCAAGATAGAACCTATATTCACCACCGCTGGATTGGAAACTTAATTTATAAGACATTAAAGAAATTCAATGATTCTGTCTCTCTGGTAGAAAAAAATAACATATGACATCAGATAAAGCTATTATTTCATGAAATTCATCAGAAACCAATTTAAACATTAAACTTTTGCTTTCTCTCTTTCTCTGACTCTTCTTCTTAGCTATATAAATCTATATGCTATCTGTTTATATCTGTATATACTACCAGAAGATAGTCAAGTAACTATGAAATCATTATGTGATGTTCTCTACCAACAGCAGGAGAGACTGTATTTTCAAACCCATAACTCCCATGGCTGATTCTCTATTCCTATAAAAGCTGACCTTATTTTCTGAAAAGGATCAACAGTGTTTGCTAGTGTTGTTTGCACACAAGACTTGCAAGGACCTACAAGATCAGCAAGGAGCTGTTTAAATTTTTTTTTTAAATCCATGCGTGACTCAACCTGCAGAAGAACAAGTAGTTCCTGAGAAAAATATGCAGGAGACATTCTTGCTAAGTCATATCTCTACCATACCATCAATCCCACAAAGAAGAAAGGAAGTCCAACAAAGGAACTGAGCCAGCTCTTTCTGCCCACTAGATGCCTCAACTCTGAACCCAGAGAAGGAGAAGTAAGGTCTTGGCCTCATTTAGTCCTTCCGTTTGGGGGTATGCAGAACAGATGGAGTCGTGACTTACTTACTCCATCATTCATTCAACATTTTCGCAAAATGCAAATCTTTATCTATGCATAAATTTATTCACAAATTTAGCAACTTAGTATTTTGTTTAGCAAGCATTTGCAAAGAGCCTATACTTTCTGAGGCATCCTACTAGCAACTAGGAAAATGGAAATGAAGAAAAATATTCCTACTCTCAGGAAATTCAGTGTCTAGTTGATCAAATGATAACTTAAAAATAATTGACAAATGAACAGATTTATGCATTAAACTGTGAAAATTCTGATGACGATATAATTTGACAGTAGGCAAAGCAGAGAACACACACACACACAAAAGAGTTCACAACTCTCACCAAAAGCATGTTATGTTCAAAACAGATCTCAAGGTAGCTAGCCTTTCCAAATCATGTTACAATTTACCCCTAGGCATCAGGTCCTTGGAGGAAACACCATGTTCTCTAGTGGACATGGTGTTCTACATGGATCTCATTTCTGATTCACCTCTTTCCTCAGATAAACTGCCACTCCACCACACTGCCTGGCTCTTTCCTGTTTCTGTATCAAAGACAGGATTGGCAGGAATAGAACCATTTGAAAGTTCAAAGAAAAGGAGGAAAGATTTGCATTACTTACAATTATTATGACTATATTTATGTAACCAGAACACCTAAATGAATAAACTAAAGTCCTGTGATGTCAAAAATCAGTGGTAGAAGACAGTAAGGGCGTGGTGGTACACGTGTGTAGTCCCAGCATTTAGGAGACTAAGACAGGAGGATCCAGGTTTTGTGGACAGCCTCAGCGACTTAGTGAGACCTTGTTTCAAAATAAAGAATAAAAAATAGGGCTAGGAGTATAACTGAGAGGTAGAATGCCTGCCCCTGGGTTCCATCTCCAGTACTGAAAAAAAAAAAAAGAAAGAAAAATTCCCTAGGTACAAATAAAATGTAAAAGAATTTCATTTGGAATATAGTAACAAATTAACAAAAAAGGACAAAATTTATATTGTAAAATGTTGAATGGAACCAAAGATGTAAAATGATGCCTAATTGACAGAAAGAAAAATCATCTTTATTTAGAAAAATAAATCATCTATTTAGAAAAATCATCTTCTAGGAACTATGAGAACATGGTGCCATTGAAGTCAAGGTAGAAAGAACCAGTCTCAAAGAAATAAATGGGTACAGTCTTTGTCATAAAAATGAATTAATTAAATAAATAACTTTTTTACAGTACTGGGGATGGAACCCAGGGGCATTCTACCTCCAAGAGATACCCTCAGCCCTATTTTTTTTATTCTTTATTTTTAAACAGGGTCTTAGGACTTGTTCCTCCTGTGAGTGAAAAGAAACCTTTAGAACTTTCCATGGGAACAAAATAAAACTGTTTTGTAGCAAATGCAGTCCATTTCTTATGGAATAAGAAGGAGCATTTGTTATACAATGAAAATCCAAAACAGAGTAAAAAGAAATATTTTTAAGAACATTAACCACCCCCATTGTTAGTCATAATAAATTCAAAAAACAAGCCATATTTCCATTCATAAGGCAATGGTCAAGTAAATTGCAATACACACATCCTGTGGAATCCTCTCTGGCTTTATACAGCTTGCCTATGATCTGTGTGTCCTAATGAGGAAAGCTTTCTGTGACTATATAAAGGGCACTATAGCTGGGCGTGGTGGTGCACGCTTGTAATCCCTGCGCTTGGGAGGTGCAGACGGGAAGATTGTGCAGGTCCCTGTTTCCAAATAAAAAATATTAAAAAATGGGTCTGGGAGTGTATCCCAGAGATAGAAGGGTTTCCAGGAACCCTAGTACCACACACATGCACACACACACACACACACACACACACACACACACACGGGTATTATAAAAATTTGATGTCTTAAATTTTATTTTCAAATCTGCACTTGTCTCTGCTTGAAGTGTCTGTAAAAGAGCCCCTATCATGATAGAGACATTGCCTCTCCTGTTTTTACTTTTTAACTGCTGCACCCCCAGTGCACAGGCAGCATATTGTCAATGAATAAATTCCTTTAAAATCCTTAATTATCACCTGAAATATAACAAGTTGTTTAATGTTTTGGTAATTATTGTGGGTTTTTTGTTTTGTTTTGTTTTGTTTTTGTTTTTTAGAAACTCAGCCTTACAAAACTAGGCAAGGAGTGCCATATAGGCAATTCCCGCCAACCAGAGAAAGTTGTTTTCAAAACCTGCTGGTGGAATGTTCTTGAACATGGGTTTAGGAAACTTCCCTTCTCAAAAAACGCTTTCCTGGAATATGGCTCTATTAAAAGACTTACGTAGTCAGCACCACAGCGGACTCTCCGTTTCCTCTCTGCACCCATTGTTGAGACCACATTTAGATGTCAAGCCTCACCAATTTCCCATTTCCCATCCATCTGTCATTGAGCCAACGCTCTGCCCCCATGACAAGGAGTGACTAGGACAGTTGCAGCACTACCCCCTGCCCTTCCTGCAGCTTTACAACAAAGAAAGATCACTCTGTCTGCCCCTCTGTGACACTGTCTGACAAGTAGCTAGGACCAAAAATAAATTGCTCAAGAATTTCTCTGGAATGAGTTTCTTTATTTTTAGGTAAATTATAGGTTTACATGAACCCATCATTGCACTATAAATGTCATTACTACCATTATTCCCCACACCATTCTGCAAAGTAGGTACTAGGAGAACTATGTCCTACTTCCAAATGCAGAACTCCAGGCCTAGAGAGTTCCAGGGCAGGGCAGAGCAGAGCTAGAATCCTGGCCCACCTGACTCCAAAGATCATGTGTTTAGTTAGTACCAGAGTTTACTCTACAACCACATTTCACTAGAAGCCCTTCCCTATGATTGATTATAACACACATCATTTCCTTCCTGGAGAGAGTAGGATGTAGGAAGAAAAGAGTGTAAGTAATAGGCAGTAGGTGTAATCTATCACATAAGAAAAAGAAAGAAATCAATGCTCTAGTTAGGTCAAATTTCAGGGAGAAGGAAATGTAAATCAGATTTTGCTTACTAGGAATACTAAGAATTCTGACTTTCATGGTTGGGTTGAATATGGTCAGTCTATGCATACATACCGTCAGAAATGCAAACTTATTGTTAAGCTCTACAGAAGGAAAGCTGAGCAAGAAAGACCAAGCCCCTGTCCTCATGGGAACTCGTGTCTAGGGAAAGCAACAGATAAGAAATGTACCAGTAAATACATGATACAAGTTGAGAATCCCTAGTCCAACATGCTTGGCATCGAAAGTGTTTCAGATTGAGAACTTTTTAAGATTTTGGAATATTTATAAGCACATACTGAGTTGTTATGGGGATGGGACTCAAGTCTAAGAGCAAAAAACTCATTTCTGTTTCTTATACATCTTCTGTACATAGTCTGAAGGTAATTTTGTACAATAGCTTCAGTGCACCTGTGTTTTGACTGCAAGTCATCACATGAGCTCAGTCAGGTATGGCGTTTTCCATATGTGGAGTCACATTGGCACTCATCAAGTTTCACATTTTATAGCATTTCGGATTTTGGATTTTCAGATCAGGAATTTTCAATCTGCTACATCAACTACTGATTGGTGCTAGAGAAAAAATAAGCTAAGCAATAAGATAGAAAATAAAAATAAGAGTTTAGAGCAAGCCTATCAAAGCAGGTGGTATTTGACATGAGGGATCAGAACATATATGTCCATGGAAAGAGATAGTTCCAGGCAGAGGGAAAAGAAATGCAAAGTCCCAGGGGCAGAGACAAGGGTGGGGCCTTTGAAGAGAATCAGGTAGACCAGATGGCAGAGAAATGCTGGCCACAGCAGATGTGACTTAGTTCTTTTATTTGCAATAGTTTATAATTGGAGACTGGTCAAATGTCCAACAAGCAAGGCCTAGAGAAGTAAATTGTCACATATCTCCTTTGTAGACAAACAGTGCTCCTAGAATTATTCCAATGAAGGCCCAAATTCTGATTCTACCACTTCTACCTGGGTGATGCTTGAAATTTACTTAGCCTATTCACTCCTCTCTGGTCTCAGCTGGGAAACAGTGACAATTCTAACCCCTCACATTGTAAATAGGCATAAATGAAGTAATGCAACAAAAGCATGTTTCATAGTTCCTGGAAAACTGTGACTGTGTGAGAGGATGATAAAAGTGATGATGATGGCAATGATGTTTCAATATTCAGGGGAATTTAAACTTACCTTTTATGGAGCCATCAGAAGATTGCATTATGCATGGATAAATCACTTTATTTTACTCTAAAATAAAGAATGTTTGCTATTTTCTATACTTTAGCCCAAACATTTGTTCACAATAAACTATAGGTCATATATGAGACACACGGATATTATTTCACTAATAGAGAACTAGGATAAGTATTAAGTATGAATTTTAAAATTCATCTATTTCCAAACAAAGATTTTGTTCCTTTAGTGTCTTGGATACTGGACTTGACTTATTCCAGAAGAATTTAAATCAAAATATTACTATTTTTGATTAAAATCTTAATCCTCATTTTTAGCCCAGTGAAGCCCATTTTAGACTTCTGACATCCAGAAAGGCAAGGTAATATATTTGTATAGGTGTAAGCCACTAAATTGGGGATAATTTGTTATAGCAGCAATAAGAAACCAGTGCATCCAGGCATGCTACACACTTGTAATCCTAGTACTTAGGAGGCTGAATCAGGAGGATCACAAGTTTGCGACCAGCCTCAGCTACTTAGTGAGGCCCTCCACAACTTAGTGAGACCTTGTCTCAAAATAAAGAATAAAAACTAGAGCTGGAAGGTATAGCTAAGAGGTGGAATTCCCCTGGGTTCAATCTCCAGTACCATAAAAAAGCAGCACAACTCCCTATATTCCCACACTTTCACCCATAGGCACACTCATGCCGGGATCCCAACATTGATCTTACCTCATACTGAGCCTCATGAACTGAGATCCTATTCCCACAGGCCATGGAGCAGCCATATTGAACAGGTGAAAGTGTCCTGGGTATTAGTCACCTTTGTGCTGTAAGCCACCTTTGTGTTGTGAATGAGGAATATACTTAGGAGGTCAGACAGTAAAACCATAAATAAGGGGAAGGAATCTAGAGGAGTATCACATAACCAACCCCTGTTATAATAAGAACATATATTTTGTTCTCCTGCAAAGATATGACAAGGCAAATTAATGAAGCACCAGTGAATAAATTGGATTAATTATAGAAGTTCCTGACTAATGGGGAGTATGGAAAGAAATAAGACAAGCAAAGCCTTGGATATATTGGCTAGTCCTTCAAAATTAGAATGTAATTGCATTTAAAATGCAAATTTAATTTAAAATTAAATGCATTTTCTTATAATTGCATCATCTATATTTTAAAGTTATTTATTTTTCAAAGGTTATTTTATTTGTTTAAAAGTCTAAACTATATATATATATATATATATATATATATATATGTGTGTGTGTGTGTATATATGTGTGTGTGTGTGTATCTGTGTGTGTGTGTATATATATATATATATTCTATATACTATATATTTGCATTTATGGAAAAAATTTTACATTAATATATCTAACTCTAGACAAAGAAGGAGAAATAGATAAGCAAATAAGGTGACCTAATTAAGGGGGATGAAAGGAGGGAAGAGGAAAATTCCCTGATGGGCATGATATACATTCATAAACATATCAAAGTCAATCAACAAGCCAAACATGAGAAGGATGGAGGGGGGAGGGAATGGGGTGGGAATTGGGAAAGAGCTAATTGAGTGTTGTGTGCATATATGCCTCTACCATCCTGTACCCCATTAAGATGTATGACAACAATACAGCAATTTAAAAAACAAAAATAGAATATATACATATATATTAAAGTGTTTATAGCCTCATATACAAAAAGCAGGGGTAATCAGTCAAGATAACTTAGACCTTAGTAGTTCAATAGATATAAACTTAAAATTCACAAAGTTTTATATAAAATAATTTCAGCTACCTAACAATGGCAAACACATTCAAACTTTTGTAATCAGAGAACTGTCCATTTAAAATTACTGAGATTATATTTTCCCACTAAATTAGCTAGAAAATGGTGTAAAAGACACACACTAATAGCAGAGCAAAGTATTCATAAAATAGTGGAAGTTCTTGGCATGTGTTCTTATTTTAATCTCACCAACCTGTGGTATAGCTAGAGAAGCTATACTATTCGAAACTTCACTTTAAAATGAAGGAAAACAAGGCCTGAAGGCTGAAGATATTAAATAATTTACTTAGGGAAACACGGTTTATAAGATACTCAGCACCATCATGAATTTGAAAATGCCAGAAGCTTTAAAATATGTGACAGTTGACCCACTGATTCTAATTTCAAGAATTATTTAGTGCAGACATACACTTCAGAAAAGACTACTTGCACAAAATGTTCTTTAAAGAGCAATTTGTTGTAGCAAATGCTTGGAGATAAAAGTTCAAAATGTTTAACCAAACTGTGTAACATTTATTGAATAAACTAGTCATTTTTTAAAAATTATTAATGAAGAGTTCTAATAACATGAGAAAATACTTCTATTATAAAGTTGAAAGAAAAAGTGAATGTACATCACAGCTATATTATTATGTTATATTGTATTGCACATGCATATCAGCCACTGAATAAGGTATATGCATTAAATAAAATGCCCAGTATTTACTTATGTTTGTATCTATCAATATTTAATTTTTCATCCATCATGTGAGATAATAAAGTAATTTGAACTATGAGCAGTTTAGAAAGTTGTCAACTGCTTACAAATGTACTAGTGTGGGCCTCAGCCAAATCTGCTGGACTCCAGAGCCAACCCCTCTCTACTGCTAAAAATTGTTAAAACTATAACTAAAAAAGAAAGTGGATCAGGATTGTCCCAAACCCAACAATAATTGTCCTAAAATGGATGAAGATGAGTGAAAATAAACATTGAGTATGGCTTCATTTCATTCACTTTTTTAAAATATGAAATAGATCAAGTGGTTCCAGCATTTGATTTTTATCACTTTGAACATCATGGAAAGTCTGTTCCTTTTACTTTAAAGTAGATTTTAAAATAAGTCTAATTATCATCTTATATATCATTCCATAGCTATTTTCACTTCATATTATATTTCTGATATTTATCCATGTTGATAGATCACCTCAATTTCATTTATTTTAACATTACCCAGTGATCTATCTGTATCATAACTTATATACTATAGTCATTCTATCACTAATTGACATTGTTTTCTTCATGTCATTTATATTTCCTTTAAAATATATAACTACCTAATATATATTATATATGTTATATATTATATATTTTATTTATATCTATTATATATAAATATATATATTGGGTGTATACCTAGAAATTGAATTGTTGGGTTATAAGTGGAAGTAGCCTTAGTTTACTTACCAGCATGTTTTTCTTCTGGCTGCATTAGTGAGAGTATACTAGCTACTGTAATGAACAACCTCACAATGACAGTGCTTAACACATGAGCTCCTGGTCTTCCACTTTTGTTGCTTCTTGGTGCTCAAAGAAAATCGTTGCCAATCTACTGCTTATCTCAAGCAACCAGCAGGGATAGAGTGATGCTTTGATTCCCAAGACATTATACATACCCAAGGGAAAGAATTAGACAGGCCATCCGATGTCAAGCATTTACTACTGATCTAAGTTTCTCAGGCTTCAGAAGTGTATTGGTGGCTCATAAGGAGACATCATGGACCATTTTTTATTCAGTGCTGGGGAATGAGCAGCTCTTTGCCCTTGGCAGCTACAATCCCAGGAGAATTCACCCCTATGGGGGCATAAACAGAAATCCTCTCCCTCCTCATCTCAATTGACAATAACCCAGTTATCTCTCTTGTGGACTTTCCAGAGACAAAAATATAGAAATTCTTCTCTTAGAGGTTCTGCTTCTTGGTTATTATATAGGAAGAATTTTTCAGAAATTTTGGGATCATGAATTGCAACAAAAATCACTGAGTTTCAAATTATAAAAAGAAAGAGGGGAAAATAAAGTGCAAGTGGAATAAGAGTAATACATCTGACCTAAAAACCTCTTCCCCAAGCCTAAGCATTTTTAGACAGATGGCCTTTCCAGGGTGATATATAACTTGAAAGACTTTATCTTGGAATGGAGAAAAATAGGAAGTTGTTGACATGTGGCCTTTTCTCAGCCTGGTGGCCTATGTTCTAGTTTCAACAGGGGCATGTAACAATTATGGTACTTGTCATTTGCACTGCCAACCAGTCATGACCAGAAACCTTATTTTTCTGAGTAAATTTCAAAATCCAACTCTCCAGTTGAATTTTATGTGTATGTGTGTCTGTGTGTGTGTGCTGTGCATGTGTTTGAAAATAAATACAGTAATTCACAACCTCAGCGTCTAGACTCAGCTTAGCCACAGACCAGCTGTGTGACCTTACACAAGTTAATCTTTAGTTTCTCTCTCTGTGTGTAAAACGACAGTTTTGATTGCGTTATTTATAAAGCCCATCAGCTTAGAAATGCTGGGATTACAGACACTCATCAATACACAAAGCCAATAATACTCATCATCTTTCTAATGATGATAATCATCAGAACAATGGTAACACATGTGTTCTCATTTTATACCATGTACTTTTAGTCTTTTTATACCCATTGTCTTATTGTTTTCTATCCCCCACCATGCAAAGTAGATATAGTATCACCTTCATTTAACATACTAGGAGACTGAGGCACAGGAGATAATCATAGTGGAAGAGGATCTAAAGCTTGTGGCAAGGCAGCTGAGCCAGTGGTTCTCATCCATATCTGCTGGATAACACCACATCTGGTTCCAGTATCACCTTCAAGGACATACCCTTTACTTATTTATGTGTGTGTCTGTGTGCGTGTGTGTGTGTGTGTGTGTATGTGTGTGTGTGTGTTACTAGAGATTGATCCCAGTGGAATTCTACCTCCAAACTTTACCCCCAGCTCCATTTTATTTTTATTTTAAAACAGGGTTCACTAGGTTGATGCAAGTCTCACTAGTTGCTGAGGGTGCCCTTGAACTTGCGATCTTCCTGTCTCAGCATCATTTATAAAGGATTTTTCAACATGCCCCTTCACTCATATACACCTGGCAACAAGTCTCTGATATAAATATTAACTTCCTTTTTAAAAGTGAGTAAAAATGAAGTCCTAGTGGTTATGTATTTCCAATTGGAAGTGAGAAAGTCAGGCTCAGAATCAGGTAGATCTGTCTGTCCATCTATCTAATGGACAGCATAGTAGGACAAGTATAAAGAATTTTTTCTTATTGTATGCAGCAGATCACATGGAGCAGAAAAACAGCTCAGACTCCCCATGTGGAAGAATTCTGGGGAATAAAGTCCTAGGCCTGTTCCTTTAAAAGCTGAATGCAAAGTCAAAATGGCAACTGTGGGTTGCAACGCATCTCAGTACCTGGACCAAATATAGTTTAACTCCTGAGAAGGCAGCATCTTGACAAACAAAATAAACACAGCTCACAAACCAAAACAAACAGGAACCACAGCAGAAGGAATCCAGTACTCTGAACTGCCTGACCTGGTGCAGCTGCTGGTCTGGCCACCAGCACCATTTTGGGCCACTGGCCCTAACAGCGTGTGCTGGCTCCAGCACTGCCAACTTCAGCACTGCAGCTGAAATCCCAAAAAAATAATGTGAGAACTTGAAGTTCAGAAAGTAGCAGCAGAGCTCCAACATCTTAAGCAACCAGCACCATGCTTTAGGGATGCAGAAAAAGATCCAAAAGCCTGTGCACTCATCAGAGGCTGGACCCACAGCAGTGCAACATGCTGGACAGCCAGGTAACTGTTTGCATTAGTGTGTACTCAGTGGAGGTGGAAGACCACCCAGAGCAGCCTCGGGACTCTGGCAGGCTAAAACTAGGTGGTCCATCCTGGTGGTATTCCAGTTAGAACCTCCAGAGACATAGGAAAGGTGGTCGAGGCACAGTACCTACACAGGGTCACAGGGTTTGCTTCAAGACTACACTGGACACACTCTGCTGGTATTATACCTGGACACCTAAATACAAAGTTGTCAGAAGTGAGAGAAGGGCACAAGCACTAATAGAGTGAGTTCAAAAGCTGACAATAGATTATGGAACAAATGAGAGATACTGGAATATACTCCAGAATCTACCACAGTGAACAGACATAGAGATATTATATGGGCCCTGGCCCTATATACGTAAATTAGGACTGCTGGGCTTTTTTTGGTTTTGTTTTTGTTTGTTTTGTTTTATTTTATTTTTATCTCACACTGTTGCTAGATATTTTTTTTTATTTTTGTCCTTTTTTATTTTTTTCTTATTCCTTTTTTTATCTTTGGGGTTTTTTTGTCTTTGATTTATAATTGTTAGTTTTGGTAACTTGGTACTTTATTCATGTTTATTTGCTCATACCCCCCATCCCTTTTACAAATTTCCTCACTCTAGCCTCTATCTCATCTCTCAAAACTTTTTTTCCCTTACTGTATCTCCTTTCTTTATATTCAAGCTCTTTCATCTCTCCATACTTAAATATTCTACTAACTACAAAAGTCCTACTATCTAATCATCTTTTCATTTTATACTTATATTTTTCATCTTCCATATTATACTTATATTCTTACTCAGCCTAATACTCTCCTCTATTTTACCTGAATCCTGTACCCATCACCCCAGCTCCCCCCTCCTTACCCAACCCTCACCTTTGTAAAAAAAAAAAAAAAAAAAAAAAAAAAAAAAACCTGTTTACCTGCTGACATCTCTAAATTCCTACTACTAAGATTGAATCAGACAGAATACCCACAGGATCACACACAAAAGAGAAAATGCCAAGACATCAGAAAAACAAGCATGAAAATATTAGAACTAGGAACAGTGAGAAAATAAGGGAAATCATGAATACTGACCTACAAGAAATGCAAGAAGGAGAATTCTGAATTCTGATCTTCAATACGATGAAAGGCCTCACAGAAGTGTACAGCAAATGAAAGAGGAAATTGAGACATTAAAAAAGAATCAGAAAGAAGTGCAATGAAAGAGTCAATAAATGAAATTAATAGAGCAATAGAAAGAAATTCTGAAAAAAATAGATGAAATGTAAAATAGAATATCACTGTTAGAAGACAGTTCATTCAAAACCAAAAGCACATTCAACAACATATAGAAGTCATTACAGCAACAAACCCTAAACAGTAAACAACTATGGAACAACATGAAATGTCCTAATTTATAAATAAAACACATTGGAGAAGTGATAGAAGTATGAACTAAGGGTATTCATAATCTCTTTAGAGAAACAATTTCAGAGAATTATCAAAACATGGAAAGAGACTTGGACATACATGTTCAGGAGACATACAGAACAGTGTTAAGACAAGATCAAAAAAGAACGCCCTCACTCCATGTAATAATCAAAATGACCAACATAGAAGCCAAGGAAAAAAACTTAAAAGCAGTGAGAACAAAATAATAGGTGTCATATAGGGGCAAAACAATAAAAATCACCCAAGACTTTACAACCCAAATCATGAATGCCATGGAGACTGCTAAAAGAAAACAACTTCCAACCAAAACTGCTATGTCCAGCAAGATTATTACTCAAAATTGATGGAGAAACAAAAGTGTTTCAAGATAAGCAGAATCTTAAAGAATTCATGAATTTAAAGCCAACACTATAAAAAATACTTAAGAAATAAACCATCAAGAATAAAAAAGAAGCACCAAGCACAGTCTGAATGTATGCCATTTTCGATATGTTCCATATAAAAATATAAAAAAATATATATATAAAATAAAAAGACAAAAAGGAAAAAAGAAGCAAATTTCAGAATCAGAGAAGAAATGAAGTTGATGAGAGAAGAGGCAACAAAGTAAAGAATAACATTATAATAAACAGAAGATAGAACATAAATAGACAGGAATCAAACATTGTATTTCAATAACTCTGAATGTCAAAGGACTTAACTCACCAATTAAAAGACATAGTCTGGCAATGTGGATTAAAAAACATAATCCAAATATATGCTACTTGAATGAAACTACCTTACAGCCAAAGAGATTCATAGACTGAAAGTAAAAGGATAGAAAAAGATATATCATGCTAATGGAGACCAAAAATGGACATGGGTACCAATGCTATTATCCAACAAAATAGACTTTAGGCTAAAACATTTCAGAAGAGACAAAGCAGAAAACTTCCTCTTATTAAAAGAAACAATTCACCAAGAAGATGTAATGATAGTAAATGTTTATGCCTCAAATGTGGGTGTACCCACATTTGTAAAACAAACTCTTTAGGACAACAGATCTCAAATAGACACAAATACAGTATTGGGAGACTTCAATCCACCACTCATGCTACTAGATCAATCTTCAAGGAAAATCAGAAATAAAAAAGGAGACATCACCACAGAGAATGGGGACTTTCAAAGGATTATCAGAAACTATTTTGAAAATTTACACTTCAATAGAAAGGAAAACATTGAAGAAATTGGTAGATTTCTAAGCACATATGACCTACCTAAATTGAACCAAGAGGACATAGTGTGCCTAAACCAACCAATAGCAAGCAAAGAAATAAAATTTCTGCCATCAAGGAAAAGCTCAGGTCCTTACAGGTTTCCAGCTGAATTCTATAAAACCTTCAGTGAAGAGCTAAGCCCAACACTTCACAACTTGTTCCAGAAAATTAAAATAGATGCAATTCTCCAAAATTCCTTCTACATGGCCAGTATTACATTAATACCAAAACCAAAAATATATACCTCAAAAAAATAAAATTACAGACCAATATCCTTGGTGAACACAGATGCAAAAATTCTAAAAAAAAAAAAATACTAGCTATACGCATTCAAAACCATATCAAGAGAATTGTACACAATTATTGAGTTGGTTTCATCTCAGAAAAGCAAGACTATTTTAACATATGCAAATAAATACATGTTATATACCACATAAATAGAACTGAAAACAAAAATTATATGATCATGTCAATAATGCTGGAAAAGCATTTGACAAAATCCAATACCCATTCATGTTTGAAAAAAAAAAACACTGCAGAAAATTGGAATAGAAGGAACACATTTCAACATCATTAAAGCAATATGCAACATCATATTGAATGGGTAAAAACTGCAAGAATTTCCCCTAATATCAGGAACAAGACAAAGATGGCCACTATCACCACTCCTTTTCAATACAGTCCTGAAGACTCTTGCCATGGCAAAAAGACAAGAGAAGAATGTAAAAGGAATTCAAAAAGAAAGAGAGAAATTAAAACTATCCTTGTTTGCAGATGACATGGTCCTTTATCTAAAAGAAACAAAAACTCAACCAAAAGACTACTAGAGCTGATTAACCAATTCAGTGAAATTGCAGGATGCAAAATCAATCTAAATAAATCAGTTGCTTTTCTATATGCCAATAATGAATCTACAATGAAAGATAGAAAAAAATTCCATTTGTATAACCTCAAAACCAATAAAATACCTAGGAATAAACCTAACCAAAAATGTAAAAGACCTCTACAATAAAAACTATAAAACATTAAAGAAAGAAATTAAAGAAGACATTGGAAGATGGAAAGATCTGCCTTGCTCATGGATAGACAGAATAAATATTATCAAAATGGCTGTTCTGCCAAAAGTGATCTACAGAGTCAATGCAATTTCTATCAAAATACCAATGACATTCTTCATAGACCTAGCAAATGCTGGTGAGGATGTGGGGAAAGAAGAACTCTTTTACACTGTTGGTGGGAGTGCAAACTAGTTCAGCCACTATGGAGATCAGTGTGGAGATTCCTTAGAAAACTGGGAAAGGATCCACCATATGATCTGGCTATACCACTCCTGGGTATCTTTCCAAGGGGGGTTAAATCAGAGAATTACAGCAACATATGAATATTCATGTTCATAGCAGCACAATTTGTAATAGCTAAAATATGGAACCAATCTAGGTCTCCATCAACAGATGAATGGATTGCAATATTATGGGAAATACACACAATGGAATTCTACTCAACAATAAAGAAGAACAAAATCATGCCATTCACAAGAAGATGGAAAAACCTGGAGAACATAAGTTAAGTGAGATCAACCAAGCACAGGCAACACAAAGAAAGAAGGGACATATGTTTTCTATAATATTTCATAGGGACTCCAGATAATGGAGGGGAAACCTCAGAAAAGCTAGAATGGAAGAGTAGGAGTGAAATAAGACTGAGGTTGATTAGTGGAGGAGCTATGTGTAAAGTATGAATGTAGCATGGTCAACCTGGACACTCATTGTTGGGAGGGGGAGAAAGGGAAGCATAGGTGGGAGCACCAAGAACAGTCTGAATGTATGCCATTTTCAATATCATCCCCAAAAATTTAAATAATGAAAATAAAGAATAAAAAATAAAGAATAAAAATAGGGCAGGGGTGTGGCTTGGAGTTCAAATGCCCAAGTTCCATCCCCAGATGTGCAAAAAAAGGGCTGAGGGTATAACTTGGAAAATAAATAAACAAATAAATAAAATATGAATGCACATGGGCAAGTGGGCCTACCTCATTTTGCTGAACAGACTCAGAGATGTGCCCGTTGAGTGGCAATCCCCTTCTCCACAAATAATCTGACAATTTACCTTAATACAGCATTTTATTCTTGGCAATCATTATTACATGACCCATTGATAATAAGTTTTCAAAGTCTCAGACCAACCAAGGTCTGGCTAGTTCGTTTTCAAGTAGTAGTTTATTATATCCAGCTCATTTTTATTTTAAAAAATGTTTTCAATTAGATGGTTTGTTTTTAATTAGATAGCAGGTCTTAAACTGTTTGCAATTGGTGTTGGCAGGTTCCATTCTTTCTTAGTCCTCTCTTTCTGCATTGGGTTTCTTCTGTTCTTGGATATAAGTAACCCATTTATACTTGTATCAATTCATTTTTGCTGTGTCAAAAACAAAACACTCCAAAATTCAGTAGCTTAGAACAAGAATATTTTCGGGTGTCTGTTTGTTTACCTATGGCTGTGTGATCTGGTCATTTGAGTTGGGCTCAGCTTCTACAAGGTGGTTCAGCTCTGCTGCACATGGTGTTGGCTGTATTGGCGGTCTACAGACAGCTGATGAGCTCTCTTGGATGTCTAACAGGCAACCAGCTGTTGGCAGAGGTGGTTGTCACAGAATTCCCCAGACTATCAAGCCAAGGAACCCACAAGGCACAAGTACTTTTCAAGCCTCTTCATCTGTCACATTTGACAGTGCACAGTTGGCCATTGCAACACAAGACTTTTGCTTTGCATGAGAGAACTGATGAGAATATTCTGTTTCCATTTCCTGGTTCAATAAGAAAAAAAACTAGCAATTACTTAAGAACTCCTTTCAATTCATACAGCTATTTGAATATCTGTCCAAGAAATAATCCTAGTAAATGGACAAAAACATAATTAAGACAAATTTGAATAGAAAAGAAACACCTGTTGTACATTAAGACTCTCCTAAGTATTATAGATTAGAAAATAAACAAGACAAAGCTGCTACCATTACAGATTTCCAGTCTTTGTGAGACAGACAATAAACAAGTATGCCAATAAATATATAATAAAAGCAAAGATAAATAAAGAATTGTAAGAGAGTGTTATGGTTTGGTTATGGAATGTCATTCAAAAAAGCTTATATATTAACAGTGCAAAACTGTTCAGAGGTTAAATAATTAATCAAGGCTCAAATCTCATCACTAGACCAATCTATTGATGGATTAATAATTTGAATGAATCAACTGGGTGGTAACTAAGTAGGTATGGCATGGCTAAAGTAGGTAGGTCACTGGGGATGTGGCCTTGGAGACTGTATTCTTTTTCTCCTCCTTCTCATCGTCATCCTCCTCCTCCTCCTCATTATTATTATTATTATTATTATTATTATTATCATCATCATCATCATCCTCTTCCTCCTCCTCCTCCTCCTCCTCCTCCTCCTCCTCCTCCTCCTCCTCCTCCTTCTTCTTCTTCTTCTTCTTCTTCTTCTTCTTCTTCTTCTTCTTCTTCTTCTTCTTTCCCACCTTCTCCTCTTCTTCTTCTTTGTTTCTCTCTCTCTTACACACACACACACACACACACACACACACACACACACACACATTAGGCAGCTTTTCTATGCCGCACTCTGCTGCCATGTTTCTGCCTTGGAGCCAATTAACCATAGACTGAACCTCTGAAACCTGGAACCTAAATAAACCTTTCCTCCTCTAAATTATTCTTGTCAAGTATTTTGGTCATAGTGATGAAAAAGGTAACTAAAATATAAGAGGGTTGAATAGGCTGGTCAAGGAAAGCTTCCTTAAAGAGATTGACATTTTAGCAAAAATTTCTCCTTCAGTAAAGGAATAGGTCAGGCACAAATTTAGAAGAAATATTCCAGACAGAGGGAATGGTAAATACTAAAATCTAAAAAGAGAACATTCTTGGATTATCCTAGTGACAGAAGTAAACCAGTGATGAATTGGCTAGAATAAAATGAGAGTAATAAATTACTTTGCTTAGTGGAACCAAAGGCAAACTTTTGTCATATCTAGTGACTGCAGCACCTGTTGGTACTTGTCTAATACACAAATGAATAATCAAACAAATGAACTGATGTATGAGGGTCTTATCCCAAGGCAGATTGGTAAGGAGGATTTTAATATCTGGAGGTGAAGGACATCAGATTGAAAGAAGGATATTCTGGCCCCCATGTTTCCATAAGCCCTGGATATTGACTTAGCAGATCTCCTCAAGCCAAGCAAGCCATGTTCTCCCTTCACCATGCCTAACACACACCATCCACAAATAACCCCCACACATAATCCCATCACACCTCAGATCAGTTCCTTACGTAAAGGTTCCAAGATGAAGTGATACCTTCAGATTCCAGCCCTGTTGTTGCCCCATAGCCCAGCTTTCTCCATTTTTAGTTCTCTTCATATCTTTCTGCACTGCCCTCTAGAGCTATAGCCCCACAAAAAGAAAAATCCTCTATGACCTTCTTGTATTCTCAGAAACCTGCCTCTCTTTGGAGGATATCACTTCTCTTAAATATTTCAACAGCTATTTTTTCCACAGTTCTAAAGCATTCTTCTCTATCTCCTTCACACATAAAGGCGGTTGGCAGGGAAGAAAGCTGTACTTGAGCCTATTTCTTTCTTGTCACTCTTTCCTCTTACCAATGTCCAAGTTCATGAACTCTTGCTCATCTTTCAAGAATCAACTCAATTCTCACCTAAGCTTGAAGCATTCCTAAGTTCCTCTAAAATTAGCTCCTAGATCCCAAATGCTTCTCTTAAAGTTGATTTTACCATGCCAATCATCACATACCAGTGCTAATACTAGCAAATATTGTGAGTCCTGGTCATCTTCTGTTGGATCGCACACACACACACACACACACACACACACACACACACACACACCACTGACTTGTTCCTCTAGCATCCTGCACATAGCAAGCAGGTATAGAGAGGTGCATGTTGAATGCAATGAATTCACTGAGACAGTACTTATCTAATATTTCCTTCCCTACAATCCTAAGCAACATATTCTGTGTCCTTTATTAACTTCTGTGAGTATCAGCAAACAATGTCCTTTCAATGTATATTCCCTTCTTTCTAAAATGTGTTAGAGCAAAATAACTGCCTTACAAGCAGTATCTTATTGATATAAAATTGCATCGGGGTCTAATAGATAATACATAGTTATAAAACCTAATCTCTTCATTTTAAGGTTGAATACAAGAGATGCACAGGAGATTTCTCCAGGTTATACAGGAAGGTTTAGGACCAAAATTAAATCTAGTGCCTGTAGACTCACTGGCCAGGGTTCTTCCTCTGCATCACACTATGCCTGGATTTGACCCACCCCAATAGTTGTAAATGTGTTCACATTTAGAATTTATTCCATGTTCTCATAAATTATACTTAATATCATGTATAAAATTTAAAAAACAGTTAAGAAAATGACCCAGGTACCATAAATCTGGCCACATCACATGTGCCAGGGGCAGAAGAGGCAAGGCGAGAGAGAATGGGCATCATTAAAGTTCAATTTTTAAAGGGCAGTGTTTGACCTCAAAAATCTTTAGTTCCTTTACTTAGTGTCTTATTATCTGCCATCATTTTAAATATTTGTGTCTAAGAATCTTCAATCTTATTAAAATGTTTGGTTATATTAAAGTCATATGACATTAGCCCATGATAAATACTTCTATTTTCCAGTCCTGATTTATGAGAACCAGCTAGTAAATAGTCTTTGATTTAAACAGAGATTAACCATTATTCACAAAGCAAAATGATCCTGCCCTGATATATCATAAATTTTATATAATCATATCTTGCTTCACTTTTTTAACCACAGTTTTCTTCTGATTCTAACTTCTCCCATCTCACCATATACTCCAGAAGTGGTACTCAAAGGAATTTAAGAGGAGACATTTCTGCCAGACCATCTCTTTGGGAAACAATAAGGATGACTCAGGGAAATGCAGCAACTGATGTTATTATCAGAACACAACAGGAAGTGGTCTTCAGGGGAAGGTTTGAGATTTCCCATTGATCCCCTATCTTGAATCAATTCAAAGCAAGCCATTAAAAGGCCAACCCTAGCAATTTTGGAAAAGGAGGGATTTGACTGTAATCTGAGCAGTATGTGCATGGAAGATCAATGGTAATTTGTAAGGCTTTCTAGCTATGGTGGTGGTAAATTCAGGAAGTGAATCATTGCTCGGAGTGATGGCTGCTAAGAGTCATATAGTAAATTCCTCCCTCCAACATGGATTTCCAGTCACTGAAGACATCACATTGGCCTGAATAACCCTCGAAATAATGTGCTGCTCTTGTAAAGTATCTCCTGTGACTCACAACTAAGCCACATCTCAGCTACTCACTCAGCCCCCTTGCCTCCACCCCCTGCTCACATTGCTCTCAAATTGCCACCACTCCATTGTTGTTCTCTCTTATCACTGCCTTATCTTCCAGGAAACTCATGCCCCCTCCTCCCATTTTCCAGAATTCATCCTTGGTATCACCTCTTCTCAAACTCTAGTGTCATATAAATCACTTTTGGACCTTGCAAATATGCAGATTCCCATTCAATATGGGTGATATGGGGACTGCATTTCCAGAAAAATCTCAAGTGCTTTGGATGTTAACACCCTATTGGTAAAGGGCACCTCTGTTGAGATCTTCAAATAGCTACTACATTGAACTCTCCCCCTGGAATTCTTTGGCAGTAGTTCAATTGCATGTTTGATTCTACCACTAGACATGGCCCCTTGAGATCAGAAACTATGAGTCTTTCTCTTGCAAGTGACAAGAATGCAACTTAATCTAGAATGAGGACTTTGGTGAGGGATGTTTAGGATCAATTAACCAAACAAAAAGTCTAGATGTGTTTAGTTTTAGACACAGTTGGATGCAGGTGCTCAGATAATGCTGTCAGTACGTGCTCCCTTTTGTCTCTTGCCTTTGCTTTATATAGTGTGGACTAGGCTATAAGAAAACAAAAGTAGTGCGCTTAGAAACATCAAGAGGTGCCAGGCACAATGGTGCAGGCCCATCATCCCAGCAATAGGGAGGCTTAGACAGGAAGATCACAGATTTGTGGCCAGTTCAGGAACTTAGAGAGGCCCTCTGCAACTTAATGAGAACCTGTTTCAAAATAAGATAATAAAGTATGGGCTATAGGTATAGCGGAGATAGAATTCCTCTGAGTTTAATCCCCAGTATCACAGAGAAGAAAGAAGATGAAATCTCAAGAAAAAGAAATAAAATCTCAAGAGGAAGAAATATCCTCATTTCTAGATGATGACAGATGAATGGGGAAGACAAGTTAAATAAACATTTACTGATCAAAGGTATAAATGCAATAACACAGATATGTTCAGGGACAATGGTCCCCTGAGGTTACAGGAAACTTACAACCTGAGGAATTCAAAGATGGATATGAAGAGTTGGGGGAAGAGCACTGGGAGAACAGGTGATGTCAGACCTAGGTCCTGAGGAATGACTGTTAGTTTGTTGAGAAGATTGTCCAGCCAGATGTCACCTTGCATGACCCCTTCAACAGCAACTTCATTAATAATGCACATAAAGATTTGGAAAGTCAATTTAATATCCAGGTAGCTGAGCTTTGCCATACCAAAAATCAGGGTGTTTGTAAATACTTAAATGATCTGAGATCATAAAATCTTAATGCTGGTAAATTAGGTGTCATCTAATCTAAATTTCTTTCTTACAGATGAGAAAATAAATTGAGAGCCAGAAATTTTAAATGACTGACTCTTCTGAAGACATTAATAATTTGTCTGCTTATTCTCAAATATCCAGGTAACTGGGCTGATACTAATACAATCATAATTTCAGAGATCAAGAAAGTAACTATTCCAAAGGATATCAGTTTCTTTTTAGTCAAGCTTTCTACAAACAAAGGCTTCTAAGAAATATATCTGTTCACTTTTTTCAAAAGGCTGCAAAAATGATAATAGAAAACGTGTCCAAAAGTCATTTCACAAATAACTCATGCACCTGTGCTACGGGCAGGCAGAGCGTGAGGGGAGGTAACAGGGTGGCAGACATAAAGAAGGGGTCACCTCTGCACTGCACCATCAACTATTATTAGGAAATTACCTTCTGAGAGATTAAACTCCTAAATCTAGTGCTTTTAAATGGATAATAATAGGATCGAGAATACAGGTACAAATAAGAACACTAAATTCATTTAACTCAAACATACTGAGAACAATTCAAACACACATACATACTTGTGTATAAACATATGAAATAAGCTGGGCATGGTAGTGCACGCTTGTAATCCTTGTGCTTGGGAGTCTGAAACAGAAGGATCACACAGGTTGAAAGCCAGCTTCAGCTACTTAGTGATGCTCTCAGCAACTTAGTGAGACCCTGTTTCCAAATAAAATATAAAATAGGTCTGGGAGTATAGCCTAGAGGTAGAAAGTCCCTGGGGTTCCACCCCTAGTACCACCACCAAAATAAAATAAAATAAAATAAAATAGCCAAGCTCAGTGCCTATGTTTATTGATCAGGAATCCAGATTTTTGGATTCAAGTCCCAACCCCATGGAGTGTAAATTGTATGACATGTGGCAAACTGTGTGTGTGTGTGTGTGTGTGTGTATGTGTGTGTGTGCGTGTGTGTGTGTGTGTGTATGTGTGTGTGTGTGTGTGTGTATTATTTGGGATTGGATACAGAGGAGTTCTACTTCTGCGCCCCCAGTTTCCACCTTTCAACTTTTTTTGAAACAGGGCTTTGCTAAGTTGCTGAGGCTGGCTTCAAACCTGTGATCGTCCTGTCTCGGCCTCCCTAATATTGGGATCACAGGCATGCATCACTATGCCCAGTATGATAAAATTTGACCTCTTCTGCCTTAATCCTTAAAAAAATGGGAGGGAGTAAGTACATATATTTTACTATTGCTGTGATTTTAAATGACATATAAAAGTTGATTACTAAGCCAAACATGAGAAAGAAAAGGGGGGATGGGGTGGGAATTGGGTAAGGGCTAATTAGGTGATGTGTGCATGTATGTCTCTACCATTTTATATTCCATTAATATGTATGACTACAATGCACCCAAAAAACTTTTAAAAAATTAAAAATAAAAAATAAAATCCAAGAGTGGTTATGCACACTTGTAATCCCAGTTTTTGGGAGGCTGAGACAGGAGGATCTCAGTTCATGGACAGCCTCAGCTACTTAGTGAGGCCCTTTGCAACTCAGTGAGACCCTGTTTCAAAATAAAGTGTAAAAAGCAGGGCTGGAAGGTTTAGCTCAGAGGTAGAATACCCCAGGCTTCCATCCCCAGTTCTGCAAGAGAGAGAGAGAGAGACAGACAGACAGACAGACAGACAGACACCATGCAGTCAAAGTGTTTGGAGTAGTCCTAGAACATAGTAAATACCACTAAGCATTTTCCCTGATAAAGGTAAATAATTCTTCTCTTCATTCTACTCTAGAAGATACTCCCTTGAGTGAGAATGCGGTGGGCTGTGGGAATCTACAGCTCTCTAAGTATTTCTCAGCTCCAGCTTGTCTCCTGGTATAAGGAGGTGAAACCCATAGGTGTATAATCTTGTGGTCTAAAGATATATTGTAGGGCCAGGGCAGCCAGAGCGGCCAGAGCCGCAGCACGGAGAGGTTGGAGCCGCAGCTCGAAGAGGCCTGAGCGGCTGGATTAGCCAGAGCCGCAGCACGGAGTGGCCGGAGCCGCGGAGCGGAGCGGCCGGAGCAGCCAGAGTGGAGTGGCCAGAGCAGCGGAGTGGAGCAGCCAGAGCAGCCAAGCAGAGCGGCCAGAGCAGCCTGAGCGGAGCGGCCAGAACAGCCGGAGCAGCCAGAGCCACATCGCGGAACGGCTGGAGCAACCGGAGTGGCCAGACCCACGGTACGGAGCTGCTGGAGCCGCGGTACAGAGCGGCCAGAGCGGCGCAGCCTACATCTCCCCTAGCAGCACCAGGCTCCAGAGGGGAGGGAGACTCCAAACAGCTCAAATGCAGAGAGGAGGTACTCTGACCTCGCGGCCTAGAATGCAGAAGCAGCGTCTTACTGCTGGCAGCAGCGGCGAGTTCACCGAATGGCCCTAGACCAATCCACTCAACCAGCCACCAGGCGCCTGAGAGGAGGGGTGGACAGCGAGCTGAGGTGAGCCACTGCTGAACAGCCGGACGGCAGTCAGTATATTCTCCGGTGCAAGGAGCGTCTAAAGCTCCCAAGGGCCGGGATCAGCACACCCCGCAGGGACTCAGCGGAGCTCAAAACTGGAGAAGAACTACACCAACCTCATAGCCGAGGACTTGAGAACAGCATCTTACTACCAGCAGCAACGTCGAGTTCACTGGACAGGTGAAGACCAACTCACTCAACCAGCCACCAGGCTCCAGAGAGGAGGGGTGGACAGCGAGCCGATGTGGGCAGGTGCTGAACAGCTGGTCGGCAGTCAACAGTTTTGTTGGTGCAGGGAACATCTAAAGCTCCCAAGGGCCGGACACAGCACACCTGGCAGGGACTCAGAGCGGAGCTCAAAACCAGAGAAGAAATACGTCGCATCATGGCCGAGGGCGTGGCAGTGGTGCCATATTGCCAGTGGCGACAGCAGCGAATCCACCGAGTTCACTACAGCTCCATCAGTGCACTCAATAACCATGAGTCAAATTGCAGCCCCTAGGGGAGAAATCCCAGTACTGCACTCCCAGGGACTTGCGCAGATAGTCTCCCTGGGTCGGAGATTTTAGCAGTGCAGCCCAGTGGGGGAGTGGCAGTGGCAGAGATATCATACCATAGTCACAACTACCTGCTGGAGAACGCCCAACTTGCACCCCCCACGGTCTAAGCAGCCTCGATTAACTCCCTGGGTCTGAGACTTTGTGATACAACTCAGTAAAGGAGTAGTGGTGACTGAGATACCACAGACTCGAGATCCAGAGCATCTTAGGTGAACTCGTAGTGACTCAGGGAAGAACCCAGAGAAGGCACAAACTTCCAAAATCATGGGAAAGAGAAATAACAATGGAGCAGTAAATGCCCACAACCCCACAACATCAGAATCTGATAACACAGAAATCCAAAGATCTCTAGAAGATCAAATTAGGAAAATAACTTTAGAAATAATAGAGGACTTTCAAAAAGAATTTAGAGAGAGTCAAAAAGAGATAAAGGATGCAATTAATGAAGTAAAGGCCTCAATTCAAAGTATAAACAACAGATTAGACCACATGGAGAATAGAATCTCACTTCTTGAAGATGATCATTCCAAAAATGAATGCATAGTTTCTAATTTAGAAAAAAAAAAACCCGACAGCAGGAATCTGACATTGAAGAAATATGGGCCCATTTCAAGAGAGCTAACCTAAGAATAATTGGAATAGAGGAGGGAAAAGAAGGTGAAACCAAAGGGATCAACAATTTCTTCAAGGAAGTAATAGCAGAAAATTTTCCAAACATGGAGCAAGAGGTCGATACACAGGTCCAGGAAACTTACAGAACTCCCTTTAGACAGAATCAGAGAAGAGGATCCCCACGCCACATAATTGTCAAAATGACCAATGTGGAAGCCAAACAGAGAATCTTAAAGGCAACAAAAGCAAAGGGCCAAGTGACATTCAGAGGCAAACCAATTAGAATCACTCCAGACTTCCCAAACCAAGTTATGAAAGCCAGAAGGGCATGGAGTAACATATTCCAAACTCTGAAAGAAAACAACTTCTAGCCAAAATTTTCCTACCTAGCAAAACTATCCATAAAATTAGATGGGGAAATAAGAAGCTTCCATGACAAACAGCAACTGAAGGAATTTATGTCTTCAAAACCAGCGCTAGAGAAAATACTCAAGGAGATTAACTGCAAAGATAAATGGGTAATACATGCCAGAACCAAAGAAACAAGAATTCCCATCCAGCAGACAACTAAGCAAAGAAGAATAAACAGTATCTCAAACAGAAATAAGATCTTAACATGTTGGGAATTAAAAATTATCTCTCTATAATCACACTGAATGTAAACGGCCTCAACTCCGCAATAAAAAGACATAAAGTGGCAAATGGATTAAAAGCCAGAATCCATCCATCTGCTGCTTACAAGAAACACACCTTACAA
This sequence comes from Muscardinus avellanarius, assembly GCF_963383645.1. NCBI lineage: Eukaryota > Metazoa > Chordata > Mammalia > Rodentia > Gliridae > Muscardinus > Muscardinus avellanarius. Next base: position 12,857,909 of record NC_137789.1, on the reverse strand, counting down.
GTAAAGATAGGAACAAACTCAAGGTAAAGGGATGGAGCAAGGTAATCCATGCTAATGGTACTCGAAGACAAGCAGGAGTAGCAACTATGATATCAGACAAATTATACTTCAAACCCAAACTTATTAGAAGAGACAAAGAAGGTCACATTTTACTGGTAAAAGGAATAGTCCAGCAAGAGGAAATAACAATAATCAACATTTATGCCCCAAACATAGGGGCAGCTACTTTCATAAATCAAACTCTTTGTGACATGAACTCACACATAAATCCCAACACAATAATACTGGGAGACTTCAACACACCTCTCACAATACTAGACCGATCTTCCAGACAAAGGGTCAGTAAAGATGTCTCAGAACTAAAGAACACCATTAACCAAATGGACCTGTTGAACACATATAGAATATTTCACCCAACTACAGCAGAGTTTACATTTTTCTCAGCTGCTCGCGGAACTTTCTCCAAAATAGATCACATCTTGGGACACAAAATGAGCACTAGCAAATTTAAAAAATGTTACATACTTCCCTGTGTCATTTCAGACCATAATGGAATGAAACTAGAAATCACCTATAAGAAGACCCAGAGAAACAACATAAACATGTGGAGACTGAACACTGGGTCATAGAAGATGTAAGAGGTGAAATCAATAAATTTCTAGAAACAAATGAAAATAAAGAAACAACATATCAAAACCTCTGGGACACTTTGAAGGCAGTATTAAGAGGAAAATTTATAGCACTGAGTGCTCACATAAGAAAAACAGAAAATCTTCAAATAAATAGCCTTACGACACACCTCAAAGCCCTTGAAAAGCAGGAGCAATTGAACCCCAAAGCCAGCAGAAGATGGGAAATTATTAAAATTAGAGCAGAAATTAACGAAATAGAGAATAAAAAAACAATACAGAAAATCAACAAAACCAAAAGCTAGGTTTCTTGAAAAAATTAACAAGATTGATAAACCACTAGCCAACCTAACTAAAAAAAAGAGAGAATAAACCCAAATTATGAAGATAAGGGATGAAAAAGGAGACATTACTACTGACAGTGTAGAAATCCAGAGGATTATCAGAAACTACTTTGAAATACTATACTCCAACAAAATGGAAAATCTGGAGGAAATCGACAACTTCCTAGATAAATACAACCTTCCTAAACTGAGTCAAGAAAATATAGAACACTTAAACCAACCAATAACAATCAAAGAGATTGAAACAGCAATAAAGAGCTTACCATCAAAGAAAAGCCCAGGACCAGATGGTTTCCCAAGTGAATTCTATAAAACTTTTATAGAAGAGCTAATCCCAATACTACTCAAACTATTTCGGGAAATAGAAAAAACCGGGACTCTCCCAAATACATTCTATGAAGCCAACATCACACTAATACCCAAACAGAATAAAGACAGTTCGAGGAAGGAAAACTATAGGCCTATATCTCTGATGAACTTGGATGCAAAACTATTAAACAAAATACTAGCAACACGCATTCAAAACCACATCAAGAAAATCATTCACCATGACCAGGTAGGGTTCATCCCAGGGATGCAAGGCTGGTTCAATATATGAAAATCAATCCATGTAATTCATCATATAAACAGAATCAAAGGCAAAAACCACATGATCATCTCAATAGATGCTGAAAAAGCATTTGATAAAATTCAACATCCATTTATGATAAAAAACACTGCAGAGAATTGGAATAGAAGGAACATATCTCAACATTATTAGGGCAATCTACAATAAGCCCACTGCCAACATCATATTAAATGAGGAAAAACTTCAAGAATTCCCCCTAAACACTGGAACGAGACAAGGATGTCCACTATCACAACGTCTCTTCAATATAGTACTAGAGACTCTAGCCAGAGCAATAAGGCAAGAAAAGGAAATAAAAGGAGTACAAATAGGAAAAGAAGAACTTAAGCTTTCACTATTTGCAGATGACATGATACTATATTTAGAAAACCCAACAAACTCAACCAAAAGGCTTATAGAACTGATCAACAAATTCAGCAAAGTATCTGGATACAAAATCAATCTTAAAAAATCAGAAGCTTTCCGGTACACCAACCATAAATCCACTGAAAAAGAAATTCAGAAAACACTTCCACTCAGGATCTCCCACAAAAAAATAAAATACCTAGGAATAAACTTGACCAAGGAGGTAAAAGATCTCTACAAAGAAAATTATAAAACACTGAAAAAAGAAATCGAAGAAGATCTTGGAAGATGGAAAGATCTTCCATGTTCATGGATTGGCAGAATAAATATCATTAAAATGGCCATCCTCCCAAAAGTGATCTACAGATTTAATGCAATGCCCATTAAACTACCAAGATCATTCCTCACAGACATAGAAAAATCAGTCCTTAAATTTATCTGGAATAACAAAAAGCCCAGAATAGCCAAGGTAGTTCTCAGCAACAAAAACCATGCAGGAGGAATCACAATACCTGACTTTAAACTATACTACAAATCCATTGTAATAAAAACAGCATGGTACTGGCAAAAGAACAGATATATAGACCAATGGAGCAGAATAGAAGACCCAGAAACAAGTCCACACACTTTCAGCCAATTGATTTTTGACAAAGGGGCCCAAAACATACACTGGAAAAAAGATAGCCTCTTCAACAAATGGTGTTGGCAAAACTGGTTAACCATATGCAGAAAATTGGATGTTAATCCCACTTTTTCACCCTGTACAAAAGTCAACTCACGATGGATCAAATACTTGGAAATTAAACCAGAGACTTTGAAGCTCCTAGAAGAGGGCATAGGTCCAACACTACAACACATAGGCACAGACAAACATTTCCTCAACAAGACCCCAAAGGCACAACAAATTAAAAGGACAATCAATACATGGGATTGCATGAAACTGAAGAGCTTCTGTTCAACAAAGGAAACTGTCATGAACCTCAAAAAAGAGCCAACAGAATGGGAAAAGATTTTTGCCACCTACACCACTGATAGAGGACTAATATCTAGAATATACAGAGAACTCAAGAAACTCAACACTAAGAAAACAAAGCACCCAATAACAAAATGGGCAAATGAACTAAATAGACACTTCACAAAAGAAAAAATTCAAATGGCCAATAAATGCATGAAAAAAATGCTCAACATCACTGGCAATCAGAGAGATGCAAATCAAAACTACCCTGAGATTTCACCTAACTCCAACTAGAATGGCCATCATTCAAAACACAAACAACAACAGATGCTGGCAAGGATGTGGAGAAGTGGGAACTCTAAGACATTGTTGGTGGGATTGCAAATTAGTGCAACCACTTTGGAAAACAGTATGGAGAATCCTCAGAAGAATGGGAACAAACCTACCATTTGATCCAGCAATACCACTGTTGGGTATCTACCCAAAAGAAAAGAAACCAAACTACCAAACTAATGCATGTGTATCTATGTTCATAGCTGCACAATTCACCATAGCCAAACTATGGAACCAGCCAAGATGTCCATCAACAGATGAATGGATTACAAAACTGTGGGATATGTACACAATGGAATTTTATTCAGCCATCAAAAAAAAACTCAATTACATCATTTTCAGAGAAATGGATGGAACTGGAGGACATTATGCTAAGTGAGATTAGTCAGGCACAAAAAATAAGAAATCAGATGCTTTCCCTAATATGTGAGAGTTAGGGAGAAAAGAGGAGCAAACAAGACAACCTAAAGGAGGAGAAAGGAGGGGAGAAGAGGAAAATCTCTAAAGCACACAATGTACTTAAACATATTGAAGTCAATCACTAAGCCAAGCAAGGGAGGGAGGGATGGGGAGGGAATAGGTTGGGATTTGGGTAGGGGTTAAATCAGCGATGAGTTCATGTTTGTACACTCAAGTTTTTTACCCCAATAAGTGGTATGAATATAATGCACCAATAAAAAAAATTAAAAAAATTAAAAAATAAAAAATAAAGATATATTGTACCTTGATCCAGAGAGATCAAGGTTATTTCAAGTACACATGCTTTTCCCTATGAAGTTTCATTCTAAAAACATACTGTCCATAAACTATGGTTCTACTATCTAAAAACAGCACAACCTCAGAGAAGGACCCTAGTTCAGGAGTCAGAGATTTATATGCTTGTTTCATCTAGACTATGGCCACTTTCTATGAACTGAAGCAAATCACTGAGCTGTCATTTTCTCCTCTTAGAAAAGTGAAGATAATACCACCTACAATTTCTCTTTCTTGATGGTTGTCAGTAGGATCAAATTAATGTGAATGTGCTTTGAAAATAATTAGGAACAAGAGAAAGAAGGAAGGAAGGTAGGTAGGTAGGAGGTCAGGAGAGATGAAGGGAGGTGGAAGCAGGGCAGAACATTGTCCAAGGTAGAGTCACAGAAGTTGATGGTGCAGTGGGTTCTAATTGCCCATGAAGTAAATTTCAAACATGATTATTGTGATGTAAAGAGAGAAGCAAAGATGTCGAAATAACACTATTAGGGGAAATTGCAAGTCCTCCTTTCTCCTGTCTCCTTCAATTAGGAGGCACATCCATGTAATAGTCCTGGCCTTTCTCTACTCTCATTGTCTGTCTTATCTTCCCATTTCCCCCTCACCTACCCACCCAAGAAAGGTGAGAAGTTCAATTTGGAAGGAGAAACAAGCTCACTTGACCCAGCCTGTTCCACTTTTCTCTGCCTGTAAGCATTGCTTTTCTCTGCTGTCAGAGCCTTTGAGGAAAGGTCTCACCTGGTCAGGGACTATGAGAGGAAGCCCACTGGGCCCTCCTAGGCAGGCCACATTCTCCAGCCTTTTAACCTTTCTCTTCTGGAGTAATTTGCCTATAGGTACCGCATTTTCTGCTGTGCGCTGTGCTCTACCTGGGAATGGAGAAACCCAACAGCAGAGACTGCTTAGGGAGAGTGAATGGTGAGCTTCTGCTTTCTCTATTTCTATTCCATATGAAGTAATGAGTAAGTCAAGAGTAGTGGTGGCCCATTGTTTAGAGAGAGTGAATGGTGAGCTTCTGCTTTCTCTATTTCTATTCCATAAGAATTAATGACTAAGTCAAGAGTAGTGGTGGCCCAGGCCTATCATCCCAGTACTTGGAAGACTGAGACAGGAAGATTGCAGGTTTGAGGCCAGTCTCAGCAACTTAGAGAGGCCCTCAGTAACTTACTGAGATATTGTTCCAAAATTTAAAAAAATAAAATAAAATTGGGCTTAGGGTGTAGCTCGGTGATAGAGCACCCCTAGGTTCAAACCCCAGAGACACAGACATACAAAATGATATTTATTAACATTCTTGATTATATTATTATTTTTTATTATTATTAATGGTCATTGTTATTAACTAACTTCAATAAAAATTTTCTTATGTCATATGTCCTCTATAATTTTAGTAATCGCTAAAGCAATATTTTATGATACTAATTTACTAGTATAAAGGATTTCCATTCATTAACCTATTCACATCTCAAAATAGCTTTATTTGGCAGTCAAAGAAGTTACGATCCTCAGTAATAAGGAGGAAATTGAGGTTCAAAGAGGAGAAATCATCTTTCAGAGCTGCCTTGCTTTAAATAAAAAGTAAAACAGGACTAAAAAAGAATGCCAGGCCTTCAACCTCCTTTTTTTTTTTTTTTTTTTTTTTTGCTGTTATCACTGTCCTTTTATTTTTTTTTATTTTTTTTTATTTTTTTTATATAACACTTTTTTTATTGAACATAAATAGTATACATTTACACTATATTTGGTGCCCTCCCCCCCGCCCACATTTCCCCCCACACACACACCAATGGTTGTCCAGGTTAACCATGTCTTATTCATAATTTTACACATGTTCAAGTGTAGACCCTTATTAATCGAGACCGGCCTTCCTCCTCTCCTATCTTACCATCCAAACTTAGCTAGTATTTCCCCTTCAATATCTGGAGTCCCTCTGGTATTCTTTGTGTTTCCTAGTTTGGGCATATTAGAGGAAACATATGTATCTTCTTCTTCTGTGCTTGGCTGATCTCACTTAACATAATGTTCTCCAGGGCTTTCCATCTTCTTTCAAATGATATAATTTTGTTCTTCTTTATGGCTGAATAGAATTCCATTGTGTGTATTTCCCATAGTTTTGCTATCCATTCATCTGTTGATGGTGATCTGGGTTGGTTCCATATTTTGGCTATTACAAATTGTGCTGCTATGAACATAGGTATGCATATGTTGCTGTAGTTCTCTGAATTCAACTCCTTTGGAAAGATACCCAGGAGTGGTATAGCTGGATCATATGGTGGATCTATTCCCACCTTTCTTAGGAATCTCCACACAGATCTCCATAGTGGTTGAACTAGTTTGCATTCCCACCAACAGTGTAAAAGAGTTCCTCTTTCCCCACATCCTCGCCAGCATTTGTTGTTATTTGATTTCTTTATGCTTGCTACTCTGACTGGGGTTCTCCTTTTTTAAATGTTCTTTCTCAAATGACAAATTTATTAAATTATCATTTCCTAGACTGCACAGGCCCCGCCCAACCATGAGTAATACAGGAATACCCAATAAGCACCCTTAGACTACATAGCCCTAACTCAGTGGATTTTGGGAAGGATTAAGGTTATTTATAGCAGATAAAAAATGCTGGACATGTGAAACAATATTGCCCCACTGTTCTTGGTTCAGATGTCTCATGTTCCCAAGACATGTCACAAGCCTTTATAATGCTGGTGGAGGTTGGGTTAACTGATCCATTGTTTGTCCATGTATTTCACATTTGTCAAGTATGAGAAAAGCCAGGCTCCATGTAACAATTAAGCAATTGCAATCCAGGTCAGAGAAGATGTTTTGCTAGAAGCAATGGGAGCCAGACATATCCAGCTCTGTGTAAATTATCTGTGTGTCTGCTTCAGAGATTGTATCACCACTTTTATCTGTTCAACTTGAAACTGACCCTTTGGATTCAACTCTTCCTTGGACCAATAGCCCTCACTTCTATCTTCCATAGCTTTGAACAACATTGCAATTCCTTGTCCCTGTTAGGGAGTTTGGTCATCTTGACCTGGGCCAAGCAATTTACTGCATTTTATTTAAAGGTAAATCATTTATTTTCCTCAATAAAAAACCTCTAATTCATGGAAAACCTTCAACAATAAGAGTATTATACTCTACTAAGTTTGGAAACTAAAGCGACAAACCTTGACCTTTATGTTAGAACTGCAAATAAGATGAAATGGTAAAAAGCACATGGGTTTCTAAAACAGGGAGACCAGTTTTCCAATTTTGGTTCTATTTTTACAAACTTTGAAATCAAAGTTGGCTATGTACAATCTAATTTTATTGAATGCTGACTCTGTTCTAGGATCTATACTATTTACCTGACTTGTTTTACAAAACCCTCATTCATTTAAATATGTATTCCTTCAGTAATTATTTACTAAGCAAATATCAGGTGGCAAGCACTAGAGTTCTAACACTGAACCTGGAATCTGCAATCCATTTAGAAGAACCAGAGACTGCAAGTGCAATAAGTATTGGATGGAAGAAGTCCAGAGTTCCATACGACCATATGACAGGGGTATCTGAGACAGTTCAAAGTCAGGAAGCTTTTCCTGATGACTGAACTCTAAGATAATACCCAAAGGATGAGTAAAAATTGGCCAGGCAAAGAAAAAAATCTAGAAAAGAAGAAGGGTATTCCATGTGGTTGGTGTATTCATCAGCTCTTTGTCACTCACTGTGATCAAAACACTTCACAAGAATAGCTTAGAGAAGTAAAGATTTATTTGGGCTCAGAGTCTCAGAGATTCAATCTATGGCTGCCTGGCTCCATTGCTCTGGTCCTGAAGTGAAGCAGGACATCATGGCAGAAGGGCATGGCAGAGGAGAGCTTCTCAACTCATGACATCCAGGAAACAGGAGGGATTGAGAGAGACAGAGAGAAGGAGAAGGAGAAGGAGAAGAAGAAGGGGCAGGGGCAGAAGAAGAAGAAGAAGAAGAAGAAGGAGGAGGAGGAGGAGGAGGAGGAGGAGGAGGAGGAGGAGGAGGAGGAGGAGAGAGGGAGGGAGGGAGGAGGGGAGGGGAGGAGAGGGGAGGAGGAGGGGAGGGGAGAGGAGAGGAGGGGAGAGGAGAGGAGGGGAGAGGAGAGGAGAGGAGAGGAGAGGAGAGGAGAGGAGAGGAGAGGAGAGGAGAGGAGAGGAGAAACATTCAGCATCTACTTCCTCTCACCAGGTCTCACCTATCCTAGTCCATCCAGCTATTGATCCATTTGATGGATGGATCCACCAATGAGGATGCTCTCAGAGCCTTCATAATCTATCACCCCCCAAAGTCCCCACCTCCAAACACTGCCGCACACTGGGGACCATGCTTTCAGTGCATGTGATTTTGGGGAGGGAGACATTCCAAATCCAAACCATAACAAAGGGCAAAGAACATGTAACCCATTTGAAACACTGAAGAAGTCCAGAATGGCTGAAACATGGATATACCAGATTAGAGATATAGTCACAATACCAGGCTAGAGATATTGGTACCAGGCTTATTAACTATATGCATGAAAAAATTTCTAATTTCTTCATAGCTCTAGGAAATCATGTTTAAATGAGGAAGTTACTGAAATAAATTTGAAATTTAAAAGAGTGAACACTAAAGCAATATATAGGTTGCATTTTCTCCCCCAAAGGTTTCAAATGATGAATCTGTCATTACCAATATTAAGAGTAACCTCATCTAAGGGTCTTCCCTTATCACTTCAGTATCCACCAGTATCCTGAATACGTCCAGGAGCTTCATGTCTGTGGGCTTGACAAGTACCCTTTATGGGTCTGTCATTGCTACCAGGCATTGTAGTCTACTGCGACTTGAGGGTGGATCATATTCTAAATATTATATTGTATCATATCATATTGTACTGGATTTTAAAGAAGGCACAGATGAGAATATGTCAATCAACACTATAAATTAATTGCAAGCCCAGCATGGTGGAACATGCTTGTAATCCCATGCTTGTAATACCTAGAAGACTAAAACAGAAGGATCACAGGTTTGTAGCCATCCTCAGCTACTTAGTGAGGCCCTCCACAACTTAGTGAGACCATGTTTTAAAATAAAGAATAAAAATAGGTCTAGGGGTGTAGTTGGGAAATAGAATGCCTCTGAGTTCTATCCCCAGTTCCACAAAATAATTAATTAATGAATTGTATTTTTCAGACTTTTAGACAGCCATCTATTCATTTGGTCCTAAAGGAGCCACTAAAAAGCAGCTAGAAGAACCATGGACTCTAGAAAAATACATGGTTTTCAGAACACAATTCAATTCCCATTCCTTCACTTTCTCCCAAGGGCAATCATTTCCATGACTAAAGTCAACATAACAAGAAATTTTTTTATGCTTTCAAATTAATAAGTCACTCTTCAACATCCCAAGTTCTAGAACCATGGCTACCAGCTCTCCCTTCAGAATGGGAAAGGGAGGAAGGCCCTAGGCCCCAGGTGGGGGTCAGGCAGGGCACACCAGACCCTGGAGAGCTGGGGTCCGGGTTGCAGGACTCTGGGCCCCAGGCGGGATTTGGCGGAGCACGCCAGACCCCTGGAGAAACCGGCCCAGTTGCAAGGCCCTGGGCCTCGGGCGGGTGTCAGGCGGGGCTCACTGGACCCCCGGAAGAGCTGGGTCACAGGACTATGGGCCCCGGGCGGAGTAGTGCGGAGCACGCTGGATACCCGGGGAAACCAGGCCCGGGTCACAGTGCTACTGAGTGCCTGATCCCACAACCTCCTCAAAGCACACATACTGTCTTCTCTTATTTGAAAAAAAAAAGAAAAAGAAAAAGAAAAAAGAAAAATATCAGAGAGGGGTCAAGAAGGCTGTGGCAGATGCCAGGATACTGGAGATGCAGACAAAACTTATCCAAATGAACTGGAACTTTTGGAAAAATTTCCCACAAAGGAGGACTGCTTCTTCTATACATTCTTAAGAATCTTGGACATCACCTGTAAGGAGAAAGTTTAGCAGAGACCTAGGAGGAAGGCGGTGTTGGAAGTGGTCTCCGCGATGGCAGTGGAGACTTATGTTCAGAAGAGGCATAAATCTGATTCTACCAACCTTATTTTTTTGAGAAATTACACCAAATATAGAATGCTACCATCACGCATACTTAGGAACATTGGACAACATTCAGAGTGGAAAAAGAGCTTGGGAAAGATTTGAAATGGTGGAGACAGTGGCAATGGCAGTGGCCAGTACTCAGGGGAGGCAGAGATCTGATGCATTACACCTGGAACTTTTGAAGTAATAACCCCAGAGGCAGAATGCTACCACCACGCACCCTCGAGAACGTGGGACAAATGGCTGGGCAAAGAGGGTGCTCAGATTGGAGCCGGCCAAGGGGTAAGGCTGGCAACGAAGACAGCAAACCTGGGATTGGAGCTTGCCATGAGGCAAGGCTGGTGCTAGAGCCTCTGAGGCCAGGATTGGAGCCTACCGAGGGGTTAGGCCAGTGCTGGGGCCAGCGAGGCCGGGATCAGAGACTGCTGTGAGGCAGGGCCAGTGCTGGGGCCTCCGAGGCCGGAATCAGAGCCTGCTGAGGAGTTAGGCCAGTGCCTGGGCCAGTGAGGCCGGATCGGAGCCTGCCTTGAGGCAAGGCTGGTGCTGGGTCCTCCAAGGCCGGGACTGGAGACTGCCGAGGGGTTAGTCCGGTTCCGGGGCCAGTGAGGCCGGGATCAGAGCCTGCCATGAGGCAAGGCTACTACTGAGGCCTCCGAGGCCTGGATTGGAGCCTGCCGAGGGATAAGGCCGGTGCCGGGGCCAGTGAGCTGGGATCAGAGCCTGCCATGAGGCACGGCCACTACTAAGGCCTCCAAGTCCAGGATCAAAGCATACCGAGAGGGTAGGCCTACATGCCAAGAGGGTAGGCCTGTGCCAGGGCCAGTGAGGCTGGGATCGGAGCCTGCCATGAGGCAAGGCTGGTGCTGGGGCCTCCAAGGCTGGGATCGGATCCTGCCAAAGGATTAGGCCAGTGCCGGGGTCAGCAAATTTGGGATTGGAGCCTGCCGTGAGGCAAGGCTGGGCTGAGGCCTCTGAGGCCAGGATCGGAGCCTGCCAAGGGGTAGGCCGGTGCCGGGGCCAGCGGTCAGCATCGGAGTCTGCCTTGAGGCAAAGCCGTTACTGAGGCCTCCGAGGCCAGGATCCAAACCTACCGAGGCTATAGGCTGGTTCCGGGGCCAGCGAGGCCAGGATCAGAGTCTTCCGGGAGGCATGGCTGGTGCTGGGGCCCACGAGGCCTGGATTGGAGCCTGCCAAGGGGTAAGGCTGGTGCTGGGGCCAGCGAGGCCGAGATCAGAGCCTACCATGAGGCACATCCACTACTTAGGCCTCCAAAGCCAGGATCAGAGCCTGCTGAGAGGGTAGAACAGTGCTGGGGCCAGCAAGGCCAGGATCGGAGCCTCCCAAGAGGGAAGGCCAGTGCTGGGGCCTCCGAGGCCGGGATCAGAGCCTGCCAAGGGGTAGGCTGGTGCCAGGGCCAGCGTCCGGCACCAGAGCCTGTCTAGAGGCAAGGCCAGTGCTGGGGCCTCCAAGGCTGGGATCAGAGCCTGCCGAAAGGTTAGGCCAGTGCCGGGGTCAGCAAGGTCGGAATCGGAGCCTGCCATGAGGCAAGGCCAGTGCTGGGGCCTCCGAGGCCGGGATTGAAGCCTGCCGAGGGATAGGCCAGTGCTGAGGCCAGCAACGCTGGGATCGGACCTGCTATGAGGCAAGGCGGTGCTGGGGCCTCCGAGGCCAGGATAAGAGTCTGTCGAGGGGTTAGGCCGGTGCCAGGGTCAGTGAGGCTGGGATGGAGCCTGCCTTGAGGCTAGGCCAGTGCTGGGACCACTGAGGCCATGATCGGAGCCAGCCAAGGAGTTAGGCCAGTGTGGGGACCAGCGAGGTCTGGATCAGTCCACCGGGTAGCCAGGCCACTACTGGGGCTGTCAAGAGTGGGATCAGTACTTGCAACGCGGTATGCACAAAGAAATATCTCAGAAAATAAAAACCAGATGCTTCCCCTAACAGCAATAACTAGGAGGAAAGGGGCAACAAGAAGAGGATGAGTTATAGAAAGGGCCCTATAGTGAAGCAATTAAGGTGACCAATCAGAAGGTATGGAATAGGGGAGGATGGAGCCTCTTTAAAACTCAGGAGGTACATAAACAAATTAATCACCAAACAAGCATGAGATCGAGGGAGGGGGAGGGAATGGAATGGGGACTGGATGAGGGCTAATTGGATGATGTGTGCTTGTATATCCTCTCAAGTCTTGTATTCCAATGTGATATATGATTACAATGCACCAATAAAAATAAATTTAAAAAAAGACCAGACTTCCAACCCACCAAGTGCCCCTAGCCACCCTTCTCTCTGGGTGTCCTATAAGAAAAAAAATTGCAGCTTCTCATACTCTCAAGTATGTTCTCCTGTGAATGTGTATGTACTTCCACTTTTTCTAAATAAAACCACTGTCTTTGTCAAAAAAAAAAAAAAGAATGGGAAAGGGAGGAGCCAAGAGATACGAAGAGCCACTTGTCACTTAGAATACAGTAGGTTCTTGGTAATTGAATCATGAGATCATTTAATGTCATTATGCCTGAGAAATCTCATCAACCCACTGGACCCAACGCTGCCTGCTTTGGTTAGGAGGCTCTGGTCTGGTGTCTGAGTGTGCCATCCCCAAGCTTTCCTTCAAAGGCTGAGAGCAGCCAAAACCTGACCCTCCAGCTTCCTTCTGATTCTTGACCATCTCTTTCTGCATTTCTACTTGTCTCATTTTCCTGAAACGTCAAACTATGAAATGCCATTGGCTTTTTTTCCTTTTCATTCTACATTCCTGGTTGGGTTAAATCCTCTTTACTCACTTAGTATTGAAGAAAAGTAAGTCATCTATAAAGAGGCTGCATCCAGCTGCAGGATAAAGATCCCTTTGTCATTGTGGGTGATCGAAGAAAGGTTTGCTAATTCCTTGTGGCCTTGGTTTTTTCAAGGACAATAGCATACTATGATGATTTCCCTGTCTGCCTCACGGTTATGATGAAAGTCAAATGAGATCATATTCAACTTCACAAATATTATTACTGCATATCTAAACACTCTGAGGTGCTATGATGTTAATGTGTTAGAAATATTTATCTATTGGGAGGAATAATTGTCTAGATCAAAAGTCAAAACCTGGTGACTCGTGGCAACCACCCAGCCAATAGATATATTTTATTTGGCCTACATGGTGTTTTTATGTACTGGGGCCAGTACTTAAAAATAAAGAGCTTTTATATTTTAAAAGAAAGAAAGTAAAAACAAAAACAGAATTTTCAATTTCTCTTGAAAACTGAAGGTCTGGCAACAGGACGTTTGTTCTCCCAAGCAGTAACACTGGGCTAGAGTCAAGAAGCACCTGCCTTTTGGGAAGTCCTAAGCTGGGCAGTTTGCTGAAGTCCCCACTTTCTATACAGGTAAATGTGCACTTACACACACCTGTTTCATTTATTTCAATCCCTTGATCTGGATCCAGTAGCCAGTTTTCTTATGACCCTCCTGGTGTAGCAGAAATACTTGGAGAGAGAAAAATCTTGACTTTTCCATTTAATGACTATGTAACTGTGAACAAGTAATTAACCTAACACTCTGTCTTGTCACTTATTTGATAAGGACATAAAATTATCTTACAGATAGATCTTTGGAGTGTTTATAATAGCATCAGACACATATATATGGTAAGTAAAAGATACCCTATTACTTGAATTGGAATTCATACTGAAAGAAAATTGTGGCAGAAAGAAAATATATCTTATGGTAAAAATTTAAGCAGTAAGGCAAAGAACTTTTCAGATAATTTCAATATATACTTGCTACAAGAACTTCAGTGATTAATACAAATAAATAATAATCTACTATAATAATCAGGCTGTTAGGGGCAGCTCCTAACTTTCAGTCTGTGAGTACAATGAGGTGTGTGTGTATGTGTGTGTGTGTGTGTGTGTGTGTGTGTGTGTGTGTGTGTCTTTATTTCTTTACCCTAGCTCTCTGTGCTTTCTGAATTTGTTGTGTTTTTCTAGATGTGGCAAAGACTTAACACCTCAATCAACCTTCAGGATCTATCTGGAATGTCTATCATCTGAGAAGTTACTCCTGACATTCTGTGGTCAAATTAGCTGCCTCCTGCTTTGTGCTTGCTAGGATCTGGAATTTCTCTCCATCGTTAAAAGCAATAATAAAGATTGGTAAATTTTTCACTTATGTGTTTTACTCAACATCGCAAGGGCTTTAGGTGTAAAGCTGATGTTTATGAAGCATAATTATATGCATCAATGTGGCTAGGTTATGGTACCAGGATTTTGAGTCAATAGTTATTCTAGATGTTTCTGTGAAGATATTTTTAGATGAGACTAACTTTTTCCCAGTTCTGGGTACTAAACCAATAAGGACTTCACACTTGCTAGGCAAGCGCTCTACCACTGAGTCTCAGCTCTAGCTCAGAGATTAAGATTTAAATCAGTTCACTTTGATTAAAGCAGATTACCCTCCATAAGGTGGATGGACCTCATCTAGTCAGTTGAGGGTCTTCATAGAAAACATACTGACCTCTCTGAAGGAAGAAAACTCCTGAGTAATATAGTGTCCTGCTAAACTTTATTTCTCTCACAACTGTGACATATGGCAGGCACACACATAAGAATTCTGAAACAAGTAAGCAAATATATTGGTAATGAAATGATAAAAATTAATGTTGTGAAAAGAATCTCTAATAATATGAAAAGTTAAATTGTGTCACCCCTAAATTATCTTCCAGCTTTAAAAACTATTAATATATTCCCATTCACATTCAGTAAAGTTGTTGAGAATTAGGCTACCTCATATCCTGCCTTAGGTTACAGTTACACATATAATTCTTTAATCACACTCTGAAATTGAGAATTCTTTGAGGATAGAGAATTTTTTGTGTGTGGTACTGGGGTTCCTAGAAGCCCTTCTACCTCTGAACTACACTCCCAGACTTATTTTATATTTTTTATTTGGAAACAGGGTCTCTTAAGCCAGCGAGGCTGGCCCCGAACCAGCCTGATCCTCCTGTCTCCGCCTCCCAAGTGTGGGGATTACAAGCCTGCGCCACCACGCCCAGGGAGGATAGAGAATTTAAGTGTCACCTTCTGTGCTCTCACAGTGCCTGCCACTTGGTAGATCTACAACAAATATTTCAATTAAACTTATTGGATTGCATTGAATCATTCCTGTAGTCTGTATTTAGGTATTTCAAAAGGACCCCCCATACTTCTCAAAGTCTACTTATAAATAATGGATTGTTTTGCTCATTTGTCATAATTTTAATTATTGTTTTAATAATTTGCATAATGTTTTAATAGAAATTGTCTTTGAAGTCTCTCAATACCAACCACTAGTAATGTGAAAATAGATAGTGGTCTATCTGAGAGTAATTTTTCTGATAATTAATTGAATGGTGATTAAATTAATGAAAGAATCAGACTGTCTAAAAAGTAAAATTCAAACTTAAAAAAAATTACATGATCTAAATTGGTTTTCATTTGATTACTACATTAGTATTTACAACACATCATACTATTTCATTACTTTTAAACAATCTCAGATGTATAAGATATCATTGCAAATCTCATTTTTAAAGTAAAAAAATCTAAGCTCCAGAGTTAGTAATAACTAACATTTATATCATGTTTACTATGAGGTAGACACTGCTACATGTTTTAAATGTGTGAACTTATTAGTCATATTAACAATCCCAAGAGATATGCACTAGTACCTTCTACACTAGAGATGGCAGACACTGAAGACAAGAAAGGTCAGGCATCCCGTCCAAGTTCAACACTCCAAAGTCACATAGCTAGTGAGTCTGAAGCCAAAACTCAAAACAGATCTGTTAAGGCCCAAAAGTGTTTCCCCTGAACCCACCTCTCCCAAGATCACTAGGCTGTACACGAAACTTTATGCAAAGCTCTGTGCCTATGAAAGGGCTTGATTGGAGTTTTCCCCCAAAGAGCATGGAAGCATACAGTAGATTGCCTTTAGAGAGTTTGGGGGGTGGGGGTGCATGGCTCAATGGTAGAGCACTTGCTTAGCATGTGTTGAGGTTCTGGGTTCAATCCCCAGCACTGCAAAAACAAACAAAACAGAAGACCACCTTTGCTGTTAGGTCATTTTACACCAAAATCTGTCTTTATTCTTTCATCTGCCATACTTCATAAGAATTACGGCTTTTGTAGGTGGAGTCCTGAGCCCAGTTTAGTATGGCAACTTGGAAAATGCAGGAGAGGGAGGCCAGGCCAGGCTTTAACCAGAGGACCCCAACCTATGGGTTTCAGTACTCCAGTCACTCAGGGTCTCACTTCCTCTGGGGTTCCAAGGGTTAACTTCAAATGATTTGGCAATTTTAATTGAAAGGCATCTAATCTTTTTAGTAAAAATACCAAAAGGAAAAAAAAAATATTTTAGACTTAAGGACTGTTCAATCTCTATGAGACCACTGCAAGTTTAAAATATTTCCCAGCTAGATCCATTCGTCTAGCTATTAATATACTTTATTATTTTTCCACTGCAGCAAGAACCTAGCTGTTTCTTTAGTTGATATTTCTCTTAAATGGAAAAAAAGAAATCATTATCATTTCAGGCATTAAAATCCTTTTTTCCCTTAAATGAACAGAAAATGGAAGAAAAAGCAGGCTTTGCAATGTCAAAGACCCAAATGTGTATATAGGTTAAATCGTGGTTCAATTGTCCTATCTATAAAATTGAATTTAAAAATCAGAAAAGACAGATCACAAAATTGTCCATTCATTTGACCCTGAGTAACAGAGATACTTAAAGTACTAGGGGTGAGTGACCTTTGTTTTCCTTTAAAGTTTTGACATTCCAAACAAAGATTACAAATCTCTTATCACTGAGATCTAAAAAGCAATGTCCCTTACACTCAGCATCTGAGATGTGTTTTCTTACTGCCACTCTCCTTCTGCATGGATTCAAGCTCCATAGGCCAGGGAAGTCATGTTTGGTTCCCCAGAGTCTCCAAGTCTGACCCAGTAGACCCTCACATTGAATAGATAAATGAAAATGAGTGAATGAAGTTAGAAGTCTTTTCTGCTTTCTGCCTCTACTCTGATATCCAAGATGTTTTCAGTAATAGAGGGATGGTACTCATCTCAATTAGAAATTTACTTCCATTCATCTGTTGATGGACATCTTGGCTGGCTCCATAGCTGGGCAATTGTGGATTGTGTGGCTATGAACAAAGATATGAATATATTAGTTTGGTAGTTTGGTTTCTATTCTTTTGGGTAGATACCCTGAAGTGGTATTGCTAGATCATATAGATAGGATATGTACACAATGGGATTTTATTCAGCCATAAAGAAAATTACAATTACATCATTTACAGGGAAATGGATGGAACTGGAGAACATTATGCTAAGTGAGATTAGTCAGTCACAAAAAATAAGAAATAAGATGCTGTCTCTAATATGTGGAAGCTAGGGAGAAAATGGTTCATAGGAGGAACTCTAGACGAAGAAGGAGACACTATAGATGAGCAGATAAGATGACCTAAATGAGGGGAATGGGGGGAGAAAAAGGGAAATTCCCCAATATATATGATGTACATTCACAAACACATCAAAATCAACTACTAAGCCAAACATGAGAAGGAGGGCTAGGGAGGGAATGGGGTGGGAACTGGGGAAAGGCTAAATGAGTAATATGTGCATGTGTGCCTCCACCATCTTGTACTCCATTAAGATATATGACTATAATGCACCAATAAAAAATTTTAATAGAATAATAATAATAAAAGAAATTTACTTCCAGATATATGTGGCCTCATTTATGGTAAGGATCAGACTCTTCAGCTCCTAGTTTGAGGCAAAACACTCCTGGAATGTTGATGGTTTCTTGGTGAGACATCTTGGTCTTTCTAATATTTTAGCAAATGAGGGAGATCACTGAGCATCCTACAAGGAGGGGGTGAAGGTTAGGCTAGAAAGGGAGGCAGAGGAGAATTAGGAGAAAAAGGATGTGCCCGTATCCCCTTGCCTCTAACTAAAGGTCCAAGTTCATGTCATTGCTGCCACTGTGCTTAGCAACAGACATTCGGCTTTGCTTTCTATAACTTCTATCCTGAGGGGAACAGAGGCCTAAACCTCCCTGCTGCACTGTACACTTCTCAGTAGGAATCCACTGATGGAGGACCACCCAGAGCAAACCCCAGTTTTCCAGGACCTATGATGCCCCCATCCCCAGAAGAAGGACCTTGGAGAAAGAGAACACAGTGTCTTATCAATTCAGTCACAGGGAGCTCATAAAACTCTCTTCCAAGTGTCACTTTCTGAGATCATTCACCCCTTCCCTGTCCCCCATCTCCATTTTCCCTTTGCTACTTGGCCCTTGGCTGGGTCTTCATCTGGCTCTTGTGTCAGGGCGTCCTGACCTAGCAGTCACCGTGGCATCCCAAGAATTCTGCTGGACCCATCTGGACCTCCTTGAAGCAACAGACTTCTAACCAGCTCTCTGTGGGCCAGAGGAGAAACTTCACCCACAAACAAAGCTTCAGGACAATAGTACAGCGTGACCCCACTTGTATTGGGGCTCCTGACCCTCTGGGAGTCACTCAGCTTCAACATATACCTTCACCTTTGGGAAATGAAAGAAGTCACACTACACACAGGCCAGGGACAGAGTTATGTCTGCTGCAAGTGGGGAGGAAAGAGGAATAAACCCAGAGACAAGGCGAAAGTAAAACACACCAGGAAAGGGGAGATAGAACATTTTTTGACAAAAAAAAAACAAACAGGAGAGAAAAACCCTCCAAGTTCTACCAGGTGATGCTAATCCCAGCTCCCCTATCTCTACCTCAGTCTCTCTGACGTCCTCCCTGAGCACAGTGTCTGCCCCTCACACCCCCTTCCTTATGACTTACCCGTTTCCTCTGCCAAGTTGCATCTCTCTGCCAGCACACTCTGCATAAAACTCAGTCTCTTTACAGGAGAGCTATGCAAGACCAGGTCTCAGCCTGGAGCTCCCGCCCAGAATAAGACCTATTAGCAGGCGAAGGCACATGCTCAATTAAGGGATGGCTTTCATTCCAAGAAGGCCACCCTGGCAAGGTCCCAAGTACTCCAAATTCTCCTCCCTTCACTCCCCCACCCCAGCTTTGATGCTCTGATTAGCCTATTGTCAGATCAATAGCCCATCTGCTCTTTGGAGTACTCTAAGCCTGTCCCGCACTAAATTAAAACAGATAGGATCAATCCGCGGTTAATTTCTCCCAACCAAACAATTTATCTCTCTTTTGGATGCTCTTGGAGGGTGAATTACATAATCCTGACACACCATTAGGGCTCTCTGACCAAAGAAAGCCTTGCTACAATGCTTGCCTGCTCTCTTTATTAGCAACTCAACAGAGTGATGAAGGCAGAGATTTATCTGAGAGGGCTATGCAGACCCAGCTCCAATTGGGCAAAGGGCCCAGGTCCCCACAAGGGGAAAAGAATCTGAGATATCAGTGCATGTTAATTATCATGGAGAAGGAGTTGAACCCAAATTTGATAAGCTGAGCATAAGCTTCTATTTCAGAAAAATGAATTGCTATCCATGGGGAATAATTTTTTCTTTGCTTATGATAAAAGCAGGACACCTGGTACCAAAATTTCAATGGAAACTTAGGATTTAAGTCAAAGCTGATGCAAACTAGAAGTAGGAAATGGGGAGCATCTATTTATAACAATCGGTGATACACATTGCATGCTTACCGTAGGATAACATATTTAATGCCGAATGCTATGAAAACTGGGGGATAGAAAGGGTAAGTGACCCTGCAGCTTCACAGAAGAAGTAAATGGACAGTCAGGACTAATAACCACAAGACATGCAGAGAATACGGAAAGACTTGTGCTAGTCTACAAACAACCACTCCCCCAACAATCTGAATGTTTCTTTTGCGCAAACCAAGCAGAATCACACATACCTAATTCTCTAAACTAGGACACTTGGCCCTTTCTATAAAATGATATCTCAAGGATTAATACCTGGTACATCAAAAAGTTCACAGGTTTCTGCCTGATGGCCACACCAATAGCTATAATAGTTGTTGAATGTTTATTATTACTTCTGATAAAAATAGGATTTATTCCAGGGATTCTTTTTTTTTTTTTTGGTGGGTCTTGGGATGGAACCCAGGTACATTTGACCTCTGACCTGTGCCCCCTACCCTGTTTTTATTCTTTAATTTTGAAACCGGGTCTCACTAAGTTGTGGAGGGCCTCACTAAGTAGCTGAGGCTGTCTGAGAACCGTGATCCTCCAGTCTCAGCCTCCCGAATGCTGGGATTACAAGCATGCACCAACCATGCCCGGCTCCAGGGTATTTTTTACTCCCAGATTCATAAGCAGAATGCCTCATTCAGAAGAGAAAAAATATTGATTTTCTACATCTGAGAAAATTTGGAGAATGTCAAGGAAAAGAGCCAGACAGACCAGGTAAAATATCCATGAGATCAAACTGACACATGAAGCTTCAGTTCTATGGAAATCCTTTTAGTTTAGGCAGTAAAGTAAGGATAAAAAAAACCAATACCTATTAATTAGCAACATTTAACTGCTGTTACAGTGATAAAATGTCACTGACTGGAACAGCAAAAAGGAAGATAAAAGGAGTTCCCACTCCCTTCTCTTGCCTTCTGATTTCTCTCTCATTCTCCTATAGAAAAAAATCACAGGGATTCACTAACCAAGAAGGAATAAAATTTGTCAAGTCTAACCTCATAACTCTGCAAAGCAGAATATTAAACTGTGTGTGGATTTGGAACTAAGAAATAATAGCTTAAAAGTCAACATATACCTTCTTATCTAAAGTGGTCTACAAGCAAGTTTTTAAGATTATTCTGAAAGCCAATCATTGTATCAAATGAGATACTACTAACTACTAATGGCTAACATTTGCTAAGCACTTGATCTGTTCACAGTGCAATTTATTAATTTGAACAACACTAAATATAGATAACATCACTATTCTCATTTTAAGGATAAGAAAACTGATGTCAGTAATATTTTCAAAGTCAAACATATTTCAAGCCTTTAAACACAAAGTTGGTCTAACCAAAGAGGTAAAAACCCTATATACTAAAAAAGAAATTGGAGAAGATCTTAAAGGGTTAATTTCCCATGCTCTTGGATAGGCAGAATAAGTATCTCCAAAATGGCCATCCTTTCAAAAATCATCTACAGATTCAACATAATCTCCATTAAAATGTCACAGTCATTCTTCACAGATATTGAAAAAATCAGTCCTTAAATTCATTTAAAATGACAAAAAAAAAAAACAGAATAGCCAAAATAGTTCTCAGCAACAAGAACTATGCATCATAATACCTGTGTTCAAACTCTACTACAGAGCTATAGTAATAAGTGTTGGTCTAATCATACAAAGTTGGTCTAATTCACCCTTCCTAAGAAGACGTTCCAAAATAATATTGCCCACTGAAATTAATTTCTCCTCCATATCCCCATTATAAAGTACGGTTTACAGAGACTGATTTTTCTTTATCTGTGAAGAATGACCATGACATTTTAATGGACATTATGTTGAATCTATAGATTACTTTTGGAAAGATGGCCATTTTGGAGATACTTATTCTGCCTATCCAAGAGCATGGGCAATTAGATTTAGTTAAACATATTCTGCACAGCTTTTGATTAAAAATCCAGGTCCTTCTAGTTCTCTCCTAATTAAGACACCACACATTTGTATGCACACACTCTCTTAAGTAATCATTTTGAAGCATTTATTTTATGAAACCACCTTCTTTGCTCTGTCTCTATTCATTATATACTAGTTAATCTGGGCTTTAGGTGGGTTACAACACATTCAAATACATAATGGAGCCTGAAAATGTTAAAAAAAAAAAAAAGCTGTCCATGTTCCTCCTGCTTTAAATACCAGCAAAGCCAGTGATGGCCATGGGGCCTCTAAAGCAGGATGTCTAACTGGGTTGCTCTGAGAAAGACCAGGCAATGCATAGACCCTGTCAAAGAATCATAGGCCAACTTTGCCCTGGGAGGAAAAATTTTCTCTAATTTTCTCTGCTATTTCTTTCACTTGTATGTCCTAAATCACAGCTTTCCCTAAGATTAAAACCAGAGAATTCAAAAGCATAAGTGGCCAGTATCAGGTCTGGCAATGGTGCAAGCAGGGGGTAGAGCACACACTAAAGATGCTTCAGACTCTTAGCTCGGCCTCAGTGGGTTAGCGTTTTGTTAGCACCAGACTTCTCAGTGCCATAAGTACGTATCTACTACACAAGGTGAACCGACCTCATGAAAGTGACCAGTAAAGGGACCATGGGGAAACTGGGCCAATAGATCTCCACGAGCCAATACATCATTAAGACAAGCCACCTGACTTCTGTGCCCCTCAGTCTGACCCTCTTCAACACAATGCCACAGTTATTGATTACTGTTATGGAGAAACCCTAGAGAATCTTGGACCCAGGATCAGAAACCCTGAGTTCCAGGCCTATATCCAAACCTGTTCCTTAACCTAGGGCAAGCTACTTCCCAGCTCTGAACTTTCCCATAAAAATAAAGCCTTTAGACCAACTCCAATTATTTGTGTTTTATTTTATTCCATCACTGTAGAGGATATAGATTAAAATATGAATGCCTTTATTTCTAAAAACAAAACAATCCCTTTGTCTTTAAAAAAGCTATATACATGAAATTGATGATGGTACAAAATGGGCCTCAGATACTAAGGGAACTCTTATTTAGAGAATGAGACAATACAGGTTCTTCAAACAGAAGTGTTCAGCCAAAAGTCCCACTATGCGAGATTTGGGGCTTCAAGGGAACCCCCAAGGTGAACACTCTGTGTTGTGTCTGACACATTCCAATGCTTTTTGCACACATCAGAGTCCAAAGATAATTCTTTATCGCTCAGCAGTTCCTTTCATTAAAAAATATCTGGAACTATAGGGAAGCAGAAATAGAGTATTGCTTCTTCAATAAATATTATGAAGTACCTACCTGAGTTTTCCTTTTAATATCAGAAGTCAAAAATAGAGTGAGTATTCAATCCAAAAATATGTCTGGGGCACTGACCATCAACTCAGCTGTTTTTGGTTGTCAAGTCATTTGTTCAAAATTGCTTGATTTATAGTAAATACAGGACTGTGAGATTTTCTTGCAAGCACCAAGCTGATGCCCTTGGTGATACTGGAAAAAATAGCTAACTCCTTCCAGCTTCCTTTAATCCCTATCAGAATTCAACCCCAAATATCCTCTGGAAGCCCAAGCAAGGTAACAATATCAAGTGTTTGGAGCTGGTACATAAAAGCAGAGTTGGCCCAGTTGTTGGTTCAAACTCTATTGTTGTGTTGAGGATAGAGCTGCCTACAGGATCAATTGGTGGGGGAAGAGAAACCTTTCACATAGGAAGTGACAGAAAACCCGGGCCCCTACATGGCAGGCAGAAAAGCCTTGACTTCATATCCTTCCTTCTAGGCCCAGTTACCTCCATTTTCTTTTTCCAATTCACAGTTCAAGGCCATTCATTTATTACTCATTCAACAATTCTTTGAATGCCTAATATGTTCCAAGCTCTATTCCAGTGCTGGGAAGACTGCTGAATCAGAGACTAGATCTCACCTCCATGGACCTTGCTTTCTCATAATGATTCATAGAAATTTTCCAATCCCCTGACTCTCAGTAGAAAGCCCATCCCTCCCTCCTCAGGTCTCCTGTGGTACCGTGTTATACATTTTGGACAGCCCATTTAACATTCTATTTTTATTAGGTATGCTGTGTCTGTCTTCTAAACTGGGAGTTCCTCAAGGACAGAGAAGTTGAGTTTTCTCTGTACCTAACACTAAATCTGCCATACAATAAGTGTTCCATTCTTTCTTGTAGTATCTTTGCATTGATTTCAACTCTCCCTGCTATGATTAGACTGACCCAAACCTTTCCCAACACCTTGTATTTCCTCAGAGTCGGGAGCATGCCCATGAAGCAGACAATAATAATTTTATAATTTTAGAAGCATACAATGCTTCAGAGTTTATATGACCAATTCACATATATTATTTAATCTCATCTTCTTGAAGCATAGAAAGGACAATTGGACAGAGAGAAACATCTAAGACTCGGTAGAAAGAGGAGGCTACCACTTTGGTCATGGATTCAGCAACATTTGTAAAGAGAGACACAATGGATAGTTATTTACCATTAAAAAGCTATTCCCCTCCCTCTAGTTGACTTTCATGGGAGCTTGTTTGCTTGAGTGAAAATACCTCCATGTGGATCTGTCCTTTCTCAGAAGATGACAGTTGAAATTACCATGGCTACTAGACATAGGAATCAGGATGACTGTTGGCAGTAGCAAAGTGAAGACTGGTCACATCAGAAATGTATTTTATTTTATTTTGAGCCCCGGGGCATTCTACTGCAAAGCTATATCCCCAGACCTTTGTGTTTTGGGGGTTTTTATTGTTTCTTTGTTTTGTTTGAGGGTATTGTTTGGAAAAAAGGTCTCACCGGCTTGCTAAAAAACCTCACTACATTGCTGAGGCTATCCTAAAATCTACAATCCTCCTGTCTCAACTTCCCAAGTCCTGGAATTACAGGCAAAGGCTAAGTTTACGTGCAATACCCACTACAGGCTCATATTTCTAGTTGAAAAAAAGAGAGCATATTAATGTTTGAGACCAGGATCACTATGTTGACACATGGATTCTGCAAGAATTTTTAGCATCCAAATGTAATTAGCCATCATTATATTGAATATAGAGGCATAATGCTGCATCCTTCTAATCTCAGTACCTGGTAGAAGGCCCCTGGATACAATTCCTAATAACACACACACACACACACACACACACACACACACACACACACGAATATATGACTTATGTAGAATTCTTGGAAAACACTAAGATATACACTTTGTCTACTACTTCAGATAATTCCCAAGGACTCTAGTGCTAGTCAGCTTTCCATCCACTGTGACAAAATGCCTGAGATAAATAGCCTTATTAGAAAGAGATTTGTTTTGACCAATGGTTTCAGAGGTTTCTGACCACGGTCAGTTGATACCATTGTTTTGGGTTCTGAAGCAAGGCAGTCCATCAAGGCAATGGCACAAGGGGAAAGAGGCTGCTCACCTCCTAGCTGTAGGGAGTGTTAAGAGAAGAGGCTGAGGTCCCATTATGCCAGTCGAGTGTATGCCCCCAGTGACTTATAGTCCTCCACTGAAGCCACACCTTTAAAGGTTCTACCACCTCCCAGTGGCAACATGGGCTGAGGAATAAGCCTTTAACAAATGGGCCTTTAAGGGAAATTTCAGATCCAAATATGAACAACTGACAAAGAAGTATTACGTCCCCAAGGAATAATGCATGGATTGTGTTACTTGGGATCAATGAACAATGCTGTAGACAGAAGTGCTGATTGTATAATGAACTATAAGGTAAGAATTAACTGCCCTTCCTTAAAAATAAGAAAGTGATGATGTTACTATCCTGCCCAAGAGCACAGTTTATTGGAGATAGAGCCGGCAAATAGACTTAGGATGAGGAAATTCCCATCTCACTCCCTTCTCTATCACAGAGCCAGGATATTTGCATTAACTCTTGCATTCAACCAACAGTTATTACAACATAGCTTTATGCAACTTTTAGGTTGGGGAACTTAGAAGGAAAAGCAAACCATGGATGTTCCTGCCCTCTTGCTCAGTTAATGCAGGCAGGACATTAACTTACACCTCCCTAATAGATTAAACTCCCAGGCACAGACATTCACAGATGGAGAAAGATTGATACAATACATCCAAAAAATAAAAAAGCCTTCAATTGGCTGTCAGAACTTTAATTAAAACACTTATAGATCAACTTCACTGCAGCAAATTGTCTGTGCCACTATTACTATAGCAAGATGGATGCTCACTGGGAAAACAGACAGAGAACTCTCCCCTGGACTAATGTGTAATTTCATAGCCATTGATTTTTTACTTTAAAAATTCTTCCCTGTCTCTTGGGAATTGGAACTTGTTCTGGGTGACCTGGCAGCAATGTTACTTTTTTTTCTTTCTTTTATGAAAGTGGAAGACTGTTTCCTAAACCCATTCATATTTTATCTTTATTGCCCTGACTCAAAACCAAACTGAAGTTGTATGGGTTTATAGAGAGCCTCAGACAGAAGCTACTGAAAGCAATGGAAGGAAGAACATGATAAGGAGGGAAAAAAGAACTGTCCAATGAGAGGGAAAGGTCAAAGGAAGGGAATGATAAGAACCAAGAGAAAGAACCAGGAAAGAAAGGCTGCATATTTTTATAAGGCCATTAAAATCTGAAAATAAATCATCTAAATGATAATTTTATATAAAAATTACTACAAGTATATTAGGGAATTTTAAATCAAATAAAGTCACTA
Source organism: Muscardinus avellanarius (assembly GCF_963383645.1). Lineage (NCBI taxonomy): Eukaryota > Metazoa > Chordata > Mammalia > Rodentia > Gliridae > Muscardinus > Muscardinus avellanarius. Next base: position 12,831,488 of record NC_137789.1, on the reverse strand, counting down.
AACAAAATGTTCTTGAACGTCTCTGATGTGCCAGGCACTAAGTTCATCATATACGCTAGGAGGCAAATTTTATCCATAAATCCAGGTTAAAATCAGGAAAAAAAAAACTAGTTTTAAAACACTCACCTAGTTCCTCCAAATATACACATGGCTATATAGTCAACTGTACAATACTTTTTTGTATACCGCAAAAAGATGCAGAGACATAATTAGGCATAAATAGAATGATCATAAATATAAACATAAATAAAGGTTTAGGACTAAACATGGAATTTCAGAGAAAGATAATCTTCTTGTTCATATACAGTGAAAGATGGCCCTCATCACTGTTACTTCAAATGATTTCCCCTGGTATGACCCGATTAATACTATTAGATTTTATCTTACCCAACGCATAAACAATTTTTAGATGCTTTCCAATTAAAGAACTGCTACCTGTGATTAAACAGTGGGCAGAGACAAGCACAGGAAGCACACCATTACAGATGTGACAAAATAAAAAGAGACATCTTAGGATCAATGACATATCATAATAACCCTAGGTCAGGTTTCTGCACACTTCATTCCACTCTTATACCTCTTTCAGTTTTGACTCTCTGCACCTCACAGCTAGGTCCTGCTGAGCTATAAAATAGCAAATATAACCTGGGGAGCATTTTACAAACCTTCATGAGCTCCATCTCAATATATATAATTGAGAGGGAGAGAGAAAGGGATGATAAGGAACTGGCTTATCAATTATAGAAGCTTAGAAGTGCCAATGTCTGCCATTGGCAAACTAAAGGCCCAGGAGAGCCAATCCAGTCCAGTTTTCAAGGCCTGCATCCTCGGAGAGCCAATGGCATAGTTCCAGTGTGACAGCCAGCAGGTTTAAAACTCAAGAAAAGCTGGTGTTCCAGTCCTATTCCAAAGGATGGAAAAGGCCAATGTCCCAGCTCAGCAGTCAGCAGAAGTACACTGTGAGACGTACGCTGTGAGTCAGCATTTTTGTTCTATTAAGGTGTTCACTAATTGGATGAGGCCCACCTGCATAATTAGGAAGGGCAATCTGTTGTAATCAGCCTAAATTTCAATTAATCTCATCCAGAAACACCCCAACAAAGGGACTATTTGGCCAAGTGCTTCAGCGCCCCATAGTCAGTCAAGTTGACCCAAAATGAACCTTCACACCATGCAAATTCCTTCCCCCATGGCCAGCACCCAGGCAGCACATGGCAGGCAGAGACCATACAGCCCGACAGGTCTTGATCTCAGATGCAGGTATGTTTGCAAGATTCAGCATTCTTTTAGAAGCTAGATAGATCTGGGAAGCTGTGCCATTATTTTGATAATGAAATGTGAATATTTAGTGTAACAGAAAGATTCAAATCACAATTATCCTCATGTCAGTTCAATCCAGGTATTGTTGTCAATTGGGTCAGTTTTGTTGCCACTATAAAAAAAATGAAACGACCTTTTTGTTTTCAGAGATATTTTAAGATTGAAATGAAATTCAGTGTATTTATTTATGCTTTTATTAACATTGATCAAACTCTGCTTGAAGGTCCGACTGGGTTTCCTATTATACACAGTTTTATAACCAAATACAAATTTTGGTTTTTAAAAAATGTTGAGAATGATAAGAATATTTTTATTTCAAAAAGAAATGAATCCAGTTAAGGAAACAGACCACTTTGGGCTTAAAAAGTTAATAAAATTTGGGAGGGATGATTAATGCCAGGAAAGGCAGAGCAAAGCTGAGCACTGCTGGGAAGACTGTGCATTGGATCAGCTCTTCTGCAAACCCACTTGTCCACACACAGCCACAGTCCTCACAGGCTTTACTACTTTTGACCAAATAATCCCCTTTATGAGAAAAAAAATTCACAGGAAAGAAAAGTATGTACAAAAATATATATTTCATCACTATTTGCAATGAAGGTACAATTTAAATACTCCTAAATAGCTATGCAAATAAATAGTTTGTGGAATTCACATACCATAAAGTAATATGAAACTACTCACATTAGAAAAGAGATATGGAAAGCTGGGCATGGGGGTGCATGCTTATAATCCCAGCATTCAGGAGGTTGAAAAGAGGATCATGGTTCGCGGACAACCTCAGTTACTTAGCCAGGCCCTTTGCAACTCAATGAGACCTTGTTTCAAAATTTTTAAAAATAGGACTGGGGGTATAGCTTGGAGGTACAATGCCCCTAGGTTCTATCCCCAGTACAGCAAAATAAAAAAAAAAAAAAAAAAAAAAAAAAAAAAAAAGAAAAGGAAAAGAAATGACATATGTAATCATGGGAAGAATGTGAGTAGAACAACCTGTAAAAGTTAAGGTTGCTGGACAGACTGCTGGAGAATATTGCCTTAGGAAATGATGTGAGTCTCAGTTTCTCACCTCTGAAGAGTGGTAGTCATTGTGAGCAGAATATGCCTCTTCCCCAAGATGCTCAAGTCCTAATCCTCAGGGAAGGATGTAAATTAAGACAAATAGCACAGGGGAATTAAGGTTTCAGGTGGAATTAAGTTTGCTAATTAGCTGACCTTAAAATGTAGGGATTATCCTGGATTATCCAGGTAACTCCATGTTAACTCAAGGGTTCTCAAAAGTAGAGCAGGAGACCAGAAGAGAGAACAAGTGAGAGAATAGGAGACTGAACCCCTGTTGATGGCTTTGAAGATGGAAGAAGGGGTACATAAGAAAGGGATGATCTAGACCTTTATGAGATGGAAAAGAAAGAAAACAGCCTCCCTAATGCCCCGGAAGCAATACAGTTCTGTCAACATGGATTGCCACTCAACACCACCTCTCTCAGACATCTAACTTCCAGAACTGGAAGAGAATAAACCTGAGTTTTTCAAAGCCAGTAAATTTATACAACAGTCATAGGAAACTAATATATATGGTTTATGGGTATCTTTCTTTTTTTTTTAATTGGTGCACTGTATTCATACATCATAGTGGGATACAAACTTTTGTAGACATACATGCACACATCACCCAGTCAGCCCCTACCCAATCCACACCCCATTCTCTCCCCATCCCGCCCTTCCATGCTTTACTTAGTGGTTGACATCTAGTATTATAACAATTTATCCAGAATTAAAAATGATAATCTCACATAAGTTTCATTTGTCTGATACCAAGCTTTTGATGACTTAAAGATAACATTTCAATATTTCTTTTTGCTTTCTTTCTTACCAGAGAATTTTTTTTCTATTTTTTAGGTGAAACTATCATATATTTATATATTTATTTTTCAGAAAAAAAATCTATCCTAATATGGAATATGGATTCTAGATACCCAAAACGATCTTGAAAAAGAACAAAGCTAGAAGATATATATTTTCTGATTTCAAACCACATAAAGCTACAATAATTGAAACAGTATAGTACTGTTCTAAAGGCAGATATATAAACCATTGGAGTTAAATACAAGCCTAGAGCTAAATTCTTCCCTATATTGTCAAGTTATTTTTGACAAGGTTTCCATGAACATTTGGTGGTAGAAATAATAATCTTTTAACTAAATATTGTTGAAAAATAATAATTACATGAAAAAGAATAAAATTGGACCCTTACCTAATCCCATATACAAGTATTAACTCAAAATAGATAAAAGACCTAAATATAAATCTTAAGACTATAAACTTTTAGAGAAAAATCTGGGTCATAAAACCTTACAACATTGAAATTGGCAGTGATTTCTTGGATATGATTTCAATGGCACAGGCAACAGAAGAGTATACAAACTCCCTAAAAAAAAATTGTATATCCAAAGACAATGTAAACAGAGTTAAAAGTTACTAATAGAATGGGATAAAATATTTCCAAATGCTATATCTGAAGGTATATTAATATTCCAACTAGAAATCCTAAAAATTAACAACAATAAAGGCAAACAATACCATTTAGAGATAGGTAAAAGACTAACATAAATAATGAATCTCCACAGATAACCAATCTTAGTTGTCTGTTGGATGGAATATCTTGTTTCTCTAGTTCTGGAGTGTGTTACCTATTTCTTCTTTGTAGTTAATCTCTTTGAGTATTTTCTCTAGTGCTGGTTTTGAAGACATAAATTCCTTCAGTTTCTGTTTGTCATGAAAGCTTCTTATTTCTCCATCTAATTTGATAGAAAGTTTTGCTGGGTAGGAAATTTTGGCTGGAAGTTGTTTTCTTTCATAGTTTGGAATATGTTACTCCAAGCCCTTCTGGCTCTCATGACTTGGTTTGGGAATTCTGGAGTGATTCTAATTGGTTTGCCTCTGAATGTCAGTTGGCCCTTTGTTTTTGTTGCCTTTAAGATTCTCTGCTTGGCTTCCACATTGGTCATTTTGACAATTATGTGGCGTGGGGATCCTCTTCTCCGATCCTGTCTAAAGGGAGTTCTATAAGTTTCCTGGACCTGTGTATCAACCTCTTGCTCTATGTCTGGAAAATTTTCTGCTATTACTTCCTTGAAGAGATTGTTGATCCCTTTGGTTTCACTTTCTTTTCCCTCCTCTATTCCAATTATTCTTAGGTTAGCTCGCTTAAAATGGGCCCATATTTCTTCAATGTCATATTCCTGCTGTTTGATATTTTTTTCTAGATTAGAAACTATGCGTTCATTTTTGGAATGATCATCTTCTAAGAGCGAGATTCTGTTCTCCATGTGGTCTAATCGGTTGTTTGTGCTTTGAATTGAGGCCTTTACTTCATTAATTGCATCCTTTATCTCTTTTTGGCTCTCTCTGAATTCTGTTCGAAGCACCTCTATTATTTCTACAGTTATTTTCCTGATTTGATCTTCTAGAAATCTCTGATTTTCTGTTTTATTGGGTTCTGATGCTGTGGGGTTGTGGGCATTCATTGCTCCAGTGTTATTCCTCTTTCCCATGATTTCGGAAGTTTGTGCCTTCTCTGGGTTCTTCCCTTGGGTCACTATGACTTCACTTAAGGTGCTCTGGATCTCGAATCTGTATTATCTCAGACCCCACTACTCCTTTACTGGGTTGTATCACAGAGTCTCTGACCCAGGGAGTCAATCGAGGCTGCTTTAAACTATGGGGGTTGCCAGGTTGCACATTCTCCTATGGTGTGATATCTCTGCCACCGCCACTCCCCCACTGGGTCAAGTCCCAGGGAGTACAGTACTGGGATTTCTCCTCTGTGGCCCTCAATTTGACTCACTGTTCTTGAGTACGCAGATGTAGCCGTACTTGTCTCGGTGAATTCGCTGCTGCTGCCACCGGTGACAATATGGCGTTGCTACGCCCTCAGCCGTGAGGCTGGCTTATTTCTTCTTGGTTTTGAGTTCCACTCTGAGTCCCTACAGCGTGTGCTGAGCTCAGCCACTGGGAGCTTTAGATGCTCCCTGCACTGAAAAATCCTGCCTGGCTGTTCCACAGCGGCTCACTTTGTCTTGCTGTAGCCGTCCGGTGAACTCGCCGCTGCCGCTGGCAGTATGGCACTGCTGCCGCATCCTCGGGTGTGAGGCCGGTGTATCTCCTCTGTGGCTCTGAGCTCTGTTCTCAGTCCGCTTTCTCTCTGGAGCCTGGTGATTTTTTTTTGTTTCTCTGGTGATGGTGTTTTCTGGCTATGGAAGGCGCTGATTTTGTGGTAATGGAGATTGGTTGTTAGCGGGGCTCTTAAGTCCCGCTTTTCTCGGTCGCCATCTTCCCGGAAGTCTATGGGTATCTTTCTTATTTATTTATAATTTCAAAATTCTCTAAGACTTTTTAAAAATACAAACATAGCAATAAGTACAATACTTGTTTAGTTTGAGGGAATCTTTACTCAAATTCAGCTTCTTTTGAGCCCTCAAAAATCAATGTCCTAATCCAGGGGTGATTTTGCATCTAGGTGACATTTGGCCATGTTTAGAGACTTCTGAGTTGTCACACTGGGAAGAAGGGGTACTACTGGCATCTAGAAGATGCTGAGTTGCTGTTAAATACCCTTCAGGGCACAAAGCAGACCTAAGAATAGAGAATTATCCTTATCCAGACCAAACTGTCAATTAATAGTGCTGAGTTAGGAGAAGCCCTGTTCTGGATCAGCAACCATTTCCTCTAACCTGGGTTTCTGCTGTAGCCTTTTGTCTGACTCTCCACTTCCATATTTTTTCTTGAGTCTGTTCTTTCCACAACAGCTGGAAGAAGGTCACATCATATCACCAGTAGGTTCAAACCTCCTCTGTAGTTTCCAGTCATATTAGACTAAAAAGCCAAGTCCTTTAACACAGCAATGTTTGTACCTCCTCACTCATTATTGGTCACCAGCTCCCCTGGTCAAGCTGACAACACTCGTCAACTCCATATTGTTTCCTGGACCAGCCAGGCATACACACTCAGGTAGGTGGTTGTGCTTGATGCCTGGCTTTCTGCTAGATTTTCCCAAGGCTAATGCTTTTTCCATTTAGACCTCTACTCAAAGGCCACTCCAAGAGGACTTTCATGGTTACCATATCTTCATCCTATTGCAATGCCTTATTTATCTTCATATCATTTTGGCACCACCTACATATATCTACATATACATACAAACAGGTATACAAGTGTGTGTGTACATTGTATGGATATTTATATGTATGGATATTTATATATATAATTTATATTATATTATTATATTATATATGGATGTTTATATATATTATATATATATATATTTATTTATATGCCATGTATTGATCAGGGTCTCCAGAGAGACATATAAATGTATGTATGTATATATATATATATATATATATATATATATATATATATATCTTCATATATTATGTAAATGTATTTCATGTGTGTATACACAAAGAGAGCTAAAGAGAGAGAGAAATTAAGGAATCAGCTCCCATAATTATAGGTCATCTAGAAGCAAAATTTTTTCTCCCTTGAAGAATCTCAGCCCTTTTTTGAAGGCTTGAAACTCATTGGGTGTGGTACCCCAATATGAAGGTTAATCTATTGTATTGAAAGTCTACAGATAAAAACGGTACTCACAGCTATAAGGAGTACTTTCATAGCAATATCTGGACTGGTATTTGACTAAAAATTGGATATCATAGACTAGCCAAGTTGACACACAGAATTAACTATCATAAGGTGTTTTGTGCATGTTTGAGCCTCTCCATTAGAAGGTATGCTCCATACGAATAGAAATAGGAATTTGTCTTATTAATTGTTACTTCCTCATTATCTATACTAGTGTCTATATAAATCCTATACTCAGTAAATGTGCTGAGTATATAGTGATAAACTGTTTATCCTCAGAAAGCCAGATTGCCTGATCAATTTCACTGGACACAGAACAGGATGCTTAAATTGCCCTGGTATAATATTACAGTAATATATATATATATATATATATATATATATATATGTATGTATATCCTTGTTCATAGCAGTACAATTCACAATAGCCAAAATATGGCTGGCTACTTGGTTTCCATCAACATATGAATGGATTACAAAATTGCAGGATATACACACAATGGAATTCTACTCAGCAATAAAGAAGAACAAAATATGTAATTTGCAGAAAAATGAATGGATCTAGAGAACATCACATTAAGTGAGATTATCCAGTCACAGAAAGTGAAGGGTCATATGTTTTCTCTCATGTGGAAGCTAAGGGGTAATAAAGACATCAGAGGGACTCCAGATAATGTAGGAGAAACTCCAGTGGAGCCTGGAAGGTGGTCTGGAGGCCCGTGGGGAAGGGGGGAGGAAGAACCAGTGGAGGAAACACTTCCACTGACGTTTTGTGCATATGTGAGAATGCCAATGTCAATTTCAATCCCCTGTGTGGGGAAGGGGGATGAGGAGGCAGTCAGGAGAAAGCCCACCAAATGCTATGTGCATGTATGTCACCATCACTAGGACCCACATTATGATGCGAGACTAATTATAGTCAGAATAAAAGTATAAGAATTAAAAGTAAACCGCCCTGGTATAAGGGAGGCAACTCAGACTTCGCAATCCATGAGACAGAAATGTAAATCTCACCTTCTCCACTCTAGCTCTCTCCAAAGCCATGGCGGTGGTCACACAGTCCCAGGGAGGTGTGGGGGAGAACATGGGCAATGCCAGGACCTTGGATGCCTGAAGAAGTGAAATGATGAAGCCTTTAAGAGGCAGCTGCTGCTGTCAAGAGCTGGAAATGCAAATGAGAAGGGGAGGAAGGGCTAGTTGTCTCTGAAAGATGTACTGAGGATGGAGAATGTGGAGCAAGCCCACACAGACTGCTTGAAATCCTGCCACTCACCAGGGCTGACCTGGAGCAGATGCCCGACAGGTTACACACTCAAGGACGCATGCACCGTGGGGGGCGGCCATATGCTGTCTTAGCCATATGCTGATAAATACAACCAACAGCAAACATGAAGGCAAATGAAAGAAGCATCCCACCCACTGGCCGGAATGACGTGCACGTACCACACAAAACCAGCCACACACACAGTCTGAACCTCTGCTACACAACTGGCTCTCCTACACCATCCCCAAACCAGGGCTGTGCATGGGTGTTTTTCAGAAAAGGCCTCACCTACACCCTACACCCTGAAACTGGAACATTCCTTCCTCTCTTGACCAAGGGCTATGAGTATTATTTCTCTGAGCCTCAGTTTCTTTGTCTGTTGAGGGTTAGACTATGTTTTGGTGTTGTCTCAAGTTTGAAATCAAATATTATGTGTGTAAATGCTTAACCTAGGGTACATTGTTGATGGCTCTAAATATATGCAGTCCTCATTTACCCACTCCTCTCCTGTCCCTGAACACAGATGGGATTGTGGGGGCAGTGATAACTCAACACCCACTCTGTATCCGTCCTTGCTAATGGCATCCTGCAGCTCCATTCAACAGGTCACCAGTCATGGCAGAGACCCACAGGCATCTCATGCTGTTCTTGGGCAATCTACTCCACTGCACACAGTATGTCTACTTTTTTCTGGTCCTTATGGGTGCCCTCTCTCAAGCTGCTGGATGGGGAATCACCCGGGAGGCCATGTTGCTGACCTGCAGTCAGTACCCCAGGCGAGAGATGCCATGTCCTCTTCCAGGGCTCCTACAAGTTGCCAGCATTCACAGAGTAAAGGAAAGCTGGTTCTAGGCATAGGGGAATCCCAGGCCCCAAACTGGCTCACTCAGTTCACATTTCCTACCACTTGATACCTGGGGGCTTCAGACAGATTACTTCATGCCTCCTTTACCTTGTAAGTCTGAGAATAAGAACTATCTCCTTCACTGAGCTGGAATAAGTAGTAAATGGGAAAATGGGTGCAACACATCTGGAGCAAAGGGGGTCCAGTCTACACTGACATCTCCTGCATCCCTTAACTTCTGTTCTGGGGATGATAAAACTGGACAGGTAGAATCCCAGATCTCTGGCATGTGGGTACTTTTTGGATGTGGGGCCTTTGGGAGGTGTTTAGGTCTCCACAATAGATCCTCATGGGATTACTATCCTTTTAAGACTGCAGAAGAGAAAGTGACCAGTCACTCAACCATGAGGGGACACAGCAAGGATGTGGCCACCTGAGGACCAAGAAAAGAGCCATGACCATGCCAACACACTCATCTTGAGCTTCCCTGCCTCCTGAACTGTAAGAAAAAGTGGTTGTTGTTTAAACCATCAGCTTATCGGATTCTTTAGACCAGCTCCAGCTGACTTAACACAGAGCTTTTCTATGAACTCATTTCGGAGGCAGGACTGATGCCTGTAGTGGAACTATGCTGTCCCAGGCCAGGTCTCCTTCAGCCAGGCAGGGACAGTTCACACACACACACACACACACACACACACACACACACACACATGCTCATATATACACGTGTGTGCATGTGCACATACATGCACACATTTACACACATTCACACATATACACATGTGCATGTACATACACATGCATACATTTCAACACATGCACACATTTACACATACACGCACACACCATCTTGCTCTTTTGTTCCATAATAAGGACGAAAAAGAAAGAAAAACGTGTAATATAAACAATACAAAGCAACATCATACTAATAATTTCTTACCCATCAATATATTAGGAATGCCCAGGATTTCTGATTCTCAATTCAGGCTCAGGTACTCCTGTTGCAAAGTGAACCTTTTCCCCACTCACTGTGACTAAAACTGAAACCTTCCCGTGGAAGCCAGGCTGCTCATCAATGGCGCTCTGAGGTAGTTGCACATTAAAGCAAAGGTGGAGCTTCCCCCCCCAAACCACCATGCACCCAAATATTCACTATTCAAGCCCTCACCTGATAGGTCATCACGAGTTCTGCAGGTGGTTAATACCCATCCTGTCCACTTGATTTATATAAACTCATCACAAAGTCAAGCTGAAATAGATGAAAACCAGCCAATCAAGTGCACAAAGGGGAAGAACATCCTCCTAGCAGGACAGACAGCTGGGAAAAGTGTCTCAGCCAGGAGAAAGCATGGGGAGTCTGGGTGGTACATAGCCAGAGTTTTTTGTTTGTATGTAGATAGCTGCATCTGAGGATTAAGATTATTAGCCACCCTCAAATTCTTGAATAATATCCTGATATAAAGATAATAAAAAATATTTTCTCGCTGGGTTGAAGCTGAGACCGAGTGGGCTCTTCACTATGGGGCCTATAATATGACTCTGCTCTTTAGAATACTAAGAAGACCATTGGCCAAATTATCATCTTTCAGCCCATTTTAGGTGAAAGAAGAGAATTTCCTCCTGTATTTGTGACCAATAGAAAAATGACCAGCCTTTCTATTCAATGGGTCCAAGTTAGAATGCCTATGATTTCTAATGGCTTGATATTTTAAAATTCTCTAGAACTATTGGCATCTTAACTAAAACTTTCCAGGACCTTAAAGCGGGAGTCAAAAGCTTGACTCTTTCTCATGAACCGAGCAGATGATGAGAATGAGACCAATGGCTCAGGATCCTTCTGAAACATGGCAGTGTAACCTGGGGTGGGTTTGCCAAGTCCTTACTACATTCCCCTCATTTTTCCAGACACTGCATCTCTATGCGTTGCTTTACTGCAGTTGATGACCAGTGTTTCCAGGGCTCCCAACCTTCTTTCCAAACCAGAAATTTAGAACTGTAGGTGACTTATTCAGCCAGCACCTGAGCTAATGACTTCTGGCTTAAGAAGTCATGTCTAATAAGTTTCTAACACTGAGAGCACAGGGTGTTGTTTGTATTTTGTTTTGTTTTGGTGTGTGTGTGTGTGTGTGTGTGTGTGTGTGTGTGTGTGTGTGTGTGCTGTACTAGGGGTTGAACACAGAGCCTCCCACATGCTAGGCAAGTGTTCTACCACTAACCTACACCACCATCCTGACAGTAGATTATTTTGCTAGTAGCCTCCAAAATTCTCCTTGGGTACCACATCTAAACATCAATTGGCAAAGTTCTTTCACATTCACAATTATAATTTTCCTTAAAGAAATAAAACGGGGGTTAGGGGCACCATTCTACCAAAGCTCAAACAGGTAACCTGACAAGTTCTCCAGTGCCTACCTAAGTGCTGCTGAGCTTGGCAACAGGTCTGAGATAGCCGCACAGTACAATGCTTTGCCTTTATACTTTACTACCTAAAATACTCCTAGGTGGTCAGTTAGGAGCCAGCCATGGCTCTCTCGGGCTCTCTCTGCCTTCCAACTGCCTCACATGGAGTAGCAGTATATAATTGTGGCCTCCAGTCTAACTGCTTTGGTGGCCTTCAGTATTTTATGTTCTAATCAATTGGTTTCATGCTTTTTCAGTGTTCATCTCTAGCCTGATGTGCACTGATCTGAAGACTACTATAGAACAATTTTGATTTTCTTTCCATCTGCTCCAAGATTTTAACAGGTTGATCACATCGGCAGTGAGCTCTCCCTTCTCCTCCCTCACAAAAATATGACCACAACTTGCCGGTTCTTCTGGAAATAGCCACTTGCCATAGCGATAAATCTTCGGCTCACAATATAACCCCTGATGCATTTCACATTTTCCCACCAAATTCCACTGTCCAAATTTGGAGTTCTAACTTGACCACAAGCAGATATGATTTCACTTTGTGGGATTTTCCCAGCTTTTCTCTGCATTATGGTTGCAAAGCCTGTAACGCCAGCTGCGTCTGAGCCAGCCCTCCAAAAAAGGCAATTGTGCTCCCTGATAGACTCGTTGAGCACAGCCAGGCATGGCTGCCAGCGCGGCTCCTTCCAGCGGCCTTTTCAGGATTCTGGGGCAGCTTCCAGCCCCTCCTCCCCACTCACCAGTTAATGGTGTGAGCCCCTGGAATGGTGCACAATGCTTTAGACAGCCTAAGGAAGAAAGGGGAAATAATGCACTCCCGCCCTCCCTCATTCCCTGGATCTCCGCTTTTATTTCCCTCAGCACCACAACCATAGCACATTCTCATTCGTTTAATCAGTCCGGCTTTGTGAAATATCTATCGTGGCCGAGGTTTGAGGTTGAAGAGAATACGCGAAACAAGGCAAGTAGCTCTTTCTGCAAGGACTCCTAAAACAACAAGAAAACAGATGATGATGAGATCATAATCCTGGTCCAGAGTCCATTATCCAAAATCCTTGATGCCAGAGCTTGGGAATTCGGAAGTTTTCAGATCACAGATATGTGATATGATGTATATATTGTCTACTTCACAGAACCCCGAAATCAACTTTAACTTACATAAGACATATCTACTCAGATGAGATTTTGCCCCAATTTTTCATTTGGGCAAGAAACTTTCCGTTTCAGAAGCTTCTGGGTTTTTAAATAGTAAATGGGTGATTATGAAACCCTTAAACGTTTTCAGTTATTGAGTGTCAACTATGTCCCAGGCAATTGACATGTCTTAGCCTCTTTACTCTCCAAAGAACCCTTCAAGCTATTATTTTGACTGTTACTGAACACACCACCTGGGAATTAATCTTTGCGTAGGCTGCCTTAAGTTCAGCCCCATAGCATTACTGCAGGACCTTTTTCTATCTGTTATAAGGCAAGGAAGCTGAAGTTCATGGGGGTTAAGGCATCTCACAAGGAGAAAGCGAATGGTGGGGCTGGGTGTCCTCTGTTGGTGACAGAACCCCATTCTTTCTATAATATAAATCTCGCTGTCTTTCTTGGCAGCCAGTAGGACTCCAGGAATGCCCTTCCTGTTCTTGCCTCTCTCAGTCCCCAAGCCCTCCCTACGTCCTCGAGAGACTGCCAACATGAAAATGGTTAAGTCCTACCTCAGAGACTAATACTGATGGTCCTTAGGGGTTTTGGTGTTCTATTGCAAAGAGTTTCAAAACCAGACTTGCTTAGGGTTAAATTTCATTCCTGACTCTATCATGAGCTAGAGAAAGTCACTTAACCTCTCCAAGAGTGTCTCCAGCTACTTAAAATGGAAAAATAAGTCCACAATTATTAGAGTTATTAAAGGAATAAAAGGAGCTAATTCACATCAAGTATTTCATAGGAGTTCTAAAAACAGTAGGTGCTGGACAAAGGGCAGTCGCTGCTGCTGAGCCATTGCTTTTGCTATGATCATTATTATAAAGTGTGGTTTGTGCATGTTCTGTCCTCAACAGTAAATAAAGGGAGGTGGAGGCAGCATGTGAAGAAACCTACCGCACACTTCACACCTGGTTAGCCCTTAAAGACCTCTCCTGAAGAAAGCTGAGCACATGATCCGAAATACTATGAACACAGCTGAGTGACCCAAGAACAGAAACATCACTGATGAGCCAAGAATTTCCCAACAGGGATAATAACGATTTCCCAAATCCATCAGAAAGTCTTTCTTTCTTTTAAAAGGAATTTAGATGTGAAATTTGCAAAAGAAATCAGAGATTAGGAGCCAAAAATACATACTAGATGTGAATTGGACTTATCGGGCAGCAGAATGTGCAAGGGAGAAGAGACTAGAATAGGCCATGGAAGAAAGATGATAAGGGAAAGGAGAGGGGGAGGGGAAGGGTATCTGTGGGATCTAGAACAATAGTCAAAGAAAGAAAAAGGATGTAGTCAAGTCACCCAGATGCTAGAACAGAGACTTAAAACGGGACCCCTGAACTCGTCTGTGTTCTTTTTTGTGTGTGGGTGGGTGTGGGGATGAAACCCAGGGGCACTTGGCCTCCAAACTGCACCCCATGCCCTATTTTTTCTTCTTTATTTTGAAACAGGGTCTCACTAAGTAGCAGAGGGCCTCACTAAGTAGCTGAGGCTGTCCAAGAACCACAATCCTCTGGTCTCAGCCTTCAGAATGCTGGGATTACAAGTGTGAGCCACCACACCCGGCTCCAGTCTGTGTTCTTAACCTCCACCCTGAGAGCCACAAAGCTCCTGCCTCCTAGGACCCGTCAAGTAATAGAAATGAGAGATGGGTGCCTGCAGAGGCCTATGTCAGAGAACACAGCCTTTCAAAAGGGCAGTTGCTAATATATTTTAGACAAATGGCACTGTGTGGGAACTTGAGCCCAAAAGCTCATGTCTTCTGACTTTTTAAGAGAAGCCAGAAATCCAGATATCCATGAGAAAACTCCAATGTTTTAATTTTGAAAACTATTTCTATTTCTTTCAATCACTGTGCGGACAAACACACACACACACACACACACACATAGACACACATGCTCGCATGCATGCATGCACACACTTCATCTTTGGGTTAGATTTAGCCTACAGAATTCCAGTTTAAGAATACTTCCTAAAACTGTCTGTTGAAAGAAGAGGGATATTTTTAGTGCCATGTCCAAACTCACATCTCTAACAGATAGAGACAGGAGAGCAGAAAGATGTGCTATCAGCTGAGTGAGAAAGCACCCTGGAGACAACTGTTTAAAGGCAATTTCTAAGAGCAGAATCCAAAGGAAATATCTCATCAAATGCTCCAATTCATTTCATAAATCCAAAGAAAAAGAGAGAGATGTATACTTTGGGTCAACATTGAATAACAGGGACCAGGTTTAATCTCTTACTTGAAGCAATTCACATACACACAGATACACACACACAGATACACACACATGCACGCAAAACATTTTGGGGGACATTAGACACAAAACAATAAAGAACAGAGATCTGTGAGATAGGAGAAATAACAAAGCAATTCCTACAGTCACCCAGCTTATGATCTGGAGAATGTCGAGGCCTTGGCACAGGAATGAGAATCCCAACTGAGCCCAGGGTCTCTCTGGGGATAGACAATAAAAATATGGGAAAATCAAAATGGCTGAAGTTGGAGGGTTAGGGCAGAGCACGGGAGCAGAGGGCAGGGCCCTTGGACTCTCAGAGGAGAGAGGAGAAGCAATCAGTGTTCCAGAGAACGTGCCCTGCCACTGACACAGGGCAGGAATCGTTGTTTTTCCCAATGGCCCAAGTGGAAAACTTCACAATTCATGTTGAAATGAGTAAGTCATTCAGAATACTTTGGCTTCAGTAAGGAGGAAAACAGCCCTAGACAAAATGTCACTCAGTGTTGCCTTAAAATGCTTAAATTAAAAGCAAAACTCAAAAGGACCCAACAATGTGTTGGCTAATGTACGTGCCTAACATACACACCATCACCACATTCAAGAAAGGGGCATAATCATCACCCCCAAAGTCCCCTCCTGCCATTTACATCCCTTCCTTCCTTGCCCCTCTTCCTATCTCCAACAAAGCAGTGATCTGGTTACTCCTCCTTATGGATTAGTTTCATTTTTTACAACTTCCCAAAGATGGAATTAAGATATGTTTTTATTTTATTTATTTATTTATTTATTTATTTATTTATTTATTTATTTGGTGGTACTGGGGTTCCTGGAAACCCTTCTACCTCTGGGTTACACTCCCAGACCTATTTTATACTTTTTTATTTGGAAACAGGGTCTCTTAAGCCAGTGCGGCTGGCTTCGCGATCCTCCTGTCTCCGCCTCCCAAGCACGGGGATTACAAGTGTGCACCACCATGCCTGGCGTCCTTTTGTTTTTAATCTGCTTCTTTCATTCAAAATGATTTTCAGATTTGTCTAAGTTGTTGTGTTAATTATTCATCCTTTTTATTCTTATTCTCTTATTCTTCACTAATGTTATAGTGGAAAGCAAGAGAGGGGGGGAGGGAGGAAGGGAGGGAGGGAGGGAGAGAGAGAGAGAGAGAGAGTGCATTCCCATGGCTTAGCCTGTTTGCCTTCTGAGCTCCGAGTTGTGCAGGGAGAGCAGCAGGAAGGAGCACTGGGCCTCCTCAGAGCTGCAGATGAGGGAGCATGATGTACCAAAAGTGAGGCTGCCATGAGAGGAAGGGTGGCCAGCACGTGATGGCCGTCCAGGTGCAAACATAAGAGGCTAGAGCAGACCTCCAAGCAATTTGAAAAAATGCTTACCATGATTGATCCAGAAAACACATCATTTTTCCACTCAACCTGAGACCTAAAATGTCTCCTACCGTCTCTGGTTGTCACATGACAGTCAGTAGAGAAGTGGGTAGCGGGTGACGCTAAGCTTGCGTAGGACTGAGAGCAATGCCAGTCGCATAAACACTTGGCCGTGGCCGTGGTGGGCACAAGGGAGGAGAACGGCTAGCCTCTCTGCTCCATCCTTGCCGTTCCTTAGGAAGATGTTCTCCAGTGGGAGGCCCGAGAGAACTTGAGGATTCCAATTCTGAATTCATGATTTCCCTTTCGGACCAAGCCGACTCTTTAATACTCTTCTCCACAATTCCTCTTCCACCCAGGAGACACAGAGCTGGCTGTAACCAGTGATCAGGCTGTGGCTGCGGTGCTTCTCTCCCCCATCGGCTCTTCCTTCCTTCCTGACGTATCACCGAGTCGGCCCTCAGTGTCCTTGTCTACGCCATGTGCCATATTAAACTGGATCATCTAAACCTGCTAAATAATTTAACAAATTTTTATATTATAATAAAATATATAATATAAAAGTACTATTGTCTAGCATGATGTTCTCTACAGAAGACTCCTTAAGGGATTTTTTTTTCAAATTTACATTTTCAGAACAACCAGTCAATTTTCCATGTACACACACTCTTCTTGTGTATTCTGTTCAGCATGGGGTGATTAAGCACTTTGCAAGGATAAGAAAAATTGCTTTTGACTTTTGGGAAATAAAATTTAAGGTTTATTGTTTGAAAAGCCCCAGGTAAATAATGATTATTCAGTAATAAATTGTGTAATTGCATTTAATTTGTGCCTGGAGGACAGGACGAAAAAAATTGCAAATCAGTGCTTTCCAAATGAGACTCTGGTTCTGGAAGGCAGCAGGAGCCAGCCGGTGTAAGGACACCTGTTGCTGTGGTGAGCATTTCTCCAAAGTTCAAAACCATCCATACCCTCGGGTTTGGTCCAGATTTAATCACTGCTATTTAAGTGACGATGAAGACTCAGATAAATGATTAAATGTCCTGGGATAGAAGATGACTTTTAACTGTAACTGAGTAAAGGATAAATGCCAGCTTTGGGAGTGTGTTCCTAAATGCAGCCAACAGAATGGGTTGAAGAAAAGCCATGGAGTAAGAGGAATGAGGTCATTAATTGAGGTTTTATTTGGTAACTTCCAGGAGCAGGTGTGACTTAGAGAAAGCATTGCTTTCTCCTTGGCTGGGGACAGAGTCAGAGAGCCTGGGGTTACATCTCATCTCTGGTATGATTCTCTCCACCTGATCTTGAGTTCTTCAATCTTTCATATCCTTGTCTATGATGTAGGGTCAGCTTTTCCATTGCCTTACTCATGAGAGTATGTGAAATTAACAAAAGGATACATAGGGTGTACTACATTAACAATGAATAATAATGCCGCACTTAACCTGAAAAGAGGTATTCAACATAAATGTGTTCTTCACAAAATCAAAACCTAGTCTTTCCTTTTACCAATAATTTTTATATTTTCATAAAATCCTATTAAAACACACCATACGCTTCCTCTTATACTGAAATTGGATGTAGAAAAACAGCAGCTTAGTGCAATATTTGGAACAAGCAAACATGGGGCTTTGGTCTGGCTTGACCACTCAGTAGCTGGAGGGGGGGAGGGGATCTGGGAAAATCATACGATGGTTCTGGGCAATAGTTTGCTGCCTTTTTTTTTTTTTTCCAGTACTGGGGATGGAACCCAGGGACATTCTACCTCTGAGCGATACCTCCAGCCCTATTTTTTATTCATTATTTTGAAACAGAGTCTCACTGAGTTGCTGAGGGCCTCACTAAGGAGCTCCTGTCTCAGTCTCCCAAATGCTGGGATTACAAGCATGTATCACCACATCCGGCTGTTTGCTGCCATTTTAAATAATGCATACACTTCTCAAAACAAACAGGGCAGATTGTTATAAAAATGCTTTGCAAACCTATTCACACACACACACACACACACACACACACACACACACACACGTTATCCTTTTTTCTTTGATAATTTAAGACTTTTTTTTTTTTTTGGTGGTGGTGGGGGTGGGGGTGGTACTGGAGTTCCTGGAAACCCTTCTACCTCCAGGCTACACTCCCAGACACTTATTTTTTTATATTTTTATTTGGAAACAGGGTCTCTTAACCCATCGAGGCTGGCTTCGAACATGCGTGATCCTCCTGTCTCTGCCTCCCAAGCGTGGGAATTACAAGCATGCGTCACCACGCCTGGCTAAAACTGTTACTATTAACATAGGTTTTGTATACTGTCCCATGATCAAATTTTACCTCAAGGGTAAATGTAAAAGAAAATCTTTTGTTCATCTCATAAGACTGCTATCTTCTTGGGAAATCAGATATTTATAGAAACTATTAACCTATACTTGCAGACCAGGAAATATTTGTTAAATTAATTGATCACGCTAGCCAGGTGTGGTGATACACTCTTGTAATCCTAGTACTTGAGAGGCAGAGACCAAAGGACGGTGGTCCACAGACAGCCTCAGCTACTTAGTGAGGTCTTCTGCAACTTAGTGAGACTTTGCTTCAAAATGAAAAGAATAAAAAATAGGACTAGAGGTGTAGCTTGGAGGTAGAATGTCCAAGTTCCATCCCCAGTGCCACAAAAAAAGGAAAAAAATTATTCATGCTTTCTTAGAACAGTAACTGTAGTTTTTTTTTTTTTTTAAGTGCTGCTTATGAAAAACGCAAGTCCTAGCCACATACATATAAAGAAGTTATTTTTTAAAAAAACAAAAAAAGCACCTAGCATCACATCAACCAAAAGTAAGCTTGGCAAGCACATGGTGAAAATCAATTCATGATCACTCTGCTAGCTATTTTTAAGGAAATAAAGAGGCTAGATGGGTCATAGATAGAAAGGTATATTGATAGAAATCACGTAAGGTTCATAAATGCTATTTTGAAAAATATATTACATTTATATTTATCCAAATTTAATACCAAAAAATGAACCCTAAGAAAAATAGGAAATAGCGGACTTCCGGGAAGATGGCGACGGAGCAAAACGGGGCTTACGAGCCCCGCTAACAACCAATCTCTATTACCACAAAATCAGCGCCTTTCATAGCCAGAAAACACCATCAGCAGAGAAACAAAAAATGTAATTTTAAGGGACAGAAAAAAGAGGGCTGGAAAAACGAGACACCAGAAACCAGACCGCAGTGCTGCAGCCGGTGCCGTGGCGTGAAGCAGCGGGCGCCATTTTGCCTTGCAGCACTAGGCTCCAGAGAGGAAGGTAACTCATAACAGACCTCAGAAACCAGAGAGGAGATACGCCGGCCTCACGCCCGAGAACACGGCAGCAGCGCCTTACTGCTGGCGGCAGCAGCGAGTTTACGGACGGCACCAGACCAACGCACACAACAGCCCACCAAACTCCAGAGAGGAGCTGCGGACAGCGAGCCAAGGTGAGCCACTGCGGAACAGCCGGGCGGGATTCGGCAGATTTCTCGGCGGCGCAAGGAGCAGCTAAAGCTCCCAGGGGCTGGGCTCAGCGCACCCTGCAGCGACTCAGAGTGGAGTTCAAAAACAGAAAAGAAATACGCCAGCCTCACGGCCAAGGGCGTGGCAGTGGCACCATATTGCTACCGGCGGCAGCAGCAGTGAATTCACCGAGTCCACTACAGCTCGAGATCCACAGACTCGAGATCCAGAGCACCTTAAGTGAAGTCGTAGTGACCCAGGGAAGAACACAGAGAAGGCACAAACTTCCGAAATCATGGGAAAGAGGAATAACAATGGAGCAATGAATGTCCACAACCCCACAACATCAGAACCTGATAAAACAGAAATTCAGAGATTTATAGAAGATCAAATCAGGAAAATAACTGTAGAAATAATAGAGGTGCTTCAAAAAGAACTCAGAGAGAGCCAAAAAGAGATGAAGGATGCAATTAATGAAGTAAAGGCCTCAATTCAAAGCACAAACAACCGATTAGACCACATGGAGAATAGAATCTCGCTCCTAGAAGATGATCATTCAAAAAATGAACGCATAGTTTCTAATTTAGAAAAAAAAATCTGACAGCAGGAATCTGACATTGAAGAAATATGGGCCCATTTTAAGAGAGCTAACCTAAGAATAATTGGAATAGAGGAGAGAAAAGAAGGTGAAACCAAAGGGATTAACAATCTTTTCAAGGAAATAATAGCAGAAAATTTTCCAAACATAGAGCAAGAGGTTGATACACAGGTACAGGAAACTTATAGAACCGCCGTTAGAGAGGATCAGAGAAGAGGATCCCCACGTCATGTAATTGTCAAAATGACCAATGTGGAAGCCAAGCAGAGAATCTTAAAGGCAACAAAAAC
Source organism: Muscardinus avellanarius (assembly GCF_963383645.1). NCBI lineage: Eukaryota > Metazoa > Chordata > Mammalia > Rodentia > Gliridae > Muscardinus > Muscardinus avellanarius. The sequence goes on along the minus strand of NC_137789.1, from coordinate 12,810,824 downwards.
AAAGGGCCAAGTGACATTCAGAGGCAAACCAATTAGAATCACTCCAGACTTCCCAAACCAAGTCATGAGAGCCAGAAGGGCTTGGAGTAACATATTCCAAACTATGAAAGAAAACAACTTCCAGCCAAAAATTTCCCACCCAGCAAAACTTTCTATCAAATTAGATGGGGAAATAAGAAGCTTCCACGACAAACAGAAACTGAAAGAATTTATGTCTTCAAAACCAGTGCTAGAGAAAATACTCAAAGAGATTAACTACAAAGAAGAAATAGGTAACACACACCAGAACCAGAGCAATAAGATTTTCCATCCAACAGACAACTAAGATTGGTTATCTGTGGAGATTCATTATTTATGTTAGTCTTTTACCTATCTCTAAATTGTATCATTTGCTTTTATTGTTGCTAATTTTAGGATTTCTAGTTGGAATATTAATATACCTTCAGATATTGCATTTGGAAATATTTTATCCCATTCTATCAGTAACTTTTAACTCTGTTTACATTATCTTTGGATATACAATATTTTTTTATTTTTTAGGGAGTTTGTATACTCTTCTGTTGCCTGTGCCATTGAAATCATATCCAAGAAATCACTGCCAATTTCAATGTTGTGAGGTTTTATGACCTAGATTTTCTTTTAAAAGTTTATAGTCTTAAGATTTATATTTAGGTCTTTTATATATTTTGAGTTAATATTTGTATATGGTGTTAGGTAAGGGTCTGATTTTATTCTTTTTCATGTAATTATTATTTTTCAACAATATTTAGTTAAAAGATTATATTTCCTCCACCAAATGTTCGTGGAAACCTTGTCGAAAATAACTTGACAATATATGGAAGAATTTATCTCTAAGCTTTTATTTAACTCCAATAGTTTATGTATCTACCTTTAGAACAGTACTACACTGTTTCAATTATTGTAGCTTTATATGGTTTGAAATCAGAAAATATACATCTTCTAGCTTTGTTCTTCTTCGAGATTGTTTTGGGTATCTAGAGTCCATATTCCATACCAGGATATATTTTTTCTGAAAAATAAATAAACAAATGTATGATAGCTTCACCTAAAAAAAAAAAAGAAAAGAAAAAAATATTCTCTGGTAAGAAAGAAAGCAAAAAGAAATATTGAACTGTTATCTTTTAGTCATCAAAAGCTTGGTATCAGACAAATGAAACTGTTTTGTGAGATTATCATCCTTAATATTGGATAAATTGCTATAAAACTAGATGTCAACCACTAAGCCAAGCATGGGAAGGAGGGATGGGGAGGGACGGGGTGGGGATCGGGTAGGGGCTAACTGGGCGATGTGTGCATGTATGTCTACAAAAGTATTTTCTTTATACCATTATTATGTATGAATACATTGCACCAATAAAAAAAATAAAAAATTAAAATTAAAAAAAAAGAAAAATAGGAAATAAACTGCTAAAACAGTTTATAATCTGAAAGATTTGTTAATGTGTGAGTGATTCCTCTAAAATTTAAAAAAATAAAAGATCACAAAATATGCCTTCAGACACATTGGAAATCAACATCGTGCATTATTCTGGACCCTTAGTACCAGAGGTTTCACATCAGTACTTTGTTTCTAAACCTCCAACCCCTTCCTCCCACATTTATTCACTATTTTAGAGAGTTTGCATTTGCGCTAAAACCATAGTTACAACCATACACAATTTTAATATATATTAAAATGCACATGGCCGGTATCTAGTCGGCACCCGCTATGTGCCAGGTGCTAGTCAACGTTCCTGAATGAATAAAGCATAACTGAGTTTCTCCTCCCACTGAACTCCTAGTACAGTGAGAGACAGATAGCACACAAATCATACCCTGTGTCAACACATGTGTATAAAATACGTGAGGAAAAAAGGAAAAAATGTAGACCAAAGTAAGGCATAATATTTCAGACAGGGTAGCCTGAGCCCTTAAGAACTTTCTAGGAAATAGAAAGAATAGGTACAAGAGCCAGGATTCTCACAGTGGTTTCTTGCTTCCTGGAACCTTTTGTTTGTTTGGATTTTCACCAAGAAACAAACTCTCGAATGAGTTTTTTCAAGAAATACTCATCGGTGTTACATTCCAGAAGTTTCCGAATGCCTAAGGGTGTCTGCTTCTTGCTTTGTCACCAGGAAGGTCAACTGGCTGCTTAAAAACTCCCTGGCTCCAGTTCTTTTCCTCAGAACTTCACTGACTTCCTTCCACTGTCTTCTGGCATTGATGCTGCTGCTGCTGCAACATCTCAGATGAACAGGAAGTCAGCGATGACAGGATAGAGACAGGGAAATGGATGAAGAGCCATTGTGTTACCCTAAGTGAGAGGGAGTGGAGGTAGACTGAGGCTGTAGAAGGGGGGATGGCGAAGAGCAGGGAAACACCTTGGGACCCCAGATCATTCAACATTTCTGTGGGTTTCTGTTAACATGGTGTTGGATGAGGAGGATCGAGAGCTGGATATCAGCCTTTGGAATTTGAAAAATGTAGGGTCCAAACCAGTATCTACCCTTAGTGCTTTGAGATAGCCACTTCTCACTGACATTCCAGACAATAGACTACCTCTGTTTTGAAGAACTCTCATGGTAGTCTGACTACATAAAAAAGTGAGCAATGAGTAGGTAGCTGAGCATTTATGCTAAGGTGACTTATTTTCTTCCTAGTTTGCCTTTCTGCACCTCATTTCTTCATCTGTAAAATGGGAATCATAATTACCTTGAAGCATCTGTAAGGATTAGAAGCAATATGTGTAGAGTTCGGCAGTTACAGCTCAGTGACAATCAAGTCGTACATGCTTAATAATGAAAGTTATTATTTCCATGTGCCAACCTTGGGTACCCCACAAAATACACATATAAAGAGGAAGACACACAGGGATTCTTAGATTCCTGACAACTGTCATATTGAATGCTTAAATAACATCTATAGATGACATATACAGGGGACTGTGTGTGTGTGTGTGTGTGTGTGTGTTGCAGAACTCTTCTCTGCAGTTTCAATTTAACTCACATTTAATTCTGATCGAGGAGCCTTAATAATAATTTTTACTATGAAAAACTGCTTGCAAAACATTAACCACCAGAATACAAATTTCTTCCTGCTATCTAATATAGATTGGTGAACTCTTGTCAAAGGGATTAACTAGCCTGATGAAGAGTTAACCAACCTGGTGATTCATCAAAATCTGGTCCTATCATCAACAGATTCATCTTCCCTCCTCTCAGAGCCATTGTGGCTGTTTCTTCCTGAGCTATTTTTGTCTTATCTTCTCTGTGTTAATAAAGCAAGTATCAGTTGTAAGCAAGCAGGCAACTGAGCAGAATCTGATAAGTTTGAATCAAACTGACAAATCCTGTGGATACAAGTATCTACCTCTATTTTAATTTCCTCTACCTTCCAACTTTTATTTCACTTTATTTCACTTTTCTGTGAGAAGATTCTGAGCTTTTTAGAGAATACTTGAATCTTCCACGATGACAGAATCACATATTTGAAAAAGTTCTTTCCACAGAAGCAAAATGCTTCTTTATTGATTCATACATATCCAGGTTCCTTGAAAACTTAAGCCCTACAATATAAACCAGGTTCTCTTACAAGTTGACAGATTAACAACTACTGCTATAACAGGAAAATGCTTGTTTTTCAGGGGACTTGCATCTTCAAGTTCAGGGCAACAAGAAAAAATCAACTAGAAATTAGATAGGGCATCCATTTTAAGTAAATGACATTAGAGTGACAGGGATTGCTCTGCTGTCCCCAGAACAAGATAGATCTGCATGCTTCTCCAATGGAAGAACCTTGAGGAATCACCCAGTCCATAGTGGTCCTCAAACTTTAGAATGCATCTCTTGTGAGATGCTGGTTGCTGTAACCCAACTCAGAATTTTAGACTCCATAGATCTGAGGAGGTATGAGATTTTGCATGTATAACAAGGCAACATACTAATGCTGATACTGCTGATCGGGGCAGCATATTTTGAAAGCCACTGGTTTCTAGAGCAATGGTTGCCCCAAATTTGCTGCATAGTAGAACCATCGAGAGAAGCTTAAAGAATTCCAGTGCCACTGGGTGTGGTGGTGCACACATGTAATCCCCACGCTTGGGAGGCTGAGACAGGAGGATCGCACAGATTTGAAGCCAGCCATGCTGGCTTAAGAGACCCTATTTCCAAATAAAAATATAAAAAATATGTGTCTGGGAGTGTAGCCCAGAGGTAGAAGGGTTTCCAGGAACTCCAGTATCAACAAAAAATAATAATAATAATAATTCCAGTGCCCAACTCACAACTCATAACAATTAAATCAGAATTTCTGAGTATGAACTCAGTAATCCTAAAGGTTTCCCAGATGATCTCAATATGCAGCCAATTTTGACAACCAATTTATTTTCCTGGTGAGGAAACCAAGACTCTCTTATTCATAGCCAGACAATGTCTAGACCCCTTCTCCCATTGAGCACTCTTTCTGTTTCACTCATTAAAACTGACTCAGAAGTGATATCCATAGCAGACTAGACTAGACTCACCTCTTTTAACAAGAATCTCCCTTATTTGTGCACACCTTTTAAGCATGACAATACACATATACTAGTTATCAATTGCTACATAACAAATTATTATAGATGTTAGTGGCTTAAAACAAGTTATTGTTTCACAGTTTGGGTGAGTCAAAGGACATGCCCTGGCTGCAGTCATTTCAAGGCTTGACTGGAGGAGGATCTACTTCTAAGTTCATTGACTGTTAGGAGACTTTAGGTCATTACTGGCTGTTAGCCAAAGACCCCAGTTCCTTATCATCTGAGCCTCTTCATAAGACAACACAAAAGAAGGAAACTGATCAAGACAGAAAGGTGGGACAGAAAGGTGGGAAGCAAGAGGGAAAAGCCATTGTCATTTTGTAACCTAAGCAATGTCCTAGCTCCTCTATTCATTAGAAATAAGTCACTGAGTCCAGTTCACACTCAAGGAGAGAGTATTAAAGAAGGGCAAGAAGTCCAAGGGAGGTTTTGGAGGTGACCTATCACAATAGAATTACTACAACTTCTTATGTTAAGTGAGATTAGTCAGTCACAAAATTAAGAAATTAGATGCTTTCCCTAATATGCAAAAGCTAGGTAGAAAATGGGTCATAGGAGGAACTCTAGATGAAGAAGAAGATACTATAGATGAGGAAATAAGGTGACCTGAGGGGATTGGAGGGGGGGAAAGTGAAATTCTCTAAAGTTCATGAGATACATTAACAAAAATATCAAAGTCAATCATAAAGCCAAACATGAAATGGAGGAAGGGGGAGGGAATGGGGCAGGATTAGGTAATGGTTAATTGGGTGATATGTGCATGTATGCCTCCACCATCTTGTATTCCATTAAGATATATGACTACAATGCACAAATAAAAAATTAAAAAAATTAACTACCATGATTTAAAATAAAACACTAGTAATAAACCACAGTACTTAGAGCATACATAAAATAATGGTATAAACATTGAGGTGAATTTGAGAGATGAGTTCTCATTTGATTTGCATGTCAGTAGGGAAATAAAGGGGACTGAGGAAGAAGAAGGGAGAGAGAAATGCAAAGCAAAGAAACCAGAAATCAGGTTCTTCCTCCAAATTCCCCAAAGGTGTGAAGAAAAAAGACTTCTGAAAATCATTACCAAAGTGAGGGGAGGTAGAACACAAAGCTTTATTGGAAATGGAAGAAGCCAGTAGACTATCTGATAAAGGGCAACTGTGCTATCCTTATTAGTCACTCAGAAAAATATGTAAATATTTAATTCCACCCAGATGCTTATGCTGGCTGAATAAATGGAATAAATATAAACTAAATCTAAGATCTTGATGAAATTATTTTCTCCCTCCAGATTAAAATAATAAGCTAGAGAGGAACAAAGAGAGCATTTTCACACAAGTAAGTTATTCAGTGGACCTAGGGCAAATTCACAACTAGAACTTGGCTCTCCTGTCTTTTTGCCCAGTACTTTCCCTCCATAACTCTTCCAATGACCCAATAATACACATTCAATTTCATAGTAGATCACTAACATTCCAGACAATAGACTACCTCTGTTTTGAAGAACTCTCATGGTAGTCTGACTACATATAAAAGTGAGAAATGAGTAGGTAGCTGAGTATTTATGCTAAGGTGACTTATCTCATTCCTAGTTTATTTACCTGGGCAGAAGGGAATATTACAATAGATAGGAAGTACAGCATCCAAGTATACCCAGCTCAATTATATTTGATTTCTTTTCTCAACAAGCATTAACAAAGGGTAATATATAGGCAGGTACTACACTAGGGGCAGAGGCCCAAAGGCCCGAAAGGTCACTAACTACAGTACAATGGAGGCAGGTGCCTTGCTAGAAATACAGATCCAGGGAATATAATTTAAATTGAAGTTAGTTAAAGTTGAAGCGCAGTTTACTTTGATAGAAGTAAGAACATCTTTCAAAGAAAGTAATATTGTACATAAAGGAAAGAGGACTTTGTAAAGCACATATGTAGCCGGGTATGGTGCCACACACTTGTAATCCCAGCATTCGGGAGGCTGAGACCAGAGGGCCTCTTAGGCCCTGTTTCACGTAGGCCCTGTTTCAAAATAAAGAATACAAAATAGGGCAAGGGGTGTAGCTCAGAGGTCAAATGCCCCTGGGTTCCATCCCCAGACCCACAAAAAAAGCATATATGTTTGTGAATAAAAAGGAAAATAAAAAGGAAAAGGATGGCTGTACTGATGTTTATAAAGGCAAGGGATAAAAATGAAGAGCAAAAAAGACTATACTAGTTTTCCTGTTTTTGCTAATTTTTTTTTTGGTGGTACTGGAGTTCCTGGAAGCCCTTCTACCTCTGGGCTATACTCCCAGACCTATTTTTACATTTTTATTTGGAAACAGGGTCTCCTAAGCCAGCGCACGTGGCTGGCTTTGAACCTGCGCGATCCTCCTGTCTCTGCCTCCCAGGCGCAGGGATTACAAGCGTGTACCACCACACCCGGCTGTTATTGCTATTTTTAAAATTAGCATATGGGGCCTCTGAGGCCGGGATCAGAGCCTGCTGAGGTTGCGAGGCTGGTTCCAGGGCCAGCGAGGCCAGGACCAGAGCCTGCCTTGAGGCAAGACTGGTGCTGGGGCCTCCGAGGCTGGGATTAGAGCCTGCCATGAGGCAAGGCCTATGCTGCGGCCTCCAAGGCCAGGATCAGAGCCTGCCGAGGGGTAAGGCTGGTGCCAGGGGCAGTTAGGCCAGGATTGGAGCCTGCCGTGAGGCAAGGCCGGTGCTGGAGCAAGCAAGGCTGGGATCAGAGTCTGCCAGGTGGCAAGGCTGGTGCTGGGGCCAGCAAGGCCAGTATCAGAGCCTGCCATAAGGCAAGGCCAGTGCTGGGGTCATCGAGGCTGGGATCAGAGCCTGCCATGCAGTAAGGCCGTTGTTGGAGCTAGCAAGGCTGAGATAGGAGCTTTCCTTAAGACAAGGCAGGTGCTGGGGCCTCCAAGGCCGGGATCGGAGCCTGCCATGAGGCAAGGCCAGTGCTGGAACCAGCGAGGCCTGGATCAGAGTCTTCCGGGTGGCAAGGCCAGTGCTGGGGCAAGTGAGGCCGGGATTGGAGCCTGCTGAGTGGCGAGGCCCATGCTGGGGCCTTTGAGAGTGGGATCGGAGCTTGCAATGTGGCATCCACAGAGAAATATCACAGAAAATAAAAAATCAGATGCTTTCCCTAATATGCAAAAACTAGGAAGAAATGAGTAATAGGAGGAAATCTAGTTGAAGAAAGGGCCCTATGGAGGAGCAATTAAGACAACCTATCAGAGGGGATAGAATAGGGGAAGATGGAATCTCTTTAAAGCACATGATGTACTTAAATATATCAAAGTCAATCACTAAATCAAGCATGGGATTGAGGGGGAGGAGGGAATGGGATAGGGACTTGATAAAGGCTAATTGGATGATGTGTGCTTGTATATCCTCACAAGTCTTGTATGCCATTGAGATGTTTGACTACAATACACAAATAAAAATATATTAAAATAAATAAATTAAATAAAAATAAAAATTAGCACAAACTTAGAGGCTTAAACAGACCAAAATTATATATTATGTTTCTGGAGGTCAGAATCCCAAGATGAGTTAAAAAGGGCAAAAACCAAAGTGTGGATAGAGTTGGTACCTTCCAGGGGGTTCAGTCAAGACCCTTTCTTATCTGTTCTAGCTTCTAAGGCAACGCACATTTCTGTCCCATATCAGTTCAACCTCTGTTTTCAGTTACCCCTGTGCCTTTTGCAGTCAAATCTCTCTGTCTCCTTATGATAGGGACAGCTGTGATCACATTTAGGAACCACCTATACTTTACAATAATCTCCTCATTCCAATATTGTAACTTAATTAAGGCTGTCATATAACAGTCACAGGCTCAAAGGATTAGGACATGGATACTTTGGAGGGTCATAATTCCACCTACCACAAGAAGTGAACTATGTAAGCTAAAATGAGAGCTTCCCCTTAAAGTATATGGAAGCCACATGAAGTTTTAAGCAGGAAAGTTACGTAGAAGATTTTCAAGAAGCACATCCTGACAGACAACCGTGTAAAGTATGAATCAATGGACCAAGAAGAGAGGTAGGAAGAAGGGTTTGTAATAGTCTAAGAATTTAACTAAGGAAAAGGATTGGACACTGAGAGAAGAAATTAATATGTCAGATTTCACATTTAAATCAGGAAGACCCGAAGACTGTTATAATTTGGAAATGAAGGGAGGTAGACATCTGGGATGATTTCCAGGTGTCTGGCCAAAGTGACTGACTAATATTGATGATACTCACATTGATTGAACGTACAAGAGATTAGCAGATGTTCCAGTCAGCATTCTTCCAGTTGTGATCTAAAGACTTGATCACATAACTTAGAGGAAAGATTTATTTCCTTACCCTTCTGGGCTCAGTCCATGTGAGGCTGGGGACCATGGAGCTCAGGGCATGGAGGTAGGAGGCTGGCAGAGGGAGAGCACATGGGCTGTGCTCCTCACATGATGGAGGCTGGAGGAGGAACCATTTATATAATCCCCAAGGATGCACTCCCAAAGACCCACCTCTAGCCACACTCTACTGACATGGGTCACTCTCCAGATAAATCCATTAAAATTGCTTTATCCACTGCTGAGATTACAACTCTCATGACTCTATTGCATCATCTCCAAACATTAATAAGGGAGCTCTTTAGGGGACAATTTGTATATAACTATAACAGTAGGTTTATGGCTAGTTATTAAAGCTTTGAGGAAGGCCTGGAGCTAAGGATGGTGCATTTTCTTACAGTCCAGTTGGGTTTTAGATTCCTGGAGGAAGTCTCATGAAGGTAGCCAGCTATTCTTAGGAAGTAGGAAGCTGATGATATAAGTCTGAAGCTTAGCAAAGAGGTCTGTCAGAGAAATTGACCTAAATGATATCAGCATATAGGATAGCATTGAACCCATGTAAATGGATATAATCAATATAGTTATTCTGAAAAAATTATCAAGGACAAGAGAGGGCTCTGAATGAAGCCCTGGGTAATCTCAATATGCAAAAGTAAAGGAGCCCACAGAAGAAAAAATTAGATAAAGACTTCAAGGGAGAGAAAAGACCAATGAAGGAGATAAAAAAAAGTAATGGGCCTCAGAAGAAAAGGAAGAGAGAAGATCCAATGAAAGATTTACTATTGTGGGGGAAGTATTATTTGGAAAATTACTTAACAGACAAGCATCTAATTTCCCTGATGGTCTCCTGTAAATCAATGGTAAACATATTAACAACAGAGACACATAGAAAAAATATGACTATATAAGAGCAAAAATATAAATGACACTTAAATATAAGAAAAAATACTTCACCTACCTTATAAAACTAATGCAAATAAAAAATACACTGAGATAGGGCATTTACCTAATTATATGAGAAAAAATTGAAATTGTTGATAATGCTGTTAGTAGCAGTGAGATGAAACAGGCATTTCTACATTTCTGATTGGTTGCATTTTAAACTGAATAACTTTCTTGAAATGCTTTTTGAAGACCTAAAGTAATTAATGAATATACTCTTATCAGCTATACAGTGCTAAGTAAACAAATGTTTATTCCTGTTATTAAAAAAAATCAGGGGAGACAAGCATGAGTATATGTATATAAAATGTCTGTACAAGTATACATGTTTGCTCATGCAAGCAAAAACAACTCATGAAATTGATGACATTGATGGTCTTCCAGAATAGGAGCAAATTACCAGAGGATAAAAGTGATAATGAGAATTTTTCACTGTCTTTCCTTGTAATCCTTTTTAAAATTTCAACTGTGAATTTATTACCCACCCATAGACTAATTCACTAATGAAGTATATATTTTCACATGCTACAGAAATATAAAAAAGATTAAAAACAGAAAAGAATCAATGGTTTGAAGAACAATGCTAAGGTCATTGGTGTCCTTTTAAAAAGAGGTCTTGTGATCTGGGCACAGTGGCACATCCCTGTAATCTCAGTACTAAGAGGCTGAGACAGGATTACAGGTTTGAGGCCAGTGCATTGTAACTTAGTGAGACTGTGTCAAAATAATAAAAAATTAACGGCTGGGGATGTATATCAGTATTAGAGCTCCCTACGTTCCATCCCCAATCCTCAGTACCACAAAAAAGAGGCTCAATGATTTGGTAAGAACAAGAGATAGATTATACTTGGTAAATTCATAGAGGAAAAGAGAATAAGAAAGAGGAGGAGGAGGGAGAGGGAGTCCAAGCTACCTGTAGATGCAATTTCCTTGTCCTCCTTGAGCCCAGTCCAGTGTCATGTCTGCCATTTCCTCTTAATGACAGATTGCTACAGTATAATCCAAACTTATGTCTTAGTAAATCAGATAACAGCCCTTTCATGATGGGCAGCTCATATTTTGAGGCCTTGGTCAACTCTTTCCCAGAGCTCAATAACAAGGCAAGACGTTTGTCTCAAAGGAAAATAGTTATTAGCAAATGTGAACATGGCTTTTTTCCAAAGCCCAGGCTCTGTGGTTCTTCTCTGTGGCCTTCCAGAGGCTCCATATGGCACATTTTGTTGCAACCAACACTCTGATTACAGCTGGCTTTTACTAAGGCATTCTGAGTTCACCAATCAGATTGAGCCACTCCTCCTTTCCCAGGGAGAAATAAATGAGGGATGGAGGAAATCCAGGAATATCACCTCAGGGGAAAGTTCCTGCACATGATAAGAAACTATTAGGAATGAAAAGAGTTAACTGTCTGGCCCTCAACATAAAGCGTGATGTACAGCTAGCACTCAGTCTGTGTTAGAACAAAGAATCAATAAATCACCATTATTGATATAGCAATAATGATAATATTAATGTTGATCCTATGTAGGTATCATGTTATAAATGCCTTGCCCAATTCTCATACTGTTTCGGCAATATGCAATCCTATCTGATGAAGAATGTGAAAGTACCAGCATTCACTTGATCCTGGGCACTTGTAAGATGCCAAAGGTATATGTATTTGTCATTCATTCATTTAGTTAATGTTTTGTGTCAGGCATCATATTTCATTCTAAGGAGGTATATATAAATTGCATTACCCTTGACTTCAAAAAGCCAACAGGTGAATAAACAACATGCTATCGGCTCATTTGCCCAAGTATCAGAAGAACTGAGCTCCAGGTTCTGCCCTGCCTTTCTGGAGCACTTTGCTTAACTCAGCAGGAATCTTCTTCTCAAGGCATCTCGATTCACTGACCTTATCTCTTTCCCACTGTCCCAGCATAGTCCCAAATGCCCAGAAACAAACAGCTGAAGAGCCCAGTGCCCATCAGAAAAAAAATGTAGTTTTCAGTTACCTCTTGGTGCCATAAGCAATGTGAATGCCAAACATCAAAAATCATGGATGAGCAGAAAATAAAAATTATGATTCAGCAACACTTTCCACAGATTCAGACACTTTTCATCCCTTTGCAATAGAATATGAATGTGAAAGAGAACAATAGGAAAGGTCGTTTAGACAATGTCCAGTTTCAAGTTCAATGCAGATAAATCTTGGTACCTTCCAGCATAACAAACCCTTGAATATTTATTCCCTCTATTTAAGGTAGAAAAAAAGAACAAAGAGGAAGGCAGAAAGACGGGGAGCAGTAGAGATAAAGACAGAGAAATGGCAAGGTAGATCATGCCTTCATGGATACAACAGATTTTATCACTTTTTCCCCTTCAGTACATTTGTTTTTACATATATTGCAGCTTAAAATTTGCCCTTGGGAGACACAATGACATTAAATTATTTTCCCAATTTGACCTCATCTGTGTCTGATAAGTCTCCTCTCATGTTTATCATCATTGATCAGAAAATTCACTTCATTCCACCCCATCCGAAAGCAACCTCACACCTAGAATGCTTTGTTAATTTATACCAACCAAGAAATTTGAAAAGAAAAGTTGATTGACATTTTAGTCCCATTTAAAAATTATAAAATGCTAATTATATGTAATTTCGAAAATACTCAAAAGAAATTATAAAGCAGTCACACAGCCTCATACCAGGAAGTCTTCATTTATTTTTTCTGTGCAAATCATTACAAGTTTTCATATACATTGGCTTTTTTGGCATTGTTATAATATTCTTAATATAATTTTATATCCTTTTTAATCTATTATCCCAACTGAGCATTTTCTTAAAAAAAAAACTGCATAGGTTTCTATCAGCTGAGTTCTACTGCTTATAGCCATTTACTAGATTCATACAGTATCATTTCCATGTTTCCACTATTGTAAATAAGCTGTGATTATACCTTTGTTCATAAACTATTCCTCTAGGTCCTCACAAGGGGCTATTGCAAAGCTAATTACATGTCTAGTTACATGTCTATTTCTTGACTATATTGACTTTACACTACGAATATTAAAAGCAGAAATGGTATTTTCCACCTCTGTTCTTTTTGTGCTCAGCACAAAGCATGTGCTTATAGTAAGTAAGCAACAGATGCTCATGGAAAGAACAGAATACTGATGGTTCAGATGCCAATATGGTATCCTACAATAGCTAAGTCAAATTATAAAAAGCAGTGGTCATGCTGAGAACTCAGAGCAAAACATGCCAGGGGCTACGAGGGAGTTTAAGGACACCAGATTTCTGAAAGCAGCTTTTTCAGCTGTCGATGAGCTGATCCATGACAGCACCTTCTCGCCTGCCCTTGGCAATATGTTAGTGCCTATTTCTCAGTAGGTGGCCTATTATAGGAATTCTTTTTCCAAGTACAACCAGCCAGGTACAATTGGAGCTCTTATCGGTATTTCTGACTCAAGTTCCTTGAATCATCAAGGAGACTTTTTTAAATGTCACACACACACACACTCTGGGTGTACCTGTAGATCGAGAGACCTGTTTGCATACTTGTCTCCTTGCCCCTCACCCACATCCCCGTCACCATCGTGAGCTCTAAAGGCAGGAATCAAATCTCACTCATCTTGATTTCCCTGGTATTTAGCACAGTGCCCGGAACCAAATACAGAGTTTAGATTTGAGCTCAACCTACAAATTTCCTAACTCTGAGATCTTTAATTTGTTCAATATATATCTATTAAGAATCTACTATATGCATAGCTATATGGTACCTGTTATGAACACAGAAGTGTGAAAATAGAAGAAGGAGTTAGGGGGCCAACACAAGGAGCATCACAATGCCCCAGGTATGTAAATAAAACCTTGGTTTAAGCTAAGAGATTGGATAAGTAGACTAACAATCAGGTTGAAACAAAATCAAATTTGCTGGAAAATTAGAGTGTTAGACTCCTCAAAAAAAATAAATAAATAAATAAAGTCTAGAATAAACAGTTCACTTCTCTGCTATCTTTAAAGGGCCTGAATGGATATTTTGGTGGCAGTGAGGACAGAGGCTTCATTCCCCTCTCCCACCTGGAGCATTTAGAGTCACAGCAACCCAGCAAACATTGATCAGGGATCAGTAACTGTAGTCGTGGCCTACTCCCGGGGACTCTGGGAAGGTTTGGTTGACTGCTTAATTCGAAGTGAGCCTCTCGGGTCTGCACGGCTATTTTTTAGGTTGAGTTCTCCTGCAAATAAGTCACATTTGAATAAATGGCTTGAATTCCTTTTAACATGGAGAACCCCCAGAAACCTAGGAATGGGTCCGTCTGTGACCCAGGAAGGGGGACATTCTGTAAACGAAAAGCAACGCTCAGGATCAGGTGGGTTCTAATCAGCCAGGTAGGTTGGGAGAAACAAACTTGATGAAAGCTCTACGTGCTCCCTGAGCTCCTCCCCCTCCCAGGACTTCCTCTTCCTCTTTGTCTGCAAAATTCCTCAGTCTTTGTGGCTTGCCCTACTTTCTCACAGTCCTGCACCAACTAAAAGCCTATATCCAGCAACTCTGCAATTCTATTCCAACTTCAGCTTAGTTACACATGCATTGCTTTTGTTATACTTTTATGGGTGTATTATAATCTCACATCCTAATTAAGTTCACAGTGCTGGTGAACATAAGTGTGCACAGCACTTGGTGGGCCTTCCCCGGCTCCTCCACACTCCCCCTCGCCTAGACAAGATGCTGAGGTTGGCCTTGGTATTCTCACATACATACTTAATAGCAATGGGAGTGATTTCTTCATTAGTTTTCCTTCTCCCTCCCCTCCCTTCCCCAAGATTACCTCCTTCACTCCAACTAGAGTTTCTCTTCTATTATCTAAAGTCCCTCTTTTATCCCAATTTCTCCCTAGATTCCTCATGACAGACAAAATATGACCCTTCACTTCCTGGGGCTAACTAATCTTACAGTATATTACTTTAAACCTCCGTTTAAGCTTGTAAAAAAAAATCAGAGATCACAGTGTCAATGTATTAGTTTCCTAGAGCCGCCATAGGAGAGTGCCAGGATCTGAGTGCCTTACGCAAGAGAAGTTATTTATCAGATCTAGAGGCTGGAAAGCCAAGATCAAAGTCACAGAGTTGGATCCATCTGAAGGCAGTGAGAAAGAATTTATCCCATGCCTTCTTCTTCCCTTCGGGTAGCCTCGGGTACCACTTGGCATATGGACTCGGTGCTTTATCATGGTGCTTTATTTATGTCTGTCTCTAAACTTACCCCTTTAATAAGGACATTTGTCATATTGGGTTAAAGACTACTCAAATGACATCATTTTAACACGATTGCCTCTACAAAGATTCTATTTCTAATTAAGGTCATAGTCCAAGGTGCTGGGAGTTAAGACTTCAACATAACTTTAAAAAAAGAGAAAACAGGGTTGAGCTAAGTTGCTGAGGTTGGTCTCAAACCTGTGATTTTCCTGTCTCAACCTCTCAAGTAATGAGATTACGAGGCATGTGCCACCATACCAGGCTTTGACATAACTTTTTTAAATTTTTTATTGGTGCATTGTATTTATACATCATATTAAAGCAAAAAACTTGTGTAGACGTAAAGGCACACATCACCCAGCCAGCCCCCACCCAGTCCCACTCCACTCCCTCCCCATCCCTCTCATGCTTGGCTTAGTGGTTGTTAACATAAGTTTTTGAGGGCACAAGATTCATCTTCTATCAGCCAACTTCACAGAATTCTCATCAGGATTAAATGTTCCAAAATGTATAAAATGGCAGGTACCTTGTAGTATCCAAGAAAAATCAACCCTCTTTTTTCTTTTTTTCTATTTTCTTTCCAGTTTTGATTTTCAGCATTATCCTAACTTCTCTCTCTCTCCCTCTCTCTCTCTCTCTCTCTCTCTCTCTCTCTCTCTCTCTCTCTCTCTCTCCCTCCCTCCCTCCCTCCCTCTCCTCTCCTCTCCTCTCCTCTCCTCTCGTTCCCCCTCCTCCTTTTCCCCCTCCTCCCCCTCCCCTTCTTCTCCCCCTCCTCTTCTTCTTCTTCCTCCTCCTTCTCCTACTCTTCTCTCTCTCTCTCTCTCTCTCTCTCTCTCTCTCTCTCTCTCTCTCCCTCCCTCCCTCCCTCCCTCCCTCCCTCTCCTCTCCTCTCCTCTCGTTCCCCCTCCTCCTTTTCCCCCTCCTCCCCCTCCCCTTCTTCTCCCCTTCCTCTTCTTCTTCTTCCTCCTCCTTCTCCTACTCTTCTCTCTCTCTCTCTCTCTCTCTCTCTCTCTCTCTCTCTCTCTCTCTCTCTCTCTCTCTCTCTCTTCCTCCCAGTAAGTAACAGGCACTTATTAGATATTGAACAAATATTTCACAAGGAAAGAAGTTTACTTTACTTTTTATTTACTTTTTATTTAAGTACCCTGCTACTTATGTTCTTCAAAAATATGTTTATCGATGCAATGAAAAAGAATGTAAATGTAATACTGCAACATTTATGAATTAACATAAAAACATCTATGAATTTGTAAAATTCTGTTGTAAATCTATGAATTCAGTGATATAAAACACTATGATGGTTAGGAAGACAACATGTTAAAAGGTTGACACATCTCTGTCATTATTTTGAGAGAATAGAAAAACAATTTATATGGAAGTTATAACACTTAGCATGCAGGCATAAGTAGGAGTTACATGTATCATCTTTGTTGCTGAGTCCTGGTCCCTGCCTTTAGCATAGTTTGAGGAGCATTACAGTATAAAAGGACCAAGACTGACACTGAGAAGGCGCCATGGAAACACTGAGGAAGGAAGGACCCCTCCAGGTTTAGGAATATTTCCAGAAGTTGAAGACTTCATCAACCCAACCCAAAGAAGACGGGGGCCTCAAGACAGCCACTAAAGGAGGAAGAAAGACAGGGGCAAACACTCCGTGTTCTAAGCATTGTTAACACACCACTGCAAGGAGAATGACATGCCACCATGAGGATGGACCAGCAGGTGGAGAGTTAAGCAGAACCAATCAGCCACAGAGGGCTGTCTGCACCTCTATAGAGGTCAGGATCTTGCAAGCAGAAGATAGCCCCATTCACCCATTCATCCAGTCATTCATTCAAACAACCAGTACCTCCATCTGTTAAGTGCTGTTTTAATTTTGAGGAGATAAAAGATGGAAAAGACATAATCCCTATCTTAGGTTTAGAATTAAATTTATGGTATGAGCTTTTCAGTTATTTCAAGTAGACTGTTCCTAAGTCTCTAGGCTTCAGATATTTCCTTTGTGGCACTATACTTCAGACAAGGTTTCTAAGGTTCCTTCCTGGGAAAGGATTTACAAATCCTGGAGAGTAATCACAAAGTATGCTTGACATTGAAGGCTTTATTATACAGTGCTTAAAAGTAAGGGCTGTGAAGTTAAAGAGACTGTTGTTCAAAGTCAAGCTTCACTACTAATCATTTACTGCTAATTACCTTTCACCAAATTACTTAACCTTTCCAAACTTCAGTAACCTCATCTGTAAAGCAGGAATATCAATATCTACCTTAAGGGCATGTTGTAAGTATTCAATATAAAAATAAAGTAAGCTTCCAAGAGTAAGAGATAGTTAATGGATGAGAATTAGATGCCTGTGCCATGTGTGTCTCTGTGTGTGTGATATACATATATAAAATTTAATGTAAATATGCATATATAGAGAGAGATAAGAAAGATCACATATATACTTGGTAATTGCATCTTCTAGGATTTTTTTCTAGGATTTTTGATATGCACCGAGAGACCAAAATCACCTTCAGATAGTATAATTTGTTTTCTTCAAAGGGTACCTTTAGCATATCTGGCTTGTAATAATTTATAAATGTCTGATTACTCAACAAACACATTGCAAATATCCCAGGGTTAGGAATTAGATTTGCTAGATGTATGCTTAAATTGATATTTTAATATAATTTAATGTAAATGCTAATCTAATAAATATTAATCCAAGCCAAACATTAATTTATGCAACTTGACTTGCTAGAAAGAAGCAATGACTTGCAATTGCTTAGTACGTATGAAATATTTATGTACCATGCACTACCTAGAGAAATTAAAGCATTCTATGCTCCAGAGCTATCCCTTCAACTAAAGATGTGCTAATAACATCATATGTGTTAGAGATAGGAAGGAGAGAGGTCATATCTCTCATAGCCCTTGGCCACCTGGCCTCATATTTCCCTTTAGCCTATATGAGACTTGACATCAAATCACAACTCCTTGATATTTTTTCCAGACATTAGGTTGTTCTGTTGCAGGAAATCAAAATAACCAAAACTTCTTTTGTCATTGTCATTACTGGGGATTAAACACAGGGACATTCTATCTCTGAGCTACACCTCCAACCCTATTTCATTTTTTTCATTTTGAAACAGGGTCTTCGCTAATTTGCTGAAGGTCTTGCTAAGTTGCTGAGTCCTCCAAACTACAATCCTCCTGTCTCAGCCTCCCAAATAATGGGATTACAGGAACATGCTACCATGGCCAGCTCTTTTTTATAATCTTATTATGCCAAGAAGAACACAAAGATATTTCTTATATTTATTGTAAAAAAAAGATTATAATTTACAATTTGATTTCATACATATCTCTTACAAGAATAGATTGCCTATGAAAAAATTTCATTAGACAACATTTGAAATTTTGAGCAAGGCCCTATACAAAATATAGAAAAAAATGAGACAATAATTTAGCCAATCGGGTACCATGTGTCAGTGATGTGGAAGGTGATAGGAATGCACAGGTGGAGAAGTCACATACTGAAACCTTAACTCATGGGTGTACATGATGGTTTGGATCGGGATTGTTTTCCAAAAGCTCATGCATTGAAAGAATGGCCCCAAGCCTGTAAAAGTTCTGTTCACTAAGTCAGAGTTACGTAAACAAGATGGATGTAAAGGGTATAAAAAGTCCGATCCACATGTGATCCCTTTGGTGTATTCATTCGAGTCACCCCTCCATGCCAGTCTGGTATGGAGCTGTACCTGTCCTCTGTATTTCAATCTTTCTAATAAACTTCTTTAAATCTTCAGCAAGTTTCGAGCTATGAAGACTTATCCTTAGCTCAGAACAAGAACCCGCGGTTTTTTCTGTTTTTGGTCGTTCGGGGTTTTGTTGTGGTTTGAGGGAAATTGTGTCTGGGACCCGAACAGGGGTCCTCGGGACCAGTTTCCCCACAACCATACTCTCCCAAACCGCAACATTGTGGTCACAGCGATGGAAAGCTGACTAACACAGTTTAAGTAATGCGATCTGAGGGTAAAGTTCATCAGGAGAGCAGAAGGTGGGCATACACTAGAAACACGAGAGAATGTTAAAACCTGGCACAGGGATGGCTCCAGGGCCACCAAAGCAACCCCTGACTGGTGCCCGGACTGGCCTGAGATCCCTCACTAGCAGGAGTCCTTTGATTGGAGGAGCATAGTTCTGATTTTTGACTCATCAATGAACCGAATGAGGTGAGGGTTGAATTGCAAGAAAGTAAGAGGAATGTGCTTGCAGATTATAGGAAAGGGTAGAGTCACTAAGGGAAACATTAAGGGAAGAGGGAATTCTCAGGCAGATATTTTGGTAATATTTTGCTTCATGTTGTGATAAAACCCTCAAAATCCTCAGTAAAATTTATTTAATGATGCTTCTTTCTGAACTCACTAGTGCTCATAAATGATGCACAGTGTTTTTTTTTTTTTTCAGGAATACTGAATGTACCAGTATTGGGAATGGCCTAGGAAGATTTGAGAAAGCTATGATTATTAATATATTTCAAAAATTGTGTGAGGGGCAAATCTGTGCAAGGACTTGGTTTCTGCCTAAAAGCAGGCAACTATTCCAATGTAAATTAACATAGCTAAAAGTAATTAACAAGTCAATAGGAGAGCAGAACTAGGCCTTTCTCTATCTAAAGACAGATCTACATGATAATCTAGGGAGGATGGAGCAGGGTTTGACCTTGCCCTTCATGAAAGGAAACACCTTGCCACACCTTGCTGGGGGAGGTACCTTACAGGATAAGGGGAGGTACCTTACAGGATAAGGAGAGGTACCTTACAGGGACTTTCACCGCATCAGAATTGCATAAACAAGATGGAGGTCAGGGGTGTAAAAATTCTGGTCCACGTGCTGTATCTGGGGAGTGGTGAGTTGGCCCAGGCCACCCTCCCCCCTCATGCCATTTTGGCATGAGGCTGTAAATATTTTCTGTATTTATATTTTCTGTATTTCTATCTTTTTAATAAACTTCTTTAAATCTTCAGCAACTGTCCAAGCTATGCATATTTATTCTTAGCTTAGGACAAAAACCCATGGTTTTTCTATTTTTGGTCATTTTGGGTTTTCTTATGGGTTGGGAGAAAGTGTGTCCGGGACCCTAGCAGGTGTCCCCAGGGAACAATTTCCACAAACCATATTCTGCCAAACTGTAACACTGAAGACTGGATTTCTTGATCCCTTTGTGTTTGCCTAAGGGCACATATTAGTTTCCTATAGTTGTTCTAACAAATTACTACAAACTGGAGGGCTTAAAACAATTGATAGTTTGTTTTGTTTTTTTTTTTTCAAAAAAAATAGTTGGTCTCAAAGTTCTGGTATCAGCCAGGCATCATCGTAGTGCATGTAATTCCAAGACTTGGAAGGCTAAGACAAGAGGATCACAGGTTCTATACCAGCCTCAACTTCGCAAGATTCTCAGCAACTTTACAAGACCCTGTTTCAAAACAAAATAAAGGAGCTGGGCATGGTGGCACACACTTGTAATTCCCGCACTTGGGAGGCTAAGACAGGAGGATTGCGCAGGTTCGAAGCCAGCCTCAGCTGGTTTAAGAGACCCTGTTTCCAAATAAAATATAAAATAGGTCTGGGAGTGTAGCCCTGAGGTAGAAGGCCCCTGGGTTTCATCCCCAGTACCACCAAAAATATATAAATAAATAAGACAAAATAAAAAAAGTTGAGGGTATGGCTCAAAAGTAGAACATTTCCCAGTACCACACACAAACGCACACAAAAATAAAAGTACTAGTGCCTAGAGGACATTGCTGCCTCTTAAATGTTTAGGAGAGCTGGGTGTGGTGGCACATGCTTGTAATCCCTGTGCTTGGGAGGCGGAGACAGCAGAATCGCACAGGTTCGAAGCCAGCCGCACTGGCTTAGGAGACCCTGTTTCCAAATAAAAATATAAAAAATAGGTCTGGGAGCATAGCCCGGAGGTAGAAGGGCTTCCAGGAACCCCAGTACCACAAGTAAATAAATAAATAAATAATAAAATGAAATAATAAATAAAAAATAAAATAAAATCCCCTCCTGCTTCTTCCTAGCTGTTGCATGCAAATGTCAGGACAATGCCTTTGGGTGGCACTGGAATGCAAGGAATCCTAGGCCAGCCTCTGCAGCTGCTGGAATGTGCGCCTCCATCATCACATGGCTCTTCCATAGCCTCTGTGCCTCTGCTTTACAAGCTTCTTCTTGAAAGAACCCAATTCATATAAGACAGGGGCCACTGTAATGAGTATGGCCTCATCATAACTTGATTACATCACAAAGACCCTGTTCCCAGTAAGATAAAATGCATAGACAATGAAGATTAGTGCGGCAACACATCTGTCTTTGGGACAAAAATCAACTCACCACAAGCTAAAAATGGATGATGCTGAACAACAAAGGTGAGTAGATCTTATGTGTCTTTGCCAGCCTATGGTACTTAATTCTTGCTGCAAAGACCTGTTACAGTCTTTCCCTCTGCATGTCTCCTTCTAATATTCTAGGTAGTGGCTATTTTCTAAATCTGGGTTCAGTAGTAAAAACAAGATGGGACCAGTTATTAATAAATATGCTGTATTAATAAATAATATTTTTTTATTGTCCTAAGTCACTGCAGTGTGGAAGTTGTTTGTTCCTATGGCAAGACTTAGCCTACCCTGATTGACACACTTCTAATGTAGGAGTCTTGGCTCCAGAAAGGAATAAAGTGAGAATAAAACCTGACAAAGAAAGCTCAGAGACGGGTCAGTATAATTAAAAGGCACTAAAATTTGAAAGGGGAAATGTAAGCAGTAGAATCCCTGGGGAAATTTCGAGCTAAAGATCTCAGCGGAACAGATGAGAGAGTCAGTTCAGTAAGAGACTTAGCTGCTGTTTTGTTTTTAATGAAAAAAGCAGCCTTCTGTTGAGTTTATACAGTGATCTGGGCTCACTTAATCTCACCACAGCCCCACAAAGCAAGTGCTTTTTAAAGGTACAAATCTTCCCACTTTGCTCCTGATAGACACAGTCCCCACATCCTAGCAATTTATCAAGACTAGACATATGGCCAGGAAATTCCAACAGAAGGGATATCGTGGAAGAACTAAAAAAAGGGACAGGAAGAGCCATAGTATAGTAAAGGAGAATAATCCTAGCAAGAATGGTGGTAAGGAATCTGGGACATTGTCCAAAAAGGACTAGATGTGTGAAGAAGCTTTAAGAATAAAGAGGACTTTCACAAATGGTAGAGAAAAAAAAGTGTCAAAATAATTCAAGAAGGAAATGATAGCAAGGCAAAAACATGGTAGTAAGAAATATTCCAGAATCAAAGAATATCTGAAAACTAATATTACAAAGTTTTTATCAGACATCAGGATATGTTACAGAAGTTCAATTGTAATCATTAAGAGATAGATACTGTGGGTGGATTCCTGTGAAACAGACTGCATTAGTCAGTTTTGTGTTATATAACAAATACCTGAGATTATCTACTTACAAAAAAAAAAATTTCGCCGGGCGTGGTGGCACACGCTTATAATCCCCACAATTGGGAGGCGGAGACAGGAGGATCACGCTGGTTCGAAGCCAGCCGCGTTGGCTTAAGAGACGCTGTTTCCAAATAAAAATATAAAATAGGTCTGGGAGTGGAGCCCTGAGGTAGAAGGGTTTCCAGGAACCCCAGTAACACCAAAAAAAAAAAAAAAAAAAAAAAAAAGGTTTATTTTGACTCAGGTTTCAGAGAGCCCAACTCACGATTAATTGGCTCTGTTTCTTTTGGACCTGTGGTTGCACATCATGGCAGAAACATGCGGCAAAGCAAAAACACTCACCCGAGTCCAGAAAGCAAAAGAAAAGAGACCAGATCCCCACAATTTCCTTTGAGAACATGTTCTCAATGACCCAAAGACCTCCAACTAGGCCCTACTACTTGAAGTTCCCAACGCCTTCCAATAGTACTGAGCTAGGGACCAAGTTTTACCACATGAACCTTTAGGGAACACATAAGATATATAACAGACCGGGATGCATAATACAGTTAGAATGTATCATTGATGGCTGGGAGAATTTTGAGAAAGGAGTGACCATATAAGATCAGAATATTAGAAAGTCTATAAAGACTAAGACTAAGGTCCCAATGAGACCTTACCACAAGAATTCATGCCTTTGTCCTCCTCTTCCAGAAGCTAGAATAAAATAGAATGCAGGTAAGGTGAGAGTTATCACTGGTAAGATTAGGTCACAAAAGGACTATGGCCTCCATCATAGCAGTCTCTCCCTCCCACCTTCCCTTCCTCTCTGCCTCCCTCCTCCTCTCTCCAGGTCATTCATAGGTGTACTACTATTATCTTTGTTCTCTTTCATTTACTCTGGGGAAACCACCTGCAATGTCATAAGTTTGCCCTGTGGAGAGACCTACATATCAGTGTCCAGTGTCCACTAAAAATCATGTGAGTGAACTTCTGAACAGCAAAGGAAACAACTATTGAAGTTAAAGAGAACCCATAGAATGGGATAAAATATTTGCAAAACATACATCTTATAAGAGGTTAATGTACAAAGTATGTACAACTCAGTAGCAAGAAAGCAATCCAGCTTAAAGAAATTGGCAATGGGGAAGGGCGAAATAAGTCATGTATGCATGTATACCTTTACCATCTTGCACCCCATTAAGATGTAAGACTACAGTGCACCAATTAAAAAAAAGAAAGAAAGAAAGAAAGAAATAGTCCCAGTGTGGTAGCGCACACCTGTAATCCCAACATTCAGGAAGCGGAGACTGGAGGATCACAGTTCACTGACAGCCTCAGCTACTTAGTGAGGCCCTTTGCAACTCAGTGAGACTCTGTTTCAAAAAATTAAAAAAGGCTAAAAAGTAGACCTGGGGGTGTAGCTTGGAGGTACAATGCCCCTGGGTTCCATCCCCGGTACTGCAAAAAAAAAGAAAGAAAGAAAAGAAGAAAAAGAAGAAATTTAAAAAAGAAATGAGCAAAGGATTTGAACAGACATTTCTTTAAAAAGACATACAGATAACCATTGGATACCAGAAAAAAAGTGCTCAGCATCATAATCACTAGGAAAATTCAAACTGAAACCACAAAAGATCTCACCTCATACCTGTTAGAATGGATTGTATCAAAAAATAAGAGCAGACCAATTAAAAAAAAAAGAAATAGGCCGGGGTTATAGCACACACTTGTAATCTCAACATTCAGGAGGCGGAAACTGGAGGATCACGGTTCACCAACAGCCTCAGCTACTTAGTGAGGCCCTGTGCAACTCAGTGAGACCCTGTTTCAAAAAATAAAAAGACTTAAGAACAGGGCTGGGGGTGTAGTTCAGAGGTAGTATGGCCCTGGGTTCTATCCCCAGTACTGCAGTACTGCAAAAAAATAAATAAATAAATAAAATCATGTTATTTGTAGAAACATAGATGAACCTGGAGAAGAGTATGCAAATTGAAATGTCAGGCATACAAATATCACATGATCTCATCTCTGTGAAGAAACTCATAAAATTAAATTCATAGAAGTAGAGCGAATAACAATAGTTACAAGAAGCTGAGATGTGGAGTAGGGTGGGAGAGAATGGGGCACAAAAGTGTTTTTTAGTGAGTGGGTGAGTCAATGATCGGACTAGAGAACCAGCAATCAATCAACAAGCTAGACCCCAAACCCTGCACTTCTGGAACTCACACTATACAGAGGGCAAGATAAACAACAGGATACAAATTTAAGAGCCAGACTCAATTCCAGTCAAGGATACTCCTATGCAGCAAATTTCCCACAAAGCCTTTCCCTGCTAACATATTTTTTTTTAATCAAAGCATATGAATAGATTTTCTAGTACCTAGTACTACATCCCTGAGCAATCCTCAGCCTTCTATATTTTCACTTCCTTTTGAGAGCACTTTCCCTTCAACTTCTGTTTTGTTTCCTTCTAAATTCTGATCTTATTCTGATCCTAACTACTGTCTCCATTTGACAGGGATAGATGATCTTAGCTGTAGAGAGGAAATGGGAATTTGTAGAAGATGTGTAATGCTGAGGTTATCACGCTCAATTCTTAATGGAGAAGAGAATCCTGTGACTGTTGAGAGCAAAGGTTCTTTTATTATACCTAGGTTTCTGCCCTAATCTAGGGCAAGATTTAAAAAACTAGTGGTCTGTGAGTAGTTTCCATATTACAATCATATATATAAAAAGAGGAAGGCAAGTCTAGGTGGGAATCAGAGGATCTAGATTGTCTCACACACACACACACACACACACACGCACGCACGCACGCACGCACACATTAACACACCTTCTGAACTAGGCATGGACATCCACATGTGACCAAAATGGGTGCTCGTGGCATAGAGAGTAGGAAGTACTGCCCATATTCATCCAGGTGGTACAAGTTAGAATCACTGGCCCTTTGGTTTCAGAGTCTATGTTCTCCTGTGAATCCTTGTAGTATGAGAATAACATACATGATAATTCATTCCTCGATTCACTTGTTCCATGTACAACTGACAAGGAAAGTTCCACCAACTTCGGTTACAATGATGGATACTTGATTCTCATACCTTGCCAGATAAGAAAAAAAAATTTTTTCTCTTAAATTCTGTTCTTCTGCTAACTTCCTCTAAAACACAAACAGTCCATTGTCCAAAGGGGTTGTTCTTTCTAACTGACATCTGAGTCAGCAGAGAATTAAAGTTCCAACCTGCCACTGCTGCCAGGAACTCTTTCCATTCTAGGTTTTGTAATGGAATACTGGACACCACAGCAATACTCTTTCATGAGCTAAACTCCTTCCCTACTCAGAGCATCACTGTGAAGGGATTCCAGGCTGACTGTGTTCAGCGTTACCATCACATTCAGTACTGCAGTGTGTTGAGGTGGTTGGTTCTGACAGAGATCCTGACATCACACACAGTGAGAAGCAACCAGCCATTAGACCTCTTCATCCACAAGGAGAATTCCACTTAAAATAGAGTCTTGTATTTTCCTGCAACTGGATCCCCAGCAGTTTCACCCAGCTTCACTCCGCTAATTCTCTCTCCATTGGAATCTCAGGAAGAAAGAGCAGGTCACTTGCCCCTTCCTTTTGAATAAGCCCCAAGACCCTCGTGTACATTTATTCACTTGTTTTTCTGCAGAAATGAACACTGCAAACCATTGACTAGAAGAGTATCAGTCTTAATAAGATGATTGTATATTATCTCAAAGCAATGGCTGTATTGCTTTCACTATATATTTGCTAATTAGTTGGCCCACTTAAAGGAGCCTTCACAAGAAACTCGGCTACCTTCAATTGAGAATTTAAAATAAACTACAGTTCGGTAGAGATCAATCAACATTTGGATGATATTTGTGGAATGTTTTCTCAGTATCAGATGTTAAAGATAACAGCCTGGTCTATGCCTTTCAGTACTCAAGAATTCAATGAATGATTAACTAGAATTCTTTATTAGAAAGCATAATAAATGCTCCAAAAAAGATAGTATAGGAAGGGGGGAGTGAAGAAGGAGCCAGGGCAAAGCTCACCATGTGCTGTGTGCCTGTATCTCACCATCACCATGAACTTCATTATAAGACTTTAATTCAACAACAAAAATAAAAATAAAAATAAAAGAACAGTCTATGAAATCAAGCATGGTGGCACATGCCTGTAATCTCAGTGTTTAAGAAGCTGAGACAGAAAGATCAAAGTTTTAAGATCAGCTCACTCGGCAACTTGGTGAGAATCTCAACAACCTAGAAAGACCTTGTTTCAAATTTTATAAAAATGGAGGGGGCTTGATGGCGCTTTAGCTCAGTGACAGATTGTCCCTTGTTTCAATCCTCAGTACTAAAGGGGGAAAAAAAGTATATTAAAGCCACAGGAACACCAAAAAGGAAGCAATTAATTTTATACAGAGAAGGGGAGGCTGAAGCAACAGACAGTGAAGTATCAACACTCAACCAAGAATTGACATTTTATCCAGCAGAGAAAGCAAAACAAATATCCATCATGTGCAAAGGCAGGGCAAGTTTGTTGCTGGTCCATTGGATATATGAATCAGGTTGCCTACGGTCCTCAATTATGCAGTGAAACATTAATCTAGGTGTTGCTGTGAAACTCTTTTTGAAGATGTGATGAGAGCTCCTGATCAGTTGACTTTACATAGGGGAGATTATTTTAGCTGATTATCCTAGATTATCTTGACAGGCATAATCCAAATGGGTGCATGAAAATTGGTACTCAGGCTCTCTTGAGAGAAGAAAACATCTCATATACAGACAGAAGATCCAGCTGCTTCTGAATGTTCCAGTCTTCTTTTTTTGATGACCTATGGACTTGGGATTTTGCCCCTACAATCACAGAAACCAATTCATTGCAATCCCTTAGTATTTACTTGAGGGTTCAAATGTTGATACCTAGAAGTGGAGTATCCGTGTAACAAATATCTAAAAATGTGCAAACGGCTTTGGAATCAGGCAACAGGCAGAGGCTAGAGTAATTTTAAGAATGATAGAAAAGGCCTACATTGCCTTGAAAAGACTATGGATGGATGTGTGAATGTTTAAGACTCTGCTGGTGAGAATTCAGAAGGAAATGAAGAGCGTTGTAGAAAATCAATTGCTAAGGAGAGCAGGAGACAAGCGCACTAATAAATAAACCATTGTAAAACAGAGCAGTGATTTTTCCAATACCAAGGTATTAAAGGGTCCAAAATTGTCAGGCATGGTGGCGCACATAATCCCCGTGCTTGGTAGGTGGAGACAGGAGAATCACACAGGTTCGAAGCCAGCCGCGCTGGCTTAAGAGACCCTGTTTACAAATTTTAAAAAAAAAAAAGAGAGAGAGAGATGTTTCCAAATTAAAAAAAATAAAAAAATAGGTCTGGGAGTGTAGCCCAGAGAAGGGTTTCCAGGAACCCCAGTACCACCAAAAAAAGGGGGGGAGTCCAAAATTAAAGCACAGGTTTAAGGAAATCCTGTAAGACTCAGAGCTGTAGTCCCAGGAAGGCTACACCTCGGAGTAGATGGAAAGACAAATTCAGATATGGCCATGCAAACATTAACACCAGGTTTGCATGGCTCCATTCTTGATTGGACTGTAATAACCTTTCCTACCTTGGAGATTTACTAGAAAATACAATGAAGCCTTCCTGGAGAAATAAAATATTATCCAGATCCTCTATAATTTTTCACATATAATGCCAGGCCTTCAATATTTTTTTAAAAGTATAGCAAAAAAGATGAACCAAAGAATATATAGAAGTAGATGTATGAATGACCCATATTAAGTTTCTAATATATTGAGTTATCACAAATTCAAGACATAAAGGTCATTTATCATCGCCCTTTCTAAAGGTTAAAGTCCAGGCATGGTATAATTGGATCCTCTGCTTAGGATCTTACAAAACAAAAATCAGGCACACTTATCCAAATCTTAATTTCTCTTCTAAGTTTTTTCAGGTTGATGGAAAAATGCAGTTCCCTATGGTTGTAGATTCCAGGGCCTCATTTTCTTGCTCAATGCTCAGCAATTAAAAGGTCCTCATCATGTGGTCCTCTCACAAAGTGACAGGTTACTTTTTAAAAGCCAGCAAGAGAATCTCTTTTCAGTGTTCTATGAAGGAGTTTTAGCACAGGAGTGAGTGACACTCTTATGGTTTTGTTTAACAAAAAACTAAATGAACAATTTTACCAAAAAATTAAACCAATAAAAATTAAAATATTATAATTAAAAAATGGAATAAATGGAATAATGAACTGAATAGATAGGTTTAGCTGCAAACTGGATGCAGCAAAAGGAAGAATTAGTCAAATGGAAGATAGATCCATAGAAAATGTATAGAATGAAAAAAATATGAAAAATGTAAGTAGAGGGTGAATTATATATTTTCCTAATGGACAGTAATTGAACTCCCAAAAGATGATAAATAGGAGAATGAAATTTTAAAAATGTATATGAAGGGAAGACATATACTAAGAAACCCAGAAATATAAATATAAAGAAAAGCAAAACTAAACATATCATAGTTGAATGATATAATACCAAAAGGAAAAATTAAAACAGAAAAAAATGACATTAACTTTAAAAAGGAGACAAGACTTAACAATATTAAGCTAGAAAACAATGGAAGAATGTCTTTAAAGAGTGAAGGAGAGAAGTAATAAACACGATTATACCCAGTGAGGAAATGCTTCAAAGTAAAAGTAAAGTAAAGACATTTCCAGATAGGAAAAAAATTATGGGATTCTTATTCTGTAAGTCTACAAAAAAATAAAACTCCAGAACTTTTAGGTAGAAAAAAGATGATACCAAATTGAAACCCAGAAGTGGATAGAGGTATAAATGAAGAATAATAGAAATAGTAAAAATCTTTGTAAGTGAATATAGACTATAAAAAATAATTGATGTTTTCAGGATTTAAAAGTGTAATAAATTTGTTTTCACAGTGCTAGAGATTGAACCCAGGGCCTCACATATGCTATGAAAGTGTTCTTTCACTAAGTTATGTGCCTGCGGCCCAGTCCTATCATCAATATCTTCCAGCCCAGTCCTATCATCAATATTTTAAGAAGCAGTAAAGGATTAAAGAATTTGAAGTGTTTAAAGCCCCAGCATTGTTGGAAAGGTGGTAAAAAAAATGTTAATACATGATAAATTTTTAAATTTAGGCCTAATTTTATCTGAGGCAACCAATCAAAATATAACAAAAGAATATGTAACTAAAATTCTAATAAGGAGAAAAAATGAATTTTAGAAATATTTGCATATTTCTAATTAAAGCAAGAAGGAAAATTAAACAAAATTAAACATCAAAAAGGGGGTAAAACCTAGGATAATTTTAAAATTAGAAATTTTAAAGGCACAAATTTATCAATAATTCTATTTGATGCTAATGGATTAAATATTCAATTAAGAGACAAACATTTTTAGACTAGCAAAACCTATATGTTTTTTAAATGTCATTAAATAAAAGTTAACATAGAAAGGTTAAAAGTGAAATAAAAAGATGAACCATGCAAAAATTCAGCAAAAGAAATCTAATATAGTTCTACCAAGATCATCCAATATAGACCTAAACATAAGAAGCATTATTGGAAATGAAGAGATGTACTTCGTGATATACACAGGTCAGTTTACCAGATGTAATCACTGTAAATTTTCATGCACCAAATAACATAATATCAAACATATAAAGCAAAACTTTAAAGAAAGGAGGTAAAGCAAAATACAATCATATAGGAGATGAACATGGCAGAGAAAGCTCTTCCAATCTGAGACTAGTCTTTCTTCCTTGACTATAATTCCCTACCTTCTCTATATCTGGAGGAATTCTAGGACTTTAGAGTTTGTACACGATCCTCATCAATGCAGTTTTTTTAAGCCTTTCTGGGCTCGTATTAGCCTATTACCATTTTCTTTCTGTCCCCCACAACTGGCCAATTAATATCCTTTTCCCATATAATCTCCAAGGCCCAGCTCAAATATCATCTCCTCCATGAAGCTTTTCTAGGGTTCCATATTTGAGAATATGTCATTTCTCACACCTCCAAATTCAGAAATTCAGTCTCATTTCTTATCATATTTAACCACAAATTCTATTCTTGTGCATGTATTAAGTTCTCCCTCTATTAAGGGCTCCTTATGGTTCAAGTATGCATGCATTTTGCCTGACACAACAGAGTCCAAACCAAATGGCACCTCAAAAAATATTAAAGAAGTGAATAACGAATTTTCCCAGTTACCTCTTTCCAAAATGACCAGCCAACTCCAAAATATGTGTGCGTGTAAGAGAAAGAGTAGAAATCTGTTTTTAGAGAAAATGAGCCCCAATTTTTACAATGGTTTCCCATGCCAGACAGCATCTATAACTTCTGTAGTAGACTGTGTCTTGCAAAATTGGCTCCTTGGAAGCTGGACGCTGCTCCAGAATTCTGCTGATATATCCAACTTCGTTCTGCTAAGACTTTGGGGCACTGGTCATCTGCTCAGGCTGAAGCCTACCTTACTGGTCCAAGCTGACTACTCTCACTGCCTTATCCCACGCCCCAAAAATTAATTAAGATCATCACTAATTCTCCTATTTCCCTTCCCCTTCGTTTTTTTTACCTTCTTTGCCTGGGTAAAATAACCAGAAGAGATCAATTGGCTGAGACATTGGCGTTAACGTGAGTGTGGCTTGGCAACCTGGCTCAGCCAAAAATAGCTGCTTGACTTCCATCAGAAGCATTGATGTCACTTACAGAGAAGAAATAATAGCACCACTTATTTTGTAGGTTGTGATGAAAATTCAGTGAGAACAGTCCACGTGAGGCTCCCCAATAATTCCCTCCTTTGCCCTCCCCATTTTTCACAAGGTCATCAGATCTATTTCCCTGGTTCACAAAAAGCTCTGACAGGGCAAAAGGAGATGAGGAATCTATGCCTCTGATTTCCCTGGAAAAGAAGAGAGATTTGTCCCAGCTGGCAGTTCCAGAGACTCCCAGCCATTCTGAGGATTTTGCGTGCCCTGGATGAAACTGGATTTCCAATAAATCACTCCATGCCAGGGCATCGCCCAGTCAGTGCCTCTGCCTCTCATCCAAAACTGAGCTGAGTTTGCCATCTAGAGGACAGCAGTGGACAGGCAGCACCCACAGGGCTTCTGGGATGCCACTCCTTAAAGAGATGAAGCCTTGTAACCCGGGAGCTGCAGGGACAGGGCACAGGCAGCCTCTACCTTCACTGAGCATGAAATCCAGGGCCCAGAATGAGATCTGGTTTCCGGAAAGAGGGAAAATGCCCCTCTCACAGTATAGAATACAGTTGCCCACTGGTAAATCACACAGCCAGCAACTATAGTGGCCAAGCTGAGGGTTTTCACCCCAGGATTAGATTCCAATCTTCTGGAAACCCCACATGAATTGGACATCAGAGAGCCCCACCCCCCAACGTTCCAGCCAAAGTAAACTAAAGCAAGCTGACCAGGACCACGTAGAAGGAGAGTGGCAGAGCTGGACCACAAGGCCACTCTGGCAACGCCTGTGTTCCTTGTAGGGCACTAAGGCATTGACCTATCCCTCAAAAAATCAGATGCCAGAGCAGGGTGAACAGAAAAGGTTGTGTGCAGAGTTTTCTGGACTGCGGGTGTTTCAAGAGCAGGTTTACAGAAGTCAGAAATTTCCAGATCTTACTGAGGCCCTCGCCTGCCAGTGGTGGAATAAATGAGGAACTCTGGCCCCTGGCCTAGATTCACATAGCTCTTCTCACCCTATAAATCTGGTCCATTGGAGAAAGCCCCTCTGACTTTCATGGGTGTTCCTTCGGTTCCGGGAAGGTCTGTACATTTGGAATTGCGCTTAGAGTCTAAGAATTCCTTTGCCTTTGAAAGGTGGCAATGTGCTACATACAATTCAGGACATTTAAGCCAGAGAGGAAATCTCTTTTCCAGAAGCAAGAATGTACTCCAGGATACTAAGCATTGCTCTAACATCAGGCCCTATGAGTTAGCTCATACTTGCATCTGTGGCCAGTTTTAGGTCATCCACTAGTTAGTAAGTAAGCATGTATTCTGCACCTATTGTGTGCCAAGTACAGTGCTGACTGCATCATCAGGATTCCGTGATGAATGAGACACGTGTGGCCACTGCCACAAAGAGCTTGCATGACATCCAGGCTCCTCTCCAGATAATTATGTCAAGCATGCTGAATATAAAAAAGGGAGAAGGCGGCTCCACAGAGCGGACATAGGGAATAAGTAACTGCACAATGAAACCAAACTTGTGATAAGCTTTCTGCTCTCTTCCAATATGCCTACGGTATCCTTTATCCAATTTTCTTAGAGCCTTTGTCAATGTGATTTGACATTGTTTTTCCATTTTTTCCTTCATTTTGTTTGATTTTTGTCACTGCTAACACCGATGCTCTCAATGAGAATTTCATTTCTTGGGGTCAGGGGAAATTTGTATTTATCCCAGGATCTCCCAGGTCCCCTAAATAGTAGGCAGTGCTGCTTGAATTTTGTAATTAATAAATGAAAGAATCAAATCCATGCCATCTGTCAATCAGTTTCAAATATTACTGATAGGACTGCATCTATTAAGCCGTTAGTTTCTAATGCAGGAGACTCTAGTGCATGAGACACAGTTAGTGACCGTGGACAAAAATCTTTAAAAGTTACTTGCTTCCATCCAAGCATATTTCAAGTCATTTGTCATTTACTCCACAGCAGTCTCTCAGAAATGATGCTGACTGCCATCTGGAGCAGGAGATGAGACCACACAAGTGACTGTAAGATGCTTAAGGATTCTTTTCTTTTATTCTTTTTTTCTTTCTTTCTTTCTTTTTGTGATACTGGGGTTCCCGGAAGCCCTTCTACCTCCGGACTACACTCCCAGACCTATTTTCTACTTTTTATTTGGAAACAGGGTCTCTTAAGCTAGTGATGCTAGCTCGGAACCAGCGCCATCCTCCTGTCTCCGCCTCCCAAGTGCAGGGATTACACGCGTGCGCCACCATGCCCGGCTGCTTGAGGGTTCTTAAAAGGAGCATGCCAGGCATGAGCAGGAACAACCAACACAATGAAAATAGAAACAACTAGACTCATCTTTGCTGAAACTTAAATCTGACTCTAATTATTGGAAATAGCCAGGACTGGCAGCAAGTGGGAGAAATGTCCCAAGACTGTGTCAGAGAGGAAGGGGAACTTGCCAGAGTACATTCGGTTTTTGTAGACATATATAGATGAAAGTTTGAGTAATCATTTGTGGTACTCTCCAACTTGGTTGTAAATGCAACCAGCTTTAGATAAAAAGAAAATATGTATGTGCCTTCAAATTGCATCACCTCCTTCCCCTTGACCCTAGCTACCCAGAACTTTAACTAAGAAATTGGTCAAATCACCCTTTGACCCTGACAGCACTTTTCCAGCCTTTAAACACACCACCCCACCCAGTGCACAGTGGCTTTTCTAGCCCTAAGTTTAACTGTGAGATAAAGCTCTGATTCGCATATTTTCTATGCACCCAGCACTGAACCAGGCACTTTTTCAGAATTATCTCTTCTATTCCATGTATTGACATTGCAGAGCAGGTGTCATTAGCTCTCATTTAGACATAAGCAAAAACAATGTCAGAGACACTAAGCCACTTGCCTAAGGGAATCTAGACCTTGAGTAGTGGAAAAAGGATGTCAACCCAGACCACTCTCTTCTGAAACCCCTCTCACTGCTTCAACAGTGCTCCTCACCATGTTGAATATAAATTTTGCTACGTTTGCTCTGCTTTGTTAGTTTTATGCTTTGTCCTCCATGAATGGCAAGTGATACTGTTTCCCAAATTATGATAGGTCAGCAAATTTTCTATTTAAAGAGATTAATTTATATATGATGAGAATTTTTATGAAGTCTGCAATGGAAGTAATAGTAGAGTCAGTATATGAATATACCACAACCAGCTATACAACCTACAAAATTGGGGAGACTCTGCTCGGCCCCATAAGTTCTTTTCCACTATCTGTGTCTCTTGTTACTTCTTGGTTTTTATCCTTAGACCAGAGCCTCTCATCTGGGTGCATACTCGAAGCATCTAAGAATGCTAATTTACAGCTCCCACATTAACTCAAATAAACACAAATTTCTGGAATTAAGGGCTAAACATTAGTAATTTTTCCAAAACTTTCTAGGTATTGCCAGTGGCAGTCAAGGTTAAGAACTGCCACGGAGCCAGAGCAGTGGTCCAGAGTAGGGGGTGGCAGGGAAAGGAAGGATCACTGAAAAAAATAATTTCCATTTACATTATGTACATATGTGAGAATATCTATGTCAATCTCAATGCCCTGTATGGGGAGTGGGATTGAGGAGGGAGCTGGGGGAAAGCCCAAGTGCTGTATCCATGTATTCCACTAATCATTTTGAACGACATTATGAGGTGCGACAATAAGGCACCAATAAAAGTACTAAAATATTCAATAGTTCTATAAATAAAGCCCAAAAACCTAACATAAATTACAAACAAAACAAAATTACTATGAGTCCCCTCGCGTAGCTCCGGGCACAGTACACTACCTGGAACATAGTAGGAGACCAATGATGTTTGTTTCCTGGATTCCACTGAGACTAGAGCCCAGAAATTGGCACAGGGGCCGTATACTGAGCCACATCTTCCCAGCATGTTGTGAGCACCTAACACGAGGATCAGCAAAAGGCATCTCCATAAGCAGACCATTGGACCAAACCAGCATTCGATCATTCCTGGTTCCTCATTCACATCAATACGTTGCCTTTGCTGCTCCTCTGTTTGCCAAAGGATCTGAGGCAAGGCGACCTGCTACCGCATCTTTTGCAGATCTTGAGAAAGCTCGATCAGGGGATCCGCAATGGCGTAGATCCCCCATGAAGAATGTCTAGCATTCCTTTCTTCATAAAATTATTTTAGGATTATTTTGATTAATATATATAATTGGAATTTTATGTATAAACATTATAACTAAAACTGATGGGCAGCAGCTTGTGAGAGACTCAGGCAGCAAAGATCTTTTCCCAAGGATTAAGTTATTGGGCCAAATATTAAGTTCAAACTGACCTTAGTTAGAGTCACTGTATAAGATTAAGTTTGAGTCAGCCTTGTGAAGTAAGACAAAACATACTATGCTTAGATTATTTAAATGTCTGTCACCCTTGCCCTAAACTTTATAGAAAATAATAACTTTTTCCCATCCTTGGCAATCCTGCTTGCATGGCTATGCCCTTGCTTTTCTGCCAAAAAAATAAAGTATAAAAATTATAGCAAATCCTGAATAAAAGGGAGAAAGATTGATGGAGAAAGATGGAGAAAGATTGATCTCATGTGGCATTCTTCTCTCATCCGCCTCGGTTTCACCCTCATCAACACATGAACCCCGACTCTGCTAGGGCTGGACCCTGGCAGTGACCCACTCATAAGCGAACACAGTTGTCATGTGGAGGACCAAGCCTGGACCTTCAGGCGGTCTCAGGGAAGGCACCTCCTCTCTGCACCCTCTACCTCCTCAAAGCCTTTTACTGGGAGCCCAAGCCAAGCTGATAAGGCTTCACGCTTAGGAAGGATCAAATGGTAGACAATACAGATGAAAAGAGCTTGAATTTTAAGAATACACAGACCCCCAAATTAAATTGCATGTCCATTCTCGCTTATAAATCACTCTGTGAATACCATCACTCTGTGAATACCTCTGTGAATACCAATTTCCTCATCTTAAAATGAAAATTATAATATATGGTTTTAGGATTATTAAGGACTAAACCTGCTACAGAGAAAGCTCTCGAAGACTACCTAGCACACAGTAAGTACGCCACACAGGATATTTCACTCTCCCGAGATTAGAGAAAGGTGGGAGAAGTAAATGTGTACTCTAATGCCATGCGATTGTTAGAGCCTAGCATGGTGGCTCACATTTGTTATCTTAGTACTTAGGAGGCTGAGACAGGAGGATCACAGTTTCGAGACCAGTCTCAGCAACTTAATGAGACTCTCAGAAGCCTAGCAAGACCTCATTTCAAAACAAAAATAATTTTTTTTTAAAAGCTGGGGATGTAGCTCGGAGGTAGAATGCCCCTGGGTATAATCCTTAGTATCATAAAATAAAATAAAATAAAAAACAAGATCATTAGAAATATCAGAGATATATATTTCTCATCCCCCCCCCTTTAAAAAACCTTAATTTGAGAAAACACAGCTCTGTTCCTGCCCTTGATGGGTTTATTTTTATTTTCTTTCATAAAGAAAAATTGACTCAAGATTTCTCAAGGCTGAGAAATGCTTGTCATTTTACTAACATAGTTTTAGGAAACAGAATTTTACAATAATTCTATCATTATTTTATATTAGTTGGAAATTATATACATGCAGAAAATTTTTTTAAAAATTGGTTTGGTTGGTGTTTGAAAAGCAACACATAAGAAGAACTATTATGCCCAATAAAATCTAGTTTTAAAACATTCCCCAAAGAAAAAGTGAAATATCTTCGCCCTTTATTCCACTAAGACCTCTACGCATCTCCAAAAGAGACATAACTTC
This sequence comes from Muscardinus avellanarius, assembly GCF_963383645.1. NCBI lineage: Eukaryota > Metazoa > Chordata > Mammalia > Rodentia > Gliridae > Muscardinus > Muscardinus avellanarius. Next base: position 12,773,727 of record NC_137789.1, on the reverse strand, counting down.
TAAGTCCTTCAAATAGCCAAAGTTAAACCCTAGGACTATAGTCTTATTATCCAAATACAAGGAAAATATTTCTTCTTTTTATGGAGAAAGCACTTGCTGAGTTTCTGCCAGATACAATGCACTATTTAAATTTAAAATATTTTAACATGAATTATGTATTAATATTAACTATTCTACCTCAAGTATTCCATGTTAAAATTCTCTTATTTCTACCTTGTAGCACTTTGTCTACATCAATTTACAACAAGATCATCACTACTACTACTACTACTACTACTACTACTACTACTACTACTACCAGAACTACTGATTGCTTATGATGTAAACTCTGCTAAGCATTTTACAGGCATCATCTTAAATCCAGTCCTCCCATCAACCTTAAGAAATACATATCCCTAAGACTCAGTTTATAAAGAAAGAGGTCAGAGATCAGAGAAAAGGAACTTGATCAAGGTCACACCGTTAGTAAATGATGGAGGCCAGATAGAAGTCATGTTTAGTTTTGTCTAACCCAAACTCTGTCCCTGGTCCAGGTAAACTCAGGGGCCATCATCATCATCATGGTGCTGAAGTGGCAGAGCAATGAATGAGTGGCCACAGGATTTACTGACAGATTTTCCTTTGGACATTCCCCTCATTGCTTTGGCTCATTTAAGTATACACAGGTCTTTCCACAAAGGTCCTTTACTTTTTCTATGTCAAATATTGCAAATTACAGGAAATTATGATTTAAAAGATTCTTTAAAATCATTTAGTCAAATCCCTTCTTATGCTAAGATGAGGGAGACAAGGTCCAGAGATTGAAACTGATTAAGGACATGTAGCAAGTCATCAATACAGCTGCACCAGAGCGCTGGACTCCAAACTCTCCTCTCAGTGTTTTTCTAAGATAGTCCCTTCTGTATAAACAATACTGTTTCCATCTTACACATGATATTTAGAGTCATCTTAGCTGGTCTGGCTATAATAAATTATGTAAAATAAGACATTAAAATTAATGACTATTCGATTTTCCCAGGATGAACTTAGATGGAGGAAGGAGAAGAGGCAAAAGACATTTCTGGCTAAGGAAACATGAAGAATCAAAACAGTCATTAAAAAAAATCCAGTTCAGTGTGTTCAAAAAGGAAATCCATATGGTATACCTTAAACAGACACAACAAGGGGAGGGGAGTGAGAGAATAAATTATTCTACCCCTCAATCCCTTCTCGGGCACTGGAAATAAAATGGTGACCATGACATGGTCCATCCAGTCTTTACAGAACTTAGAGTCTGATGACTTAAACCCAAAAGGAAATACATGCTTACAGTATTATAAGTGCTATGATAGGCCTAAGTCCAAGGTGCTACAAAAAGCACAGAGAAAGAGCTTATAATTCAGGCAAAAGGGGTGGTGGGTAGATGATGGGGAGTGAGAGTTCTCAGAAGAACTGGCAGCTGAACAGGCTCCTGAGCCTTGAGTAAAGGTGCTGAAAAACCAAGTCAAAAGCATTCAAGAGAAAAGGAAAGTCACACTGAAGGCATCGTACCTAAGCCAGGCGTGGTGGTGCACGCTTGTAATCCCAGTACTTGAGAGGCTGAGACAGGAGGATTGAAATTTAGCAAACAGCCTCAGCTACTTAGTGAGGCCCTCTGCAATTTAGTGAGAACTTTTTCAAAATAAAGAATAAAAAGTAGGGCTGGGGTGTAACTCAGAGGTAGAAATGCCCCTGGGTTCCATCCCTAGTACCAAAAAAAAAAAAAAAAGAGTTCCTAGAGATAATGTGGCTTGTTTGGTGTACAGCCTAGAATCCAATATGACAAAGCAAAGAGTGAAGAGATGACCCAGGCGTGGTGGTGCACTTCCAGTATTTGGAAGGCTAAAACAGGAGGATTGCATGTTCTGGACCTGCCTCAGCAACTTAGCAAAACCCTTGACAACTTAGCAAGACTCTGTTTTAAAATAAAAATAAAAAGGGCTGAGTGTGTAGCTCAAAGGTATAACAACCCTGGTTCAATCTGAGAGACAGAAAGAGAGATAGAGAGGAGGAGGAAGAAAAAGAAGGAGAAAGAGGAGAAAGAAGAGAAGGAGGAAGGAGAGGAAGAAAGGGAAAAGAGCAATAACAATGAAAATCCAGTTCTGGAGTAAAAGGCAAATACTAGATAGTGCCAGACCTTCTAGGATGTGTGTGTTATTTGGGCCACATCTTTAGGGCAGAGTGAATCATTGAGACTTTATGCAACTGAATAACATGCTGAAATGCATCCTTTCAATAGATTGCTGTGACTGATGACTGGAATGGAAAAGGGCAAAACTGTCTGCAGGAAGACTAGTCAGCTGGCCCTGGAGACATTCTAGAAGACATGAAGAGAAAGGCATTAGCAATAAGCTTGAGAGAAGCAGGTGCAACCAAGTGGAACCCACGTGTCTTGGAGACTGATTGAGAAGGAGAAGTCAAGAATAACTCCCTACTTTCCAGCATGGACCAGTGGTGGCATACCGGGGTATTCAACAAGATAAGACCCTCCCAGTGTGAAATGAACTTCCCTGAAAAGATAGAGGCCAGAATAGTGTCTTTGTTGGTGTTGTTTGAATAGTGTCTAAAGGAAAAATTGTGTTTCTGAGATGACCACTACACAAGATAGCTGAGCTTAACTGACCCCAGTTGCATCACTAGAACCTGTTCTTACATTAGTCACTTTAGAAAGTGAAGAGATTATCTTAGTAAGTTTATATAGTGTCATAGAATTTGGCTTCCAAGACCTAAATACAAATACTAGATTCAAATACTGTAAATCTTTTTTTTTTAATTTTTCTTTTTGGTCATATTATATATTGAACCCAATAGCATTCTACCTCTTAGCTACATACCCAGCCCTTCTTCTATTTCATTTGGAATAGGGTCTCTAGGTTGCTTAGAGTCTCACTATGTTGCTAAGGCTGTCCTTGAACCAGCAATCCCCCTGTCTCAGCCTCCCAAGTACTGGAATTACAATACAGCCACCACACTCAGTTCAAACACTGTTAGCCTTGACTAAAATGTGAGGAGAAGAGAAAAAGTAAGAATACTCATAATATTTCAGCAGGAACCATTCACTGTCTTGGACGCCTTATACAAAACGCAATCCTAAGGAGTGAATCATGAATTCATAGACACCAAGACCAGTGTCAAGTCAGTTTAAACTTCATGCAGAACGTGTCTGGCTACAAGAGTTCGGGGTTTTGCCAAACCTCATAGAATGTATTGGAGCCATTTTGCAGACCTCTGCATTCCTATAGGTCTCCCCACCCCAAGGTCTGTCCCCTCTAATGCTGAGTTTCTATGGGGATGATAGCTCTGGGGGCCTTGGGTTTGACTCAGTTCATGCCAGGATTTGGAGACATTTTAACCAAGTTAGAATCCATGTGTTATCTTCAATTAAAGGCTTTGTAAGGCAAAGGAACACCTCAGCCACCAAATATTTGGGTCTGGGGAAGCTTCTTCAGCTTCCCTGACAGGCCAAGTGTGATGTGGTAAGCCTGGCTCCTGTCAAAAGCAATGAGGGAAGCTGAAATGGACATTGGAAAAAAGCTGGGTTTGGCACCAACCTAAGCCACTGAATATTCAGATGCATGGCGTGCGAAGTGTGGTTTAAACATCATGGTTTGGGAAAGCCATGAGAATTCTGGGCAGTATTTGGGTAAATATGAGAAACAGTTGAAAAGATAAATCTCCAAGTGGAAATGCACGATGAGTGTAATATAAGTGGTCAGAGAGAGGACAGGAATGGACGGAGAATGCAGAAGTCCTTTGTAAACTCAATATTGACCGCGTTTACCCATCCAGTGAGGGGTTACCCGGCCTGGACTTTGTATGTGTTTGGAAGTGCTGTGGGGGCCACAGAAGACTCTCATGTAATGAGATATTAGGCAAAGATAGTACACCAAAGATTCTAATACTAGCGAAAAGTCATAAATCCCTTAGAAAGAGTTATTTCCAAGGTCATCGTTAGGTCAGGAGCACGGGTTCTGGAAGGTCTAATATATTCACATTAGTCTCGGCTCCACTGTTCACACTATAGGTGACTTTGGATATTATTATAAAGATTGGTATGCAGGCCTTGTACACTGAGGATACGTAGTAGATATTAGATGGATGAGTTAATTAGCGAGTGCGTACTACGGGCTACACAATGTGCTTAGTGTATACATATTCCCTCCTGGGCTATAAGTACCCTATGAAGTAGGTACTACTATTGTTTCTATTTTATGAATAAGAAAACTAAACTGGGGTGGGTGTAGAGAGTTTATATCACCTGCACAGTGACACATAGTGAGTAGGGAAGCCAAAACTCAAATCCGGTTTATCTCATTCCAAAAACAGCATCTCAAATATCTGTCTTAGAATAAATTACTCTCATATAGGATACGAATAGAAGAAATTATGGCAACATAAAATCAGGGAGGAAATGTTCTTTTTTTTTTTTTGCAGTACTGGGGATGAAACCCAGAGGCACTCTACCTCCTAGCTATACCCCCAGCCCTATTTTTTATTCTTTACTTTTTGAAACAGGGTCTTACTGAGTTGTAAAGGGCCTCACTAAGTAGCTGAGGCTGGCCATGAACTGAGATCCTTCTATCTCAGGATCCCAAATGCTGGGATTACAAGAATATGCCATCACACCTGGCTGGGAAAACATTCTTATAAGATAAAGGAAAACCAATAAGAAGCCAAGTACCCAGGTATGGTGGTACATACCTTGAATCTCAGTACTTGGGAGGCTAAGACAGGATTGCACGTTCAAGGCCAGCCTTAGCAATTTAGTGAGGCTCTGTTTTAAAATAAAACATTAAATAGGGCTGGAGGTGTATCTCTGAGGTAGAAAAATAAACAAATAAGTAAATAAATAAATAAGGAATACAATTAGCCGAACATAAAAACTTTTATATTGGAGTGAGACAGAAGAGGTTCTGGCCAGAGGGTGAGGCAGGACCTGCTCCAGGGAAGCAAAGGCAGATACACAGGCATTCATAAGTTGGGTTACAGTTTTCAGTAACCAATTACCATGATGTCCTGCCCATCAAAAGGATGGAGATAACCAGGGCTAACAAAGCTACTGGGTGAGCATGGTGTCTTTCTGAGATAGGCAGCTATCATAGTGAGCAATAAAAGTCTGCCAAGATCATCCTAGTAACACAGAGATGGCAAACTATGACCTGTAGGGCACTTTTAACTCAATGTCAGTTTTGTAAATAAAGTTTTATTAAAAACACAGCCATGTTTATTCATTTACACATTATCCATGGCTCCTTTCATACTTCAAAAGCAGAGCTGAGTGAGAATGATAGAGATCGTACAACTTATACAGGCTAAAAGATTGATTATCTGAATAGGTCCCCTACAGATGTTTGCCAAATCATGGGCAAAGTCAGATGACATGACAAATACAGAAATATCCAACCAGTGTCTGACATATTGGAAAAAATGGAAGCTTGATTTACCTAGCAAGCCCACCAGCCTCTACCCATCTGAGGTACTCCACACAAAGTAGCCAATCACGTGGACCCTTAAAATTGATTTTATGGGGAAGAGAGAGGAGACTCTTGGTGCCTAGCAGGACAATGAGCCAAAGTCTCACCAAGGGAATTCTACACCATAACCACCTTGAATCTTTCTAGAGCTCAGGAAAGCAGGCACCATATGCCCATTTGACCAAAGCTCTAGAAGCAGAGGTTGAATCTGCCCTGTCTAGGTTCTATCATAATACAGGTCCCACCAAGTCCCAGTGAAAGAATAAAAAGACCTCCTGGCCCACACAATACTTCCCTTTCTTCTTCTGGCTGAAAATCATGATCTAATATAGAAAGATGCATTTGAGAAGTATGGACCTGCTACTGAAACAGTGTAGGCAATCAGCTATAAAGTGTGAATCACTGCTAAGCATAGGGGGGGTCAGTGGGTTCCTGGAAGGGGGACATCACTATCCCAGCAATGACAAGGACCACAGCTTCATGGCAGCTGGGCAGCAGGCTGAAGAAGGAAGTTGCAGAGGGAGGAAGGAAGAAAAGCGATTCAGCACAATTGAACACTGGAGAAAAGACTGGAAATTTGAAAGCTGCAAAGAGACACAGAAAATAGAAACAAATCCAGGAGGCAGCGTCACCAAAAAGGAAAATCCTAAAGGCCTCCGGATGTCCCCTTACAGCCAAGGTGCTGGTTTGAAATACAGAATTAAACGAATGCCAACAGTCTGTTAGGTGTTGACTACAACAGTCTGTTAGGTGTTCACTACAATATGAGAGGTGGACAGAGAAAGAAAACATGATAAGACATTGTCTTGGATAAGAGTAGTGACTTGGAGTCAGACTTGCATTCACAGCTCACCTACCACTTCCAGCTAAAAAATTGGGGCAAGTGCCTTTTCCTCTGCGAGCCTCAATTGTCAAAGAAGGTTAATAACTGTACCTCACTGGGTCACCACAATGATTCATTTATAAATATAAAATGGTCAGCACATGATAAAATGCTCAATAAGTATTAAACATGCTATACTATCATGAAGAACATTTCCAAAGAGATAGCTCCTGGGAAAAGATGGGATTTTTTGTTTGTTTGGCTTTTTGTTTGTGAGTTTCAGTTTATTTTTGTGGTACTAGGAATTGAATCTAGGAGTACTCTACCACTGAGCTATTTTCCCAACCCTTGTTACTTTTTATTTGAGTTTTTTACTTTTTTATTTTATAGGCAGAGTATAGCATAACAGTGGAAGGAACTAGACATGAGGATAAAAACAAATGTCTCTGCCTGTAGTGTTGCTGAATCCTATTCACACTCCATTCTATCCCTAAGCAAAAGCTCGACTCTGCTAATGCCTCTGCTTAAAAGCTGTGAATGATTTTATTTGGACTCATAGTAGCATTCAAACACCTTAGCATACAGCATATAATTAATGTGTCCATTCAATGTATATTTATTTAACAACTAATATGTGGCAGGAACCATTCTTATAAGGAATAATTCATAAGCCTTGATCATAAAAAGTTCACAGATCGGTGGAGAGAGATGAAGGTCAGTGAAGTTCAGTACATGGTAATCAGAGTTACAATGGGTGTGCCTACAACACTACTGTGAAGAAAAGATAATCGGGTCCTTTTGCTTGGCAGGCTCAGGAAAGCCTTATGAAAGAGGTAAGTTTGGGCTGAGTTTTGAAAACTAAAAAAAAAAAAAATCTTGAAGAAAAAAACAGAAAACAACATACTGAAAAGAATGAAGGGAAAAAATTAACATTTCAGTGGTATCCTCATGAGCTGATATTGCTGGAACTTAGAGAGGCCTGGGCTGTAGGAGGTGAGGGAAACCAGGGGGCAGAGACTAGATCGCCAATGTGCTTGCAGTTTATCTTGTAAATAACAGGACCTTAGAAAAGTCATGGTCATTGCTGCCTACCATGGTCTGGACAGAGAGGGAGGGAGGGAGGGAGGGAGAGAGGGAGAGAAGAGGAGGGGAGGGGAGGGGAGGGAAGAGGAGAGGAGAGGAGAGGAGAGGAGAGGAGAGCAGGGGAGAGGAGAGGAGAGGAGAGCAGGGGAGAGGAGAGGAGAGGAGAGGAGAGCAGGGGAGAGGAGAGGAGAGGAGAGCAGGGGAGGGGAGAGGAGAGGAGAGCAGGGGAGAGGAGAGGAGAGGAGAGGAGAGGAGAGCAGGGGAGAGGAGAGGAGAGGAGAGCAGGGGAGGGGAGAGGAGAGGAGAGGAGAGGAGAGCAGGGGAGAGGAGAGGAGAGGAGAGCAGAGGAGAGGAGAGCAGGGGAGAGGAGAGGAGAGGAGAGGAGAGGAGAGGAGAGGAGAGGAGAGCAGGGGAGAGGAGAGGAGAGGAGAGGAGAGCAGGGGAGAGGAGAGGAGAGGAGAGCAGGGGAGAGGAGAGGAGAGGAGAGGAGAGCAGGGGAGAGGAGAGGAGAGGAGAGGAGAGCAGGGGAGAGGAGAGGAGAGCAGGGGAGAGGAGAGGAGAGGAGAGGAGAGGAGAGCAGGAGAGAGGAGAGGAGAGGAGAGGAGAGCAGGGGAGGGGAGAGGAGAGGAGAGGAGAGGAGAGCAGGGGAGAGGAGAGGAGAGGAGAGCAGGGGAGAGGAGAGGAGAGGAGAGGAGAGCAGGGGAGAGGAGAGGAGAGGAGAGGAGAGGAGAGCAGGGGAGAGGAGAGGAGAGGAGAGGAGAGGAGAGCAGGAGAGAGGAGAGGAGAGGAGAGGAGAGCAGGGGAGGGGAGAGGAGAGGAGAGGAGAGGAGAGCAGGGGAGAGGAGAGGAGAGGAGAGCAGGGGAGAGGAGAGGAGAGGAGAGGAGAGCAGGGGAGAGGAGAGGAGAGGAGAGCAGGGGAGAGGAGAGGAGAGGAGAGGAGAGGAGAGGAGAGGAGAGGAGAGCAGGGGAGAGGAGAGGAGAGGAGAGGAGAGCAGGGGAGAGGAGAGGAGAGCAGGGGAGAGCAGGGGAGAGGAGAGGAGAGGAGAGGAGAGGAGAGAATGAGAATGAAGGGGAGGGGAGGAGAGGGGAGAGGAGAGGGCGAGAAAGAGGAGACCACCAAGGAGCTGCCTGCAATCATCTATCCTGTCCAACATGAATGAATGCACACATGAATGAATGATCATAGAGATGAACGGTTCTGATAACTTCTGCTGGGGTCTTGCATGAGAAAGGGAAGTGGCTTTCATATCCTTTTCAACTGTTATCCCCACCCCCACCCTTGGCGCTCATGAATGGTTTCTCTCTTGCACGCATATGCGTCTCTTCCTCAAATACTGAGGTCTCAGAGCTGCAGCCTGAGTGTCTTCTATTGTGCTGGTTATATTTAAACAGCTCACTGTGTGAGGCAAGCACCCAAACCAATTAAATCAGAATCCCCAAGAGTCCCAGGCAGAGAATGGAAATCAACCAAGTATAGTTTGGACCAAAATAGTTATCAACTGGAGCTATTCTAAGATTGCTCTGACCATAGAAGAGTAAAAATGAGGGTGCAGTGGATGCTCTCAGATACAACACAGTAACCCAGAGGCCAAAGCTTGTCTTCTCTGATTCATTGATAAACTGGTATTAGCACACCAAATTATGCACCTGCCATTCAGATGAGAGTAGGTGCAAAGATACAAAGATATAAAGCCCACATTCAAGAGCCCCCATCTTGGAGGAGCTAGGCGGGAAGCCAGTTAAACAGGCTGCATTGTAACAGCTGCTCAGACGTGAAAAGTAAGGGGATACTCTATTCTGCCTGAGAATACAGAAAGCCTTGACATAGGAGGTAATAGTCAAGCAGGATTTAGAAGTTTGTGAAAGACTATAAAGTAAGGGAAACCGCTCAAGTAAGAACACATGGATGTGAAAGTAAGGTGAACCTTGGAGAACTAGAAAAGAACTTGGTCGAGTCTGAATGCTTTCCCCACCCCTGCCAAGTGTGAGCTCTCATAGCTGAAGTCCTATGGAGGGAAATACATCAAGTGATATGTGCATGTGTTTATGCATTGTATTGAATCTTACTGTGATGTAGAACTACAAAGCACGCACACACACACACACACACACACACACACACACACACACATATATATATATATTTTTTTTTTGCAGTACTGGGGATGGAATCCAAAGGCATTATACCTCTGAGCTACACACCTAGCCCTATTTTTTAGTCTTTTTATTTTTGAAATAGGGTCTCACTGAGTTGCAAAGGGCCTCACTAAGTAGCTGAGGTTGTCTACAAACCACAATCCTCCTGTCTCAGCCTCCAAGATGCTGGGATTACAAGCGTGCGCCACCACATCTGGCTTCAATAAAAGAATTTTTTAAAAGGCTGAGATTCTTAAAGATATTTTTGGATAGCCTTCTTGTACTCAGGGCAAAAGCTTCAAAAGGCAGTTCTCTTCTCTTAGCAGCATAAAGGCCAGGAAACACACACTGTCTTCTGATAGCAGAGAACTACAGTTAATCAGCACATCAGAAAACCTACAACCCAGCCATTTGTTAAAATGGAAAGCGATGAGACATGGTCCAGCTATAGAGAACTCCCTGAAAATGCATGTCTGAGATTATGAGTTTGGTCAGTTGCATGATAAACTACAGAGAAAGTTGAATTCCTTTCTCAGATCTGGCACTTAACTTAGCAGCATGACCTTAGAAATGTAAGACACTTCCTGAACCTCTGTTTCTAGATTCATAAAAGGGATAAGTACATATGTGATAACTCCTACTCCTTGACATTATTGCAGGAATTAAATATGACATATGTAAGAAGCGCAAGCACAGAGCCTGACATCCAGCAGGTAATGAACAAATGTGAGCACCCCTTACCTTCCTCTCATCCCTTTAAATCCTGAATTGAGTTCAATGCAAACAATCTTATATACAATGAAATGCACACATCTTACACACGATAGAAGAACTTCTTGGTTTAAGTGTCTAGCAATCTGCACATAATCCCACTGGGTATACTAAAAGTTGATAGAAGACTGGCAATCACAGTGTTTACTGTGTGCCAAATACCATGCCTTTGTTTCCTTTTTTAACTTACACAACAGCTCAATGAGGCAGCTAGAAGTTATGCCTCTCCATTTTACAGTGGAGTTTGACAGCTCAGAGAGGTAAAGTGATGTCCGTGTTCAGCCAGGTGGAGCATCTCCACAATGATGCTCAGGCCCTCCAAAAGCAGCCACTTCCAGAGATGGCGCTGAGGAGGTCTCACACTCCCCAGCACACTGGACCTACATGGACTTACAAGATGTGCCCCTTGCCCCATGGTGGATTTGCCCTGGACCTTCCTCAGATGCATCAGTCTCTGTTCTCCCCTACCCCAGAGGCAATGTCATGGGACTCGCTCTATTCAAAGTAGTATTTCTGGAATTTTGTTATTAATGATAGGTCACAAGCATAATTCTCATGATATAGAAACACACACTGTGAGAAAACAACCTGCACAATAATCCATACTTTCTTAATTTCCACATCAGTAAGAAAATAGAAAATCTACTGAATGAGATTTGGGACAGTTAAAAGTGAGTGAAATGTTCTCTGTTTCTCAATATCAGCCACTTTGGGGCCACTTTGGGGAGGTTTTGTGCCTTTTTTTAAACTTCCAGATTTCACACTTTCTGTTCAGTTTTTCAACTTCCCAAGAGGACAGTTTTTAATCTTTTTAAGTGAAAAATAGAACCTCAGCCCTTCTGTATCACTTTCTAGAAGGTGTTTCTTGCAGAAAGAAATATAAGCTAAAAAAGCTCTCAGACTTGCTTTAACTCTTCCCTTCCGAATCATTCTCTTTGTTCATCTTTTTGTTGTTTTTTCTGGTATGTGAGTAGTCTTCGGATGACCAGTGTTGTGTATCCTTTAGGAAAAATTCATGCCACATTGGTCAAATTGCAACGGCTGCTATCATTAGCTTGCCATGGTTTCCAAGTGACTTCCCAACATAGAAACCACACATTCAAAACCGTGTAGACCTCCTCTAATTTCAACTTTGGAAATAGCCACTTGAAAGTATTTAGATGAAAAATGAACACAAATAATCACAAAAGAGTACCATATCCCCTCAAATCCAAAATAGAATCCAGACTACGCAGGGCCTAGTACCTACTGAGTACTTCCTCTTGGCACACACAGGAGCGAATACTGGGCATCTGTCTGTAAGGCCCACTGCTCGTGGTGGTCTGTCTTCTAGAAACATCTGGCATCTCTGGTCACTCCCTGTGAGCTTCCCAAGCACAAGGCCTGTCATGTGCCATTTACCTGAATACTAGAAACGTGCTCTCAGCCTATTGAGTCACCCAAGGTTGTGTAACTCTCCACACTCAGCCAATGTTTCTTTAACTTCCATTCTAAACTATTTCCAACATGCACTATTGTGCATCACTTTATCTTCTTGAACAAAGGATGTGGAATACTTTCTTTTCTAAAAAAAAATTCAAAAATAACCATTCCCTTTGATTCAGATATTCTTGAGGGCTTGCTAACTCCCAAGCACCAGGAGGACAGAAGTGACAGGCATTGTCTTTTATTGTCGTTTTGTGGCATTTTTATGATAATGCTTCTTGACTGATATGCCAAGGCACGGAGAACAGCTGGACTGAGATGGCATTCTCCTTAGACCTCAAAGAGCCTGGCAAGGCTGAGCTGACCAGAGCCTAAGGACAGTCAACAGTTCGGTGAGGAACCTCCTCTGGTTACCACAGCATGCTGCACAAACACCACCATATTCCCAACATGAAAAACATTGGGAAGAACTTTACTACAATTATTTTATTTTATTTTGAAATATGGTCTTGTTAAGTTGCTGAGGTTGGCCTCAAGCCTGCAATCCTCCTGTCCTAGCCTCCCAAGTACTGAGTTTGAAGACAAGAATGACAGAACCCTGCTTTATGTCTAATTTTTATAGTTATTCTTTTATGTTTCCTTCCAGTGCATTGCCACATCTTGTTGTTTTGAGTTTTCTTCCCTTCTTAGTGGCCATTCTTAGACCTCTTTTATCATCCCTCTTCCCCACCCCCCAAAAGGCAGTCAACCGAAAAAAATCCTATTTCATTCAGTAGGCACTCCCTGAGTACTTACTACATGTGAGGCACTCCAGACTCTTACAAAAAAAAAAAAAAAAGAAAGAAAGCATAAATAGAGAGATGGTGGATTCCTGCCTTCTTCAATAAGTTCACAACCTAAAACAGCAAATACAATGAGGCTCATATGCCTAGAAGGCTAATAACTAGGCCCCTAATGTTTGAGACTTTGTGCTTCATGGATTTTAAAGCAGAGGCCACTGAGGAGGTTCCAAAATTCGAGCTAAACTACAATCTTTATTTTTCCACACATTAAGCAGACTGCATTTGTAAGAAGAACACAAATGCCGAAGCAGACCTGATAATAGACCTGATAATCCTCGTCATGCCGGTTACTAGTTGTGAGGTGAAATACTTCAAGTTGTTAATCTCTCAGTCTTATATTCCTCTCTTGGAAAATGTGGGAAATACGATCCACTTTCAGGGTTATTGCAAAAAAAAAAAAAATTAGTGATAAAGCATACAATACAACCATGAATTCAAGTTGGTGTTTCATTTATAGCAACTTCACACACACACACACACACACACACACACACACGAGTCTGTATCTTATATCTGAATACTGATCTGTTGATGAAGAAGCTTTCCAAAAGCCTAGCTTTCAATACCAATCACCAAAATGCATGTAAAGCATAGAGAATATGGTCACCTATACTATCCATGAGCCAATAATTCCTATTGACACCAGCATTGTTTCTGAAATGTTTCTGGAAACGGCACCTCTTGGCTTATATGTCTTGGTATAATGAACATAGGTGTATCTTGCTTTGTTGTACAAATGTCAAATCGTTGTTCTGAACATCGGTTCTGTCTCAAGGCTTTTTGCACAGTCTGCCTTCATGGTTTTAAGGTTGTAAAGACATGGTTGGACACAGTTTTGGTAGTTATGGTAGCTTGTGCTAAAGTTCTTTCTAGCTGGCTTCCCTTCTTCAATCACATCTTAAGAAAAGCCTGTTTGCTATCAATAGTCTCTACTTCCTAAAATTGGAACCATAAGGACCATGTGACATGGAAAAACATGTTCCAATCCCGACTGCTCAACGCTGGCCTGAGAAACTCTACCTGCCCTTTTGAAACTCTTTGTTTTTAATATCCAGATGAAGAGGATGCTTCATCTTCATGTACAACCTCAGAAGGCTGTTGTGCATATTTGGTGAGAAAATGCCTATAATAAGCTTGGCACTGTGTCTGGCATGTAATTGATATTCAATTGATGTTAGCTTCCTGGCCCATTCTTCCCAACTGTGGCAATCTTAGTCCAATAATCTAACCTTTCTAAATTTCAATTTCTCCATCAATTCAATAAGAGTGATCACATTCACTTTGCAGGATTTGGTAAGGAGTTAACGAGACAGTGAATGGAAAGTATCTGGTGCAGGGTCTGTCCCATGGAAAGTTCTCAAACATTGCTAATTTCCCTTTGTCCTACAGAACTGAGTTTACACATTCTGGTTCATCGGGAATTCTAACCACTGAAGAGTATGTGTATATCACACACACACACACACACACACACACACACACGCACACACACACACACACACACGAATTTCATTTCCAAAAAGCTACTGGGTATTTAAAAAAAACATAAAAAAAGTCCTTTGTAACATCAATGCCCCCTGGAACTATTTCCCACGTCAGGTTTGAGGCCTATTTGGCTGTGCTCATTTTGCTGGACTGCACATCCAGGCCAGAGTTGACAATCTACAGAATATTAAGCAGTCAGAGTCACCCACGGAGAATGAGGCGGTGCAGCCCTGAGTCATGTGGGAGACGTGCGAATTCTGACCAGCAGAAATAGCAGCATCAGATAATGCCCAAAGGCTTGCTCTACAATGGAGCTCATTATCATCCATGTGAATGAAATGGGGAAAGTGCTGTCATCTCTTCCGGTGGGTAACTGAGTTTTCATTGATGAGAAAATAAGAACACTTTTGTTTGCCAACACACTGCCCTTTGCCAGACTGCTCCAACCAGCTCTGTAAGTTGCACTTCATGTCTCAATGGAGCATATCTCTCCCAATGAGAGGAAAGGTTACTTCCTCCATCATACTCCCCTGACCACTACCTCTGCCAGATCCTGTCATGCAGAGCAGCCAGCAGAAAAACTACTTCTCACTCTCACAAGCTTCTGAATCCGGAGTCCAGTGGTGTTATCAGACTTTGCGGTTGAGCCCTGGCCTCTGGCGATGATTCATGGATGGGGCTGGTGTGGGAAGCCTTCTACTCAAGGTCATGAAACAGCCCTGCTGGAGGTGGCATCTGAGTGGCTTTATCTCCAAGCCTGTTCTACAAGTGCTCTTTTTTTTTTCCAGACAACAAAAGGAAGGGTACAATTATAGTTTTCCTTCATTACAGCCCTGTCCTCGGCTTACCCTCTGATCACCCCAATTGAATTTGGACTCCCATTTCAAAACACCTCATCCAAATGAGATAACCAATGTCCTCATGGGTCAGTGGTCTATCTTCTCAGTCATCCACATAAGAAATGTTGGAGCCATAACTGCATCCAAGAACAGATCCAGCCTTGGTGTCTGAAAACCCAGATGCACGGAAATGGACAGAGCGCTGACACCGAGCCTGGCTTAGAAGAGGCCTTCAAGAATTACTTCCTTTTCTTCCATAGAAAAGGAAGACATTCTGGCTAATTGGTGGCTTTACCACACTGCAGGCCCTTTCATCTACAAAAATCTTTATCCCCACCAAAGATGATGACAACAATAATAATACTATGACTCTTTATAGAGCTGTCCTTATCCAACCAGAAAATATTCGCCAAACTTTAAATACATTGTAATTCCAATTGACCAAAGAGGAAGAGAAATATCAAAAAGGCTCAATGCTCCTCCCAGTGATGACCGGAAATACAATGATAGAGTTTCCCTCAGGCTGTGGGTAGATCCCACATGTTAAGGGTTGGGTGACCACATAATTAATCACCAAACCAGGACAGAGCTCAGAATGAAAGAGAGTACTGTGGGTCATTACTCTAATATCACATAAACACATCACAACCATCTTGTGCCAACCAGGACATAAGGTCACTACAGTTTAGAAACCCAAATCCCAAGTCTTGAGAAGGCAATGCATTGTTTTTCAAGCATGAGCCTCGATAAATAGAGAAGCTACATTGATGGTGTGATCCTTCCAGTACCTTGACAGAGGCTGTGGCACCTGTGTTCAAGGGAACACTGAGATTTAACCCTCCCCAGCCCATGGTGATGCCGATCCACTTTCTCATGTCCACTGCAGCCAATACCCTTCCCACCATGGGGTCTTTGAATGCTGTTTTCCTTCTTTGACACGATCTTCTCAACTCCTGAAAAATTTTTCATCTGGTCAATTTCTTTTTATCATCAAGTATCTAATTAACACATCACTATTTTTTCAGAGGACTTTACCTAATCACTTCTGCACACACCCCAGTCTAAGATACAGCCCACAGAGGACCGGCTAGATTTTTCCACTAGCCCAGTGTGCTTTACTGCAACTGACAGTGGTTGGTCAAGGGTAATGTCAATCAGGCCTCTCAGTTTTTAAGGCCATGAGCAATTTCCCCAGAGACGTAGAAGGACTGACTTACAGGTATGATGAAAACATTGATATAGAGCCCGCACTAGCAACAGATAGACCCACCTTTGAGTCCTGGCTCCTCCAAATGTCCCTTGTGATTTGAGGCAAGTCATAGAATTTCTATTAACTTCAGGTCTCTCTGCTATAAAATGGGGACTGGACAATTTACTTTGGATACATTTTGAAGATGAAGTTTTGAGCAAATGTATGTCAAGTTCATAGGGTCTGGTTCACGAAACATTCCAAAAAAAAGCTAGGCATTTTTATGGTTGTCTCCAATACCTATAAGTAGACCTGGTATTAAAAGTAAATTTAGAAAGGGGGATATATGTTTCCAGTCACATGGTTATTTGATTCAGCTCCCCAGAGGCTCACTCTCACCAGTGTGGAAATTTCTGAGGTACCAAATTAGTAATAAGAAAGTAGCTTGGTGATGAATTCATCCTAAAAATAAATGGACTTTGTAGTTCCTAATGGTACGTGTCCCAGCTGAGAAATTCATCCTATCTTCACCACAATGAAATTCACTTCTGTAGGATCGATAGTATCTTTACCTGGTCTGTCCTTGGATGGACCTGGATGGAATTACAGAAACCTTGCTTATTTCTGAAGACTTTACTTTCTTTCTTTGGTGCAAATGTGTCTCTTGCTGTGATAAGTACACAGGATATAGTTTCTCTTCTTAACCTTGCAATAATTCTGTGAGACTGATACCAGTCTTATCCCAATTTTACAAATGAGGAAACTGAGGCTCACAGCAGTTCATTAATTGAGGCTGAAGATCACAAAACTACTAACTACTCAGTTGGAATTCAATCTCAGATCTGCCTGACTCCAATTCCTAGGATCTTAACTTCTGTATTAAAACTGTTAAGTCCTTTGTAGGTCACTGTCACTGTGAACTACATTATGATGTGAGACGATAATGGTCCAATAAAAGTATATATAAAAATAAATAAATGATGAAATTACAGGAAAAGCCAGAAAGCAAAAAATAAAATAGTTAAGTTGAAGCTTTTCATAATTATGGCACCATCCTGACCATAAGGTCTGGTCATTTTCCATTTCCACAGTGCTCAAGTCTTCCCTTTTCATGACTTCCTTTACAGACAAAAGAAGATAACTCAGACAGATGCCATCACTTGCCTGAAGAACCCAAGTCCAGGACAACTGTGATTAGATGATATAATGCAGCTCTTTTAGTCAATGGACAATGAGACCCCAGAGGCTCTATTGTGAAATAAAGAAGAACAAAATTACGTTATTTATGGGGAAATGGATGGAACTGGTGAACATTACGCTGAGTGAGATTAGTCAGTCACAAAAAGTAAAACTCGGATGCTCTCTCTAATATGCGGAAGCCAGGGAGAAAAAAGGGTCATAGGAGGAACTCTAGACAAGGAAGGAGAAACCATAGAGGAGCAAATAAAGTGACCTAACTGAGGGGGATGGAGGGGAGGAAGAGGGGAATTCCCTAATGTACATGAAGTACTTTCACAAACATATCAAAGTCAGTCAGTAAGCCAGACATGAGAAGGAGGGAAGGGAAAGGAATGAGGTGGAAACTGGGGAAGGGCTAAATGAGTGATGTTTACATGTATGCCTCTACCATCTTGTACTCTAAGATGTATGACTACAATGCACCAATAAAAATAAATAAATAAAAAGTCTTGATCCTTTCTCCAGTGGCTGTTCCTGGCTACTATATATAGGCTGAGAGTAGTGAATATTCAAGAGGGAAGTCATTCCCCAACATCACATCTCAATCTGAGGGGCACCTAACTCTGATGACTTAAATTGAAATTCTTTAGTAAAGAGGTGAATATGATTTCATAGCAAACCTAGGAGAAAAAAAATCTCATTTCCTGCTCATCTATCACACAGGGCTCTGGAAAATTCTACTGAATTTCCTCTTGCTTTCTTTGTAAAAGCCTTTTTTCCACTGGTTAATTTCTTCCCAGGTGTGTTCCTGTTAGGAGGTGGGAGGAGAAGCTTACTACCTGCCCCTGGGACTGAAAGGCCGGAAGACCCTTCCCAGTGGGTGCTTCTCAGAGGAAGGAAGAACAGCTGTGTGGCCTGAAATGAACTGGGTTTGGCATGAAAGCCTCAGGTGCTTCTGGCTCCTGCTGCTGACAGTACATATCAGCTGTTAAGGCCCAATGAGCAATGTCACAGGAAGACTCTCAACCACTAAATGTTAGTAAACTGGTCATCTTAGCAAACATCTTATCAGTCCTCACCCAGATGAAGTAGCCAATACTCCAAGATGCCCCAGAAACTAAAAATCAGTGATCCATGAGCTATGGCCCATGCTTCCCAAAGCTGAGGAGTTTTTTATTTCCCTTGGTACTTTTTTTTATTTTACAAGTGTTTCTCTAATTACTATATGTCACTTTCCCTGATTATATCTGTTTTTATTTTAATTATTAATCAAAATAAAATTACATTTTTACTCCTAATAAGACATGATAAACTAATTAAAATGTCAGGCTTAATAATAATGAGAGGAGAACATGAGAATGGAATGCTTGTAGAAGATTATCTACAAATCCATTCTCTAGTATAAGTCAGATGGTAACACTTGGCTGTTTAGAACTACAATGGGTTCTCATAGCATGTAGAATAAAATCCTGGCTCCTCACTCCAGCCAAAATGGCCCATTGTAAGGTGCCCCCAGCAACCTATTGGTCATGTCCCTGCAGTTAACCTCCTTATTGACTGCAGTGGGCTTCTTGAATGTGACAGCTGATTGCTCCCTCGTGGCTTGCATAGCTGTCCCCTCTGCCTAGAGCATCCTGCCTCTCTTCCACAGTGGGCATCGTCTTTATCCTCTTAAGTCTCAGCTCAGATGCCACCTCCTCATTGAAACCTTTCATCTACCTTACCCAAACCAGCCCTTCCTCACAGGTGCTGTGTCTTCCCAGATACTTATTACTATACAAAATTATATCATTCATTGATTTGTTCTACATTTTTTTTTTTGGTGGTACTGGGGTTCCTGGAAGCCCTTCGAACTCTGGGCTACACTCCCAGACCTATTTTATACTTGTTTATATTTGAGAAACAGGGTCTTCTAAGCCAGCGTGGCTGACTTCAAACCTGCATGATCCTCCTGTCTCTGCCTCCCAAGTGTGGGGATCACAAGCGTGCGCCATCACGCCCAGCTGTTCTACATATTTTTATGGAGGATTTCTATTTTTATTTTTTTTCTATTTGTGTTTCAAACTTTTAAGGGGTAAATTTTAAAAGAAGAGAAAATGCAATCGTCAGAGACATATGAAATGAATATATATCACACCAAGTGATGGTTGTGTATACATTAGTATCACTTTGAATATCACTATGATGGGTAATTACAATGCACAAATAAAAGTATAAAAAATAAATTAGCATATATCAAAGATTTTATTTAACTCAGTGAAGTAACCAATGAGATGTTACAACCAGCCACATGCAGATATTCAGATAAGAAATAGTGAAATGAATTTACACATTTTGGCAAAACTGGCCAAAATTCTCCCTAGGCACTGGGTGACAGTCTTTTAGCTCCACAAGTTCTAGTCTATGTCTCTACAGACCTGACTGGAATTACACGATTAATGATTTTCATAAGTTCAATTCCATTTCTACAGAGTTATAAGTGAGCTAGTTGAAGATAAACAAAGACCCTCACCTCAGTGATGTCAAATAATTTCCAGAGGCTCCAAATTCATTGAAGGGTGTTCAGCAGTCTCTTTTGCCCACTCCAAAATCACCCACAATTGCTCCCTGTAATATTTATTACTCCTTAAATTGATCTTGTTTACTTATTCCTTTTCTTAATCCCCCTGCTCTGGTATGTAAGCTACACAGAAGCAGAAACCTCACCTGCTTTATTCCCCAAGGTTTCCCCCAAAGCCCAAAATTAGTTCATACTAGGTGCTTGAGAATATTTGTTGAATAAGTAGGTGCCAATAAGAACATGAAAGAAAAAAATGTCACACTTCCAATCAAAACATGCAAATGAAAATAAGACAACCACATCTTCTTTGTCCAATTGGCCAAGAGCCATAAAAGGTTTCATCAAGTTTTCTTGGGAACTTACAGGAAGAGGCCCTGGGCTGTCTGTGATCAGCTCAGCCCTGCCACCCCTTCTTCTTGTAGCAGGTGCTCCACGTCCTAGAATTCCTTCCCTGTATATTTGAGAGTCAGAGGTGCCAAAGGGGAAAACTCAATGGAGATTTAGACAACAGAAATGAGGCAGAAGCCAGGAATTCTACTGGCTGGATGGGGTGGCATTTTAGACCTCCCCATAAGTTTCCACTTGATGATCATGGGTACCCAATGTGATGGTTGCTCCAACTCTAACCTCCAGGAACTCCAACTTCACCAGCTCCAGGGCTGCAGGGACTGGAGTGCTAGTGATAGTTGTCCATCCCTGGCTACAGTTTCCACTCCCTACTTCTCCCACCCTCGAGTAAGTCCTGATTCCTGAATTAAACTCACTAAACACCTGTAGTGGTTCTTTTTTCTTGACCAAAGAAAATTGATTCAAAAGGGCTTTTATATGCTCAGACAAGCGGCTTTCTCTTTCATGCAATGTTCATCAAATATTCCTTAAGGTATTACATGTCTTGAGAAACTATTTGATAGTAATTAGGCAAGAGTTTACTATCTTTGACTCATTAACCCTATTTCTAAGAATTAGTCTGATCCAAGGAAGCAGTCATTAATCTAGACAAAAATTTAAGTTTATATAAAAGGATATCAATGAGAGTAAAGTTAACACTTTCTCCCCAAACAAGTGAGTACTGAAAAGCTCAACAAAAGGGAATTGGTTTAAAATTTAAGGCATATCCATAAAATATATTATAAAGCTTATTTACATCATATTTTCTGAAAAATTCTTTCATGATATGGCAAAATTATCACAATTCATAAACATAGCAAAGTCAATCACTAAGCCAAACATGAGAAAAAAGGAGGGGGAAGAGAATGAGGTGGGAATTGGGGAAGAACTAAGTGAGGGATGTGTGCATGTATGTCTCCACCGTCCTGTACCCTTTTAAGATATATGACAACAATGCACCAATAAAAAAATAAACTAATAATAATAATAAATAAAGTTAAATAAAATGCAAGATTTTAAGTCACATACCAATATTTTCATTTGCTAAAATGAAAAACAAAATAAAATGTATATCCTACTCTATTATATAATATGTATGTGATTTGGGGCATGTCATCTAACTTTTAAAAATATTTTTGTAAGAAAAATAAAATAATAAAATACTTTTATTAGTGCACTATAGTCTCACAATCACCTAGCTTTTGAATATGTTTCCATGGCTGTCACTGGAAGCAGTATACTTGCCACATCTTTCCAAAACGTCAGATGAGAAAAGTTATTTATCCACAGATCCAGACTGTGCAAAACATCTTGGAAACTTGGTTCCCATAACAGCATTGAGTGTCCTATAGTGATTAGAAACAGACCCTTTAGAGCCATCTGCCAAGGTTCAAATCCTGGCTTCGCCACGTACTAACAGTGCCATATGAAGAAGTCACTTAGCTTCCCTCTGCCTCGGTTTCTCCATTTGAAAAATCAACATAAAGCTAGTGTTATTTCATATTATTATTGTTTCTATGAGAGGTAAATAGATAATGAATATGCCATACGTAACTCAGTAAGAGTTAAACAAATTATGTTTTCTTCCAAAGTACTCAACATATTGATTCTATAATTAATTATGGTGCACACTCATTATATGTTTTAGAATGAGGTGGAGGTGTTACAGACACATTTAACAAGTGGCCTTTTGCTCTCAGAGGAGCTTATAGAAAAGAGGGAAAATAGATATGTATACAATTATAAAAAAAATGAGAAAGCTAACTCCAATATCATGGGAGCTGCTACTAAGATTAAATAGAGGAAATAGACATAAGGTACCTCATACCTATTGGAAAACAGTGGTGTCATTTTGATGAGAAAAATGTGATGTCACAAGATTAAATACCTTGCTCAGCATCATCTAGTTAATACTGATACTAATAGAGCTCAGGATGGCCTCAAATTTGTGGACTCAAACAATCCTCCCATCTATGGACACCTTCAAAGGTGCTAGGACTACAGGCATGAGCCACCATACCCAGAATGTATATTTAAATTTTAACACTAACATTTAAATTCTGCATACTTAGATCTTTGTATCAATGTGAGAAAGTAGGCATTATTATTACCACCTTCCCACTAAGGGATGTGATGCTATGTCAAGTTGTGATTTGCCTAAGTACACATAGCTAAAAAAAAATGGAGGCATAGGAATCTCAACACAGATCAGACTTACTTCTACTAGGACCCTTTCTATTGAGCCACAAGTCATAAAAATGTTTCATTTAAAGTTTCTGGTAACATTGAGATTTCGTGCGTAATCCCCGGCCTCCTACATTCTGGGCTCTTTCTCCCTAGACATCAGGACCCACTCTTAGGAAACACCTCTGTATTGCCCAGTGCCTCAGATGGGACCTTCCTACTGGAAAGCCCAATCCATCAATGTCAGATGAGTGAAGAGATTCATGCAACTTCTAGTCAATGGGGAAAAGATAGGACAATAGTTTCCCAGCTATTAAGGCTTTATTTAAGTAAGAATAAAGACTCAAATAACTAGCCATGAAACCAGTAGCCTCTCAGCTCCCAGCAAACTGCTCTTCTCTCGGGAACTAGTCTCCCATTAGCTTCAGTCAATAGTGCAATCCTATGGCACATTAAGCAGAGAATTTGATCCAAAAGAAACACAATCAGTAGGCACATGGGCCATTGTTCTGATTAAATGCAGCCTGCCAGAATTAAAACACCATAGGCTGTTTGTAGAATTCCACTGTTTTAATGTGATGAGCCCCATTTTAATAGCAAAGATACAACAATGTATTCATCAGGCCCCGTGGAGTGATGAATGCAATTAGTCTATGATGTAGTGCCCCTGATCTGTACCCAGTTGTGGAATTTACAAGATGATCAATTAAAGCTCCCCAACTTAATTCCTGGAAGTCTCATTTGGTGGACTGAGGTAAGCAGTTCTCCTTGTGGCAGCCTTGAGGGAGAAATTTATCTTATCAAGACTCCAACTGAAAGTGAACTAACATTTGTTATCAGCCGATTATACACCAGGCTGGAAGAGCATGCATTTACATAGACCATCTTCCTCCCTCCTCGGTGGTCATATTACTCCCAGTATTCTACAGATGTGCAAATGGGAGCTCACAGGGATAATATCACTTATTCTGACATCTGGTATGTGCCAAAGCTTGGATTCAAACATGGAACTGTCACAAAGATATTTGTGTTAAATTCTAGTTCCTGCACATAGTAGGACATAGCTTTGCCAAGTTTCTGATCTGTCTCCATCCTTGGTTAGTCTCATGTATAGATACCAAGGGAGCACCCTTTTCACAAAAGGGTGTGAAAAGTAAGTGATATCACATGGAAAGCAAAGAGAAGTTGCCTGCTCATGAAATGTTGAAGTCACCGCTGCAGCTTCAGAAGACGGAAGGAGGCAGCATCTTGAGAGTTCTAGGTGTTTTTAGAAGAGGTTACACAGATAGAAAAAAAATCTGAGTGAAGCCACACGGGACCCACTAAGCACTTGTGAACACTACAGACTGCCCCTGATCTCCATACATCCTCGAAGAGAACCAGCCACTTTGGGAGTACAGGCTTCCCTAACAGGTACACAGACAGAGTCCAGGTGTTCACAAAGGAACACAGGTGAGTGTGACCCCCCTCACCTCAGGACAGCGATGGCACTTCTGCTAAGAAGGAACTTGGCCACCATGGCCTGGTCCAGAGCACAGCCCTACAGCTCAGTAACTGTGCAGCCCAGACTCCTCATCCTCATAGGTAGGACAGGGGTAGTAGTAGCTACATCTCATGACACTGAGTGGTAAATAAGTTATCATTTGGAAAGGATTGTCCTGCGCATTATTTAACCTTTCTGAAGCCAAGTTCCATATCTCTGTATGAGAGTGATAAATAACAGTCTCTCTGCTCTATGATCACTGTGAATTTGGGTTACTTAATCCCTATAGAATGTTTAGTGTGATAACAACATAGCTGAATGGGAAGCACTCGGTAAATGCTACTCGTGCTCGTTTGATCATAGAAGTGATGGTAGTAGTTGTAGTAAATAATAAAGTATCTCCTGGTAGAAATAATTCTCCCAAGATTTTTTTTTTTTTTTTTTGGTGTTACTGGCATTCCTGGAAGCTCTTCTATCTCCGGGCTACACTCCAGACCTATTTTATATTTTTTATTTGGAAACAGGGTCTCTTAAGCCAGCGCGGCTGGCTCCGAACCAGCACGATCCTCCTGTCTCCGCCTTCCGAGCGTGGGGATTACAAGCGTGCGCTACCACGCCCGGCCTCCCAAGATTTTTATCAGACCTTTTTACCTTAACCTGAATAGACTTTGTTTGTTCTTGGCTCCATTCCTGAGAAATTTGCTTGTTTAATCTTGAAAAAATAATATAGTCATAATTCTGCTCATCACCCCCCAATCGTGGAGAAAGCCCATTTTGCTAAGTATATTGAAAGACAAACTTTACCTGCTTTGCATCTACCTCCTAGAGCCTTTGTGAAGGAGAAAGGAACAGTGCATGGAAATAGGGTGGTGGGTAGACATGTTGCTTCTCCCTGCCACTTCAAATACCAGAACAGTGTTGTCAGATACCACCTCGGATGACCTGAAGGTTCCACACTTTAACATTCCCCTTATGGAAGATTTTTTGTGTGTTTATTCATATATTGGTTTTGTTGGTTTTTCTGTTGTTTTGTTTTGTTTTGCGCTTCTGGGGATGGAATCCAGAGGCATTCGACCTCCAACCTACACTCCTGCCCAATTTTTTTTCTTTATTTTGAAACAGTGTCTCATATGAGTTGTGGAGGGCCTCACTAAGTAGCTGAGGCTGTCTGCAAACCATGATCCTCCAGTCTCCGCCTCCTGAATGCTGGGATTACAAGCATGCACCACCATGCACAGTTTATATATTGGTTTTGAACGGTACATAAGAAGCAAGAATTCCTGGACAGCAGCATCCCCTAATGATCCCATTCTAATCCAAGACATCAACAGTCCGAATTTTAACCCAATAAATGGATGCTCAAGTGATCCCCACAGATAAATAACACATGCATTCCCACAGCTCTGTAGTCAGCTGAATTCTAGGAACCATGGGGAAGGCAACAGTTCCAACAGTGCCTCCTTGGAGCTACCCAGAGACTACTCCACCTGTCCCCAGCAGTAGCATACACATCTCTCCTCCTTGTCCCTTGGGCTTCCTTGGCACTGCCCTTTTCCATACACTTGCAAAGACCTCTTTATTGACTCTACAATCTGCCAACTCTATGTCCTTTTTCCTGATAGCACTCCTGTCCCTTCTTTTTCTTGTCCCTTCTCTTTGTCTCTTAGAATTGCCACTCATCTTTTAGGTCTCCGTACAAATATCAGAGAAAACACCTTACCCCATGTCCAAGGCAAGGACAGAGCCTCCTCCTGCATGGATGGATGTGCAGGCCTTATCAAGACTACAATTCTACAATACAATTACTACTACTTATGAACTGGGCCATGGGGTATATAATATCTGTCTCAGCAGCTCAACACTCCTGTAAGCTCCTTGAGGCAAGCTCACACCTGCACCCAAGCACCTCATGAATGACAGGAACATGGCTGTGGCTCATCAATACTGTGTTTACATAATTCAATGATTGCAAAGGACCGTGAGCCATTTGGGTGTGACCAAGGTTAGTTTATATTATACTATAAGAAGAGAAATAGTGATAGGCTGAATTCCTTACCACAACCTAGTACTAAAAAATATCAAAATGACTCAGGCCTAGAGGCACAAACCTAGAATCCCAGTACTTGGGAGACTGAGACGGGAAGATTACAGGTTCAAGGCCAGCCTCAGCAACTCAACAAGGCCCTCGTTAACTTAGCAAGATCCTACTTCAAAGTAAAAACTTAAAATAGGTCTAGGGGTATAGCAAAGGGATAGAATCCCTCCAAGGTTCCATCCCCAGTATTACACACACACACACACACACACACACACACACACACACACACAATATATATATATATATATATATATATATATATATATATATATATACCTTTTTTTCTTTTAAAATAATTGTATATACTTAAGGTTTACAGTATAATGTTATGGGATACATATCGATGGTAAAATGAAGCAAATCAACATATCCACCATCTCACATACTTTTGTTTGATAAGAGCCACTAAAATCTACTTATTGAACAAATATTCCTAATACAATATGATTTATTAGCTGCAGTCCTCATGTTGTATGCTAAGTCTCTAGACTTGTTCATCTTACTGATCTGCTAGCTCATTTTTTTTTCAAAATATCTTTGTTGAATAAATTCACCTAACTCATTCACATCGAGCCATTTTAGGGTGTCCATGCTGCATAGAGATAACACCTCCATGGGTTTGGGCAGAGTTACAGTTCACTCGACCTTGGACCTATTAGCTCTACTCCTAGAAATCCATCCTACAGAAACATCTGCAGGTGCATTAGATGACAAATGTGGAAGGTCATTAACTGCAGCATGGCTCGTAAATCAAAACATCAAAAACAACTGAAGCGTCCAGCAGTAGGGAATGGCTAAGAAGCTGTAGCGAATTCACATGGTGAGCTGCAGAGCCAAGTGGGGGGACGAGGACAGCCTCTCTGTAGTACTATGGAGGGCTCACCAGGTCTGATGGCTAAATAAAAATGGGAAAGTTTAGAACAGTTATGCTACTTGCTGTGTAAGGGAATAAAACAAAAATATATGCTTTATATATTTGCCAAAATAAAGATAAGAAAATAGGAAACACAAACAAGAAACTAAAAAAAGTAATTAAATTATAGAAAATGCAGTAGGTAGAGGAGGGAAGGGATGGAAGCAAAACTTCTAGCCCTAACTTCTCTGTCATTATCATATTGGAATAATGTAAGTTCATTATCTATTAAAAGTAAAGCTAATTTGCAAAAACATTTCTTTCCCTATAACTCCGATTAAAATGGCAACCACCAGGAAGTCAAAGGACAATAAATACTGGCAAGGATGAAGGGAATTGGAACTCCTACATACTATTGGTGGAACTGCAAATTAGTGCAGCTGCTATAGAGATCAGGGTGGAGATTCCTTAGAAAACTAGAAATGGATCAACCATATAATCTATCTATACCACCTGTGGGTATATTTCCAAAAAAACTCAAATCAGAATACTATAGTAATTGTGCATATCCATGTTTATAGTAGCACAATTCAAAATAGCTAAATTATGGAACCAACCTATATGTTCATCAACTGGTGAATGGATTACAGAAGTGTGGATATACAAGAAATGGAATTCTACTCAGCAATAAAGAAGAACAAAATTCTGTAATTTGCAGGAAAATGGATTGACTTGAGAATATTATGTTAAATGAGATTAGCCAATCACATAGAGTGAAAGGCCATGCATTTTCTCTCATATGTGGAAGCTAGGAAGTAATTGGGAGACAAGAGGAACTTTAAATAATAAAGGAGAAACCCCAGTGGAGTAAAGGAGGTGGTCTGGGGAGGTTGGGTGGAGTGGGGGAGAGAATTACTAAAGGAAACACTTCCACTGATGCTATGTACATATGTGAGAAAAAATTTTTAGAACTGAAAATGAACCAAGACAAACACATCTAACCATACGTCAATTTAGAAACATAATCATACAAAGAAACGCTTACTTGTTGCCCCAAAGTGATTTAAAACTTAGTACTCTGTACATTCTCCATGGTATACTCCATGGACAAAAATAACTACAGAAATCTAAACTAAACCTAACTACTTTATGTGAACATTCACAGTGCTGTTTTGAAACTAATTTCATGAGGTGAACAATAAAGAAATGCAGAGTTATATTAATGATGTTCTAATAGAATGGGAGATTCAATCATAAAATCAAAAATTAAGTATACAGCTAATGTTGAAACTGAAGTGTCGATAGTTCAATGGATGCATGGTTTTTATTAACTTCATATTTTCCATCCTATTTCATTGAAATGTCCTCAGTAGCAATGTCACCTCAATAGCAAAAAATCTCTGCCCACACTCACATTTTCTGTAAAATCAGGACTTCTCATAGAACTGGCTGCTTTTGGGGTTGGATTAGGTAAGGTACAAGGTGCGCCTAGAACGTGTTGTCATGCTCCAAAGCAAAGAAGCTTTCAAATAGTAATTGGGTGTGCCAAAAGGACAAAAAGAACCAGCTAAAAGAGCATATGCTGCCCATCTAGTGAGTGCAGCAGGTAAAAAACACCAGCTCTACTAAGCCATGAGCCCAGAGTGATGCTCAAAGAAGAAAGAAGCAGAAACAAAAACTCATGTATCACCAATTGAAGGGGTTATTAATAGAATCTCCCCTTTCCAAACTGGTAATTAAAGAGAGGTGATTGGAGAGAGGGCACCAAGCACAGCCCGAAGGTATGCCATTTTCAATATGATCCACATAAAAAGAAAAGAAAAGAAAAAGAAAAAAAGAGAGGTGATTATGTATGTATCCTCCTCTTTCAGTAAAAACTATACTTCAAGGCAAACAGATGCATTTGTGATGGAAAGATCTGTCTGAAGGAAGAATGTCAAATAACAAAGGGAGAAAAGGTGCTTGAAATATAAAGTTAACACTTTACCCTTCCTAACTAGATTCTTGTTTCGGGCATGGAGCGCTTAGTTAGCACAAGAGGGTAAATAATGGTGTGCGGCCTGAGTGGGCCCCAAGTAAGCTTCCAAGAAGAGGCAACATGGACAGAGGATGAAGGACAAACAGAATCGGCCAAATCAAGAATGCAAGAGGACTGTCAGCCCGAAAGAGCCTGACCAACAGCACTTAGGTGTGATAGGATGATTGTCCACTTAGATCAAGTCAGCACAACAACTGAAAGCTGCCCGTTCAAAGTGCCCTTAGAAGATCTCTTTGGGAAGAGCTCTGTTGTGGCCCCATAATCCCCATTCCTCATTAAGACCATCATAGCCAGTTACCCCATAGACTTGTGATCAGATCACTATTTGAGAACAGTGAGCAATCGGAGGTGATGTTGTCCAAGGATACCATACTCTTAGATGCTCCCACTCCAAGACCCACCAATGCCAATGAAGGGAAAAACAAGAGTCCTGCCTCCCATGTTTAAGACTTCCATGGGCCATGGGATGCATTCAGCAGATGAGCTCCTCATTACTAACACTGCTTGTGTGGTGTACTGTTCTCTTGTCTCTTTATTCCTATCTCTTCTCAAATTTAATTTTTTTTTTTTTTTAGGGATAGGTACTTTTTATTTTTTTATTTTTTTTTAAATTTTATTTTATTGGTGCACTGTATTCATACATCATAGTGGGATACAAACTTTTGTAGACATACATGCACACATCGCCCAGTCAACCCCCACCCGATCCCCACCCCATTCTCTCCCCATCCCTCCTTCCCATGCTTGGCTTAGTGGTTGACATCTAGTATTATAGCAATTTATCCAAAATTAAAAATGATAATCTCACATAACAGTTTCATTTGTCTGATACCAAGTGTTTGATGATTTAAAGATAGCATTTCAATATTTCTTTTTGCTTTCTTTCTTACCAGAGAATATTTTTTTCTGTTTTTTTAGGTGAAACTATCATATATTTATATATTTATTTTTCAGAAAAAAATCTATCCTAATATGGAATATGAATTCTAGATACCCAAAATGATCTTGAAAAAGAACAAAGCTAGCAGATATATATTTTCTGATTTCAAACCATATAAAGCTACAATAATTGAAACAGTGTAGTACTGTTCTAAAGGCAGATATATAGACCATTGGAGTTAAATACAAGCCTAGAGCTAAATTCTTCCCTATATTGTCAAGTTATTTTTGACAAGGTTTCCATGAACATTTGGTGGTGGAAATAATAATCTTTTAACTAAATATTGTTGAAAAATAATAATTACATGGAAAAGAATAAAATTGGACCTTTACCTAATCCCATATACAAGTATTAACTCAAAATAGATAAAAGACCTAAATATAAATCTTAAGACTATAAACTTTTAGGAGAAAATCTGGGTCATAAAACCTCACAACATTGAAATTGGCAGTGATTTCTTGGATATGATTTCAATGGCACAGGCAACAGAAGAATATACAAACTCCCTAAAAAATAAAAGAAAATATTGTATATCCAAAGACAATGTAAACAGAGTTAAAAGTTACTAATAGAATTGGTTAAAATATTTCCAAATGCTATATCTGAAGGTATATTAATATTCCAACTAGAAATCCTAAAAATTAACAATAAGGGCAAACAATACAACTTAGAGATAGGTAAAAGACTAACATAAATAATGAATCTCCACAGATAACCAATCTTAGTTGTCTGTTGGATGGAAACTCTTGTTTCTCTGGTTCTGGTGAGTGTTACCTATTTCTTCTTTGTAGTTAATCTCTTTGAGTATTTTCTCTAGCGCTGGTTTTGAAGACATAAATTCCTTCAGTTTCTGTTTGTCATGGAAGCTTCTTATTTCTCCATCTAATTTGATAGAAAGTTTTGCTGGGTAGGAAATTTTTGGGTGGAAGTTGTTTTCTTTCAGAGTTTGGAATATGTTACTCCAAGCCCTTCTGGCTCTCATGACTTGGTTTGGGAAGTCTGGAGTGATTCTAATTGGTTTGCCTCTGAATGTCACTTGGCCCTTTGCTTTTGTTGCCTTTAAGATTCTCTGCTTGGCTTCCACATTGGTCATTTTGACAATTATATGGCGTGGGGATCCTCTTCTCCGATCCTGTCTAAAGGGAGTTCTATAAGTTTCCTGGATCTGTGTATCAACCTCTTGCTCTATATTTGGAAAATTTTCTGCTATTACTTCCTTGAAGAGATTGTTGATCCCTTTGGTATCACTTTCTTTTCCCTCCTCTATTCCAATTATTCTTAGGTTAGCTCTCTTAAGATGGGCCCATATTTCTTCAATGTCAGATTCCTGCTGTTGGATATTTTTTTCTAGATTAGAAACTATGCATTCATTTTTGGGTTGCTCATCTTCTAAGAGCGAGATTCTGTTCTCCATGTGGTCTAATCGGTTGTTTGTGCTTTGAATTGAGGCCTTTACTTCATTAATTGCATCCTTCATCTCTTTTTGGCTCTCTCTGAGTTCTTTTTGAAGCACCTCTATTATTTCTACAGTTATTTTCCTGATTTGATCTTCTAGAAATCTCTGATTTTCTGTTTTATCAGGTTCTGATGTTGTGGGGTTGTGCACATTCATTACTCCAGTGTTATTCCTCTTTCCCATGATTTCGGAGGTTTGTGCCTTCTCTGGGTTCTTCCCTTGGGTCACTATGGCTTCACTTAAGGTGCTCTGGATCTCGAGTCTGTATTATCTCAGACCCCACTACTCCTTTACTGGGTTGTATCACAGAGTCTCCGACCCAGGGAGTCGATAGAGGCTGCTTTAAACTATGGGGGGTGCCAGGTTGCACGTTCTCCTATGGTGTGATATCTCTGCCACCACCACTCCCTCACTGGGTCAAGTCCCAGGAGGCCCAATACTGCGATTTCTCCTCTGTGGCCCGCAATTTGACTCACTGTTCTTGAGTACGCAGATGTAGCTGTACTGGACTCGGTGAATTCACTGCTGCTGCCGCCGCCGGTGGCAATATGGCGCCTCTGCCACGCCCTCGGCCAAGAGGCTGGCGTATTTTTTCTTCTCTGGTTTTGATTTCCACTCTGAATCCCTGCAGCGTGTGCTGAGCTCAGCCACTGGGAGCTTTAAATGCTGTCTGCGCCGAAAGATCCCGCCTGGCTGTTCTGCAGTGGCTCACCTGGCTTGCTGTAGCCATCCGTTGAGTTCGCCTCTGCTGCCGGCAGTATGGCGCTGCTGCCGCGTCCTCGGGCGCGTGTGTCTCCTCTGTGGCCCTGAGCTCTGTTCTCAGTCCGCTTTCTCTCTGGAGCCTGGTGGGTTTTTTTTTGTTTTTCTGGTGATGGTGTTTTCTGGCTATGAAAGGCGCTCTTTTTGTGGTAATGGAGATCGGTTGTTAGCGGGACTCTTAAGCCCCGCTTTTCTCGGTCGCTATCTTCCCGGAAGTCCTCAAATTTAATTTTTAAAAACCCATGTAGTTGTCCTCTGTTGCAAAACATATGTGATACAAAAAAACATGGAAAGGAAGTCAGGGCACCACATAAGAGCCCAGAGAAATAGGCAGTGTCACCTTAGGAATGGACTATTTTGCTAAACTAAGCAATTTCAACTTGGGAATGGAGTAAAGACACTGGATAGGGTTTCCAAAAAGGCATAGCATGATAAAACCTGTGCTTTAAAAAGATTGCTCTGTTTTCACTGAAAAGAATGTCTGATGGCTATGGGGATCTGCGTGGGTGTAAGAATGCAGACAAGTAAGGGGGTGGTTGCCATCACTGTGTCTAAACCTGGCTTTTTTTCCTCAGGCCCTCCTTGAGAGATCAAGCATCACATGAACTGAAAACGAAGGCAAAGTCTGAGATCTGAAGGATGTCATCTTTAAAGCCCTGTGTGCACAGGGAAGCTATCTGAGATCTAGATTCTCCAACCACAGAAAGCTAGTGGGTGAGAAGTGACTGGTTCCTGCTGAACTCCCCTGAGCAAATGAAGGGAACCACATGGCACATCTTCCCAATAACTGACCGTTGTGGTGGAAATTATAAATGGGATCAGGAAGTGGTCATTTTACTTCCTCCTACCTACAATAGATTCAAAATAGCTATCACTGGCCAAAACAAATCTCCAAATTCTAAACAGTCTACTTAGCACATATCTATTTATTCAGCAAACTGCATTAATCATCTACTTTGTGGGGGGACTCGACCATGGGTTAGGTTTACAAAAACTAAAAATCAGTCCGCTGGGAATTAAAAACCTGATAAGTGAGACAGATAAGCTAACAGGAAATTAGGACAGAG
The DNA here is from genome assembly GCF_963383645.1 of Muscardinus avellanarius. Taxonomy (NCBI): domain Eukaryota; kingdom Metazoa; phylum Chordata; class Mammalia; order Rodentia; family Gliridae; genus Muscardinus; species Muscardinus avellanarius. The sequence goes on along the minus strand of NC_137789.1, from coordinate 12,740,638 downwards.
TGATGGATGTGTGGTTGGGGGTGAGCGCTGCAACGAGATCCTTCACTGAGTCAAGTGAAGGCTACTGGCTCCAGTGACCCTGGGAAACAACACCTGAAGGCAAATGGGTCAGAGCATCCTTCTTCTTACAGTCAAAATGTTATTAGCTTGAGTGTGAAAAATGGAAGATTTCCAGTACACTTTATTTCCATCTTCCCTCAGCGTCAACTGAATATGTTGTTGGTTACTAAATCCATCCTTAAAAATATTCCTAAGGTGAACAAGACTGCTATCTTGGTCAACAATTCTAGAAAAAAATGAAGGAAATTGAAATTTCGGTGCCAGTTATATAACTAAAACAATTTTATTTCAATCATTTGTAACTTAGAGTGGTCTACCGTATTGCTTTGCTCTTAATGTCAAACTAAACAGTAATGGTTGATAAATGATAGGAGATGAATGTGTATGTACACCTAGATACATAAATAGATTGGCTGCTATGAATATACTCACCAAACTCCCCATCAACATTTATCATATGGTCATTGCTGCATGGTTATTTGCTTTCTTCAGAATATTTATTCCAGGACAAAGAAATTTTGGTTCATCTAAAACTGTGGATGAGTTCTTATGTAGTAGCACACAGCAAGGTTATGCAAAACACACTTCCCCATCCAAAAGTTCATCAACTGATGAATAATTTCACTGAAATATGCTCAACAATTAAAATCAAATTTACTCAACAATTAAAATCAATCAACTACTTATATACTACAAAATGAATGCACCTCAAAAAAATAAGTTTAAGCATTAAATTCAAAAGACTATATATGTAGATATACCATTTACATGAAATATCAATAAAGACAACATTTTCATCTGTAAGAAACCTCTATAAAAGATACATTTATAGATACAGAAAGAAAAATCATTATTGCTCTTTTTTTTATGGTGGTACTGAAGTTCCTGGAAGTTCTTCTACCTCCGGGCTACACTCCCAGACCTATTTTATATTTTTGAAACAGGGTCTCTTACGCCAGCGCGGCTGGCTTTGAACCTGCGCGATCCTCCTGTCTCTGCCTCCCAAGTGCAGGGATTACAAGCGCGCGCCACCACGCCCGGCCCATTATTGCTCATGTTTTGAAGTGGGAGTGAGAACTAATTGATAGCCAGTGGCATACATGTGGTGGTATAGATCTGCAGTTCCAGCTATTCTAAAGGCTGAGGTAAAAAGTTCACAAGTTCAAGTACAGCCTAGGCACCTTAATAAGTATGATATGTCAGAATAATTTTAAAAGATTTAAATGACTAGGGATGTAACTCAGTGGTATAGCACTTGTCTAGTATGTATGATACCCTGGGTATCAAACAAACAAAAAAATAAAAAAGAATTAACTGCAAATGGGTGCAAGGTAATTTGTGTATATATAAAATAAAATAAATTATAATGATGATTTACCAACTCTATGCACTTACTAAAATGATTAAAGCAATGGGTAAATTTTATGATATGAAAATTACAACCCAATAAAGCTAAAACACATGCACACATGCCAAGGTGCCAAGGTGGTGTTATTCAGGACTTATGCTTCATGTATTTTGTGTCCAGGTAAACAGGAAGCATTTGGAGATGATGCCATATGACTGGCTACCTTACACAGGGCATCTCCTCTTTGCTCCTAAGAGCCACCTTAGAAAGATCATGAGATCAGCCCAGCAATACTCACCTAACCCCTCATTGAGTTAGGAATGGAATCCAACTGGGCCCATCTTTAAATCCTCCACACAATTTGTTTCAACAACCCCCCCCCCCGAATAAAAACAATGAATGCCCCAGATTCAAAAGGTGTAACTAAAGTTATAAATTGACTCAGCCCGCATCTGCCTCACATCAACCCTGCTACTGCCAGGTTCTGCACTGCTTTCCTGGTTACTGCCTTGGGATGGTGAATACATCAAAACTCATCTTGTCATTCCTGTGCTCAAAAAGGATGTCCTGCTACTGAAACCTAGGCTTGGCCTCTTCATGGTCTGCATCTAGAACCTCCCCACTCACATCATCATTACTCATTACTCCCCCAAACCACCATCACTGCTGTGGTCTGAATTCTCTCTGGTCATTGAAGGTGATGGTCATTTCCATATTTCTCTACCTTTGTCTGTGGCTGTTCTCACCTGAAATATGAAATGCTCAAACCCTCCCTATCCCTTCCATATACTGGCAAAGTACTGCTCTCCTCTTACCAACATGAGCAGCCCGACCTTTCCTTTAATGTTTGTGGATTAGGTGATCTTGAGAAAGCCAATCAACTTCCAAGCCTTTCAAGGGGAACTAAAAAATTCTGTTGCATCACACAGGTATACTTAGCAAAGTACTGGGCCCATCGTACGTAATGGTGAAGAAGGAAAAAAATGAAATCTCATGAGAAAAAAATCTCCTGCTCAACATTACTCTTAGATTTTTTTGGCAAAGGCCCTTAACCATCTTGCATTTACTTGCTATAGGACACTTCCTGGATGCCCAGGACTAAAGTGGTTGAGACAGGCAAGTTATGAAAAATTATCATCCAGTTTTATCCCTACTTTATCCCAAAGTTTATGAATATTACATAAAAGTTTTTTCCAGCATGGTCATCACCAGTGACTATTAGTTCTTTAGCTACTTTCTTATAAGAATAGTATTACAAAGAAAAAGATAAAATAGCTAAGATTAGCCCAGTAGGAATGAAGAAAATCTCAATAAAACATCAGCAAACCAGAAACAGCATCACATACAAAAGGATTAAACATCTTAACTAAGTAGGATCTATTAAAGGTATATTTTTTAACACATGAAAAGATGTTTAACATCATTAGCCATCAGGGAGATGCAAATCAAAACTTTTAAAAACACAATCATCTCAAATTTTAAAATGTTAAAAATACATAATCATTTCAAAGGACATTTGATCAGTACATATGCATAGTAAAAACACTCAAGTCTTGGAATAGAAGGAAATTTTCTCATCATGATATAGAGCATCTACAAGAGAAATTACAGCTAACATCCTACTTAATGGTAGAAGGTTGCACATTTTCCCAATTAGATCCAGAACAAACAAGAATGTGTGATCTTACTCTTTATAGTCTTTGTTATACTAGAAGTTCTAGACAGTGGATTCAAGCAAGAAAATGAAATACAAGGCATCCAGGTTAGAAAGAAAGAAGCAAAACTGGTTTTCTCAATAAAACATCAGCAAACCAGAAACAGCATCACATGCAAAAGGATTAAACATCTTAACTAAGTAGGATCTATTAAAGGTATATTTTTAACACATGAAAAGTATATGTAGAATATATGTAGAAAATCTAAGGTATGCTTTAAAAATATTAGAAATAAAAAGTTCAGCAAGGTTTCATGATAGAAGATCAACATATAAAAATCAATATTATTTGTACAAACAATAATCTGAAAATGAAGTTAGCAGTACAATATACAACAGTGTTAAAAGAATAAATACTTAGAGAAAATGTTAGCAAAATGTTCAAAACTCATACATGTAAAATTATAAAACATTGGCAAAAAATTAAATATTCAAATATGTAGAAAAGTATCCCATGTATGGAAATACTCAATATTGTTAAGATGGCAATTCTACTCAAATTGTTCTATAGATTCAATGAAATCCTTATCATCAAATTCTCAGCTGCTGTTTTCAGAAATTGACCAACTAATCTTAAAATTCATATGGAAATGCAAGGGAACCAGAATACTTTAACAGTATTGAAAAATATAAACTAAATTGGAGGACATACATCTCTGAATTTGACATTTTTTCTATAAAGCTATATTAATGGAAACAATGTAGTAGTGGCATGAGGATAAACAGAGATGTAGAGAATTGAAAGCCCAAATTCAGTAAAAGTGTCAAGAAAATTCAATAGCAACAAAAAGGATTCTTTTCACTAAATATTGCTGGAATACTTGAATATTTACACACAGAAACTGATTAAAATTTATAACTTTTGTGCTTCAAAAGACGCCATCAGTGGAGTAAAAAAAAAAAAACCACAGAATGGAAAAAATATTTTCAAGTCACATATCTGATAAGGGACTTGTATCTAGAATATAGAATATAGTAAAAGGTCTTACAATGTAATAAATAGATAAAAGAACAATTAAAAAATTAACAATGTATTTGAATAGCTATTTATCCAATGAAGAATACAAGTGGCTAATAAACACATGAAATATGTTCAATATCATTAGTCATTAGAAAATAAAAATACAAACAAGGATTGGATTTTTGGACCAATAGAAGGTCCGGAATCTAAAAGTCAGAAAACAACTGTTGATAAGGATGCTGAAAACTTGGAATCTTTTTAGACTATGGGCAAAAATGTAAAGTCGTACAGCCATATTGGAAAGCAGTTTCACAGTGTAGCAAAAAGTCAGACATTGACTTACCATGTGACCCAACAATTCCAGTGCTAGGTTTCCAACCAAGAGAAATGAAAACATGCATCTAGAAAACAAAATTTAAAAAGGAACATTTGCACATCAATGGTTATATCAGCATTATATACAATAGCCAAGACTGGGTAAAAAAACAAATATCACTACATACTCTATATATGGATTTGTTGATGGGGCTAATGTGAATGTCAGTTTGTCTCGCATTTTCCACTAGTCTCTGAACACTTGAAATATTCAGCATTTTATATTCAAAAGATTAGACTTTCCTCTCCCTGACTCTGCTCTTTTTGCAGACTACTGCCCTGCCCAACCCTTGACCCCGCCATAGTCCTTAAGCAAAAGTCACCAGCCGTCAAGAGGAAAGAGTGCAAAGTGTCCTAGATCTGACTTAAAAGATTTGCTTCACAGCTTTCATGGAGTGAGGCCAAGTGATCTTTGGCAAAACTAGTTTCCCTGAATATGTTTTCAGGGGATTGCTGTTCTGATGAATTGCATGTAATGTCCTAATCCTCCTCCTGTGCTCTTCCTTCTCACAGTTTCCTTTGCTATACTCATAAACGGGTCCATCATCAGTTACACATGTCTCTGAGCCTCCCAGAGGCTTCCAAGCTTTCTAGATTTGTGACTTTAGTCAAATTCAAATAAAATAATAAAAAGATAGAGTATTAATTCCCTCTGAAATGTAAAATAAACATAATTGATTCTTACTACTTTGCCTCTAGTATTCAAATAGCTCTTCCCAGGTTAAGGGAAAGATATTAATTTCTTCCCAAAACTGACATCAAATCAAATTCCATGTCTATTTATTCCTACCTATGTAAATTTGGGTTGTCTCTTAACCTTTCTGAATCTCAATGTTCTCATTTGTAATGATTGGATAAAAATACCTATGATCCCAAATTACTGCAATGATTAATCAAGATAATATATATCTAAAGTGCTTCAATATCTACATTGTAGTAGATACACAAAATTTCTTTGCCTTCCCCTTCCCTCTTGCCTTTTACTCTGCTATACACAGGACCTAAGTATTTGAGGATTTGTCTTTCTTTCACATCCAATCCTTACCCCAAAAAAGCCACTCACACTTGAAATAATCTGTGACCACAAGTCCAAATAAAGTTCACATTGATCAGTCAATGAAAACCCAAAAAGCAAATGAATACCATAGGGAGCCACAAAATAAGCTGAAAATAGCTAAAAACCCATATAAATTTGCATTAGAAATATCACTTCCCTTTGACATCTCTCAACCCCCTTGTAGTTTTTTACAGTCTTTTCTCTAAAATTCTATTAAAATGTTCATATGTGCTTATGAGTGGTATAAACCAGTAACTCTTCTAGCTGTTCCCATATTCACTACCACACAGGCTCTAGGGAAATAGTGCTGATGGCCTGCCTGGTGACTACCTTCTCAAACTCCCAAATCAAGGTGTTCTAGAGGGCTCAATACTGTGCCAGTGGAAGAAAGACTTCCATGAAAATTTTGGAGTAAGAGACTCCCAGGTTTTCATATGAAATTCATAGGAGTACTTCAGCTGGAAGAAAGAAAGAGGGATACGGGATGTGAAATGTATGGATTAAAAGTGTTGGAAAGAGCCAGATGTGGTGGCAGATGACTGCTATCCCAGTATCTAGAAACTAAGACAAGAGGATTGCAGGTTTGAGGGCAGCCTCAGCAACTCGGAGAAATGCTCAGAAGCCTAGCAAAATCCCATTTCAAAATAAAATAGGGCTGAGGGTATAGCTTGAATGTAGAATGTCCCTGAGTTCAATCCTCAGAAGCAAAAGAAAAAAGAAAAAAAAATTGAGAAGGAAAAGAGAAGAGGGAAACCTAGCTTTCCCTGCCTTCCTGAGGGTTCAGAGTGAAAGGTCATAGGGAGGTTTAAACAGCCCAACTTACCTCACATGGCCACTCTCATCACTACTTACCTTTTGTTGAAAGACTTTTATATAACAGGCAGTAAGCTGGAAGCTTTATTTTTACATTATTGTATTTTATTTTACATAATTACATTTGAGCCTTAGACCCCATCTAACACATTTTAATTCTTATTTTTGAAAGAGAGAATATTAAACTTGAACCAAAAAATGAAAATGTTATCTTAATATTAAAATATGAAAAGCTCCCCTGCTGAGAACACTCTGACTCTCCTTAACTTATACTTACAAAGAAAGCCCAAGGTCTCTACTTAAACCCCACCAGGGCACATTTCTTAATGTGGAATCAACGCATTTGTTTAATCAACAGACAAAATTATATGTATTTATTATGTACAAAATGAATGAACCGGGAAGACTTTGGTCTTCCTGTGCAAAGGAAATAACTCAGACACAGAAAGATAAACACTGCATGATCTTGTTCGTATGTAGAATCTGAAAAGTTGATATCACAGTAGAGCGTAGAACAGTAGTTGATCTCTTACAAGTAGAAGGGTTACTTTGCAACTCAGTGAGAACCTGTTTCAAAATAAAAAATATAAAATAGGGCTGGGGGTGTAACTCAGAAGTAGAATGCCCCTGGGTTCCATCCCCAGGACAACCAAAAAGAAGAAGAAGAAGAAGTAGAGGGGTAATTGTGGCGGAGCAATGTTGGCCAAAGTGTACATGATTTCTATAACACTGGATCCATTATACAACGTGGAGACCATATTCTTGAGAAATATTGAGAGCAGATATAATGCAGGCTCACCAGAAAAATGATAACTATCTGAACTACACATATGGTAATTAGCTCAACTGAATCATCCCATAGTGTATAGATATTTCAAAACACTATGTTGTCCATAGTCCACCATTTCTTTTAGTCTGTAAACTGCCTACCATAGCCAAAACCCTGATGTAATGTGGTCCTGCTCACCTTTCCTCACTCAGGTTTTTGCCTTAAACACTGAATGCTTCGCACATGCTCAGTGTTATCTTTTCTCTCCCTGTCTCATTTCTCTCCTCTCACTGGTGTTCCACTCACTCACCCTTTTACCCAAATAATTCATCTTCATATTTTCAGACTCAGCCTCAGCATCACTGTCCTTGGGAAGTCTTGCCAGCCACCCCAGGACTACTACATCCCATAGACGCTGTGCTCTTCTGACTGTGGGCAAGTAGCACTGGAGCAAAATGTTTCCATTGATCTGATTCATCCAACTCTAAGTCCCTGAAGGCAGAAGGAACACCTGTTCTAGTCATCATGTGCTGTATCTCACTACACAGGGAAAGAATAAAAGCTAAAAACTGGAGCAATCAGGAAGAAGAGAATAAGAAAAGAAAAGGAGAAAGGGAACTAATTATAAAGAGGATGAGACTTCTTTGCACCTGCAGCTTCCATTTTTCCCTTCTTTGTTCATGCTTTCAACCTAAAATCCTATTGCCTGTAGCAATAGGAAGTCGCAGCCCACAAACCCATAGAAATAGCATGGAGATGGGAATTGCAATTCTGGCTCTGCCACCAACATGCTATATGACCCTGATTGCCAATCACGTGTTCCTCCTTTGTTTCCTCCTCTGTAAAATGAGAACAAGAATGTAAGAATACTTCATGCCTAAGGTCACCTCCATCTCATGCAATGTCAGATCCATCTCATGCATGGAACATGGATCAGATTTACCACAAGTAGAACTTGAAGAAAACATCAAACATAGCCACCCAGCTCGTCCTCATGGATCCTTGAACCAGTGCATCATAAACATCAGAGTTGGAAAACCTTATCCAGAGCTTCTCGAGGTGTTTCCTGGGAGAGAGCCCTCAAAAGACATAGCCAAAGCATCAGAGGACATCTTTGTTTCCAGCCCCTTTCTCAGTAATGTCACCAAAGCAGGTGAACCATAGGTGGTCACAACAATTAGTCCCAAGTCACGCAGAGCCTCAGTCAAAGTCCAGTTCTGCTTTGAAGAGAAGAATTTGGGCCTGGACTCTTCCTCCAACAACAACTCCTCCTCCTCCTCCTCCTCCTCCTCCTCCTCCTCCTCCTCCTCCTCCTTCTTCTTCTTCTTCTCTCTCTCTCTCTCTCTCTCTCTCTCTCTCTCTCTCTCTCTCTCTCTCCCCCTCCCTCCCTCCCTCCCTCCCTCCCTTCCTCTCTGCCTCTCTCTCTCCCTCCCTCCCTCCCTCACACACACACTTTTCCATCACGCAACTTCATTTATTGCGTTGTGAAAGTTGCTGATGAAATATATTTCTCACCAAGTCATGCATAATTGGTTTAATATCTCAGTCTCTCAATAGCATTTGCATTTTAATAGGGGACAATATTTTATTAACATAAGTGTTAATTATTAAGTAAAATGGCTTTCATTTTTATAGCACTTTAGAGTTTACAAGGCACATTTACATATAGTATCAAATTTATACTCACAAAAGTAATAAGAGGAGCATGTTTTTACTGAAAGAAAAAAGTTACTTCAAATTGTAGTTTCTTTCTGTGGTATGACTTTTCTCCTTACTTGGGGGAGGGGAAATATTTTAATTAAGATATATGCAAACAAAGGTTATAAACTCTATGTGAGCTGTATTATTAGGAGGAATTGTAAGCATTTCTACATTTTGTTATAAATATTTTACTTTATTATTACTAAGAAAAATACCCATTATAATAAATTTTAAAATGAAAATTTATCACAAAAAATTTAATATGAATTTCTCTTGGAAGAGCAATCAGAAACCATGACAGAAGAACAAGTTTTATTCATGATTTATGGAAAAAGTGAAACTAAACATTAGGGCTTTTGTCCAGCTTCTAAGTTTGTTCCTTTACTTTCCATCTCCTACACATGGAGACTCTGGAAAGGAAAACATGGTGGTTTTTTTCTTGCTGGATCACAGTTCTCTGAAATCGGTCATCCAAAGCTCTGAAAAGAAGGAACAAAGCTACTAAAGGCTAATTTTGCAAACTTTAACCTAATAGTCATAGTAAAGTCACAATCGAGAGATTGGAGATAGAAAATATAGGTCAGGAATGCAGATAAGATATAGTTAACATCCAATCAAGGGTCTCAAGTAGTGAAGATGGGGAAAAAAGGAAAATGTGTACAAGGAATAAGTTATCTCTCTTTGTCTTCTGTATCGATTGATATTTCACATTTCTGACATGATACAGTGTTCTAAACCCATTATTAACTTTGTCCAACAGATCAACCAAAAGAACAATTCCATCTGCATAGAAACCAGTGCCCCTCTTTGTATAAAATGTTGAACATTCATTCAAAAATACTAGGAAAAATAAGAAACAGAGATGGGGGGGAGTAAATGGTACTAGAACTAATACACAAATGATCCACTTACTGGATTTAGAATTTGCATTAAGGAAAGATTATAGATTCAAGGCCAGCACTGCATGATAATTTAGCAAGACCCTGTTTAACAAAAAGGGGGGCTAACTGGGTAATGTGTACGTGTATGCCTCCAACATTTTGTATCTCATTAAGATGTATGACTACAATGCACCAATAAAAATTTAAAATAAATAAAAAGTGCTGAGGTATAGCTCAGAGGTAGAATGCTACTGGGATCAATCCCTAGTACCTCAAAAATAAGAATAAATAAATAAATAAATAAATAAAGGCTGGAGGGATAGCTCAAAGGTAGAACACCCCTTGGTTCAATTCTCAGAAATACACACACACACACACACACACACACACACACACACACACACACACAATGTGTTGATGAGTTCAAGAACATGGGTAACAGGAACATTATTACAGAAATGACACCTATAGGGAAAAAATAAAAATCCCAAAAGTGAAAAATGTAGTAAACTAGATATTATAATAAATAGATTCCATATAGCATAAAGCTCATAAAAGTATTAGTGACCTAGAAGTTATAGCAATAAAAATTTATCCATATTAAATCTCAGAGGAAAGAGAGAAGTATCAAAAGCCACCAAAAATGATTAAGACAAAAAAAAGTCCACCATGGGTAATTACCTATGAGATAGTTGGGGCAGCTGTACTAATATCAGACTAAGTCTTTCTTTAGGCAAGAAGTTTTAGAGGTAATAGGGATACTTGGTAATGATTATGAAATCAATCTATCAGAAAAATTCAGCTAGGCACATGCCTGTAACTTCAGTACTTGGGAAACTGAGACAGAAAGATCACAGGTCATAGGTTTGAGGCAAATTAATAGTAACTTAGTGAAACTCTGCTTTAAATCATAAAAATGTTTAAAGGGCTGGGGTGTAGTTCAATGATAGAATGTCCCTAGGTTCAGTCCTTAGTACTATAATAAAAGAAAGAAAAATATGACTGTTCAACATGTGTATGTACCTAATAACAGTGTCAGATTATATATTTTAGAAAAACTAATAGAACTATAGAAAAAAAACAAATTTGAAACCATAATAGAAAAAAATTTTGTTTTGGTGGTACTGGGGTTCCTGGAAGCCCTTCTACCTCCGGGCTACACTCCCAGACCTATTTTATATATATATATTTTTTTATTTGGAAACAGGGTCTCTTAAGCCAGCGAGGCTGGCTCCGAACCAGAGCGATCCTCCTGCCTCCGCCTCCCAAGTGCAGAGATTACAAGCATGTGCCACTACGCCCAGCTCATAATAGAAAACTTTAAATACTTTATAATTGATGAAAAATATGGGATATGTACACAATGGAATTTTACTCGGCCATAAAGAAAAACACAATTATGTCATTTACAGGGAAATGGATGGAAATGGAGGACATTATGCTAAGTGATATTAGTCACAAAAAAATAAGAATCGGATGCTCTCCCTAATATATGGAAGCCAGGGAGAAAATGAGTCATAGGAGGAACTCTAGACAAAGAAGGAGATACTATAGATGAGCAAATAAGGTAACCTAACTGAGGAGATTGGAAGGGGGAAGAAGGAAATTCTCTAATGCACATGATGTACTTTAACAAACATATCAATGTCAATCACTAAGCCAAACATGAGAAGGAGGGAGGGAGAGGAAATGGGGTGGGAATTAGGTAAAGGCTAATTGGATAATGTGTCCATGTATGTCTCCACCACCTTGTATCCCATTAAGATGTATGACTACAATACACCAATAAAAAAATTTTTTTAAATCAGTAAAGATATTGAAAGCCAGAAAAATACACTGACCTGATTGACATTTACATAACACTTTATGCAATGATAACATCCAAGTACCAATGGAAGAGTTACCAAAATGATGATGCCCTCTGCCATAAAACAAGTTTCAATATATTCCAAAAGGATTTAAATGATTTCACTTTAAATGTTTAATGATAACCCTAATAATAAAAGTTATTAATAGACAACTAGAAAATTTTCAAGTGTTAAAAAGTTAAGCAATATTCTACTAAATAACACATGAATCAATGATAAATCAAACTGGATCAAATATATTATATGATATTGAAAATGTGGCATTTTAAAACTTGTGACATTCAGCTAAATCTGTGAATTTATTAGAAAAGGGAAAAAGCTAAAAACATCAGAAGTCTAACTACTATTCACCTCAAGAAATTTATATCTTTAAAAAAGGCCAACTAAAACCAAAGAAAAAAGGAACTAATTAGTCCAGAGTCCAAAATTAATGAAATAGAAATTCAAATATAGAAGAGAAAAATTAATAGGTTCAAAGTTGATTCTTTTTCAAAACTAATGAATTGACAAATTCATAGCAAGACTAATGAATAAGAAGTAGAAAAAGAAAAAATTACCAAGATTAGAAATATAGATATCACCTTATGTCTAAAGATGATGAACTAAAATTCAAAAAGCATAGAAATTTTGTGTAAATAAATTCAACAATTTAGACAAAATGGACCAATTACAGAAACAGACATAAAATGAACAAATCACCAAAATAGACACAAAATGAAGTAGAAAATCTGAGTAACATTAGAAAGAAAGTAAACTTGCAAGAAAATCTTTCCACAAAGAAATCTATTGTCCTTATTCTTTAGGACTTGATCATTTCAGTTCTGAGTTCTGTTTCAGACACTTAAGGAAGAAAAGAAATACCAGTTTTAAACAAACTCATATAGAAAACAGAAAGTGAGAAAACTATTTCCAACAAATTGTATAAAAACAATATAATACAATCCTCAAATCTAAGAGAATACCAGTACAAATAATACCATGGGAAAATGATCTCTTGAGCTCATAGAAGAAAAAATCCTCATCAAAAATGTAGTATTTCAAGTTCAAAGGTATATGAAAAGTATAATACATCACAACCAAATTTCTTATCCCAGAGATATGATCAACAATGTTAGTCATCTTGACAAAATAAATGGAAAATATTTTATGTTTACTTCTAGCACATGGAAAAATGATTTTAAAAATCTCTTAGTAAACTAGAAATACAGAAGATGGTTCTTAATATGATGAAGTGTGTTTATTAAAGTCGACACAAGTAGCTCTACCATTTTGGTCTGGAAAGGAAAAACATTACTGGTAAAATATTGAAAGATATCCCCTCGAGACAGAAAATGAGACAAATATATATACTCTTGGCATTTCTAATCTATATTTTATTGGAAACCCTAGCCAGTGTAATGAAGTAAGAAAATGGAATGGATGGTATAAGATTGATAAGAAATAAATAATATAATTATTTATAGACAATGTGATTATGTGTATTGTAAATCCATGAAACTATACAGTTAATAGGTTTTAATAAGTAATAAAAATTTTAATATCATCTACCAAAAGAAATTATACATCATAGTAAAACCCATGAAAGACAAGGACAACATCTAAGCAAAAAACAACAAAATATTGTTTGGAGAAATTTTGAAATGCCTCAGTAGAGGAACAGTTCATGGTTATGGGCCAGAACACTTAATATGTAAAGTTAACTATTCTTTCAAATTGATATATATTTTATGCAATCTCTATCAAAACCTGATTTGTTCATGAATATTAACCAGCTAATTGTAAGTTTATAAGAAATTAAAAGAAATGGGAAGAGCGAAGACAGCCATAAAGAAGAGTTAGAAGATGTACGTCATCAGATATCAGGATTAATTACAGAGTTACAGTTAATTAAGTCAATACAAAGATAAACAGACCAATAACTCCAAAAATAGCATACAGAAACAGAGTCATATATTAGTCACTCAATTCATAACAAAAATGACACTACAGTTGAATTAAGAGTGATTGTGTCTTGATAATCCTGACTGTATTCTTAAAAGATACAAAATTATACAAATTGATGGGATTCGCTGTGGTATTTTCACTCATGCATACAATATGCATTGATCATAGCCATGCATTCTTCTCCTACCCTTACCTGCCCCTACCCCTTCCCAGATCATGGGAATCATTCTTTTACTTTCAATGCTTATTTTTAAGTTCTTCCTCATATGCAAAACCATCTTTCTGTGTCAGGCTTATTTTTCTTACTATGATGTACTCCATTTTGCTGCAAATGACAAGATTTTATTCTTCTTTATGGCAGAATAATAATCCGTTATGTGGGGTGTGTGTGTGTGTGTGTGTGTGTGTGTGTGTGTGTGTGTGACAGACAGACAGACAGACACAGAGTTTTATCCATCCAGCTGCTGATGGGCAACTAAGCTGGTTCTACATTTGATCTGTGGTGAATGGTGCCACAATGAACATGGGCATGTGAGCATCTCCTTTGCATGCTAATTGCATTTTTTCTGGATTCATACACAGGAGCTGGATGGTTGACTCATAGGGCAATCCTATTTTTAGTTTTTTGAGAAACCTCCATACTATATTCTATAGTAGCTGTACTAATTTACATTTCCTCCAACAGTATAGATGAGTTACTCTCTACATTGCTAAGAGTCTTGTTAACTTGCTGAAGCTGGTCTCTAACCTCTGATCCTCCTGTCTCAGCCTGCCAAAGATCAC